>NC_079531.1:7131913-7743788 GCF_003711565.1 Takifugu flavidus | reverse complement strand
CAGTCGGGGATGCAGAACCCACCTTTGTTGGAACTTTGCACCCTCAGCCTGTAATCAGCTTGGACTTTTATGATGGCCCTGGATGGTCGGGTAGTGGCCAGCTGGATTCATGCAGGAGATGAAGGGAAACCTGCGAGTGAAGGCTAGTAAAGCCCCCCCAAGTCATGGAGGAAGAAAGTGGCTGTAGAAGCCAGCTCTCATTAACCAGCCAGTGATAGCAGAAAAACTGAATTTCTAACCTGGCAATGTGAGGAAAAACAAACAAAAACCACAGACGTGTCCAGGACGGGGCAGGCTAACACGTGAATGATCAGAGGAAAACATGCAAAATGACCTTTTCTCAGAAAAAACTTGCAATGTTTACATCATCTCAAGGGTCTCGGCTACATTCTTCTCCAAAATGTCTCTCTAAACACAATCCAAAACACAAGACGTGCAAAAAAAAACCTTTAAAAATTTCTTAGCATTTAGTTCCTGAGCAAAATCAGCCAAAAAAGACCTATTTCCATAAACAACCCCCTCCGTCGCCTAATGACGGCCCGCATCAGAAGATCTAGCGATCACATCATCAGGCGCTTTACCGAATTAATTTGAAAATGATTGACAGTCTTTTATATGCACATCACTAATCTCTGTAATTCGGCATTACCTTCCTGGACAGAAACGGGGAGAGAAAATCAACGAAAACCACCAAACAATCAAGCGTTCAGATGGATTCAAAATCTGTAGAAGTGTAAATTAAAGCTGAAGTGTGTTTCAGGGCTGCAGCTGCAGAGTATACAGTTACAATAAAGAAAGGGGGGTGGGGGGGGGGGGTGTAAAAACTGGGAGGGGGTGTATAATGGCTCAGCAAAGGATTTATGCTTCTGCTAGGCTATAATTTTTCTGTTCTGCTGTTGTGATCTGAAAATAGAAAATATCAGGGTGGCAGGAGGCCTGCTGGGGGATGCTGCCCACCCCTGAACTGTGCTGGCTAATCTTTACTCCACACGGGCATATATAACATTTATTTCAACTGCAGCTTGTTGTTTATTTTATAATAAAAATGAATCAGGAGACACTGCAGAGTGTAAACACATCATTTACTCAAAATATTCCTTTTCCTTGCATTTATTTTCCTGCCACTCTCCCGGTACAAGAGCGCGTGTGAGCAGCACTTTTGATGTGCCGTAATGGAAGTTCGCACCCCGGGCCCCCTCGGTTTCCTGACCATTAATAAGTTTAATCAGATTAATATTTTCCAGCGTGGAGAAGAGAAGTAAAGTTCTTGCAGGACGGCTCGGCGGAAACCACATGAGCATCTTCCTGCTGCGCCTGCACGCCTCTTCACTTAAACCAAACGGAGCTGAAGGTGAGAGAGCTTCTGGAGGAGAGATGAAGATGCCGTAATCACGCGTGGGCGGGAGATTCGACCATTGCGCGTCAATCATCATCAAGCGCCCGACTTTCTTCGCGGGTTCGGGATCAGTTCCAACCCGGCGCGCAGGAGGATTTTAGAATCTGATGTACTTTTCTTGGACACACATCCTTATCGGCCGAGCTCCCGCTGCACGCTGGAGTTTTTTGCAGCAGCATTTTTTTATTTTTTTTGGGAGGGGGCAGACATGGCAGCTGAGGATAAATGCATTTTTCATTATTATAGATTCTCTCCACTTCTCTGCTGGCAGTGGGAGCAACCTCTGCTTAAACATCTCCTTTCATGCCCCTGGGCGCTTCATGGCGTTTGGATGCCGGCCAAAAAAAAGGAAAAAAAAGAAAGTCATTTAAACATTACAGGAAATTAAATCTCACATTTCCAATTTTTAGCCTAAAGTTTAAGTACAATGAAAATGTCACCCATGAATTATGGAATCAAGCTGAATTTCTCCTCCCAACTTTGAACCCTAAACGTAAATGACCTTGACAACAACCGCCGCCCCCTCCCCTTGTTGTGATGCTACAGCCAACAGAGAAAGAAAAGAGGAGGAGAGGAGGGGGTAAAAACACACTGCTGGCCGGCTTTCATGGCTTCAAAGATGAAGAAAACTTGATATTTCATATGATTTGTTTATTTTTTTCTTGCAATGTTGCACTTACAGTTTCGCATCTATGTTCAGGGCAAACTGTTGAATTCCTTATCAAAAAAAGAGCAAATCCATCACAGCAGCTAATGCTACGGTTTATATTAAGGCATCTGCGGCATCTGTAGTTATCCCAACATCACCTGTTCAAATGTGTCTCTGCGATATTTCATTCCGGAGTGCAGCATTACTGCAGATAATACATTCACTCGATATGTCTCACACCGAGACCAAATTATATTTACTGCTAAATCGCATTTCTGATGGCGCCGCATTATTAGAAAATTGCATGTTGTAAGTTTGATTTATGTCCCAGCACATCTAGAGAAGTTAAAAAAAAAAGAAAAAAAGAATCATCTGCCCTCCCACGCTTGCAGGTGAGATGAGTTCCTGCAGATTGCTGTTAGTGTCACCCTCCAGGCTAAGTGTTGTATATTAAAGAGACATGGCGGCGCATTGTCACCCTGGCGCCCCACCACCTACCAATGGGCCATCTTTAATTATGGGCTGACGGAGGTGAACGCGTCAGAAACGGCCTGACAGACCAGGCAGTGTGTAGATTATTTTAATTTGTGCCCCGCCCCCAGGTGAGCTATGCGGCCGGCCTTGACCCTCCTCTGACTGCATGGATTAATGCCTGGTAATGACTGCTGAGGCTATCATTGCAGCGGGCATCATTAATTATCCTTATTGATTGTTGCTCTCAGAGATAAAGCGTCCTGCTGACTGGAAAATACCCTCCACGTGCAAGGTCAAGGTAAAAAAAAAAAACGAGAAGACTTAGATAATCACAGAGGGGCAGCCACACCTACAATAGAAGATAAATATGGCCGCTGCCAGGGATCCTCTAATGTCCTGCCCCATTCTCCTCTCCTCTGTCAGTGAATTTTGACATTTTCAGAGGTTACATTAGAAACATGCAGCCGGCGCAGAGGCTGATGGTGGGGGAAGAAAAAGAAGCTGAGAAATGTGGGGGTGTAAATGCAGCAAGCTGCTAACAGAGAGAAAGGAAGAGGTTGCAGGCTGGCAGGAGAGAAGTGACTTTAACCGAAGCGAGATGGCGGTGAGGTGGGCAGCTGCCCTGGCCCGGCAAATTAGGTTTCTGCGGCTGCCATAATGGAGGAATGAGCAGGAAGTCGGGGTTTTATATTTACACTACTCTCCATCAAGCTGCCTATAGAGAAACCAGAATTCAACTCCTCATCCCATGCAGGCCCTGAGTGCAGGGATAACCTGCAGAGCTAGGAGAACTCTATATTAATCTGATTTTAAACACTAACCTTAACTTCTCTACTGAGCTATGTGTCACCATAATATCACTATATGTTTCATAGATTAAGTCGAAGCGGCCAGGTTGCCTAATACGACCCAGAGGAACACTTTCTACATTTGCAGCCATCGCGATCGCCTGCGGCGTTTTCAGCGCACACGAAAAGTGCCGAGGTCATCAAAGCGCAGTGTCTGCTGGAAACCCATTGATTTTATCTACTTAGCCTACTTTGGAGCGTTTCCCCATCCGTGCCACGTATACATTTTTTTTCCAGGTGCAGATATATTCTGTCAGCTACAGATTTTTTTGCATGTCAATAAACTAGCGGCTTACAATTTTTTTCTTTTGTGGACAATTTCTTCAGCAGAAGAAGACTTTCTTTTGTCTTTGTGCCTCACTTGATTGTGTGACATCACCAGGCATCTGATCCAGAAGACAGGAAGTGGGTGTGACAGAGATCTACTCTCATTTTAAGCAGAGGCAGCTGCAAACCTTGCGTGTCCTCTGTCATTCCAGTCAAGGATTTGTGAACTCTGCTCTACCTGTGGCTATAGTCAGCGTCAGACCACAGAAAAAAAATCATATAATAAATCTGAAAGGTACCAAGGGAGCCAAGCTGTAGAGGTAAAATATGCAAACGCTTGTTTATAAAGATTGATGCGATCCCAGAGAGCGACGTCCGGAATTTCTGTATCCCGAAAAACCGACGTGAAGGATGCGTTTAGCCACACGCTCGTGGCTTTTTGATGGTCTTGATCCATAAATGCACTTGTCTGAGTTTCATAAGGCAATAGAAGTGCAGACGGTGGAGGTAGGGCGAGATGAAGGAGCAGTCTGTCTTTTTTTGTTAAGACCTGTTTGAAGTGTATCAGAAGGAGCTTTCCAAGGTCTGGAAATTCATTACCGGACAGCGGCTTTGAAAGAGATCTGTTGAATGGATTTTGCTTTGCTTTCTCTGTGTCTCTGAGTGTGTGTGTGTGTGTGTGTGTGTGTGTGTGTGTGTGTCTAAGCCCACAGCCCCATTGTATTCAGAGCGGAATTGCAAAGCAGTAGCCTGAGGCTATGAGAAGGCAGCCGCAGCCAGGTATGGCCAGCCGTTCCTGCAGGGCATCAGTCTCTCTCAGACTCTCAGGAGGGAAGATCATACAGAAACACACACCCATATAGGTGGTGCAAGTCTGTTTGGGCGTGTGTGCGACACAGAGAGTCAGAATAAGACATAATCTCTGTGTACAAGTTAAAGCTTCATTTGAACTTGGATTGTGATCTTATTCAGAGTTAAAATGGCTCGACAGATCCATATCAAACAACCCATGCAACGTGTATGTGTGTGTGTCTGCAGAAGTGACCTAGAAAACCTAGAAAGACACTGTAACACAGACTTCTGTTGATGTATAACAGGGCCGGTAGATCAATACATGACCACAATACCGACAGGAGAACCCAATCAGTGGCCAAGAGGCTCAAAGTACAGCTCCGGCACTTGGAGTGGATACAGAAACGTTTACACCCAGACGTACGGTAAACCGTGGCAGTGTCCTGTTTCCTCTTCTTTTCCCATTTCCATGAGCAAACGTTATATTATAGACAAAGTTTCTTCAGATTTTTGGGGAAAAAAGAGAGCCTCGAAGCCAAAGGATTGGCTTTCCTCAAGGATAAAAGCTCTCAGTGTAGTCAGGTCATCCCTAACAGTGCGACAAGCGCTAACTGTTTAGGTTATGAAGGTCACTCGATGATTTTACATGCAAAAAAAGTCATTTATCATTTCTTCTGTGTGGAATGGAGCGTCACAGCCACGAGGATGCGGCGTGTGCCATACACGCGTGTGTATGATAAACATGCACATGCAAAACAATTTGAAGGGTGTGCAGGTGGGTGGGGTGGGGGGCTGGGGTGTGGTAGCATGATGCCCATCTATCTTTCTGACATCTCCTAACCCAATCCCACTGGGGCTAACTGAATTCAATCCTCGACATTAGATAAGCACAATAACCCCCCCCCCCTTCCCTCCCCGTCCCCACTGCTCCACGCGTGTCTGCCTGCTCGCGTGTGCCTATGAACGTATCACACACGCACTGGTGGGTTCAGATTGTTCCTACAATTAGATGTTAGCGTGCAGGTCACATAGCGACAGGCAGAAATCAAGCGGGGGGCAAAAGAAGAGACTGTGAGACCCCAGCAGAGACGGGGCGAGAGAAAGAGATTTGACGTCGCCGGTCCGGTGGGAGTCCATCCCCTGCATCTCCCCTGCTATCTGCCCCCAGCTCTGCACTACCCCCACTCCTCCATTTCTCCCCTCACGGCGGCTCTCTGCTGATTGTTTGGCCCTCTCGCTGCTTATCAGGCCCATCGCTCTATGTCGCCGTCACGCGCAGCATTTATCTTATCATTGCCTTGACAACTCTCTATTAGTCCAAAAGAGTCTGCGGGCCCGGCGTTCCCATGACGATGACATGGTGACATTGCCAGGCGGCTTTGAACCGCCTGCCGAGATAGCGTACCCTTTCTCCTCTACCTCTGTCTCCTTCTTTGCTCATCCCTCTGCTTCCCTCTTGCTTCTCCCTTTATTGGCAGTCCCCCTCCAAGCCCTGGAGCTCAAAATCATTGAGAGGGTGTGGACGACCGTGTGTAAGCGTGTACATTTATTCAGGCAGACAGGATGTCTTACTGCCCAAAGTCTGTTGTCCAGTGTCACCAAGAAGCAACAAATAGAGCCTCGACCGTCCAGTGACACTGACACAGATTTACATGAAACTTGCGTTGACCAAGAAATATCTCACCAGTAAACACTTGGTCGTACTTTTGGGAAGCTTTTGGTCTTGATCGGTGCCCTCCCAAATCATGTTTTTGAGTCAAAGCAGCAAAGGTGTCTCAGGCAGATTCTCTGAGAGTCCTGGAAGTCCTGCTCAGTTAGAGCAACACAGGGGAAAACCATATTGGAGCTGAAGGACAACAAGTAAATAAAATAAACCCCACAGTATTGTGAGGGTGCAAATGCTTTCTGAGTGGTTTTATGTCAATAGCAGATACCGTTGGATCAATAAGTGACTGCAGTATAAATAAAAATGCATTGCGCAACTGAAATCCGGTCTTATCTGCACTCACCACACGCCTGTTATTAGATCCCATCCTTCTAGCCTAACAGTCACACGGGGGATTTCCCCCGATTACTTCTTGTAATCTGGTGTCCGAGTTTGTGTTTCTTAAAAGAGGGAGCGAAGGCAGACTTATGCAAACACTATCATTTGCTGGGTGAATCAGTGCATTAGCCGCCGCAGACCTCCGTCTCCCCTCTGCGTAAAGAGAGGAGAGGGTCTCAGAGGGCAGCTCAGCAGGGCCCCAGCTCTAATAATAGAGTGTAAATCTCAGTCATTACTGCTCTGACAGGACACTGTGTCATCATTGTCTGGCACACAAGAGCACTCCACTGGCGGGGCTTGAAGTTAACTACTGTTTTTATTGCGACTGGCCAAGAATCCCTTGTATTTTGCCAAATGACAGCATGTGAGAAGTTATGGGGGCAGCGCGCAGGATGTGTGACTCAGGCCGCACCAACATATCACGGTCCACCAACCATCACAGCAGAAAACCTCTGAAATGCAGTCAAATCATCCCACAAGTACCCGCTTGGGACAGTTTCTGCTGGTAAAACAGCCCACCAGAGGACCCGACTTTCAATAGCCCATAAGTGGGAAGTCTCCATTGGTCACGAGCCGCAAAATCACATTTCACTGCCCATTGATTTTTTATTCTATAGTTAATGGCAGTTAACACAAAGAAGTTCAGCCACTCCACAGAAGTGCAGAAAATCAACACTAATCTGATGAGAGGCCGCAAAGCAAATTCTGCTGCGGTGCCTTCAATGCAGAGTGTGGAGGGGAGGAAGGATTTAGAGGAGAGGAAGATGAGGACACCTGTTGGAATGAAGAGAACAGGTGGCAAAAGCTAAAGAAAAGAGGTGAAAGACAAAAAGGAAATGGAGGAGTGGCCACCAGGGGATTTAGACGTGCAACCTTTGATTGTCTATTCTTATCAATTAGAAGTTGATAGTTAATAATTGTTGTCTGTATTCTTATCAATTAGAAGTTGATAGTTAATAAATGTTGTCTGTATTCTTATCAATTAGAAGTTGATAGTTAATAAATGTTGTCTGTATTCTTATCAATTAGAAGTTGATAGTTAATACATGTTTTCAGTACGAGCCAGTGATGTATTGCAACATATTTGTCAAAATGAAATTTTTCTGAAAAATCTGGGAATTGTGGTGGAATGAAAAGTCTCCCAAGGACCGACTAAATTTAACCATGAAAAAGCTTGGCTACACCATTTTTGCCTGAACTTACACAAGCTACAGGCATTGCTCCAAAAGATTAGGTTGTGCGTTGCCAGACAAACCCGTAGTTGATGCTCTGGGTCAAGAAGTAAACAGGTCACCAATGCCAAAGCAGATTTGGATGAGCTGGGTGGAGTAACTCAGCTTTAACACTTCTAGACTTTTGGCTAATGGGCCGGTTTAATATGAAAAACATGCTGGAAACAATCATGTCAAGTTTCCTTATCCACCCATTCCCCCTCCTCTCTTGATCCCACACCTCTTTCCTCTTTTTGTGGAAAAAAACACCAGAAGAACATGTCACATCCAGGATATGGAACTTTACTTTTGGATCTCCTAATAACCTGAGCCTCTTACAGATGCTTTTGACAAGTGATGTGTATTTTGAAAGCGAGACTGCTTCCTTGGCCTTGGAGTGCTGGGGACAACGGAGATCAGGGAGGGTCGGGCTGGTCTTGGGGCTCCATCCGAACTCACCACTGCCTGCTGCCATCACAGCGATTGTCATTCATACCATCATTTATCCGTTGTCATCTAGTGGATAGATGAGTTTCCCCAGTAGCCCCCTACCAGAAGATCAAATTTATCTTGTGTGATCCCTTAATGTAAAGAATAATCCGGAACTCTCCAGCGCCATTCACACATATAAAAACGCTAATCACATGGTGAAGGGGTTGGATTCTAACTGTCATATCCCAATTATGATCAATATCAAATAGTCCTCTCTCCTCTAATATCTGCTCTTTACTTCTTCCTTTACCCAGCTCATTATCAGCAGGATGGTCATGCTCAAAGTTTCTCCCTGTCAGCATTCTGAGCTCCTGTAAAGGGCCTAGAGACAATCATTACTACAACAGACACTATATAAATAAGGGTAAATTGAACTGAATAGCAAGTCTTAAATGCTGGAGACCAAACAAATCCAATGATTGTGCAGTCTGGAGGTTCTGATTTGCATTTGTGGCAGGTTTCATGGGTTTTCCTTTGAGAGGGCTGGAGTGGGGTGGGGTGGGGGGTACTTGGCAACAGCATTATGGGAAAGCCAAAATTCCAAAGCAGAAGTGTTTACAGCTTTTTCTGCTACCCCAGGACGCTGGAAAATAAACGATTAGTGCCTTAAACAACCTGTTTATGCTTTATCCTTTCTTTTTTGAGAGAAGACCTCTTGTGGTTGTGCAAATAATGACTATCTGCTCCGGGGAACAAAGCTGCCGTTGTTCTGAACAAACCAATAATGACATCTGAGGCCTTGGACCGTGTCCCACCAATATGTTTTTTGCTCAGTTTCAGTAGCCGCTATTTTTTGCTAATTGTTTTGGACAGCGTATCACAATCAAGCATCCATACAGATGTGACAAACATCACTTCTGGACTGAACTAGTAGCCGTGGAGAAGCTGACGCTTTCCTGGGCCGGATGTAAATGTAAATGCTGCAGCATGTACAATGTTTACTGCAAATGTTATTTTTCGATTTCAGCGCGCCGTCCCCCGCGCTCCTCAGGAAGATGATGCGATCCAGCCTTCGCCAGTGCACCTCCTGCGGTTGCCGCGGCGAAGGGGCGAAGCTCGTCCATGCTCCGTGGCTTCTGTATCCCATTTTCGCCCAGAATGTTTAGCATCGCTCTATCAACAGTCACAGAGGGAACCTTCAATTACTCTCTTTGACCAGCGAGCGCACAGCCAGTACTCATCGTTGGAAGGCAGCCACATCCGCGCAGAATGGAAATAAGGGAAGCGGTTTTTTATTCCATCTTTTATTTTTTCTGGAAAATTTCCTGCGTTGTCCTCCAGCTGCCTCTCCTTGGCATCTCCCGACTTTCCCACTGCAGCGCCGTGTTTGCCCGCCCGATTATGAGGAACAGATTTTCTCGGAGAGCAAATGAAAGAGCTTGTTAAGACGGGGAGGAAGATCAGAGGGTCAGCGTTGAGACTGGCGAGGGGCCGCTCTCCCAGCACCATCAACCGACCCACCCAGCAGCTAGCTGGCCTTCGCGAAAAATCCACACGCAGGTCACATTACTGCCCGCCTTCATCAGTGTTTACTGGCACGTTAAAGATTGTAATAACATCGGTCAGGACAGATATTTCTAATTTAGATGTTTTTGTTGAGGGTTTGAGACCCAGCTGTGGCGAGGGGAGACAAAGTCAGCGAGAGGCAGGATCTGGCACGACGGATGAGAGGTGGAACCGCATTTGGACTGAGATGAGAACAGGGTCCGCAAGGTCGCGCTCTATAAACAGGCTCCAATTTGGGATGCGAAACTTTTGTTATACACACTGGGCCTCCGTCAACAATTTTTCGCATGTGTTCGTGTTTTCAGTGGCCGTTTGAGTTAAAATAATAACAGGCGTTTGAGTCATGACGGTAAACACGAAGCTGCAGCAGGAGGGGGAAGGCGAGTTCCCCAAAGCTCAGTCCGCCCTCGCTCGCGCTGGTCGCTCCGTGCAAGAGCTTCAGAACGAAACAGGGTTTGTCGGTGTGTTTTCTTTGGATGGTGGGCCATTGCTGGGCTTAACCCAGATATATTTGATTTTGATCAAATGCTCGAAAAGTGTCCTGCGTGCTTATTTAGACTGTAATGTTGAATACACAAATCAGACGGATGAGACGCGCCCACACTCGAGACGTCTATGATCGGCGGCGAGCCGGGCTTTCGGAGCGCTTCGCCTCGTTCAAGGTTAAACACCCACCGCTGCGTTCCACTCAGCTGTGTAACCATAACAGTTTAATGACATGGTATTACAGAGCTATCACACTTACAGCTTCATGTTAACACCACAACCGCCGCTTCAGTCCCACACGCACAGAAGGCTGTATCAGATTTAGGCCCCAGCCCTCCTCATTGTCTGGGACATCTTCTTTTTTCATTTCGTACAAATATGAGATGCTGAAATAGTGGCAGGAGCTGTTTTACATAACAATTCCCTCCACTTTTGCCAAACTACTTGAGCCGCACAAAACGCTTCGCCCGCTGCTGCCTCCTCATCGTATAGATGTGACATCTCCGCTCTCGGCGGCGTCATCCAAACATCAGAGGCCTGAATGTTTCTTCAGCGGTCTGATGCACGCAACAAACAAAGCCGCTCTGACTTGTTTATTTTGACGCATTAAATCTGGCCCTCAGAACGGGGCCACAGCAGCAGACTGCAGCCACCCCCTCGGAGCGCAGCGAGTCACTTGTGATTTATTTCATATTTCCACATGATTTAGTGAGGGGAGGGGTGGCGTTTTGGGGTAATCAGGCTCTGACAGTGGGTGCTCTGCTGTGGCTTCACTGTTTACATTGTTCTTCTGTAGACATGTTGAAATGGGAGGGGGGGGGGACTCTCAAGGTCTGGACAGTATTTGGATCTGCAGTGGTCTGTTGTGGAGAGGGACGGGTCAACTGGGGCAAAGACAGCGTGGAAAAACAGAATCACCAGAGGATGATGAGGAATAAGGACCACGAGTGAGGGGAATCATAAATACTTGAGATTCTGCACCAGTAATCAACAGCAGCAGTTAAAGGCTCCACGTTCCACAGGAGTCTGTAGAATTGTGACTAGATACACAGCGTTTTGCTCAGATGCGGCTCAAACGAACAAAACTCTGTTCCTTATAATTATACAGTTATAACATGTGGATTACACTGTACAGAATCCACAACTGCAACTTTGAGCATGAATTGTGAACTTCATTTGTTTTCCCCATCATTCATTTCAGCACAGCTTTGACTTAACTATAATAGAAATATCTTTTTTTTTTTAAATAGTCAAATGTTTGAATCTCAACTCTTCAGTCACAGTTTGGTGATAATCAGCTCTTAAGGATTAGATAGTAATCAGACCACAAGAAAACTTCTAGATGCATGAAGAGGTTGTCAAACAGATCCCAAACCCAGTAAATATCAAATTGGATTATGCAAATTTAAAGGAAAAGACACATAAATGTTGCAAGTCTCCTGTCAGGGCTCTGGCCTCTTAAAATAGGAACAAAAAGTATAATTTCAGGTTCAAACAAACTTTTTCACAGCTATGTTGATCCTCGGAGACTCAAAATTAGTTTACGGGCTAAATCTTTGTTTGACTCCTTCGGTTGCAGCACAAAACACAGCAAAATGGGAAATGTGTGAGAGATTCACACCATCGTCCTCATCAAGGTTGAAATATGCATGCGACTGGAACACCGTCCCCGAAAACGTGAAGTTCTAGTCAGCCCGACTCGTCATGCCCAAAGTTTGTCTCCGCTAAAGACGTCAGTAAGGGAGGAAAAGGAGAAGAGGAAGAAAAAAAACAAGCCATGTGTGAAATATTGAACTTTTAACAAGGAGTTGCATCAAAAACCTGAAAAGTTTGCAGAGCCTAATCAATTTACCAAAAGGGTTTTGGTTTTGTTTTTTTCCCTTCACATTCGTGTTTGACTGCAGAGCAAGAGTCAAGTCTTTGAAAAGCAGAGGCTGACATCCTTGAAAATAAATAAATAAATAAAATAAGGCCCGCACTGAGCCCACGCCTTTGTGTTCTTTTGGTCTTTGTTTGTAGAAGGTTTATACATGGAGGAGGAGGTAGTTGGCTCTGAGAATCAACCTCAAGTAATGCTGCGCGCACATGCAAACGCACACATTGGTCGGGTCTTTAAAAGAAATGTATAATGCTGTTAGATATTATTTTTAAGTCGAGCTGCTGATTTCAATGCCAAATGTCAAATCAGATGTAGATGACTGGGAGGGATTTTTATGCTAATGATCTGGTTAATATTCTGATGATATGTCTACAAGAAGCCCTAGTGTGTTTTAATATCCCAGAGAAGGTGTGTGTCTGTGTGTTTGTGTGCGTTGTGTGTGCGTGTGCGAGACAGAAATGGTGCACCCAGGGGGCGAACCTGTGCACCAGCTAGCCCGCGTCTGCTCGACTGGAGCGCCTCGCTGTTTTACCGCAGGAAGTAACACAAAAGAGCAGCAGGAATGTTGATGAACACCTCAATCCCGGAGGACCCGCAGGCTGACCTGATTATCGCCTGCCTGTAATTCCACAGTTGGCAAGGTGCTGTGACTCCTGAAGGGCCTTGAAAAAAAGGGGGAAAAAAAGGTGTGTGTTGCGTTGGTGTGTGTATTCCATCACTGATAGGTATTATTAAACATCATTAGAGGTTTGGAAAACTCTCTGCTGCCTTCATCCCCCCCCCTTTTTGTGTGTGTCAGTCTGTTTCTGTCAGACGCACTCTAGGAAGATCACTAACAGTGTAGCCCTGAAGACAGAGAGAGAGAGAGGGAGAGAGAAAGAGAGAGAGGGAGAGAAAGGAGGGTATTTATCAGTCATTCTTGTTTTGTTATTGCATGCATTCTTTTGACATGAGCTCTGACTGTGGCCTTTGTAAAAGAGGAAATCAAATAACAGGGCCAAAAGAGGCACCGCTACAAGCCCCTCCGGCGTGTACACACGGAAATAAACCTTGGCTTTTCTATATCCAACAATAGGACAACAACTTCTACTTCAAGGCTATTGTGAAGTTTGAGCAGTCATTTAAAAGGTCTGTGTATATTTGTCTGCTTGTGCATTTGGTGAACGCTCATTTCCCCAGACAGCTATTTGCTAAGTTATGTTTAGCATTCCCTGCCAGGATGTGTCATGAGCCATTCTGCCGATCAGCTGTTGATTCGTGGGCTGATCCGGCAGCGGTGCGGTTAACTGGTACAGCGTGTTTCAACGTAGAGTGCAGCGGTGAGGAGCAGGCCCCCAATCAGCCCATTGACCCGATGTGAGTGCGGCCGCCGAACATCTCTATCCGTCATTGGATGCAGCACCTCCGTGAAAAGACCCGTGGACATGAGATCAGGGGGGGACGAAGCGCAGCTGGGTGCTGCCATCTGCTGGTCACAACGGGATAGACTCTTTTTCTGAGCGTGTTCATAAAGTTTTAAATGAAATCTCTCTGCATGGAGATGCCGAAAAACACCCAACCATGCAACAAGCATGATCCAAATGATTTGTTTTGCCGAAAACTAAAGATGCACGAATAATTTAATCTTAAATTATCGCATAGTTTATATCATAGACAGTGGGGTAAATCGGATTTATATTGTGATGAATGTTTGACAGTGATTGTAAACCCTATAAACATGGATCTCAGCACGGCTTTGTCTTTCTGAAAGATTCAGATGCTGAAAATAAAGCTTCCAGAATCTTTAATCTGCATGCAGACCAAACAGTCTGCAACGAGCATCGAGCCCAACTTCAAACATTCAATGAGCTGCGTTTCTCTCTGCAGGAATATCCAATTTCTCCTCAGGTGACTTTACAAAGCAACTGGAATTTAAAAGAAATAAAATAAAATAAATAGGGAAAAAGAAAAAGCTTCTGGCTACTTTTTTTCCACTCGGGCTGAACGCGTCAAACTAATACTCGGAGACGTGCGGTGAGTTATTGCACTGAGTAGTACCAGGCCGCTGGTTCTGCTCTCAGGCCCGGTTTGATCTTTTATTTACACTCCTTTTTGCTCAGGATTTTCAGGACAATTTTCCCGGCTCTTTACCGTCAACAAACTACAAAGCGGGGCCCTCGTCTCTGTAAGAATAGAGGGAGGGGGGGAAAGACCTCTGGTTTTGGCTGCGCGCTTTGGAAACAATAAATCAGTTTGGCTACCTTGAACTCCGTCGGCCGTGCAGATGGGGTTGACGTGAGGGCGACGGCTCAGGATGAAATTCTGGCCGGTGCAAAGAAAAAAAAGTGAGCGGGTACACGGTGCAGACAGATAGACAGACAGGAGAGGAGGACCATTATCCAGTCAAAGCGGAGCAAAACGCATTCCGACTGCGAGTATGGCTGCATATTCACTCAAGTGGCTGTCTGCATCAGAGAAATAGAGCCACTACCTCCAACTATTATTCCACCATTAGTTTTCTGCAGGTCACGATTGTGGCATAATGCGATCGCATTCATCTATTTCATTCATTTTGGTTCTTAGAGAGCGACACGCAATTTAATTACCCGTCCTCCTCTTTGGCTGCGGGAGCGGGAGCCAGCGCCCGGGCCCCCTCCTTCCACTCACTCACTTCTCGTAAAGGATCGAGGGTGCCGAAACAATGATGGATAGAGTCTGAAAAGTGCATTATTTCTGATGCATTTTTGATTATTTCTACCCTTTCCCTTTTTTTCTCCCTCACCCCCCCTCAGGTAATGCAATAAGCCTGATACGCCCTGAGTTCTGTCAGAGACGTGGATATTGCAACAGCTCTCGCAGGAAAGTCATTGTTTCTGAAGCAGGAGTTTCTCCTCTCCTCTCTCTCCTCTCCTCTCCTCTCCTCTCCTCTCCTCTCCTCTCCTCTCCTCTCCTCTCCTCCTCTCCTCTCCTCTCCTCTCCTCTCCTCTCCTCTCCTCTCCCTCTTTCTTTTTTTTATTGTTCCTTTGCGTGTTCTCTCCTGGTTTGCCTGTCTTTGTTCGTGGCCTTTTGTGACGCTGTCTGTCTGTCTGTCTGTCTGTCTGTCTGTCTGTCTGTCTGTCTGTCTGTCTGTCTGTCTGTCTGTCTGTCTCCAGCCTTGGATGCCACCATGGTTCCTCATCACAGCCATTTCAAGGACCTCTTCAAAATGAGTGAATCCATCGTTTTAGCATGTGTCACGGCAGAGGTCACGAGGAGATAGTTCAACTCCAGAACCCCGCCCCCATAACCAAAACCCCAACTACAACTACAGCTACCAACCACGGGGGATAATTAATCTAATTCTTCCCATAAATAGGGACTATTAGTTTCTCCAAAAAGAATCCCAGTTGGCCCCAAATCAATAAATATTTACGTGTATAAACAGGCCACATCGACTTCTGTGATGCTGCCAGTTTTAATTTTTATGCTGATGTTGCAAAACACTTGTTGAGACTAGTTTCTGTGTCATTACAATATCAATCATCGCTGCACGAATACATTTTTTTTGTTCTTCAATTCCCAACGTGCACAAAAAGGCCTGCGATTCCTTGAACAGCATAAATTGCTCTTTATGTTTCACTGTGTCGCTGCCATTGAAACACTTTGATGTTATGACTGCAGCCTCATCCAATAAATAAGCAAAAGCCCAGCCGGATCAAGAGGATTGTTTATTTGAGTTAACCCCATGTGAAACATAAAATGATCTAAGTGTTTACGTAGGTTTACGTGGCCTGTCTTCTGCAGTCTTATATACAGAGTTAAACCCGTCGACCTCGCTAGACCCCAAAAAACATATTTCTGACGTTAGATCTTCATTTTGTAACAAAAAAACCATCACAAAGTGAATCTGCCCTTTCAAAGTAAAGCTCTGAAGGTTTTAATATGCAGTAATTAGAACAGTGTGGATCACAGCACTTTCAAAATAAAACTCTTAAGGTTTTCCTAATTATAATTTGGAGTATTTTAGTTTCATTACCATTAGCACACCACACAAAAGCCCACCAGTTTGGTAGCGCCGGGCCTCTCCTACCCTGGCAACGCGTGTCCTGCCCCTCAGTGACCCCCTCTCTGCCGTACCAGTGTCAAGCAGCACTTGTCTTTGATTCAGCCGGCGGCTCTACACGCACGTGAACGACGTCGCGCCGCCGGGGTCACGCGCACAGGTGACGCAGCCCAGGTGAGCTTGGCAGCAGAACGCAGGCGGCTGTCTGGAGGACGCGCGACTCAGACGGGCTCTGAAGCCTCGTCTTGGCATCCCACTTCACACGGAAACACAATGTAACCCAGGTAAGACGATAACATACAGCGCAGAGTTTTGGCCGGGCTCCATCGCGAATTTGGTTGGAAGTTTGCTTTTTTTTGGGGGTTTTTTTGTAGTAGTAGTTTGTGATTCTTTGAGGAAAAACAAGAGATGAGTTATGGTTTAATTAGCATTAAAAGCTATTGTTCAGGAATGCAGACATCTGTGCTCGGAACCCTCCTCCTCTTCCTCCTCCCCTCCTCCTCCTCTCGCAAAGATGCTCTTAGCCGGCCCAAGGTTTCCTGACACAGCTTCTCAGGTGACATTTTGTCAGAGGGGTGAGCGTGGCACCCCCGACGTGTAGCTGTGATTGGCTTTGTGCTTTGCTGTCGTAGTGACCGAGAGAAGATTGATCGCGGAGGCGGAGCGGGCGTGTGTTTGTGTGCGCGTGTGCACGCGCGCGCGCGCGGGGGGGGGTGCGTGCGAAAGGGGAAGATGCTGGTTTTAGAGAAGGGAAAACCTGGAAAGGTCAGCCTCTGAGGTGTCTGATATTGACTCTCCAAAGTTTGCCTCTGATGAGGGTCCAATACCCGCGATCCCAGAACCCCTCGCTGCACATGCACACATCGATTGTTGAGCGGGCGGAAGAGCGCGGCCACGGCGACGACTGAGACCTGGCAATAAATAAAGGACAGATCATTTTCATCACGGCTCCTGTTGCTATGTGTCCAAACCCTGGCAGTCGTATCAGATGTCCAGAGACGCTCCGGTTGCTCCAGCAGGTTGGTCCGTCTGCATCAACTGCAGCACAATTCTGTGTAATAAGTTATAACACAGTAACAGTAACACTCAGAATTAGTGAGGGTTACTGGGACTTCTACCAAGGTCACAGCAAAACCATCTTGTTTTCAACTGCACAAACCCAGAAAAGGATCATTTCTCCTTCTCGGGATGCTTGTCTTTATTCCCAGACGGATCATTCTGACACTGAGGGCTTTGGGATCCTTGGTGAACTTGGAGTTATTTGGGGGCCAAAGGTAGCAGCAGCACCGTTCCGGGGTTCCTCTGTAGTGGATCGCTCTCACTCCGGCAGCAGCAGGTCGAAAATAGAAGCAGACTGCACGACTACACCCGAACGGAAGATTAAAAAACGGCCGCAACAGAGTGGAATCCTGTTAAAACTGGCAATTTATCTGGATTTATTCCACTCGCCCAGGCAAGCAATTAAATCTAATTTACACCTTTTAAGTGATACAATTGTTTCAATGTGAACTTGTCAACAGGAATGTAGTCCAGCAGAAATAAAATCCTTTTCTATACTTTTTTGCTTTCTCTTCTTCTAACCTCTCACCTCTCACCCCTGATCCCTCCTCCTCGCCTCTCCTCTCCTCTCCTCTCCTCTCCTCTCCCCCTCTCCTCTCCTCTCCTCCTCCTCCCCTCCACTCCCTCCACTCCCCTCCCATTCCCTCTCTCCTCTCCTCGTCCTCTCCTCTCCTCTCCTCTCCTCTCCTCTCCTCTCCTCTCCCCCCCCCTCTCCCGTCCTCCCCTCCCCTCCCCTCCCCTCCCCTTCCCTCTCTCCTCTCTCTCCTCTCCTCTTCTCCTCTTCTCCTCTTCTCCTCTTCTCCTCTCGCCTCTCCTCTCCTCTCTTCTCCTCTCCTCTCCTCTCCTCTCCTCCTCCTCTCCTCTCCTCCGCCTCTCCTCTCCCCCCCCCCTCCTCTCCTCCCCTCCACTCCCCTCCCCTCCCATTCCCTCTCTCCTCTCCTCTCCTCTTCCTCTCTTCCCCTTCTCTCTTCTCCTCTCCTCTCCTCTCCTCTCCTCTCCTCTCCTCTCCTCTCCTCCTCTCCTCTCCTCTCCTCTCCTCTCCTCTCCTCTCCTCTCCTCTCCTCTCCTCTCCTCTCCTCGCCTCTCCTCTCCTCTCCTCCACTCCCCTCTCCATCTCCCTCTCTCCTCTCCTCTCCCTCCTCTCCTCTCCTCGTCCCCTCTCCTCTCCTCTCCTCTCCTCACCTCCCCCTCGCCCATTCCCTCTTCCTCCCTCTCCTCTCCTCTCCTCTCCTCCTCCTCTCCTCATCCTCTTCTCTCCCCTCCTCTCCTCTCCTCTCCTCTCCTCTCCTCTCCTCTCCTCTCCTCTCCTCTCCTCCTCTCCTCTCCTCTCCTCTTCCTCTCCTCTCCTCTCCCTCTCCTCTCCTCTCCTCTCTCACCACCATCAGCTGTGTTTTCTCCACTCTGTTTCCCATCATTGTTCTTCGGCGTGCCTCTATGTTTCCTGGCCCGTCTTGGCCCACGCCTACACCCATTTGTCTTTGTGGCCACCTGGCAGCAGCGCAGCCGCTTCTCACTGTTTGCGGGCCCCCGGCTGGCCTGGGCCCTCTCGCTCGCTCGGCCCCCGCACTGGGGGGGGGGGGGGATCTGCTCAGTAAATTAAAGCTAAACAAACTTTGCGCGTTCCACCCGCTCGCTTCAAAAAGGCTGCTTGTTAAGGAGGGCAAGTGGAACTTCATGATTCATTAAGAGGAGGAAGTCTGAGCAGACTGGACAGATCACAGAGTGATGATGGAGGGGGGAGAAACAGGAACACATGTGTGTGTTCAGCATTATTTAACGGGGTTAGGGCGGGAGAGCTACAGTCGAGATGGAACAATACACTGAAAAGTGGATAAGTGGTTAGACTTTTACCTTTGTGGTCTCAGGTTATGACTGCGGCCATCTTGGGGAGGTCGTTAGCAGACTGAGTATCAGGTGAGCAACGAGGTATCGGTTGGTTCTGTAGCTGATACAACTGAACCGATGAGAGAATAAACAACCAACAACAGTGTCATAATCAAGACCGACAAAAACAGAGAAAATATGCGGACTGCATGAAGACTCTGGTCAGAAGTTTGAATGGTTTTGGGCCCAACAGCAGACTGGTGACTGGTTGTAGTGACCTTTGACCTCATCAGAAAAAAGTGGAGTCTCAAATTTTTCCATCATTTAGCCAATTTTGTAATTTCAGTATCAGCAGCTGCTTATTTGCACTAGAAACTCACTTTTCTCACCACTTTTTGTCTCATCTGGCATCAGTTTGTCACATGGATTCGCAGCGTATCAGTGCCCCACAGACGCCCTTTAGATGTGCATAAAAATAGAAAGTATGGAGATAAGAAAAGATACTGGCCTTACATTAGATCACACGTGCACGCGTGTTGCATGTCTGGATGTATATGTGTCACCATTTTTGAGATAATGAAGGGATTCCTACATGAAGTGATCTCTCCCTCTCCCCCTCTCTCTCTCCATCTGTCTCGCTCTCCTCCAGCTTTCTTCAGTGTGATGTTTTCCTTTGGCTCTAATGAGTTCTAAGTGGCCAATACTTTCTTCAGCAGGAAACTCGTGTCAAACTAATTAACTTTTAATGAGAGGAAACCCACTGATTAGAGTGTTTTTCTTGGCAAACAAGCCAATTAATTCTGTTGGTTTGAGCAGGAGAGCAGTCAGCTCAGAAGAAGGCCTCGCTCTGCCATTCCTTCAGTCTCTCTCTCTCACACACACACGCACACGCACACACACACAAGCGCGTTTCTATGTTTATTTTGTTGCCAGTGAAACGTGTGTTTTGGTATCGGCGCACCCTCCGTGTGTGAAAGAACACGCGGTCTCATCTCATCGCTGCCCAACGCTGCCCTCTAGCGACCACGGGGGGTTGTGAAGATGGCTCCATCGGTCTGATTTTTTAAGTTAATGTTTATTTTCTTGTGTGTGAGTGTTTTAGTAAAACATCACTAAATTAGACGGTATCAGAAACCTTCTGTGACCTTCGCAAGTATGAGAAAACAGCTGCGAAGCACTTAAGTTCTACTGTTTATGCTGCAGTATTTTACCTCCAGAATGACAGTTTTTCTGTTGTTTCAGGTTGGTGTCATCAACTAGTCGTTTTCTGGAGGTCTGGCTATTGTCATAAAAGTACATATAAATAGAAACCTGTCTTTATCTGTGTGTGAATTTGAAGTTTGAGTTTTAAGTTGAATGTTGTGAGTACATGTGTAAAAAGGTGTGTTTAAATATTACACGAATGAGGTATCGTATTTTCCTTTTTAAAGTTCTTGTGGTGAATGTCTCATCGTATAAACACCGAACAAAAATAATCGTACAAATATTCTCCTTTTTCTGTCAATTGGACATGTGAATGCCTTCCAAATGATGTGCATGAACCTTCCTTTATGTGTCAAACAATAGGATCTTTTCATGATTCCTCACTTCAGGAAAAGTTCTCTGCTGACCTGAAAACTTAATCTCCAGGAACTAATTTGTAATAAAGACGGATGGAAAAAACATGAAGAAACAGTGGCTGTCAGTTGTTCCCTCTGTGTGCCGTGTGTTTCCATTGGAAACCTGTGAGGTGACTGACAGTCGCAGCAAGAACTCACCTTGAATATTCCACTGACACCCTTTGAACGTATCTACCTTTCCCCCCACATTTTCACATCAGAGTAGGTTTAAACTACCAAAAGACCACATTAGAAAACGCCAGCATCTTATTACAGCGGCGTTTAGATCCGGTGGGAGCCGAGCAGCTTTCCCTGGAATCCCGAGTGAGAGGGTTTGATGTTCAGTGTGGCGCGGGCCTCTCAGAACCTTTTAAATGTGCCCGTTTCATCCCTCAATTACTGTCAAGGTTTGAAGTGCTGATGTTCCACCTTAATCTGTCACAATATGGCTCAAGTTTGTTGAAGTAAGCGGGGAAAAAAGGCGAGGCGCAGAGTCCAAAAGGGAAAGATGGAGAGACGAGCTGGCCCGGCAGCTGCTGCCTGTTTTCAAAGCCTGGTCGAGCCCTTAAAGATGAAATCCATTTTGTTTCAAGTTGTGCGCCCGGCCTCCCTGATGAAGGCTCTGGGGGTGACGAGGGAGAGAGAGAGAGAAAGAAAGAGAGAGAGAGAGAGGAAGAATGAAGAGGGAGAGATGGAGGGTGGAATCTGTTTGATTTGTCAGAAGTTCTTTAATTTAATCTACAGCTGTCAGGATGCTGACGATTCAGACCTCATCATTGTCTTTTATCTGCCTGATTTCACCCCAGGCATCAGACGCTTATCTATAACACACACACACACACACACACCACACACACACACACACACACACACACACACACACACACACACACACACACACAAACACTCAGAGCAAGAGTGAATCATTTATCAATAAAACCAAAGGAACAATAAAGAGAAAAGATAATAAAATGTCATTTGTGATCCAAAAGTCTTTGTTGAATCAAAAATAAATCTTTCCATTCTGTTGCTTTGTTTTAAAAGGGGGGCAAAAAAAAATCTAAAAAGAGATCAAGATAAATATGCTGCGAGCAGCGACATCCACCAGAGAAAACACAGCTGCACCCAACATTTTGTCGGTGAAAATCTTGCACTTTATCTTATTTTTTCATTTTCACATAATATCCAAAAGCGTCGCCTCTTCGTGCTCCAGTCTCTCCCCCCCCCCCCCCCCCCCCCCCCCCCCCGCCCCCCGCCACACACACACACACACTGGAGATGGAACCACACTGCTTTTGTGTCAGCATGAAAAAGAGGAAATTGGAATTACACAGAACCCTGTTCTGCAGAAACATGATCCGGTTGCTTCCCCAGAGGTTCCCAACGCTCTCCTTCTGTCCTCTGTCCTCAAACACACACTCCAGCGCTGAGGAACCAGTGCTCGCTGGAGGCTTTTATCTTATTATTGAATCTGAGGATGTGACAAGAAAAATAGGCCGCGCAGTGTCCGCTGCCTGCCAGAACAACATCCAGCAGCGTCTCCCCAGACCTCCTCACTCCATCTTCTGCGTCTTAGCTGCTCTGCTTTCACTTTTCCATATCCTGTGTTTCACTTTCACCTCTTAGATTGAAACATTTATTGTCGGGCCGGGGTTTAAAAAGGCGTCACCGTGCATTTACAGCTGCCTGGCTTGTACATTTTGAGACTGATTTATCAGCATGAGTGAGCCAGCACTTATAATATTTCCTCACTGCTTTACTTCGCATTAGACTTTGTCCTGTTTGCTTTTCTTTTTCACTCAAAAAAAGTAAAAATCCTTGCTTTAGTCTGCAGCTCTGAGGTGAGTCTGAATGTCTGTCAGACCACACAAGACTGTCTCCAAACATCTCTGCAGTCTGTCGATACTTTGAGTCAGAGCACAGGCAAGAACAGAAAGAAATAACTGAGGTATAAGTTATTGTGGTTTGGAAAAATAATCATGAGCTGCTCAAGATAATTACATGATCTTGTCAAGGTCATTAGATCCAGTATATTAATGAGTAGAAACGTCTAGTTTTGCCAGAAACTGAACTAAATCTGAGGTTTGTTGCATTCATTTGACACTTTTTGTGCCACATGGACACTTAATTTAAGTGGCAAAGTGAAAATCTTTCATAGCTAGTGGATTTTTAAGTTAGCTATTAAAACTCTGCGTTACTGAAAGTTTTAGAAAGTGACGGTTTACTGACCTCTAGAGGGCTAAAATGGTAAAGTATTATAATAAAACTTTCAGTTATTTAAATGGTGTAATGGTGTGCTGCTTCATTCGTATTTTGATGAAATGTTTCTTGAAACTACAGTTGATTGGATGAAAAAGACAAGTTTCTTACTCATACGATGTAAAAACAGAACAATGACCTTGATATTATGCATGTGTTATGCATGGTTCTGAACTTCCGTAAAGACAGAATATTAGATATTTTAAGAGTTCAATTTCCACTTGTTGATGTTTGAGGGCAATACTCAAAGTGGCCACTAGGTTGTGAATCCCATACAACACAAAGTGATTCTTCTAATTCTTTTTTTTTTAAAAATAAACATTTTTAAAACACCAGAAACAAGTCAGTTTATGGCTGTGTTATAAATCCATCATCCAATTAACTCTCTATTGTTTACTCCCCTGTTTATTTTTTATTACTTTCGAACCCTGATTCTCCTGAAACTTGTTCTTTGTATATTGTATATAAGCAACTTTTTCCTTCTGCTCTTTTTCCTCTCCCTCTCTCCATCTGCAGCTCCATCTCTCTCTCATTTTCTGCATCTCTTTCTGTCTTTTTAGTCACTTTTTTCTGATTCTTGTTTTTTGACATGCTCAATTTTTGTTCTTCAGCTGTTTGTCCTTAAGCTCAGCCTTCTGTTTCTCTTCACCTTCTCTTTCTTTAATTCTATCTTTCACCTCCTCCTCCACTGCTTTCTGTTAGCTTAAATCTTCTGTTTCCCTTTTCAGTCTCTCCACCACTTCCTGCTGCTCATCCTCTTATACAGTTCTCCATGCTACACATTTGCATAAAAATATAATTTCTCTAAAGAATAAAGTCATATTAGATTTACTGGAGGAACATTTTGAAATATGTTTATATCATACAGTCAATTTATGGTTCAATTTCAGGTTATTAACCTGCATCATTCTGTTTCTTTTTTGTCCGATTTTGAACTTTGCGTTTAACCCTGCGGGCACGCGAATGGACACTAGATGGCGGCAGAATACAACATTAGCAATTCTGTTCCAGCTTCAATAATCACATTGTGAATATTTTAGCATAAAAGCAGCAAAGTAAAATCCAATTGTTGTAGAATAGAAGTGCGATGCAATTGTTTGTTTTTATAAATATATTGCGCCAAAAATCCATTGTGTGTTAAAAATTTTACAGGAATATTTAGGTAGACAAAAAGCAGAATGCTAATTCAACGCAGCAACACCTAAAATTACACCGGATTACAATTACAGTACAAGATAACTACTAGTAATAGAACAGCTGGTTTTCTTTTTTACATGAAGCAAATTGTTATTGCAGTGGTATATTGATGCCGCTACGCGGCGCTGTGGGACAACGAGTCAACATCTTTTCCTCTGCAGATGCCCAAAGCTTCACCCGTGACTCGACTACTGATGAATCGCTGACATTTTTTGGGGGGGTCCCCTTGAGATCTCCGTTTTACTCCGTGTAAAAAAAAAAAAAAAAAAAAAAGAGAGAAAGGATTTGTGATTGGATTTAAGGAACGCAGTTGTATTTAGAATTTTATGGGGGAAAGGAGAAAGCGTCGCTTCGCTATTTGAAAAATGGTATTCAGAGTCACACTGTAAAAAACAAGATCACACGTCAAGCGGAGCAAGATGAAAAAAAAGTTCGCTTTCACAATAAATCAAAAGCTCCTTCAGCCGTCATTTCGCTCCTGTCAGCAAAACGTGCTTTAATTTGACAGTCACAACCGGAAGTGTCAGCCCATTTTGACAGCCCGCGCCTCCGTGCGCGTGTCGTAATACGAGTGCGCGCGCGCGCGTATAAACACAGCTCGGTCGGCTCATGATAAGGAGCGTGGTGCCCGGACTGACTGCCAGCAGAGCGGCGAACAGGTTGACGGGTGCGCGGCGACCGCTCGGATGAGGAGATGGCGGCCGAGTCGAGCCGCAGATTCACCAAGAACCTGCTGAAACCGGGCAGCGCGGCGGAGATACGGCAGACGGCGTGCAACGCGGTCCGACACTCCGCAGTGACGGTGAGTACAACCGCGCGAGTTTGGCGGGGGGGGGGGGGGGTGCTGAAAATGGTGGCAGCGATAGCCGCATCATCACCTGTGGGCGAAGAAAATGACGTGGGATGAGAACCGGCGTGGTTTTCTGTCACCGGCGCAACCGTAAAGCGTCACATCTGGACGCGGATTAGCCGCGTTCATCACCGCTGCCGCGTCCGCGTCGCGCCGCGCCGCAGCTGACATTGGCATTCATGTTGCATCTGTTTGCAGTGGATGTTCGAGGCGTTCAAATGCCGCTCAGCCTCTATCGATCATGTTGGAGTGGAAACGACGGTCCTGTGCGCTTAAATGGACAGAAGCGCTTCATTTAGTCCAATTGGATAAAAAAAAAAATCCCCCATTGGCCTTGTAATAAGTCGATTTCCGCCGCAGGTTCAAGTCGGGTTTTATTGGCTCAAGTGAATGAAACGCCGTAAATGGTCGTAGTATAGTGGGACGCTGCATGACGCAGACAGCGATTCACATCTGGCTGGAGGTGTAGAGGAAGATGGAGGGAGCAGAGATGAAATCCTGGGCTTCGTTTAGCTCTAATTGCATAATCAGGCTGTAAATGTCGCGAATTGCATAAAGCCGATTCCACAGTGGGTGTGTCAGTAATAACCATAATAACAATAATAATCAAATAACAGAAGCTCTGATTGACAAAATAGTGGGAGGATGGGTAATCCAAAAAACAACACACACCCACACACACACACCCACACACACACCCACACACACCCACACACACACACACACACACACACACACACACACACACACACACACAAGGATTTTGTTTTGTCCTTTAGTTTCATGCAGCAGAGGACAGAAATGGCGATTAACGTGCAGAAAGGTCACTGTCCTCTCTGCTGCGCTCCACAACCTCTTCACTTGAGTGTTAGTGTGTCAGTGGGACACGGGCAGTGGTGGAGTACAGCCAGAATTGATTGGAATGCAGGAGGGAGGGAAATGAAACACCTCTTCAGATTTTTCCAACAAGGTGGCCGACAGGATTAAAAGAGGGGGAGAATTTGGCAGAATGCTGCAGAAGGCATGCTGTAAAAATGGAAAACAGTGAACAGCACAATGGCTTTGATTGATTTTGCTACTGGATGTGCAGATTGACTGCTGAGTCACTTTGTTTTAGTGCCATTCATCACATCTCACTCGTCCAAAAGTCCTGCGGTCCTAAGTCACACATGGACTCAAGCAAAACCAGGAACGGTGAAATAAATGTCGTGAGCACATCCATTTTAGCTTAACAAGCTACTCCTAGGAGACCACAAACACAATAAAAGAATCTGAATAATGGCTAAAATCCCTTAAAGTGTCTCTGTTTCGTTGTTCTCAATGAGACACTGGAAGAAATGTTCTTTTTCACGAGGAGACAAGCTAAAATAGTGATGATCGAATGTGCGTACAGTCATATTTCAACCCTGTAGCTCTGGATCGGATCACCATTCCTGCTGCTCCAGCTCTGTGTTACCGATCATAGCATATATTATGGGATTAAAACCAGAGTTAGTGGAACTTAAACTTCATTGCAGCGTTGCAACTTTGTGCTAGTCCCGCACTTGTAAATTATCCATTCTAGGCAGAGACACTTTGATGAATTAAAATTTAACAGTGTAACCGTGGCAGCAGATGCTCTGCAGTGAGTTTTGCATCTCCCACGTGGGTACGGAATCCACCAGATCACCTGCAGCTTCACAGGAATGTTGCAGAACGCTGAAATGGGAACGCTTTGACCTACTTAAGGTTAAAGTTAATGGAGTCCATGATGAAAAAGCTGCTGGTTAGACTGGTGCTGGTGGGCGCACGTCTATTGACTTTTTTGTGAATGTGTTTGAGCGTGGCCTTTTGTCTTTGAGAGAAACCAGGTCAGCAGAAGCAGCCCTGTGGCGGAACAGCCCTGCTCTCTTGTCATTGCGAGCATCACCCCGTGCTCCCGCTGATTCATCCCATCTTCGTTGCCACTACGGCAGCGCGTCTTTCTGCATTCACCTGCACCCCACAGTAGCGCAGTAACGTGCGAACGCACTTCCCGTTACTGGCTGCTCGTGACCATATGCACTTCTCCAGGCGGCCCCCACGGGTTTGGTGCAACATCAACCTCGTCCTTCCGTTTTGGCTCTCGGAAAACCCCATTTTGGGTGTTTGGCGTACTCTTCAGCCTTATGGTACCGCCGTCACTTCATGCCTTGTCATATGCTAACTATTTTGCTGCCCACTCACACAGGGTTCTGGCTCTTGATCCCACATCTAAATGGAGCGATTTCTGGGCCACACAGCAACCTTAGATGCAGCATTTGTTTCCACTAATAGAGCAGAGAACCAGTTTCTTAGACTGTCGCTTCAGACCATTAAGGGCGATGGTTGATGGGTATTTAAAGTTTGACTTCTCGTTCCATTGTGAATTAAAGCAGCAATTAATCTCAATTTTGGATTAATGATCTGCCAGTTAATGCAGCCCCCCCAAACACAAGCGTTTATTCCACTTGTACGCAAACGGGGCCCTCGCACCAGTGTGGGTCGTTGTGTTGGAGTGCCCTAAAGGTATGAAATCATTCTGAAAACAGAAAGCCTCCGATGCACGCGACTTGTAGCTAATGGCCTTGAACAAGGCAAAAATGGGCTCGGCATGGTGGTCCCTAATGTAGCTCACCTACGTGGGGGCAGAATTTCAGCAGATCACCCCCGGCTTCACAGAAATGTTGCAGGGAATGCAGAACGCAGTGGGCAGGAAGTCTCCTCAGACATTATAAAAGTGATATTTCAGTGATCTCACCCCACCTAACCTTTGTTTTACCTCATATGGTGCGAAAGAAAAGAGGGAAGCTGAAAAATATTTCATTTCTAGTCTGCGTCTTCTCTCTTATCTCTGATTTCGAATGAATTCCAGGCTCTCTGCGTTGCTGCCTGCATTTATCAGGCTCTGCATCTTTGTGTCTGCTCCTGCGATCTCGGTCACGCCTCTTTCTGACTGGATCCCCGGCTATGTTTTCGTGCTGGGTCCTCCGGTACGAGCTGTCAGCCTGCCTCCGTTCTCGCCCGGCAGCTGCTCTGGCCAGCCGAGATGAACGGCAGCAGAGGACACGTCTGAATGAGAACGCCTCCCTTCGGGGCGCACAAATCCGGCGTTTAGGCTGTGTTTTGCAGCCGTATTTGTGTCTACGTGGTCCTTTTTTCTGAGTCATCGGTCTGGCAGGATGTAAGCGCGAGTACAGGCTGATGACTGATGATGCTGGCGATCGGTTGTCTCAGAAGAGCTGGTTTGATTATCAGTAATTAGACTGTACCCGCTCGCAGCCGTGCTTCTGTTACCACGGCAACAGGAAAAGGTCAACCGGCAAGGAATTCTAACAGGACGCGCCTCTCCCACCGCTCCCATACATCTTTCCTTTATCCATTGGTAGCATGTCATATTTCCTCTCTTCTGTTGCCGTGCCAGCGGAATTAGCGGCTTAAATTACGGCTGCATTTGCGGCGTCCTCACCCGCCGGAGCCGGGATCATTATTGAGTCAGACATCTTATCAATTTAAAGAGCTCGAGCGTAAAGAGGGGAAGCCCACGAAGCGAAAGGAAGGGCGAGGGGGGGAAAAGGCAGATTCAGAAAATCTGTTTGGCCTCCCAGAGGAGTTCACAGCGAAGCTCCGCTGCCCATAATCTCTCCCCTTATGAACATTCTGTCCATGAGTCAGCATGTTTGGCAGCCTTTTGTCCACTGTTAACGCCACATGGACACAGAACGGTGTGTCCAGTGTGGAGCATTTCTACAATCACTGTCAAACACCAACAACTTATGCAACGTTCTTTAAGAAATTTGGCTTCTCAACACTCCAGGTTTGTTGCTCTAGTAGTTGATGTCTTTCCAGTGTGTCCAGATTTAAGGCAATCAAATCAGGCTGCATTTCCTCGCCTGCCAAAAGACTTATTTTGTTGCATAATGTCAGGTTTTGGAACACAAGCCCCAGCTGGATTGTGTGACCATATAAATAAGACTTTAAGAAAAGAAGTAAAGCGTTTGACCTTTAACACATGGCATGGAATTTTTAATGTAGGAACTGAAAAATACAACAGCTATTAGGGCCCCAGCGATGTGAAACTTTGACTAAAAAGCAAAATGCAGTTGGTGGTGCAATCTGTGGGTTGCTTTTCTTGTCAGTTTGGTTTTCTTACACGAATGTCTCTCATCAAGGCATCTCCGTTTCTCACTTTGCATGCGGACGCTGTCTTTTTTTTAAAAGTGTGAAACCACATTCACACAGTTTAAATATCATTCCCTGCAGAAGGGGTGCAGAGCAACCGGCCCCTTTGACATTATCTTTTTAAAACCACACAACAAATGCACTCAAGTCAACAAGTGACTCACTTAGAGAGGATCTGAAAGAGAACCAACAACTTTAAGAGAAGACTAGAAATCCAGCAGTGATACTGGCTTAAAGACGTCTCCCAGCACTGTGTCAGGCTGCATCGTGTCGAGTGCACCCTGAGCATCAGTGGGTGCAACGTGCAAGTGGAAACCCTGTGCTTTACACTCTGCGCCACCTTTAAAGCAGTCAGAAACCTCACCAGGCAGCACCTCTGATTCTTCAGAGCTTCAGAGGTGATCAGCCTATGCTGCGACTTCCTTCTTTTTACCCTCCTTGTGCACGCTGTGGCTGCCTCGAACAGGAAGTCGTGCGCCTCAAGAGCGCAACACAAATCATAACTCGGCGAGCGCGCTTACTGAGAAGTCGTGCTTTGTTCAGACTGCATCACGTCGTATTCCCTCAATGTTCTGCTCGGTTCTCGGCCCTCGTTTGGAGAGAATGCCTCAAGTGTCAGCAGAAGCGACCGGGCGAGGGACTAGAGAGGATGAATAGCTCTTTGACGCTCGTCACAACCGTATAACAGTAGGAGCGAGCACTGCCAGGGCCACGGTGCGCGTCTTTCGCCATCTTCTCAGTGACTCATTCAGAAAGAAAAAAACAAGCTAGATTGTCACTGCCGAATCCGCCCCTCCAGTTGAAGTATGCAGGTAGAGGTCTGTTTAGTCTAGTTAGGAAAGGAAAGGAGACAAAGTATCTCACTGTATATCTGTGTTTGGGAGAGGTCACATGAGAGAAGAAGAGAGAGCTCCCCGAGGCTCCGTTCTTTGTACCACTCTGTGTTTACAATAGGCCCTTTGCAGAGGCTTCACAGTCCGTGAACTCCTCCATTCAGGCTGAGCTGACCAGGGTTTGCCTCGCCATAGCTTAACTTTCCCCCCTTTCTCCATCTTTGTCTAAAGCCTCGCTGCCGTGTCCTGTACCTTAACAGATAGCACACCAGCCAGTGCCTGCAGCTCCTTTCCATGGCCCCCAGGGAGGAGGTGAGAGAGTGGAGTCCACTTCGCGTATTGTACTAAGAATAGTTCAGCGACTCTCCCTGAGTGAATCGCCGTGTTGTTTCCCTCCTTCTCTCCGCATTCCAGAGTAGGAGGCCTGAATGTGCCTGGCCATTACCGGCCGACCCAGATGCTCTGCTGCCCCTCACCCTGCTCCATCCATTCTCACAGACTCGTAAAGTGCCTGTGTGTCATTCACAAGTGAAGGAGTGCGCAAATTACCAGGATGTAAATAACAGGAGATTTATACAAGACTTTGATTAAAAGAATTGGGTTTTAGCCGCTAAGTCAAATCCTCTCTGACCTCCCCCCTGCTCTGGTTGTCTGAGCAAGTCATCGCTGGCTTTGATCACCCGCGCTGATGTGCGAATAATCCCGTCTGACCCGATCTGTTGTCCCAGCCCAGATGTGAGAAGGGGAAACAGGCGGCTACTGTTGGCCTTCATTCATTGTTTCACAAATCCACGTTTACGTTGGTTCTCTGCCTCTGTACACCCCCGCGATAGATTTGAAATAAAAAGATCTGAAGAGCGTAAATTTCGAGAGGTGCTCCGCATAAAATGCCTGTAGGTGGATCCTCGGTGAGTGTCAGTTCTATTATTTTAGCACAATACCCAAGCTATGCTAATGCAACCAGGAAATTCTTTATGTATTCTGCCTGTCTGTTGCAAAGATGTGTCTCTAAAGGAAAGAGGCCTGAGCCAAAGTATTAATAAGCTTGTAAAACAGGAAAAAACCTCCAGCTGCATGTTCAGCCGTGCATTTGCTGCTCTGGCAAGGGGCTGTGAGGAGAGATACATCACATTAAAACACATGAGGAACAGTCCTCAGACCAGCTGTGTCCTCTGGGGAGGGGGGGGGGGGGGTGCTGTGTGGAGTGGGCGTCTGGTAGATGGTTAGTAGTGGTGCAGAGGTTGCACAGAGGTTATGTGTAGGCTCTGTGTAGGTGTCAGGACTCAATGATTTATTGTGCTCCGGGCAGATTAGAGGAGTTTTCTTTACTCTGAGAGGACAGATTGGGGGTGTTGGCTAATGTTTGCTCATTATTACACATAAAGCAGTTGTAATGAAGCTAACTATTTGAGCTTTTTGTCCTGACTCAGGATAAACATGGAATAATGGCAGCCTGGACTAAAAAATGGAGCTAACGGTTACGAAAAGCAACCATTATTAAAAATAAGTGTTCCAGGACCTTTCAGGGATGGAGGAAGTGGGAATTTGGAGTCAGGATGAATATTTTTCACTGGCTGGTGTCTGTTGTTGGGCAGGAAGTACCTCTGCGTAATTTCAGGTACCATGTTTGTCTAAACACAGTCCTCGCTGCAAGGCTCCCTTTTCTGTTTCTAATTTGTGTTCTTTTTTTTTAAAAAAAAAATGCAATTAAAGGGGCAGCTACATGTTTTATTCTGCAGGTTCAGAATTTACAGAGGCACTTATGATATGGGACACAAGCCATTAAAGGTTATCTACATCTTTTCTTTCTCATTCTCTACACTACGTGTGACACAAGTGGGTGACATCAGTCGCCTGTGCTGGATGTGAGGGGTCTGATACAGAACAGGGGGTGGGGGAGGGGGGCGGAATGTTACAGGATGGCATTTGTGGGTATAAATAAATGGAACAGCAGCTTTATAACATACTTTAGCTGTGGTCGCATGGCCACTTTTGGCCTTTTTACAGCTCAGTGCTTGGTACGTATTCTTTAACTCGAATCATCATGATAAGATAATGGGTGGAGACAGTTGTTCAGATCCAACAAAATTAACTTTTCCAAGCCCAGACAGTTTGCGTGCGTGCCTGAAATCTGTGTTTATCCCCCCTGGAAGTGTTGGAAAATGCACCAATACATTAAAGAGAAGATGGATGAGCAGAAAAGAAAAAACGGGAGGCTTGAGAAGGAGGTATTCAAAGGAAGATGAATGGAAATTTTTAAGAATGCCCTCGGCAGTTGTTGCTCCTCGACTTCCTCCCTTCCATACCCTCCACATCAGCTCTGCTGACTTGGCTCCTCCTTCTACATCCTTCATACCTTGGGACTTTAATTCTCAGTCAAAGACATTTTAATGGTTTCCTTTCCCAAACAGAGTGGGTGCCAGAGGGCCAGATAACGTCTATGACGCAGAGCGCCCACTGGAGGTCGGTTGTGGTCACTGTGGCGTGGAGGCTGGCACAGAGGCAGTTCTGACCTCTCAGCACTAGATGGCATTGGCGGAGTTTGGAGTGTGATCCACCCCGTCAAAACCCGCAGAACCTTTCAATTCAACAGTCTGACAGTTGTGAGAGCAGCAGATGCGACTAAAGTAATCAAGGGAAATCTCTGGTTGAACCACAGCAACAAAGTCAAGAAAAAAGGGAATGATAATTAAGAAAAAACCCCTCCACTTCGATGAAAGAATCAAAAAGTTGGAGCACAAACATGCTGGAACCGCAATGTTTTGGATTCAAAATCAAAGGCCATGCAATTCGGTTCCAGCTGTACAACAGCAGGGAAACAACAATACTCTGAAAACTCCAGACAGTGCTGTCAACAAAACCACAGAATATGACTGCGAAACCACCGAATATAACATTCAGCAACAATTGTGTGACAAGACTTGAAGAGGGAGAGAGCTATGACCAATATTTGATCTCTTCTCAGCCACATAGGGTTTTATTGATCTACACAAATGTTAATTACTGTGAATGAGGTCTTATTTTACCCGCAATTTGTCTAATTTATCTCAAAAGCCAGTCTGCAGACACACAGCACATTAAGAAAATTAATAAATTTGACAATCATTAACAAATTAAGGTCTAGACATCCATTTCCTGGGTCTGGCCCAATACTTTTAATGGCACCGTAGCTGTTCTGTAGTTTCTAAATTATGGAAAATGCTGAGTCATTTGAGGAAGGTCTTTTGATAACTCTGTGTCCTCCAATCAAAGGCATGCATGTATTAATCCATAATCTAGCCAAATGTAGTTTTTCTTGCAGCTTTCCATCTTTGCTAGCGAGAAGCCTGTTTATAGTTTGTCCCAAACTTAACTTTGCGTCACCTCTTTATCGCTGCGTTGCCTCCTGAAGCCACAGTGTCGGAGAGATTGCAAACACTACAAACACTCCACTACAAAATCGACTCCACTACAAAATGTGAAGTAAATAAAATACAAACGCTGTTTTCATTTAGCATTCCTGAAATGCTGGAACATTGGCCTGTGACGCTGACCCTGGGTCCGTCGTGTTCTTCCCTGAATGCCAGGGGCTTGCCCTGAGTGACAGCATCCTTCCTCTTGTGGTTGCCATGGGAACAGCAGAGTGTTTTCCCCAGTAAACTCAGTGGAGCTCTGCACCACATCAAACAGCACTGCCATGAGTCAGTTCCCAGATCTACAGGGAGCCTAACTATAGCTGAGCTAACTGCTTACAGTGCAGCGTGCAGGAGGTTTAATGCAATGTGGTTTCCTATTTGGCCTAGTTGGCTAAGGTATTTCCACTTAGTAAAGAGGTGTGTGTTTGCCTTTTGTATAAATAGTTAACCTGCTTGCATGTAACATGCACACACTCATCAAAATTCTGTAGGTCTGGTGCACGTAGCTGCTGCTTTGTCATTCTGAGCTGTGTTTCTCTTGGAAATTCTCCTGGAAACAGGACGATTATACACACTGAGGCCGCACAGCTGGAAAACATTAACTCCACAAAAGATGGCTACACGCTGGCCGGTGTGATGTCACCCTTCACAGAGACTCGTACGCAGCTAAACCCTGGCCAAAAGGGGAAGCGAGGCGATGGGAGGACACGGGCTCGGTGATTAAAAATATCACATTTGTCTCATTTCATACGGAACATTGAAATACCACAACTCTCAAACTCCACATCAGTAGTGCAGAAATAAACAGAATTTAGCACCCAACTAAGAATAACAAGACAGAACCAGGTTAGCGTGTTCTGCTCACAGCTTTAGCACGGCCACACGCTCGCCAAACATCAACATAGCGACAGCATTTTAAATATAAACAATGTTCTAATATGATATCTAGCAGCTATTCACTTTCACTTTGATGATGCACATTGAAATCTCAATTGCCCCTCCAAGGCAAAAGAAAATATGCAATTTATTTATCTTTCCAGACATAAAGTCAGCCTCTTCATTCTTAAACTGTATTCAAATTGAATGCAGACTTTTGTCGTATTTTCATTCGCTTGGTGCTGCAGTACATTAGATTAGTGTTGAGTCAACATAAATTGGATCCACCGCTGATTTCGGCTCACATTGTTTGTCGGTGTAAACATATCTTTTGTGGAATATGTCTCTGCTTACATACAGCACACAACCACATAATTTCAAAACTGGGATTATTAAAGGATCACCTTTAAAATTGTTCTTGATTAGTTTAATTAGTTTAGTTAGATTAGTTTCTGCATGCACATTCGAATGGAATTATGCTGGTGCCATAAAATAGCCTAAAAGTGGTTAGACAGGCTAGTCTTGTCTTGTAACATGGCAAATATGCTTGCCAGGCTCTGCTGGGCATGTACAGTATGTGTGGGCATGTTAGCATGACAGGACAGAGGACGGTGGCCTGGCATGCAAACAAAGCTTATCTCTGTGCCTTGTGTGCAGTTGAGCTGCTGCCTCGCAGTGCAGCGAGTCGATGGGGGTTTTGGGCGGCCTGCTGGTCGAGGGCGTAGGAGGGCGTGGTTAATATTTATCTTTCTCTGACATCTCCTGCTGAGCGGGGCAGACTCAGGGGGGAGCGATACCAACTGTGTGCCCGCAGTCATCTGCCTGGTTCTGTTTATATTTAGCCATGTGCAGCATTATTATAATGATCATTAATGTGGGTGGTGTTTTTGCTGTCACATTGGCTTGGGTGCAGTTGACCTTAATCATGACCCAACAACATCGCCATGGTTACTGTCTACAGTCTGTAGAACCCTGAGTGTGGGCAAATGTTTAGATGTATACATTATCTGTTGCTTGATTACAGCTCTGCTGACAGTCTTTGAAAACACGGTTGGCCACTAAATTATAATGTACCAATAGAATTGAAGTCCATGGAATTTAGGAGTAAGGATGTTTTTTGGGGGGAGCGCATTTTTGCCAGTTTGATGGCTGTACAATTGAGTTGTCTTGATCATGTTGACCGACTGGATGCGGTTTTGATAGACACACACTTGTGTATGTAAGGTCTCACTGCTGGACAAGCCTATGGAAATACCTGAGACCTCCAGCCAGAGCTCTGACATAAAACCCAAACCAAAAGGCTCTAGAGAGTCCTGAAAATGGCTGCCTACCAGCAGTCTCCATCCAACCTGACAGAGCTTGAAAGGATCCTCAGAGAAGAATATCCACAAATCTGCACGTGTGAGGCTTGCAGCATCATGACCAAGAAGACTGGAGGCTGTATTTGCTGCGAAAGGAGCTTCTACTAAATGCACAGTCCAGACTGTGTTTGCAACCCTTCTGACTGCACTGAATGCAATATGTACAAGACTGATTGTTGCATTAATCTTCATCAAGAGATTTATATTCTCCCTTTTCATATGGTGAGTGAATGATTTAATTATAGCCTCTATTACATTAGTATCTGAGATGAAGCTTGTTTCCTCTGCTCATCGTTCAGCTGAGGAAATAATAAGCTGCTTCCTTTGGGCAGTGTTTCAATAACATGCTTATGCATCCAGATTCTGTTCTTGTTTTACAAAGTCATTGGGTGAATCCCATTAATTCCCACTCCCAGGTGCCCTTTTAGCCGTTTTATTAAGCTGCGAGGTGGCATAGATCTCTGGATATATTCAGATTTCTGTGAATTGGACAACAGCTGGCTCTGCAAGTAAGAGGAAAAACATTGTAAGATTTGAAACATATGAAAGCAATTGTCCTGAGTGCACATTTCTCAGTTTTAATTTAGCCACACGGCGAAAATAGAAGAAAATTACCAGTATGATGGCAGGAGGACAGTTATAGTGGTGAAAGTGGTTCTGCCTTTTCTTCAATCAGAAGGGCATTTTGTGCTGAAAATCAGAGAAATTAAAATCTAATTTGACATGTGTCAAAGCAGGCTTCCTCTGAAAAGTACTCACCCTCCTGTTTTTTTGGTTCAACAGCCTCTCGCTGCTCCAACACAACACACACCCCAGTCGCATATTTCAGACCCTGGCTTTCAGAAAAGCGACAGTTGTATTCAGCTGAACTAGAGCATCAGCACACCCACGCTGTCTCGACTGTAAACACCCGAGGAACTGGTGGACTTGGTAGTGGAGAGTGAAAAGCTGCAAGATGATTTAGGTGGCTGCATAGGGCCTGCATCTTGCAGCTGGTTTCGGTCAGCTGACAGCCAGCAAAAGCCGTGATTTGTTGCGCGGGGTGGGCCGGGCCGAACTGTGGACAGCTGCAGTCGCCGTATGTATTAGAGGAAAGAGCGAGAGGGAGAGAGCGAGGAGGACGGTTGGCTGCGAGACTGTGGCAGAGCGGCGCAGAGACCAGCCAGAGCAACAGGAGTGGTCGAAGAAAAGTGAGGGATGAGCAGAGGAGGATGGTGTCCCCGTTTCCCTCCTGGACTCGAAGCGTGCGCGGCGCCACTGGCTGGACCAGGGGCTGACGTTGCTCAACTTGACTCTGGCATCTGAACGAGTGGTCGATTTAAACCCAGCGGGATAAACAAAGAGCCTCTGTTGAGGGGACACCTAATACTGCCGACCTCCATCAGGGAATTATGGGCTGTTCGGCCAGTGTGGTCCTGCTCCTGCGCTCGGTGAGCGGGGCCGACTGCGGACACATGTGCTCAAGACGGGACCAGATGTCCCTGGATGCTGCCACACCCACCCTGGAAGGTTACACGGCTACCAACGCACCTCTGACCATCCTTGTCATGGTAACTCCATGTCCATCTTAAATTAATGGCTGCACAGTAATTGTCCTATAATATTTACCGGCATATAAAACCCAGTATTGGGTTTTACCCAGTAACTGCAGTAACTCCAGAGGCATAAGAAAAATGAACTTTTTACTCTTTTTTTCAGTCTCTGCTGCTGAGTGTGATGAATGATGGATGTTTGGGGTCTGGTTGTTTCCCTTCACAGCTGAGAGGCGGAAAGACGGAAATGGAAGGAGGAGAGAAGTGGGGTGGCGGTGGGGGTCAGACGGGAGGAATTTAGTTTCTGTGGGAAAAAATCCACTTTCTCTGCACATGGCCCTCCGTGACAATGATAAATATAGCGAGTCAAACGTTGCCGTGAGCGACATGACAGATGAGTTGCTTGATTTTTTTTTTTTTTCAGAATGAACGGGCGTGCATAAAAATGCACGGGCGTCTGTACAGTCCTCTGAGAGCGACATCTGTTTGGTATCTGTATCCATCAGTGCTGGCCTTTTTTTAAATTCCCAGAAAGACCCTGGTTTCTGTAAACCCAGTGGAAAAATGTTAAAGTTTTGGCATGGTGGCATTCTTACAGTCTCCCTTTGTGTTTCTCCCGACTCCCATGGCTGCTATTCAAGTCTCTGTAGCAAACTGAGCTCAAGTTAGTTTCCCTGCAAATTACCATCAATGTGCATATCAGAACACGGGCTATGGAGTCTCTAACTAAGACTCTCGATGCAAATTCCACAATTTGAATTATCTTAAGACCTGCTAATGACAGACTTGAATGAACGCAGGTTGCTGACTGGTGCAGAACACTCCGGGTCGAGGCGGCGACACCAGCTGACTGGTTCTGTGCGGGTTTGCGAGGGCTTGGGGTTGGAAATGATGTATACTTTACAAAGTGTAGAGTCCCTGCTGTGGGTCCCTGCGGAACGCCAGGGTCAAAGGCAGCGTTGCTCAAATCTGAATCATTTGACCATTCCGTGGATAAATCAAGCAGATGAAAAGTTGGGATTAGCAACTCATGGAAAGAGAGCAAGTGACTCCAATTCCACTTTGATTTTGACATTTTCTAGACCTCGTTATTGGTAGATGAAAATGTGTTTTTGGAGGCTGAAGGCACATGTGATTTATTCAGAGAAGCTACTACTGCTTGTTCTGTCTTCCGTCTGCTCCTGGTGAAGATAAACATAGATTCAATTAGACAGATTGGTGCAATGTTCAAATGGGAACTCCCAACTTGTACTATTGTCCCTGCCACTCCTGTCTGAGGTGCGGATCTCCATCGGTCCGTCTTGACTCCTTCCTTGCCCCCGTAGTTCTCCACTGACATGAAGCAGATGGCACACATCTTGATTCTTCTCCTCTTTGCTATCTCAGCTGTTTCTCTCCTTCTCTATGTGTGTTTTGTTTGGTCACACTTTCCATTATTACTCCCTTGACAGGATAAACCCTTAAATCTCTGCTCAGGGATGAAATGATCCAGTCTGTGCAAGAAATTGACCGATCACCACCTCGGACTTATTCATTTCCCGTATTAGATACACTAATTCATAAGTTCCCATCCTCTGTCCTCTTGTCCTCATCTGCTGGAGGACAGTCGTGCTTTGAGTGACTGATCCAGTGAAACAGTTGAGTTGTAGGCTGATGGTGTGAAGTGTGGAAGGGAGCCAGGAAGATCAAAGCAAAACACAACAAAGCTGCGTCCGGCCGAGGATCTCTGATGAAATGAGAAAGATGCAGGAGGACAGGAGACGGGGGATGGAACCAGCTGCTGCAGAACACAGGACAGGAGGATGGAGGGTGGAGAAGGCAGGAAATAAAAGAGTTTGCCTTCGATGAGCGCGCTAAAAGCATGTTTACGATTCACTGTTTTCCGTCTGAAACATTAAACGTTGATTCGGATTTTCACACTGTTTTCACTCCCAAACTTCCAGCAGAACAAAATGTTTTGCTTTGTCATTAATATAAGCAGTCACAACACACACACACACACACACACACAAGCGCGTGTGCACTGCAGCCTCATCTGTGTTAAATTAGCAGAATCAGTCTGACGCTGGTCTGGTACAAACTATTGCACATTGTTCAGTTCCCTTTAAAAAAAAATGGACTTGAATCCAAATGTTTTAACCAATGTGATGCCACAGCATAGCTACAAGCACTGAGAGCACTAGAACAAGGTTGATTTTCCCAGGACAGCTGGATTGACCCATCGATTTACCTGCGCGCTTTGATCACACAAAGCGGCCACGGCGCATGTGAGATGTTAGCGTTGCAGAGTTCTGTGATGTTTCCTCTTTTAATAGATCCTCTGCTCTGCTGTGAGATTAAACGTGGGGGAAGTCTGGTGTGTGTGGGTGTGTGCACGGAGGCATCAGTCTAGGTGCGATTATGCTGTGCGTAATGTCACATTTACCATGGTGCCGCGCTTGACCGATTTAACTTTTGCTGGCCTCAGTTTTGCATGTATTTTTGTTGTTGGATTTAAACATTGCCTTGTAGACGCTTATTCGGCCCAATAATAATAATAATAATAAAAAGAGGACAGTGACGATTCAGAACAGGAAGTTTAGTTGCTTTGACAGAGGCATGGGCGGAAACTGTTGCTGGCAACCGTTGTAAACAAGATATCGGAAGTGTCAGAGAGAACCAAATGGTCACCTATTGTTTTAAAATTGAACTATATTATTGATTTTTTTTAATTAAAGAGCCTCTGCTGAGTTAAATCTGACAGATGTAATGATGTTCACCAAAGTAGAGGATCTGCTTTCTGAGTTGACTAGTTTTGTTTTTACGCTTGTGGGTTGCTGAAGCTTGGATTGGCCATCTGTCATCAACTTCCGCCACATCCACGTGCGTTGACACAAACCCGCAGCCAGCGCTAGTTCTCCTTCTGGTGGCGCACATGCCCGGCAATGCGCGTTTTATTTACAGCTTTTCACGTAATTTGAGCTGTTTTTGAAACCCAAATCGGTGAGTTTCTGCCACCTTTTGGTCTCTGGCGTGGTTGCTTTGTTTTGGGACGGCTATATAATGAGCTTTAGGAGCAAAATCACCTTCAGGAGGAAAACCAAAGGCAAACGAGTGAGATCGCCGTTCAACCACCTGAATATTGTAGGTATCCTGTAATTCGCTCTTAACTAATACTTTTAGTTTTCACATAATTTACTGGCTTTAATGAGCTGTTGACAACCAGAACTGTTCATGTAGTTTGATGATTATAGTCTGATTTCAGTGCAGTCGGTGAATTTTGTATTTTGTATTATTTTCTCGTCTTTGCATTGTTTTGCTCATTGAATTCAGCACCTTACTTTAAAGTGGAGCACAGTGGAGCTAATACTTGATCAGTAAGTCACACAGGTGTCAGCGTTCCTCTCCAAAGACATTATCTGAAGTCACGTGGGTCAGAGAGAAGTCATAAGCATGCATGAAAATCCCCCTTTATACCCTCTTCCTCTTCATGCATCACATCTGTTCAACTTTTTTTTTTGCCATTTATATTTTTCCCTCATATTGTGTTGTTTTAATGAAATGCAAAAGAGCAGCATATACCATGTGTAGTCCCATATTTGCTTGGTCATATTCTAAGGACAACAAATCATCCCATTCAGAATGAAAATGAATAGCACAGCATGGGGAAAAGATGGTCCTTAAACGTGCCTTCTATTACCTCGGGTGCCATTACTTGTCTCATTGGTAGTGAGCATGATGGATAAACTGCTTGCATGCAAACCAAACCAGTCGTTACTTCCTCTGCCTACCTCACAATAGTCTGCTGCAGTTCTATCCTTGCTGCAGCCGCTTCCTCTGCAAAATATAAACAAGTCAAACATGAAATGTGCTCCACTGACCAGGATGGTTTTCTTCCATTCAGGAAACTAAGTGAGTCGCTGATATTGTTGTGGAAATAGGGAAGTTTTTTTTATTATTAACTAAATTGTTTCCTCTATCATGCCAGGATTTCTTATTTCATAATGATATTTTAATTTAGGGCTGCAGTCACTTCCTCTTTAGTGTTTTTAGGCTTTCAAGATGTCAGAGGAAGCCAGTCACAAACCTGTGACTGTACTTCAGTGCAGTGGTGTTCTTCGGTTACCTGATTTTATTCTTACTTTCAATAAATAAGTTTTTGGGGAGGATTTTGTCCCACTTGAAATGTCAATAAGTGAACAGTGTAAAAGCTAAAGTACAAATCTGTGAGGTTACACTTTTGGTTCAATTTATGGTGAGAAAACATACTAATCAGTTGTCTGATGCTTGTCTCATTTGCAGCAGGAGAAGCCAAAGGCGATCGATCCACTTGACTATGAAGCCGTCATCTCTAAACTTGGTGATGAGTTGAAGGAAGACCCCCTCAGAGAGCTGCTGCTCTTCCCCGACAATGATTTCTTGGTAAGGACTGTGTGGGAGGCACCCATCAGTCACAATTTAAAAACATAAAACAAGTGTGTGTATGTTTAAGGACGTTTCCTGTCTCCTCCAGCAAGCCTTTTCAGTTCTAAAATAACTGATGCAGTCTGAGGTCATGAGCTATTACGGTGCTGGGGCTCAGAGACATTGACCGCCCTCCAAAAATCCATCTGTCTGGACTCATCTTCATGTTAAAATGCTGTCTTTTTGGTTATTTTCAGTCAGCTGAATTTCTGTTGTCCATAAATAACACAGTGTGTTGCGGTGAATTTGTTAATAACTGGCAGATCAAAGCTAAAAAAGAGAGATAAAAGCCTAAACATGACACGAACTGCACCCCTCTGTTCCAGAAATTGAACATTTGTGTTCAACACTCAGCTCAGTCTTAGTTGGCGCCGCTGCAGTCGCATCGACTCATTTCCCACATTGCATCATGGGAAATTAGGTTAGTTTGTAGTAAATGTTGAGTGATCTCTGCTAGAGGCCATGTTGCCACTCTGTAATCAAATAGTGACACATAGTCGTTAAAATTGCAGGATGTAACATCTGTATTTCTCTTTAAGCTGAGATAGCATTTCCAGTGTAAACGTGTGCATTTAGCAGTCTTTTTCATCAAAGTTAACAGTTTATTCCCTCTTTTTGTTTATTGTGCTTACTTTGCTGGGCTAATGGATTTGTGCCGACACGGACGCGCCGCACATTAAGATGACCAAACTGGTTTTTGCTGTGGTCCAGGGGAATGTTTGTGTTTTTTCTGAAGAAACCCTGGAGTTGTAACTGCAGAATGTCTCTGATTTACAGCCATTTTCCATAACCGTGAGAGATGACATTTGCTGGAATGCCAGTTAACTCCTGAGCTGTGTGCCTCTCTTTGCTGATTAGATCATATAAATCAAAGTCTGTTAATGCTGACTTGGTTTCATTACCCTGCTGCCCTTTTTCATGTTTTTGTTAATAACTTTCCATTACATCATATTTTGACAGAGAAAGAAAAGAAAGAGCCTGCATTTGAAGTAGTCATGCTGCTGTAATAAACATGTCCAAGAATATAATAACAGCCCAAAAATAAACGCATATAATTTTTTTTTAAAAAAAGGTTATTGTTTAGATCTCAGCATGCTAACATGTGCTACCTAGATAAAAGCACATTTGCCTTTTCAAATAGACGTTCTAGCTTAAAACGACCAGCACAACGCATCCGCAAGGAACAATTACAAAATAATAACTATATTTCTTGTCATGCTTACCGACTCTTCTGGATCCTGTTTGTCCCTGCAGGTCTCTGCTGTGCCTCAGGAGAGTCGCACTCTCAAGTTAACGGTTCCCGAGGGGGCAGAGTTACAGGCTGAATGTCTGCTGGTCAGAGAGGTAAGTGTGCATGTGCGTGTGTGTGGGTGAGAGGGAGAAAGAGAGAGGAAGAGAGCTCCATTGCTGTATTGTGGTTTGTTAGTTTAGACTCTTCTTGTTATAGAACAATTATAGAACATAATGGCTTCTATGCTGTCTGTTTCTGTGTGTTTGTGTCTGTGTGTGCATTAACGCGCGTGTGCTTGTGTTTGTAAATGTTAACTTCACTTTGATTTGGTGGAGTAATAAGTAGTCGATAAAACCCCAGACAGCTTCGCAGCCACTCAGACGGGTTTATGAATCTGAATCTGCTGTCCTGCTTATTTTGATGCTGGAGCTGAAAGCGTCTTTATCCACGAGCCCTCATTTTAATATTTCACACCCTCTAATGAGTCAGTAGTCAGACCTCAGGAGCGCTGGTTCCCTTGAGGTTCCAGGTCCATTTTTCCCAGCGGCTATCATTTTGGAAAGTTAATATTTAATCACCTTCAGCTCAAATCTCCATCCTCTCCTGCAGGCTTGTAAGTATTACAACTCAGAGCTGAACGTGCTCCAGTTCAAGTATGACGATTACGCCGGAGACTACCGCCTGTTGCCCAGGTAACATTTTATATGCATTATCTTGACCTGCGTAATCCGCCTGCTTTGGGGGATTTAAATTGCTTCTGGAGAAGAAGATACATTTCTTAGAAGTCATTAGATTAGAAAATGACCTTTGTGAGCCTTAAATGAGAGCTTGACTTGCATTTAATATGGAAGCTAAACTGGTCTGCTAGCAGTTCTTGTATGACAAATGGGACTATATTATCTTGTGACTTCTGAACTGTAAATCAAGCAGGAATTAATCAGTCAAAGCTACAAAGTGGTCCTAAAAATAAAGTGATGCAACAGGGTGATCAACGTGACCCCGATCCAACAGATTCAAAATGAGGAAGTGTTTTTGATACCAATATGTTTCCCTTGTTGAGAGTGTTCATAAACTAGGGTTGCAAAAAAAATGAGTATGCTTTAATGTGATGTTTTGAAATCTGACCAACCTCTTAGCCCCCTCCAAGTTTATTTCAGGATCAGGTAGAGACAAAGTGAAACCAGAGAACAGGCACAAAGTGGTGACCGGAGCTGAAAAATGATACACGAAAATCGAGAATGTGGATGTTTTTTTTTTTATTGTCAGCAATCGGTTTGTTAAAGATTCAGTCAGCCGGGCTACTGAAGCTCTGTCAGCTCCAGTGAAACTGAGCCAGAACGGCTCTGCAGTTGAAGCGTTGAGCCACAGGAATGTCCTTCCTCTGTCCCAGGGGTCGCCGCTGCACTCTTACAGTCAGTTCACATAACCTTTGTGCTGACACTCATCTGTATAGTAACAAGTCAAGCTAGGCCGGGATATATTGTCTCACTGTAGCTGTTTCTCTATAGCTGAAGGCTGATAATCTCATCAGCTGTTAACATCAGGTTTCCAGTTGGATCTGCAGCTCTTCTCTGTATCTGCAGCTCACTGTTAGCATTCCTCTGAGAACAGCATGTCTGCACTCATCAGAATAAACCCCAGAGGTTTTTATTTTTGCTCTCCAGACAGTGTTTTTATGCCCCACTTTAAACAGAGGGTGGTTCCAGCCTGACTGTCTGCACCTCGGCTCAGACACAAAGGCAGGTCTGCCAGGGAGAGTGGCAGAGCGGGATGGGGTTAGGCCACCTATTGTCCACTTCTGACCGAGAACGGCGCGGAAGAGTCAGCCAATCGCGGTGTTTCGCTGGATTAATGAAATCTCAGCAACCATTTTGTCTTGTTAACAGTTGAGTTCCGAAGCTTATGTGTGCCTTTTCACATCCCCTCATAGGAAATTACCCAAGGCAGAGAAGTTGCCGTCCCATTCTTTCGAGATTGACTATGAGGACGTGGACAAAGATGAGGTCGGTAATGATCGTCTTCTGGACAAAAAGCTTTTAGAGGGAAAAAAAACTGCATTACGTGCTGGCTATATTCTACGCTCTTAAGTTTAAATTGGTTTATCGCTGCTCTAAAAGCTGTTCAAACATACTCCGAGATGGCCGATAGCTCATTACGGCTCAGCGGACGTTGTTTACGAAGCCAATTCATCTGATCAGCGGCCATTTGAAAAAACCCGAATCTCTCTCCAAGTCTTGTTTTTGCTATTGATCCTCTTTCAGGGGGATGAACAGAAACCCACTTTTGTGCTTTGTGCTTTTCAGGACACCACTTCACTGTCCTCCTCCAAAGGAGGAGGGGGAGGCGGAGGTGGCGGAGGAGGCGGAGGAGGGGGAGGAATCGGCGTGTTTCGGTCAGGATGGCTCTACAAGGGGAACTTTAACAGCACTGTCAATAACAGCATCACTGTGAGGGTGAGGAAGTGTCCAACGCACACACTAACGCACTCCTGCTGCATTCTTAGTTTGTCTTGTTTGCGTTAAACCAGGCTAATGCTTTTTCACGTCTCTCCGTCTGTGCAGTCATTCAAGAGGAGGTATTTCCAACTCACCCAGCTGCCAGATAACTCCTACATCATGAACTTCTACAGAGACGAGAAGATCTCCAAAGAGCCCAAAGGGTGCATCTTCCTCGACTCGTGCACCGGTGTTGTACAGGTGGGCGACAAAACAGTCCCGTAACCCTCCACCTTCAAAACCAGGTCATAGACACAAACAAGGACCAGAATTCCGTTTCATCTCTTTCTCTTTTCCATTTTTCTTTCTTCATCTTCCCTTTTATAAGATAATTAGCAAACCTTCAAGTCAGCAAATGTGTTATTAATAATGAATGCACACTTTTAATTGTGTTGCGTCTGAGTAGAGAATTCAACCATTACAGCTTTTACAAATGCAAACGTTTCCCAATGAGAGTGTAGTATCTGTATTGTGTCATAAACTCAAGGTTGTAACCCTGTAGACATGCAGAACGTGAGCAATGCTAAGCTAAGTTTATTATTCCCTTCTTCCATCCTCCCCCTGCAGAACAACCGTCTGAGGAAGCATGCGTTTGAGCTGAAGATGAACGAGGTTACCTACTTCGTGCTGGCCGCGGAGAGTGAGCAGGACATGGAGGACTGGATCAGCACTTTGACGCGCATCTTACAGATCAGCCCCAATGACGGCCCGGCGCCTGACCGCAAGAGCCTGGACCTGACTGATCACCGGCAGGGTGAGACTGGAGCCCTGGAGGAGGGTCTGAAGTGAAAGAAAGAATTTGTGGGGATAGAATCACACCACAATTTAGAGTAAAGGCTCGAAAATTCCAACGCCTGCATAAATCCTGACCTTTTTTCCATCTTGCCAGCCTGTCTTGACTGGCTGGTGCTCATTCACTTCTATTAGGAAATGAGACCCGACGATGACCCGGCCTCTCAGACTGCATAACGCATCATAATTTGTTATTAAATCTTTACAACTAAAGGTTCCACCTCATGTGCCAGTGCTGTCCAAGCTTGGACAGAGCGTGTAATTTGACGCTCGGCGACAGGGCTCCGAGACTTGGCTCTGTTAAAAGTGCTGGAATGATTTGATGTAATAGTCTCAGGCTCTGCACTCCTTTAACTGGCCCTTATGTCAGACTTAGTATGCGGTGACCTGCTGTTAATGAGCTATTTTGCTCCGCGTAGCCTTCGGGAAGATTTGCTCCAGGCATATTAAGAATTTAATGTCTGAAACCTGCCTCCATGATCCATAAATACCAGGAATGGAGACATATTTCAGTCTGGGATAGGCGTGCTTTTGCTGACGATGGTCGGCGAGCATTTAATTTACTGCTGAAGCTACTCCAGAGAACGTCAGGAGGCCTTTATCTTACACTCTAATGGGCTCCCTTTGATCATCTTCACCCCAGCCAATCAGCGTTGACAGTCTGCCATCCGTAAGCAGATTTGCCTCTCATCATGTTTGTTTTCCCTTTCCAGATGTGTTTGACCTGTCATTGGGTGACAGCTGTTTGCAGGAAAATGAAGATACCGTGACCGAAAATGGCATCAATCCAGAGCTGGCAAAGGTAACTCCTTTTCCATGACAACAGCTTCAATCAGTGCTATGTGGTTTAGCATCCAGTTGTTGTGTGACTGCTTCTCTCTCTGTGTCTGTGTTTTACAGTACATCTCAGAGACAGATGAGCGAATCCGCTCTGCCCGGAGGGAAGAGAGGCTGAATCTGTTTTCTCTGGACCCTGATACTCCTGTAAGTACATTCATTTTCACGATATCTCTTCTCATCAGTCAGAGATGGCCTCTAAATAACAACCATTTTGTACTTCAGGTACTGAGGAGCCCACGGGCCGAACATTCGTCAGTTGAGAACGGAGGGGTGCGTCCGTTTGAAGAGAAACTGGGCAGAAGGTTTATGGTTACGTGCCGATCACTCAACCTCATGCTGCAGGGCTGCATCAGCGAGAGTGAAACTGGACCAGTTACTAACGTGAGGGTGCCTTTTTTGTAGCACCGTCCTGCTACAAGATGGAGGTGACTTTATTGAATGAGCTGTATCTGCCCCGTTAGATCGAGCCGTTCTTTGTGTCCCTGGCTCTGCTGGACGTACGAGAAGGCAGGAAGGTGTCGGCAGATTTTCACGTGGACCTCAACCACGAGGCAGTGAGGCAGATGTTGGGCGAGGTCAACAATGGGACCGCCGGTCCTGGGACCGGGGTTGGGGCCCAGGAGAATGGCCTGTGCTCGCCTGCGGAGAGGAAGCCAGGAGATTGTTACCTCAGCATGGACATGGAGCACTGGCTATGTTTCCCCAAGCAGGTAAATCATCTCACAGATTTGAGTCTGACTTCCGATCAGGTCGTCCCGTGGGTTTGACCTGCTTTCCGTCCATGCAGGCCATCTTCTCTGTGACCAACCCACACACGGATATAGTGATGGTGGCAAGAGTGGAAAAGGTGCTGATGGGAAATATCGCGTGTGGGACAGAACCTTATATCAAGAATTCTGATTCAAGCAAGGTCAGCCAGTTTCACTTCATTTAAAACCGTTTACCCTGTTTGTTTTTTCTCTTAAAACTGGAATAAACAAGTTGTTAGTACATTTATAGCAGGAAGTAAATGTGTTCATCTTGGACATTTGCAGAACATTATGTCCCGAAGCTCCTAGTTTATCTCCATCAGTGAAGACCATCCCTGTCAAATAGTGCAGAAATTGGGTTTTTCCTGAAATCATCTCAAACAAGTTTCCCAGCCGCCCCTCTGGCAGCGATCCACTCAAGTCCTTGTTCAAGCAGCTAAATAAATCACCAAACATTTGACCTAATGCCGACATTAAACACCGTCAAGTTCTGTCTGTCGCTCTCTCCCGGTCAGCTGTGTTTTAGGCTTTTAGGCATCTCTTGTAAGAAAGCACAATTCATCTCTCCAAAGCACAATTAGCATGCTAACACACATCTGCCACCTACAGACTGTTCAGAAAATAGTGAAATCCAACAAGCACTTCTGCAGTAAACTGGGAAAGTACCGTATGCCGTTCGCCTGGTCTGTCAGGTCAGTGGTCAGAGGTTTAGTCTCGCTCAGTGCTGATGCGGTGTTTTAGTTATGCTGACCCAGTTGTCTCTTTTAGATCCGTTTTTAGGGATAACCACGGGGCGTTGGACCGAGAGTCTCGTTTCTCACCACTCTTCAAACAGGAGAGCAACAAGATTTCAGTAGATGACCTCATGAAGCTGGTGTCTGAGTACAGGAGGTGAAGCCTGAGCAAGTTTCTCAAGTTTGGAAGGACACCTTTAAGTATTTGTATTTCTTATGTCTGCAGGGCGGAGAAGACCAGCAAACTGCAGACCATCCCCGGGACCCTAGATATTGCTGTTGACTATGTTCCGATGGAGCACCCGAGTGCGTCAGAACTTTGCTGTCTAAGCTCAGCCTTCTTCTTCTGTGATAGTTATTCACACGGTTTCTCCTCCTCTAGACTGCGTCACCTCTTCTTACATACCAGTGAGGCCCTTTGAAGACCTGAGCAAACACCAGCCAACCGTGGAGGTGGAGGAGTTCGTCCAGGACTCCACCAAGTTCACGCTGCCGCACCGCGTCTACAGGAACCACATCTACGTTTACCCCAAACACCTTAAGTATGACAGCCAGAAGAGCTTCGCCAAGGTTTGCTTTTGCAGTTTTAACAAGAAACACTGATTGTGCGTTTCGTTTAAAGCTTTTGTTTTTACCCAACTACCAGTTACAGTGGTCCTTTTGTTCGCAGGCTCGTAACCTCACCGTCTACGTGGAGTTCCGCAGCTCCGACGATGAAGTTGCCAAACCGTTAAAGGTAATACGCCTCAGAAAAACATGCTAATGGCACATATTTGTATTTTATACGAATCAGTTTCAGCTGAGCATGACCCTACTGCCCCATTTTCCTGCTGCTGTTATTTTTTTAGTGCATTTATGGCAAGCCAGGAGGTTCAGTCTTCACCACAGCAGCCTGTTCCACAGTCCTGCATCACTCTCAGAACCCCGACTTCTACGATGAGGTAAGGATCAGGTTTAATGATCAAACACATGCCTCGCTGCTGCTAGCCCTTTACACAGCACCGTGTCCTCAGGTGAAGATCGAGCTTCCAACGCAGCTTCACGACAAGCACCACCTTCTTTTCTCCTTCTACCATGTCACCTGTGACATCAATGCCAAGACAAATGCCAAGAGGAAAGAATCATTGGAGACGCCAGGTGAGTGTGGGAAAGCTGAAGCGCGTGAAAAGATTTGCTGCGCGGCAGGTTAATTCCTGTGCATCTTTTTAGTGGGATTTTCATGGCTGCCGCTCTTCAAAGAGGGCCGCCTGTCGTCTCAAGAGTTTAGCATCCCTGTCTCCTGCAACCTGCCCCCGGGATATCTGGCTATCAAGGAAGCCAGCAACACCAAGGTGAGGAACGGAGGATGTGTGAAAAGACAAGTAACAGTCGTTCTGAATGTTCTAGAATAATTGAGACATAATTCCATTTAATCATTTAATAGAATGGAGCAGATGTGAAATGGGTGGATGGAGGAAAAGCCATCTTCAAAGTGTCAACAAATGTTGTCTCCACAGTTTACACTCAGGTAATAATGTAGTAGACTTCACAATAAGATAGACTATCATAGCATGTAATGTGCAGAGTCTTTAATAAATAATTCAACAGTGATATTTGGTCTGAGATTTAAGAGGTGCCAAGTAAAATAGCAAAAAAAACTGAGGTAGAAAATGGAGCTGTTCTGTTAAGTCTCCTAGCAGAGGCTGACCGTTCATTTTATGGATTCCTCTGTCTGTGCCAGGACCCCCACCTGAACCGATTCTTCCAGCAGTGCCAGAAAAGAGAGCTGGACCTCTCACTACCTCCTACCTCCAACTTCCTCAACTGCCTGAAGGTCAGAGAAAATGCAAAATCAGTTGTGACTAAAACATTAACAAACACTTTGACAATTTAACACCGATGCATGTCTAAGTATTATGACAGCATGTTTTGATTAAAGTGGCATTTTACATTATTATGTTTCTTTTCCTTTCTTTCTTTTTCTTCACCTTCCTTCCCTTGTGCATCGTTTCCACCTCTCTGCAGGGTCTCCTCAGTATGGAGAGAATCCCAGTGATCATCAGATTTCTGCCAGTGCTTTTTAACCAGCTGTTTAAGGTCCTGACTCAGAACGACAATGATGAGGTCACTACTGCCACCACCAGGTAGATTGTGGTACAACGGTATATAGTAATTACTACTGACATCACCAGGTAGACTGTTGTACTGCAACAATAAGTCTACCTAAATAAAGCAGCAAATCTTTACTGATTTGTATTCATGCCTTAAGTATTTCGTTTTATTTACAATAGAAATTAATTCAGTTGCATATGTGGTCCAACCCTGATATCATTAATGGTTTTCCTGTGTGGACAGAGTGCTGGTCCATATTGTTGCAAAGTGCCATGAAGAAAACCTGGATCACTACCTGCATTCTTATATTAAGGTATACTATATAGAACACAGAAGTGAATAAATCCATTTTTTTCCCATGAAGGACTGTAACCCAAACTATTAAATGCAGAAAGACAAACTGGATGGGGGATTCATGAGTATGAGTGTAGATTAAATACAAGAGGTTGGCTATAGGCTGCATGCCCAGAATGTGGTGCAAACACAAAAATAAATAGAGAACATACAGAAGAAAGAGTGATCCTCGAGGGACACTCGGCTAGCTTAGTCAAAAACACAAAGACATATTTGTTTGGTGGGTAAGACAAGAGAGAATTAGAATAGAGAAACCACAAGATCTGATTCCTGTTAGCCATAGTGATGGAAAAAGCAGCGCTGGAAGAGTTGGCGACAAAGACGAATGCTGGGAGGGTAGAGTGGAAACCACGGTTGCCATGGGAACAGATTGGTATGACGTTCTGCTACACTGGTGTCCATTTGAAGACTGCACGTACTTGTGTGCGTGTGTAGATAGCATGAGATTAGTGCCACGCTCTATGTTAAATCCATGTCTTCTTTCAAGCTTCATTACAGATTGTCTGAAACTTTACCTGAGTCCGTTTTTTCTCTCTTTTGCTTCCAGTATGTGTTTAAGGCAGAGGCCCACGGCTTCAGGACCGTTCACGAAGAGCTGGCTAAAGGCATGACCTTTGACCTGAAAAGCAATGAGCACTCGGCAGTCAGGAACGTCCTGAAGGTTAGTTTCTTCATTTTATATTCAAACTATAAAGATTTTGATACGCATATGTATATATTTTTTCCCAAATTATGAATTATCCACTGCTTCTTCTTCTTGGGTACAGTTCTCCTGGTTCTTCTTTGAGCTAATAGTTAAGTCTATGGCTCAACATTTGGTGGAGTCTGACAAGGTGAAGGTAAAAACGTCCTAATAAATTACATTTTGTTGTTCTCCATGACCATGTGGCATCAATGCCACCTGACCTTTACCTCAGTGAGGGAGAAAGTGACAGTTACATTCTGGTCCTGCAGCTGCCGAGGCCTCAGCGCTTCCCCTCATCCTACCTGAGCCGCGTGGAGACCCTGGTGGAGACGGTGTCAGAACACATCTTCTGGAAAAACAAGGACCTGGCCGAAGAGACTCGCAGTGCCAACCTAGCGGTAGCAGCTTTCATGAAGGTGCAAACACGCGAATAAACAGTTTATCGATGCTGCCTGGGCCATTAAAGTTTTCAAGAATATGATGGGAATATAATGTGATTTCATATGGATCAATACAAACTGTATAACCTTGTCTGGAAACATAACAAATATTTCCCTTCACGATTGTTTCCCATTGATTCCCGGATCTGTGTTAAACGATCCTTCTGCTCTGTCTCCTCGCAGCGTTGTTTTTCCCTGCTGGACAGAGGCTTCACCTTCAAGCTAATTAGCAACTACATAAACATGATCACTGCAACAGACAGCAAGGTTAGAATTACTAGAATCATTTGAACTGAATAGCAAGACACTGACAGAGGGCTGTACCAATAACGTTGTACTTCTGTTGCAAACGTCAGATCTTGTGTGAGCTGAAATTTGAATTCTTAAGAGAGGTGTGCAACCACGAGCACTACATCCCTTTGAGCCTGCCATTACCCTCAGCTCGCATCACAGGTAGGAGCAGGATTCAGAGCCCCCTGGCTCAGCATTGGTTTTGCCACTGTCATCACACTTTGGTTGACGTTCACTCTCATTCGTCTAACGCCGTGTCTTCCTCTTCCTGTCATTTCTCTGGCTGTTCCTCCATGTCAGATCATGCATCTCCAGAGCCACAAAGTACCCATGGTAAATATGTTCTATCCATGTGTGTCTGTTTCGCTGTCGCGATGCAAATGGAATTCTAACCAATTTCGGATAAATTAACGCACAAATGGAAATCAAATAATGGCACAAGAACGTTGTAATTAGTAGACAGCTGTGTATAATTTCCTGTTATTTCTGCGTTTTTGTCTTTTTACAGCGTTGGTGCCAGAGTACAGTCTGACCGGGGAGTTCTGCAGGAAGCACTTTCTGACCGGTCTTCTGCTCAGGGAGCTGGGGCTGGCTCTCCAGGACGAGCAGGACCTGAGGCACCTGGCCCTGTCTACCTTGAAGACCCTGATGGCCAAACACTCTCTGGATGCACGCTACGCCACCAAGGTAACTGGCTGAGACTTGCTGTGTAAACCAGCCCCCTGTTGAACAACAGTGAGTGGTACATATATGTCTTTGGCTGCATTTCCAGGAGAAACAGGCGAGAATAGCATCGCTGTACCTGCCGCTCTACGGCCTGATCCTGGACAACATGCCTCGATTCTTCCTCAGGGATCTCTTCCCCATCTATTTCACGTCTAGCGATCAAGTAAAATTAAAACAATACCTGCATATTCTTAGCATTTATGGCTAAAAGCTAATCATCCGTTATGTTGTCCCTGATAATTCAGGGCTCCCGAGATGACCTCAGTGTGGGGGGGGGAGTGACCTCTGTCACCCGTCACGGCAACTCAGTAGATGCCTCCTTTTCCAAAGAGGTTCTCAACTCCATCACAGGTAGCTGTGTGTGTCTTGCGATTCCTTTGCATGCATTTGAAATAAACGTGCGAATAAGTGGTTTGGTGCACCCCCACCTGCAGCTTTCTCCTCCTTGGCAGTTCCGTCAGGAAACCAGACGGACTCTCGTGGCTCTCTGATCAGCGTGGATTCAAATCCGAGTAACAGTGACAGGAACAGCGAAAAGATGGATGGATGCGAGAAGGTGAGAATAAAAATAGCTTGGATGTGAAGGAAGGGGTGGAGGAAAAGCCACCCCGTGCTGCAGAGAACTGGATTTCTCATTGAAGCTGCTTGTGATTAAAACCCTTCTCTGGAAATCTGAGATTTGCCAAAACTGAACCGTAAATTGTAAAAGTGATCCATCGATGTTGTTTGTTGTCAGTTTGCACGACCGCAGTCGCTCATTGGCTACGGTTCCCGCTGTGACAAGCTGGATCAGGCAGAGACTCGCAGCCTCCTCATGTGCTTCTTGCACATCATGAAAACCATATCAGAGGGTACGAAATTACCAGAATGTTTGCTGTAAATGCTGAGTTTTCCATGCTATCTTTGCTTTTATCTCCTTCATATGAATAAAGAATCTGGATGAATAGAATCAAGAGTTATTTGGTCTTTGTTTTTGAAAGTTTATAAGGTCCATTTTCACACTTCTGTCTGTTTTTGTCCTTTTCCAGATGTGCTGGTGTCCTACTGGCACCGCGCCATTCACCAGGAGATCTCTGACTTCTTCAGCATCTTGGAGTAAGTGCTTTTGTTCGTTCACTGCTTGGTAAAGAAGAGAAACGGGAGATCATCTTTCTTGAGCATTTCTGTTTTTCCTTTCCTTCAGGCTGTGTCTCCAACACTTCAGGTTTCTGGGTAAACGCCACATTGCCAGGTGAGCCCCATCCCCCCCCTACCGACAGCCCACACTCATTGACAGACATTTATTTATATCGCCACAGCTACACAAACACCTTATTAACTCAACATACATGCTGCAGCCAAAGGTTATTAACACCTCCCCCTCCCTCTGATACATAATTCATGGATTCCTTGCACACGCATGATTGCGCTCGCACCCAAACATATGCCTGCGTGTGGAAAGGTGCACAAATAAATGAGGCAGACGCAGTTGGACAGAAATAATAATATGTGCTCTGTATGTGCGCGCACGCTCTGAGGTGGGTTTCAAGAGGAGCCAAGATAAAGCGGGTCAAGAGCAGGAAGGGGGTGAAGGGGTGGGGGGTGGAACTGCTGGATCCTGCCTTTTGAAAGCAGAGCAGTGCTGGATATTGTGCAGTAGTAGTTGGCAAGCTCCGGATTTGGGTTCGATGGCGCGTCTGAGCTCGCACTGGAGCTGAGCCATCAGCGCCGCTCCGCTCCTCCATCTTCTGCTTCGTCCCGGCTAATTAAATTAGCCCTCTTTTCTGCTCTCAGCACTGAGACGCCAACATAAAGGCTGTGAATCCGCCGCTCTTCCGCGCACCGAGGCTTTAGCCGGATAAAGATAGCTCTCAGACACAGTCGAGCCTGTCTGGGGGTGTTCGCTACTTAACATTCGTCTGTAATACCACGCAGTGGGGGATTCACGGTCGTACGCCTGCGTCTGTCTCAGTGTCTCTCCGTTCGCTCTTTGATGCCCCGGCTGAGTTAGGATAGGATGAAGTTCAGGAGAGATCCTCACAGTGCGCTGCCAACATGCTTGGAAGATGCACTGAATTACTCAACAAATAAAAATCAAAAATGCCAATTTTCAAAGAGAGATCTGAATTTAATCTGGCACCATGGCTCCCATCAGTTTATCAACAATGGCACCATTATATCCATGTTAGGCCCTGGCTACATTAGAAAATAAAAGAAGTGAATGGACATTTCTTATACGTGTATATATATTATATAAAACACTCACCGAAGACTCGTGAGACACTGAGACAGTAGTTTCATTTGATCTTTTGAGTTATGTACTAGAGGAGTGAGGATGCTAGTTGTGATGTTTTCTCCATCTTTAAAACGACTGTCCCCTCATCACATTGCACAAGCCCTGCCATGCTCATTATTGCCTGCAGCAAGCATGTAGGTTTGTTGGCATCCTTAAAGCATCCTCATTAGTGCTGCATGTTCACCTCGAAGCCTTTGACCTTCATTTTGGGCCTGCAGACTGGTCGGACTCAGGCAGCTGAGCTCAACTGAGCATCAATGGTGGCTCCTGAAGCCATATTGACCGAACCGAAGCAGTGTCCTGTTGGTTTCTACAGGTCAAACGCTGCATTCAGGCACCATAGGAATATACAAAAAAAACCCTCTGTTTTTTTAAACCCCACTAAACTTCAGTGCACGTTTTCACCGCATCTATGTATTAATCTCCTGCTTTTTACTTTAAGATGTCATTAATGCAGCATTAGACTCGAAGGAAAGTCATTCAACTAGAATTGGCCCTATGCCACTAACCTCTAAACTCTGACCTTTCTGTGAAGCATTGATTAACATTTAGCTTTTAGCCTTATGCAAGCGCAACACTATTTATTTTATTTTTTTTACAAATAAACACGGTGACGCTAAACTGCCACTATCCATTAGTAGGTTCAGGATTATCTGAGATTTTGTAAATGTAACTAACTTGATGGTCGCTCTAAAACGACTGACGTTAGCTCTGCTGTGATTGGGCTGTGAACAGGAAGTTAGCAGCGGCTCTAAAGCTGGCCCAGTCCACCCAGGCCAATGGCACCCTGAAGGGCTCTAACCACCCCTCCCAGTCCTCTCAACCCTCGAGCCTCTTCCCACAATGGTAATCACCCTCCACCAGTCTGTTACTGTGTGTTTCGATGTGAGCGCCGGCTGCGCTCTCAGCATGCTCCCCACCTCATCATGTAGTGTTCTGTGTTATTGGCTACCCCCTGTGTCCACATTTAGTTTATGCATTTATAAACATAAGGTTGTCAGTATGTTGCGACTGATCCCTGCTGTTGCCTCCAGGATGGCGCCCTCTGGAGGAGACGGTCACCGCCACGCTCGCTCTCAGACCATGCCCATCATCAGGGGCAAGAATGCTCTCACCAATCCAAAGCTGTTGCAGATGATGGACACTGGTAATACCCTTTTTAAACATTTAAACTACCTGCAATATAAGGCTGATATTGTGGATCGGAGTCAGTTCATTATCGTTCTTGTTTTTTAGATGGAACTATTCAGGAAGTGGACAGTCTGAGTCCGACGGATATCGAGGCAAACCTGTCCACAGAGGTGGCCCTGACAGTGCTGGATGTACTGGAGCTCTTTGTTCATCACCACAAGGTCTCACACATCCTAACAAATCATTCACCTCATCTTAATTAACACTGTATAGATGTATACATTTCCTGAGTAGCTATGTTAATATACTGTACACACTTCCAGCAACTCATTGACATACTACCGCCATCTAGTGGCTAGAATAGATTGCACACTTACTGTTTGCATATACTATATTGCACTATTTTAGATAATATGCTTTTTAAATACCGTTTTTTTTAATCTCCACAGAAACAGTTGCAGCTGGACGAGGGCCAGAATTCACTGCTGAAGAAGGTGCTGGACACCTACTTGCTCTTTTTTCAGATCAACCAATCAACCACCACTCTACGGCACGTCTTTGCTGCACTCAGACTCTTTGTACAAAAGGTGCCGCACCCTCACTTGATATCCAAAACAAGATCCCCGTCATTTTGGTGTTTGAATTTCCTGGCATCTCTTATCACATTTTCAGTTCCCCAGCGCATTCTTCCAAGGCAAAGCCGACCTGTGTGGCTGTCTGTGCTACGAAATCCTCAAGTGCTGCAACCATCGTTCTAGCTCCACCCAGACGGAAGCATCTGCCCTGCTTTACTTTTTCATGAGGACGAACTTTGAGTTTACTAAGGGAAAATCTATAGTGCGCTCACACCTGCAGGTTAGTGAGGCCAAATGGATCAGTCGCTCACTTTTTTTTACGCCTCCATGCTCACGGTCATTTGTCCACCTCAGGTCATCAAGGCAGTGAGTCAGCTGATCGCGGATGCTGGTATCGGAGGCTCCAGATTTCAGCAGTCTCTGGCAATCATCAATAACTTTGCAAATGGTGATGCACCACTGAAGGTACAGCAGGTTCTGGGATAATATTACGGCTTTATTGTCAATTATTGGACCCAAAATAATGCCGCTGTTGGTGCATTTTCCTCAGAACACTCCGTTCCCTGCTGAGGTGAAGGACTTGACCAAAAGGATCCGAACTGTTCTCATGGCCACAGCACAGATGAAGGAGCATGAGAAGGATCCGGAAATGCTGGTGGACCTTCAGTACAGTCTGGCAAATTCTTATGCCAGCACCCCCGAGCTGCGGCGCACCTGGCTGGAGAGCATGGCCAAAGTTCATGTCCGCAACGGCGACCTCTCTGAGGTTAGGATCGCATACCTTTGGCATGGCCCGTACCACAGATATGTTATTTTAGAAGCAAGCATGCACATGTAATGAGACTGTGTCTGACCTCTGCAGGCTGCCATGTGCTACATCCACATCTCAGCCCTGATCGCAGAGTCTCTGAAGAGGAGAGGTCAGTGCACACAGGCTGCTACAATAACTGCTTTCTGCAGCATGGTTTTCCATCTCCAGGCGTATGTTTGTGTAGCTCGTTTTACAATCTCATGGAACTTTGCAAACCTACTAACATGGAGACTTTCATCGCAACCATCTGGAAACCTTTCTCTGGCCAACAGGGGTCTAAGCAGCTGTCCGTCCTTTGTCTTGTCATGGTTCAGTGTGCGTGCAAACGAACGTGCTGGCGTTCTAAATTTCATTATTTTGCAGGGGATTGCATTGCAGCTTGTACAGATCTGCACTCAGCTCTTTGTCCTCATCATGCTGGCCAGCTGATGTAGAGACTTGTGTCTACACATTTTCCTTCCCTTTGTTCTCACCTGCGCATGACTCCTCACTCAGAGTAGAACACACGCTCTACATGTCAGCCATTGCTTTGCATGCGCTTCACGTTCTCAGCTAGCAAAGCTCAGCTTGGCTATTGCATGAGCGGAAGAGAAAACCAAATGACCGTCAACTATAAACCTCCTCCTCATCCTCCTCCTCCCCTACTCCTACCAAACAGGCTACTGGAGAGCAGACAAGACCAGGATGTCCAGTGTGTCCCCAGAAGAAAGCCCTGTCTTTAACTGTAGCTCCTTACTAACTACCTCCCGAGATCAAGACCGTGAGTGTATGCGTCTGGGGCCTGCTAACGCTAGTCACTTGGGTGGGGAGAGTAGTTGTATGGGGCTGTGGTGGGAGCTGGGGCGTATGTTGAGACGAACACTTGACTATTTCAAATCCTGACTAAACCATCGGGTAGATGGATGCAGGTAGATATTTGGACAACCAATATTTTTACCTCAAACACGTCAGATTGCTGTCACAGTTTTACCCTCCCTGCTCACTCTAATTTCACTGGAGTGTGATGTAAAGCCCCCTCACGTTTGATATTATTGTAACTGCCTGTATGTGCAAGAGTGTAACCGTCTGCGTAACACTTGAAACGCACTTTACAGCACTGTTGAAAACCTGAAATGTATTACAGGAATAAACTTTGACCTCTTATTAGGGTGCGTTGAATTTCACGGCCTGATTTTACTCTTGCTTTTGCGAAACTGCAGCCTCCTTCTGCATGGGCTGGGCAGCATTCATGTGCATCAGTCCTAATGTCAAAGAAGAGGGCGCCATGAAGGAAGACACCGGCACTCAAGATACTCCCTACACGGAGGTCAGTGCCCACATCGACTCCCAGGAGCTCGGTTTGCTCTTTTTTGACACAGTCTCACGCGCTTCCTCGTGTGCAGGACACGCTGGTGGAGCAGCTGAAGCTGTGCGTGGACTACCTGTGGAAATCGGAGCGATACGAGCTCATCGCTGACATCAACAAACCCGTGATCGCCGTTTTTGAAAAGAGGCGGGATTTTAAGGTGAGTTCTAACCTTCACAGATGTAAACGCCACAGGCCACAAAATGGCGTTTTCTACACGTGTGTTTGTGTGTCTGCAGAGGTTGTCAGAGCTGTACTACGACATCCATCGCTCCTACCTCAAAGTGACAGAGGTGGTGAACTCGGAGAAGCGCCTCTTTGGTCGCTACTACCGCGTAGCTTTTTACGGTCAGGTGAGTCTCGGTCACGTTATTTAGGAGCTGTATTCCATATGCCATGCCAACTGTGCTGTATGAAGCAAAATAAGGGTTTGAAAACACTGTCTGAACCGTGGGGCATGGACAGGTGCAAAGATGGGCTCAGGTTTCCTTTATTAAGTTTCTCTGTCTGCTCTTTTCTTGCCTTTAATGACTCAAGATCGCGGTAAGTCCTGTACTTCTTTGATTTTCCGTTTTCCTCAACGCTAACCACGCTTACCTCCTTTATCCTATGACCACTATTAACATCCGCTGACGTTTGCACCCGAAGGGTTTGTGACTCGTCTTGCTGCGATCCATCTCTCGTCCCTTAATCTCTAAAACCGAACCCATTTAAAAAAAAAAAAAAGAGGAAGAGGTGGCCTCTTCTGACCTTTGACCTCTTATCTCTTCTGACCTTTGACCTCTTTCCAGAACTTACTAGCGGCATCCTGCGATAATAACATGGTTTTTTGTGCTGGTTGATGTGTGTGAGAAACCAGCAGGGGGCAGCACAAATCCATTTGGCCTGTGAATGAATGCGCGTGTCCGTGTGTTTTGGCAGGGTTTCTTTGAAGAGGAGGAGAGTAAAGAGTTCATCTACAAAGAACCGAAGCTGACGGGACTGTCAGAAATCTCCCAGCGTTTGCTCAAGCTCTACTCAGACAAATTTGGTGCCGACAATGTGAAGATGATCCAGGATTCTAATAAGGTTCTTGATTCTTGGTGCATTTTATCACGTCACTGGTCTGTGTAGGTAACCGGACAAAATGTTGCAGGTCAACCCCAAGGACCTGGACCCAAAGTTTGCCTACATCCAGGTGACCTACGTGGTGCCCTACTTTGATGAGAAGGAGCAGCAGGAGAAAATGACCGATTTCGAGGGGCATCACAACATCAACCGCTTCGTGTTCGAGACGCCGTTCACCCTGTCGGGGAAGAAACACGGAGACGTGGAGGAGCAGTGCAAGAGGCGCACCATACTGACAAGTAGGTGTCATATTTCTGTGGTCACACACACCAGCAGAGAGCTTCTTCGACATCTTGAGGATTATTTTGGTCCATTTTTAGCGAGTTCCAGCTTCCCCTACTTGAAGAAGCGCATCCAGGTGGTGGAGCAGCAGAGCACGGAAATGAACCCCATCGAGGTCGCCATCGACGAGATGTCCCGCAAAGTGTCTGAGCTCAACCAGCTGTGCAACATGGAGGAGGTGGACATGATCCGGCTGCAGCTGAAACTGCAGGGCAGCGTCAGCGTCAAGGTAGGAGGGGCTCAACGGCGCGAACCATCGCAGGGAAATTGGAGTTGTCTCAACTGTGTCCCGTGTTACAGGTGAATGCAGGGCCCATGGCTTATGCAAGGGCCTTTTTAGAGGAGAAGAATGCCAAAAAGTATCCAGATAACCAGGTCAAGCTGCTTAAGGAGATTTTCAGGTACGAATGCAAAATTAGTGGTGTTAGTTTGACCTTGACCTTTTGGCCTCTAGACGGTCGATTGCAGCAGTCAGAAAGTGATGTAAAAATGAAAGGATGGACATTCCCCTTGTTGGAAAAGAAAATCATATATATTGCATGTGCGCCCCCTGCAGGCAGTTTGCAGAAGCCTGTGGTCAGGCTCTGAACGTGAACGAGCGTCTGATCAAAGAGGACCAGCTGGAGTACCAGGAGGAGATGAGGGCGCACTACCGCGACATGCTGACCGAGCTGTCAGGCGTCATGAACGAACAGGTGTGGCAACCAGGCAACCGCTGGCGTTAATTAAGATGGACAATGGGTGTCCTCATCCTCCCATATAAGCACCGCTACTGCTGCTGAAGGGCTGAGCCACTATTCACCCCCCCACAGAGGGTCATTTGTCATTTTTCATTAATTAGGTGATGCTTATAAAAACACAAAATTACTCTATTAAAGGTAAATGAATCTATCATCAGAAGCTGAATAAATATGGAATGTTTTATCGGCGTATGGGGGTTCATTCTGCAGCCCACCACAAGGGGGTGATTGAGATTCTTCAAAGAATAAATGTAGATCTTCATTCTCCTTTTGTCGTCATTTGTTGTTGGCAAGCTTCACCTGTTCCGCACCCTGCTTGTTTGCTTCCATCTTCTTCATTTGAAACTCTTCCTCTCATTTCAGCTTCACACCAGTCTTGTCGCCGCCAGCTCTTCATCTCTGTCTAACAGCTCTCTGTCCACTCTTTCTAAGACCGGTATGTCATGTGATCGCGTCACCGCAGAGACATATCACGTGACTGTCGCTGTCTTTGCTCTTCTTCAGAACTTTGTCAAGTTTTCTGGGTTTTTTTCTCACCTTTCTGCAGATCCCTCACACAAGACAGCCAGGAACGGAGCGACACAGCGCCTACTGAACGGCCAGTAACCTCTCCAGAATTGGCCGCTTCTTGGAGTCCTAGTTGGTTTGAAGCTCAGAGTGGGTGCTTTGTTTCTGTCTGTGGTGGATCTGTGTCTGGTGAAGTTTAGAGAAAACAAGGACAGAAGTGTGTAGAACGTGCTCGTGCTAGTCCGTCGTCCTGAAAACGTTCCCTATCTGCAGTAGAGGCCAGACTGCTGGACTGTTAGCTTCTGTGTGTTTCCGTCTCCCGGATCCCTTGAAAGGACAACGAGAGCATTCTGATCCACGCCCGCGTTCGCCCACAACGCACGCGACACACGCCTTCTTTCCGACGACCCCGCCCCCTTTTTAGAGATCAGTGACCTTACTGAGCTCGAGGTGCGTTCGGCTCTTTCCGTACGTTTTTAAGCGCAGTTTTGACACCAGTAGTATCATCAATGTGGGAAGTAAATGGAATTCCTGAGAAGCGTTGAACACACCTCCAGTTCCTGTTTGAATGTAGAGCAGCTCCTCATTGCTTCTTTGTACCCTCGGTAACATCCGACACAAATATCAGCCTGCCAATTTTCAAACGGAAACGGAAAAAAAACTATGTTTTATAACATTTTTATGATTGACAATGCATTGTTACTGTTACTATTCCATGTACTGAATTTGTAAATAAGAACTATTAATATTTAAAATGCTTGAAATGTTTCTTTTTATAAAATATACAGTCTATAAATATTTGTTTAGCTGACTTTGAACAAAACGAGTAAAGCTAAAGTTTTATGTATAACATTTAAATAAAATCTCATTTATGTGCAAAACTGTCTTTCTCAGCATGTTTCTAAACTAGCAATGCTACAACTTTATATCTATTCAGCAGAATTCTAGTCTTTCAGCCCCTCAGTCCTGTTTTATTGATCAGAACAGGCATCAAGATTTCTGACTTCACAACCTTGAATTAACTGCAATATTCTCTGGTCTAATCACCCAGTGGGAAATCACAAGTCTGCTCGCTTTAACATATCAGAACAAGGTCAACATCTGGGCTGTTTGTTCAGGTGTGATGGAGCCCAGAGAGCCTCACCTTCACTGTTTTTTCCCTCTGGACGAAGGTGCTCTGCAGCCACATGAAGCTACCTGGAGTGAATCAAATGAATTGTTTCTATATGTCAGTATCATGTGATTTAATTAGGTTTACTTAACTGGCTAAACTTTTTTTAACTGTACAATATAGTTTATTCAGGTGCAATGACAAGAAAGTACATTATTATTTAATTCTAGATTTTTGCAGTAGTTATGTACATAACGCATACATAACTGCATTGTGTGAGAAGGCCTTGATGTAAGCACGCGGGCTTTCAGACAAGTGATATGGCTTTAACTGAAAGTGAAAATGTGCTGGCCAGCAGTGTTCTGTGGCATCTGGTGTCACTTATTCCCAGTGCTTGGGTATAATTACTGACCACGCAGAGGGACGCCGACAGAACTGGTCTTTATTTATTGATGCTAAGCTTCGGGTTGTGGTACAGAACATGGAAAGAGACAAACGGAGAGCCGCTGAGGTGCTTTTACTCCTCCGACATGTTCCCCTCTGTCTGCTCCCCCTCCCCCTGGGCCAAACACCTGAGGGACAGCTGATTTAGTTTCACTGCCCTCCTGCATCACCCTTGCAGACGTCCTCTCCTCCCGGGTGGACAGACCCCCCTCCCCTCTCCTCCCCTCTGCGGCCTGTTTGTGAGAGACTGATTGGGTTTCTCTTCAGAACCGAGTGTCTGTTTGGCCTCTGCCAGGTCGGGTTCATCTGAGCCTCCAGCTTCATTCTCTTTCAGGTCACAGATGATTTAAAAAGCCTCCAAACTTTACCTGCCATTGTTAGAAGAGGAAACAATGAGCTCCTCTGATTCAACTGCGAAAGCCTTTAATTATTTGTAACTTCCTGTTTTGTATGCAACCATTCATCAGTCCTCTGGTGAATAATCATGACAAGACTTTGCATTTAGATGTAATTTCGGCCAAAAGATTTTAATGTTATGTTCTATGTGGAATAATATAACCTCACATCTGGACCACAAGGCCATATCACAGTCTTTTCTTCTGCGTTCTGAAATACAGTTGAAAAAAAAAAGGTTAATCTTTCCAATGAATTCTGAAAGATGTTTGCAATTCAAGCGTGGAATTCATTAATTCATTTCAATATGTGGTGTTCTGGACTCTATTGTAGTTATTGTTGTGGGCATGAAAAGTTTTGGGATCTTTGCATGTTGTGGTAAACCAGGCTCAGGTGCACATCTCATTTCCGACCCCTGCTTAGTTTTCCTGAAACTGGACTCTGGCTGCTACTTAATAAAACATCCTCTGCGCCGTTCGACGACCAGAGGTGCGCAAGAGGCGAAAGGCGACGCAATCTCCCCGCCAAGCGCCGAGATCCCGGGCTGAGATTGAAGGAAGGAGCTCAAACACCCACCGGGAGCGGCATGTTGAAGCCTCGGAATCTCGGCGACGAGCCTCTGCTGCGCGACAGTCCGCAGGTGTTCGGGAAGCCCTGGTTCTGGCAGCGCTGCAGCGGCGCCGTGGACAGCAGCCGCGGCCTGGCGTGCGTCATCATGGAGATGCGCGACGAGATAAAAAAGCTGGAGGCGGAAAACCGGCAGCTGAGGGCGGATTGTCATCAGCTGTCATCCGGGGATGACCCCGGAGAGGCAGAGCAGCAGCCGGAGGAAAACCCGCACCTGAGGCGCAACGTGTCTGCGCCCGTCCTGAAGGGTCAAAATCAAGGTAGAAGAGCGTGCTGGTTCCTCCAGAGGAGTTTATCATGCTCGTGTGAGATCCTACAGGATTATTGCTTCACAGTTTTGCTCATAAAGATAGAATGATTTGGTTTTTAAACCCATGTCTCTTTTTATTCATCACCTTTGACCGGACCGATGGTACCCTCTGTGTCTTCAGTGAGACAAGCGTTGATGTTATTTCACAGAGACAACCATCATGACCGTCCGAAGATACTCCGCAAACGGCAGCCTGGCTGGCGTGAGCGAGAGGGAGCGGGAGCGAGGGCCTGACCGAGATCGGCGATGCACAACCTCAGGCTGGAGAAGACTGGAACAAGAGATCCATCTGCAGGACAACATGTACAGCAACCCCACCTCTGGAGAGGAGGATCTGGTCCCCAGCAGATGCTCCCTGCAGGAATATATGCACAAAAACAGGTCAGGCTATATCAAATAATACGCTTGGATACAGATAGCTGGTGTTGACTCACTCCCCACTGTAGTTCTGTAGTTATGTTCCCTGTCTCTTTGGTATTTCAGAGCCAAGGTGAAGACGGTCACCTTCCTTCTACCTGTGGACGACATTTACACCAACCGACCCGTTCTCAGCAAAGACCAGAACGGGTCCAGAATCACAGAGCTGGCCTCTATCCGTGAGACTGACTCTTGAGCGAAGAGAGCCAGAACTTTTTGCATTCAGGAACTAAAATACAAAGCGGGACAGCGCCTCCAGTCAGGTCACCAGACCAGTTTTATCACACCGTGACCACAGAGGCACGAGACTCTGGTTACAGGTGTGGTTTTCATTAGGGCCACGGAGATCCAGGAACGTTCTCGGCAGTGAGGATCAGATGTCTGGGCTCTGAGTGGTGTGGTTTCTGGAACAGCTCTTTTATAGATGGCTGCGGTCACTGACTCAGACTTTGTGTAAACAGAACCTCGTTTTTTATTCACCTCTGTTTCTTCCGGCTGTGTGCATATCATTAAGCTGTAAACACAGCATTGTGCCCACTTTCACATATATGCACCTGTGTAAATACAACAGAATCGGTTTGCCCTAAAACAAATCAGCTTTAAGCTATTTGCTATGATAAACAGTATTATTACAGATTCATGTTGTTATCTATTCTTTCTTTTTCCTTTATGTAATACAATAATTCAGGGTTTTATGTGTTTCACATTCACGTTTCTAATAATGTGTTGGTTTTAGCTGATTTTAGCAATGGATTAAAGGGACAGCACACGTACATTTATTGCATGTTTAAGGCAACATCTAACCCTTATGTACACATTTATTTACCCAGAAGTGAAGACAGATAGGATGATGCATGCAAAGGCTAGTTGGCTATCTTGCTAAGAGGAGTGCTAAATGGTTCACACAAATGTTTGACAATTAAGCTCAGAGAAGCACGCAGAGGCGGCTGTGGGTGTCCTGGTGAGCAGTTTCAGCTGCAGCTCTGCTCATTTGTCCCACACCACTACTCTCTGTCTCCATAAGGGCTGAGCAGGGCCGTGGTTCGCTGGGGTTATCGTGGTACTTCATCGGGATCAAGTGTGCGTCATCCTTGTGTTGCATCTGAGAGCCTGTAGAACAGTTACAAAACAAGTGACATTAAAATGTTAAGAGTCATTTAGAATTATGTGCTCAGACCTGATCGATCGTCCTGGCAACCAGTAAGACCCATAATCTGCTGCTCGGTGGCTCCTAGGTTCCTCTCCAGGAAGTATGTGCTCATTATGCCTTTCCCCTTCACCTCAATCTCTCCACGCTTCTGGATAAGGTAGCTTTTATCCTTCAAAGCTCTACAAAACACAAAGAGGCACAAGCCTGTCCTGCAACGAATGTGCGTTCACACGTGAATATCCAGAGCCCTGCGTGTGTACTCACTGGTAGACCGTTGGGCTCAGGTGGATTCGCTCGGGGAGGCTGTGACTCTCCATACGTGACGCTGTGTTGACCGTGTCTCCGAACAGACAGTATCGGGGCATCTTCTCCCCAACCACACCTGCCAGGACTGGACCGCTGTGGAGACCCACGCGGATCTAAGCAACACAGGTATTGATTTAAGTCAGGGATGTCTAAACCCAGTCCTTGAGTGGTACAAGCCAGGTTTTTTGTCCTGCCAGGCAGAAAACCAAGGCAAGAGGGAACCCAGTTGAAAGAGTTTCCTCCCTGGTAGGTCAGAAAACCTGGTTGGATTACAACCCTTGAGGTCTGGGCTTAGACACCCCTAGAGGGTGCAGAAAAATCAATAAATACAATGAATCTGTATTTTTTTGCATGGTATCAGCCCCTATTTTCTGAGATAATGCATGTGTGAATATGCTTAGTGAAATTCTGCCACTCCACGTTTCCATATTCAATCCCTGTACCTGAATGGGTCCTCCTGTCACAGGGTTAATAACCTCCCTGGAAGCCACGATCATACCCAGAGCAAAGTTGGCCACCCTCTCGGCGTGGCTGGAGACAGGTATGGGCACCCCACCCACCACCATATATGCATCACCTATTGTCTCCACCTGGAAAAACACCATGAATGCCATCACAGACTGCAGAATTAAACTTAAACCTCGGCTCCGGTTCTTAGTTAGGTTGTTACGAGTCTGTTTGTACCTTGTAGACATTGTGAACAGTGGTGAGCCGGTCGAATCTGAGGTACATGGAGTTCAGCATCTGGACAATCTGCAGGGGTTCGCACATGGCGCAGATGTTCGTGAAGGTCACCACATCGCTGAACAGGATGGTGCACTCTTGGAATTCTCCTGCAGGAGGAAAGCAGGCATGAAATCCCCGCAGCACACGCAGACGGCGTTCACGTCTCTTTAACCTGCTTCCACTGCTTTTCCCTCCTTCAGCTCGTTGGCCACGTGTTTGGGAAGCATGGCGTACAGCAAGTTCTCCGTCTTCCTCTTCTCCTCCTCTAGCCGCAGAGACAGCAGGTGCAGCTCCTCTTTCTTCCTCTCCAGCTGGTTGGACAGCTCCATCTCAGCCAGGCGCTGGTGGTTGAGCAGGATGAGGTCGCGGGTGACGTCATGCGGCGCGATATCTGAGATGTGCATGTCCCTTTCCTCCAGTTCCCTGAGGCTCCTCAGCAGCGGAGAAGCTTGATAGAGCATCCGGTCCAACATGGGCATCCAGATCATCTGACCTGAGAGGTGCAAATACGACAATCCTCACGTCTGCCTGTTATTAAATTGATTTTGGTCTCTACCTCGAAGCTGCAGCATGGGCCGGTCCCTCCACACTCTGGGCATCATCTCCCTGTGTGCCTGCAGGACAAAGTGGCTGTTGATGAACTTCCTGATGCTGGTGATGTTGAAGGTGACTTCTGGATGCACAATGCTGAAGTACTGGTCCAGATGGATGCTCATAGTTTGGAGTCCTGGTACGAGTCTCTGGAGGTTCACACCCGCCTGGTGCACCACTAGCTGCCTCACACACACACACACACACACACACACACACACACACACACACACACCACACACACACACACACACACACACACACACACACACACATTGTACTTAACCCTTAAACAGTCCTTTGAACTTGTGAGGACCGGCCAAAATGCCCAACTTCACAAAGATGACCTCACTTTGCTAGTAGAATGAGAATATGGATGCTCAATGTTAACAACTACAGGCACACACACATGGGATCACTCCAATTGTGGCCATGCTTGTAACTCACACATGAGTTCCTCTAAACTGCTGTACCTGCTCATCAAAGACTATGTGGAAAGGGAAAGCATTGCAGAAAGTCTCCAAATCAATGTTGAGTGCTTCAGGGTAGACTGGCTGAAAGTCCCTCAGTAATTTACCTGTAAGACAAGAAGTTCAAGTACGGCTGCATCCAACACTTTTGTATAAATGACACAGCAAAGGAAGGTTTTCCTTCTTGATTCAAGCACGTTCAGCTCGGGCAGAACTCTACCTTTCCCAAGCTGAACCAGCCCTCGAATCACTTCCCAGTTACCTCTGCCTTTGCTGACGGTGGTCTTCTCTGGCTGAGCCGCCTGCAGATGCAGAGAGAACAGGGTTGACATTTCAGTGACCTCATTGTGACCTTCAGGTTTTGCCTTGACTGACTTCCGCATCGCGTCGAGCGACCGGAGAACGAGGGGTTTCGGTTATCGGACCCTTGCTGGCTCGAGCTCTCGGCTGCTCCGACACCAGGAAAACCACATGCTCCTTCTTCCCTGTCCTCTCCAGCTCCTCCAGCTGGTCGACCACCTCCATTGTTACATCGCTGTCAAAAAAATCTTTTGCAACAGCTGCAATAATACCTATAATAGTGATCAGAATTAGCAGCAAAATGATACCAAACTGTGAATAAAACAGGTATTTATGACAGAGGAAGTGTTTTGGAATACCAGGAACAATCTGGCAGAGGCCCCTGCGGTCTGAGTAATAGTGGAGAAGCAGCGCGCCATCGGGGTCCCTCTCCACCCGAAAGGATGGCGCGTTCATTTCCTGCACAGGCACAAAGACTGTAAAATGAATAAATGCAAAGAAACAAGGGATCGATCTCACCTTGTAAGAGAGGCTGAGGAAGCTGTGGAGGGCATCCAGATTCTCAGTGAATTCACACAGGTTTCCTCCCAGAGTGCGCAGCATGTGATCATAACCGGAGCTTTTGCAGAACTTAAAGAAATATTCCCCAAACTGCCTCAGGACCACCTGCGGCTCCACCCCTGAAAAAATTGAATCGGAGCAGAAAAAAAGCATTTTATTATTTCTATTTTATACTCTAAAACTGAGCAAAGTTTTCTGTTTCTTTACCTAAAAGCTTACAGGCGTCTGCGACCAGCTGCATGGTGATATCATCTTCATACACCTCGTATGTGAGGAAACTGTCCTGAACCCCGGCTTCCTCCCTGCAGGGGTTTGGAGGAACCTACAAAGTTCATGGTTTTGCATTGACAACGGGGAAAAAGAGATGTGAGGAACCTCACCTGAGCTTCAGCCAGGTCTCCTCTCCAAACGTTTCCACCACCATGGACTTCAAGCAGGTGTTGATGAATCCGTACTGTACAGAGCGAACACGTTCACGCCAAAATCATGTCTGTGTAATTGTGAAAAAGGGTCCTGAGATAATGAATTGAATAGGACGGCTAGGTAGAGTACCATATCTGCAGGGTGGCAATGAGATCTTTCCAGCTGATTCGTGTCAGGTCTCCATCACATCATTGTCCGAGTAAATCCAGAGAAAAAGCTGCCTCCATCATTCTGTCCTTAAAAAAGATCATTTTATCCATATACTACACCATGACAGCCACCGGAGGTTCAAGTGAACATTCAGAAGCCCAGGGGTGCCGTCCTGCAGATGAATCTGGACCCCAGTTAGCCACAATTACCCAGAAAAAAGTCAGAAGCCAAAACTAAACCTTCACCTGACAACAAATCTGCCCGAATGAAGCGCTCCTACTCCCTGCAAATGTGAGAAAAGAGGAGTCCAACATGCTGGAGCAAGTCCGGTCCACGGAGGCTGCACTGTCCAGCCCAGAGGAGCTCGCCATCAACACCTCAGCGCTGCACGTGGAGCTCAGGTACACTCCTGAGATCATCACCAATTCACTTTCATCTGTTTTTGATATTGGAGCTGATTAATGGACGACCAATAAGCATTATGGTATATTTATTTCACCTTGGAGAAATGACCAATTTTGTTTCATTAAGCTAGAACATAAAAAGATTTGCTGCAAAATAATCATCGTAATTGTGGATTACTAAAGATAATTTGACGAACAGACAAAAAATTAGAATTTAAAAAATCAAAAGAGAAATGGAGGATTCATTTATACATAAATTTATAATTTCAGCAAAATTAGACAAAAACATAAACTGCAGGTGTAAACAAAAATGCTGTAATTTTTTTGAGAAATAATTGTACATAAAACACGGGCTGCAGTATTTAGTCAATTTGACCACATAAAAGTGCTTTTTAATGTGTTGAAACACCGTCAGCCCAGTCAAAGCGCAGAAATGGGTTTATAGGCCAAAGACTTAAACCAGATTTTTTCAGGATCAAAACTGTGGACAGCTGTAACCATCTTAAAGCCTAAAAATTGCTTTTTTATGATTCAAGTTCAACCAGGAGGAGAAAAAAAATCCCATTTAAAAAATACTCATCATAAAACTGTCAACTAAACTGTAGTAAAACTATTACGCCCCCTGCTGGTACAACATCAAAATAAAGATAAAAAATTTAAACGTTACCAAGTTTCTTTAAAAATTTAATAAATATAATACAGCCAGTCTTATTCCTAAACACCTAAAAGAAAACTTTTTTAATTGTTGAAACTAACAACTTTTCGGTTTAAACAAACAAAGAAGACGAGTCAATCATGCTGCACTGATGTGCTGCTGGGTTCAGGTCTGTAACGACATCCGTAAAGCCTTCATGTCCCTCAGCAACTCCAGGTTTCTCTTGCTTTTCTCCCCTGGTTTGCCTCCAACCGCTCCAGCAGAGCGCCCCCTAGTGGGCATTGAAGAATTCACCCTGGAACAGGCTTCCTTTCTGAGCTTCTTCATCTAGAAAGTAGCCACAGAATTAAGCTTTCATTGAGTGTGTGTGTGTGTGTAAACTGAGCTGCATATTTTTAAAAATCCCACCTGTGTGACGTGTGTGTACAGTTTGCTGATTTGCTCTCCCTTGTGTTCCATCTTAACCAGCAGCCTCTCCTGCTCCCTCTGAACTCCTCTCCTCTCCTCTTCCGAAACGCTGGCCTCCTGCTGTCTCATCAACTCGTCCTGCTCCCTGCGGACGCAGACAAACTGTAACGCGGCGCAGAGCAGCACCTCCCATCAAACGTCTGCTGCGGCCGCACTCACAGGCTCATGAGCCGCATCTCCTCCTGTAGCGCTCGCAGCAGCTCTGACAGTTCCTCCTCACCGGCGGCTGATGGGGAGGAGGGAGAGGGGGCGTCCGAACGCTTGTGGCTTCCCGTTTCCTGGTTCTTCGCTTCGGTGGAGAGCACGCGGCGGTTGCAGAGGTGGGGCTGGTGTCTCTTCAGGAGGGACAACACCGACTGGACGTTCGCTCGCACCGAGTGGCTACAGCCTGCAGACTGGGAAGAAAGAGGAAGATTCCGATTCCGGTCCTTTATTGTCCCACACGGGGAAAATTACAGTGCAACAACAGCAGAGCACGCAGAGAAAAATAAGATAAATAGAGTATCAAATAAATTTACACGCACTGCTGATAGATAGAAACAGTGCTGTGTAAATTATCCAGAGCTGAACCTTTGTTTCACTTTTCATTTATAAGTTTTGGGTAATTTTTATGTGGCTGCCTATTACCGTTCCTGCCACAAACGGAACGTCTCTGAGGCTCAGCCTGTAGTGCGGCTCGGTGCGGGACGAGCGCTCAGGTAAATGTTTCTAGAAAGAGGAAAGCAACATATTTGGTAAATTCTACAAGTCACGCTAACGACTGTAGCTGTCTGGTGGGTTTTTTTGCATATAAATTTAAGGGATAGGAGTTTTTACCACTGGATGGGGCTTCTCTTTGGATCGTCTCCTGGCCAGGTGGGGGGACACGGACTGCAGCAGTATCCTGTTGGCCTCTAAGTCTGACTGCAGCTGTCACATCACACAAAATGGCTACAATTAGTCTGAAGAATTTATGAGCAGCAAGAAAACTCATCTAACTCCTTTAAAAGAAATAGCATTGGCTTAATGAGGCAAAGTCACCTGACTTGTCTTATCCTGAACCAGCTTCCTCTGGTGCTCCTCCTCCTGCAGCTTCATCTCCAGCTGCCGAATCTTCATCTGCCAGATTCAGACACAGACACCAAATCAATAATCTGACTGTAACAATACTAATTGTGACAACTGGATTCAAGAGCATTTCAATGAATGCCACTTAAAATCAAGTTTTAAAATGAGCTGTTAGCATGCTATTCTTCCTAACACTATATGCAGGATTTCCTGTACGAGGAGGATAAGGACCAGGCCAATAATAACCCATTTAATTCTGAAGGTCCATGCGTCAAAGATTGTAACTGATAACTGGTCAGATTAGGGACAATCCCTCATGAATGCATTAATGCACGGACTCTCCACTCAGACTTCATCTACAGGCAATCTTAGAGAACTCCTCTACCTCGTTGTAGCTCTGCGTGCGCGTCAGCCGATGATAATCCTGCTCCAGCCTCTTCACCTTCTCTGACTGAGCGGGCTCAGGCACCACTTTAGACTGTCCATCAGCTGCCTTGGTTGTCTCCTTAGAGCCCTAATGGAAAACAATTAACACTGCTTGATACAATTCTCTTACACAAAATTACATGAAAAAAAACCTTTTGATTATAGTGCTTTGTCTTTATTTAAGAGTTCTTTTTTAACATGCACATATTCTTCTCTGAACACCAACACAAGTGCATTTTCTTGACAAGTGAAAACTCAATCCGATTCTTTTACACATCCATTCATATGTTTGCCTAAATGTTGAGGAACATTCGCATCTTTTGTTTTGATTGTACAGAAAAGTGTCAGCATGCAGCAGCACAGGCACTAGCATTAACCTGACTGGCCAGGAGCCTCCTCATGACGTCCAGCTGCCGCTCCAGCTTCGCACAGCGAGACTCTGCAGCCGCCAGGTTGGTGATCAACACTGTGGATGAGGATGCACCATATCAAGACTCAATGCTAACAATGATTCCAGCACAGAGCCTATTACTCGCACATGCACCTTGATTGCAGTTGGGCCAACCACTTGTCTCTTGTTCCATGTCTGTTGGATCATTCAGGGGTGTCTGTGTGACTTTGTCACTCTGCAGGTGTGCGTGTGATACGTCTCTCCTTATGCTATGCAAATTAAGCTCTGCCTGCCATTTTTCCCGCTCCAGTTTCCTGATTTTCTCCTGGAGGTTCCTCAGTGCAGACAGGATCGCTGCAGATGCACAAGGAGTGCACGTGAGAGATCATGCACAATAATGGGACGTGTAACGTGATACAATATCAGCTTTTTGGCGGTGGGTGAAATTAGAGACAGGAATGTAGTGTAGCGTCAGGTTGCATATGTAACCACGGTGACCTGCAACACCTGACTGGAAATGGTGCAAACGCACAAAAGTCGAAGTTACCTTCACTGCTGGTTTCTGGGATTGCCTTGCTCGGTGACGATGAGCGACAGGGGTGGTGTGTGCGCGTCTCGGGTGTATGATGCACCAATGTGTGGATTAAGGGACGATGAACAGGATACTCTTTGTATGATGAATGGCTGTCAGGTACTGTTGCTCTGGCTGCAGCTGGACAGTGCCCCTGCAGAAATAAGAAATGAGTTACGGTACATCAATAATTACTCACCAGTGTTGGATAAGTTTTAAAGCACATTATCAGATCAAAAGGTAAACTGCATATGAACGGATCTGTTCGTGCTCAAACCTTATTTTTTAAGTTATAGCAGCTGCTGTTAACATTTCACAAAGTCGTGTGAACTGCGGATGTTACAAACAAACGAGGTGTTGCATAATTTTAAAATATATTAAGCGAAGAATGCTAAATTAAGTTTTTACCCTTTCCCGCTTAGCGTCAGCAGTGTGTGTTTTTGACAGGGTCTCCATTAAAATGTAGCCAATCCAGACTGTCTCGCTCGTGCAAAATAACCAGGAAGTTAAAGGCAGTTAACGTGCTCAAATTAAGGAAATCAAATGCCTATTTGACCCGAACTATAAAGTATAAATAACAATTTTGCTCGCGAAGCACCTTTTAGGAGTTGGTGCTCATGGGGTTGTGAAAGGGAACATATCGCTGAAGGAACAGTTTCTGTGCGATTGATACGAGTACCGGTGTTGCCCGTGAGCCAGTCTCCGCATCCATGAACAGAAACAATGTATGACCGGCGTACCCTTGTATTCAAAACGAACACTCTTTGTTACTTTGCGGAAATGTAGTTTTATACATTAGAGTTTATTTGGAGAATGACCTGTTAAAAACTACATTAACTACCATGCATCCGAAGGGGGTGGGAAAAGGGCTGCAAGACTTGCCGGGATTTTAGCAAGAAGTTGCCAAGTTGTAGGTGGGTTAATACAAACTGGTTATTCACGTAGCTAAAAAATAAGGACACAATAAACGGTATATATTTAGCATTTTACAAATTATTTGCAAGTTAGTCTCAAACAGGAGTTTAACACTGTGTTTTCGGTCACGCTGATATGCGCAATAATAAGCTAAGGGCCCGCTATATTTTTCTATTCAGTCACATGTTGCTGTTACCTACTACCTCTGTATAAAATGATAATTACTGCTAATTCATGTTCCATAAAATTGTCACGCTCTCTTAAAATAATGGTGTAAATCCTCTACAGGTTAGACTTTAAATGACGACCTGTGAAGTGTAAACAACTTTTACTTTCCCTTCGTCACCATGTCCTCGGAGAACACGCTGTGAGTTGTTTTTTTTTAAGGATTTGGATGTTTCCTGATTATTCTTTATCAATAAAAAATAGAGTGATCATTCACTGAATAATAATATATTTACATCCAACTGATACTAATATATCAAGCACCTGATGTAAGAGTTACATTATATCTTTGACTATTTTAGGGATGATGAGGATACTTTCAAGATCCTCATTTCTACAGACATCCACCTTGGTTACTTGGAGAAAGACGCCATCCGCGGCAATGACTCATACAACACACTAAATGAGATCCTGAACTGTGCCAAGATCAATCAAGTACATGCCATGTAATTCACATTTAAATGAGAATCAAGGAAATAGTTCACATCTCAATGCCACATTTTCCTTTTTCTTTTCCAGGTCGATTTCATCTTGCTGGGCGGCGATTTGTTTCACGACAACAAACCGACACGACGGTGCCTCCACAGCTGCATCACCATGCTCAGGAAATACTGCATGGGAGACTCACCCATTCATTTCAACATTCTGAGTGATCAGACTGTCAACTTTAACACCACCAAGTCAGTTCTGCTCGCTTTTCTTAGTCAAATCTATAAATGTCACATTTGTGAACATATTCAATTTACTGTTTTGCAGGTTCCCCTGGGTTAATTATCAGGACGAGAACCTGAATATATCGATTCCAGTGTTCAGCATACATGGTAACCATGATGACCCAACTGGGGTGAGTTTTCTCTATGAGAAAAAGATGCTTGTTGCACGACCAGAGATGTAAACAAGCATGCATCCGTTTTCTGCCAGGCTGAAGGTTTATGTGCTTTGGATCTGCTGAGTGCTTCTGGACTTGTGAATCACTTCGGTCACTCCCATTCAGTGGAGAGGATCGAGATTAGTCCCATCCTCCTGCAGAAAGGCAGCACCAAGCTAGCTTTGTATGGGCTGGGTGAGTGTGTGTTGACTTTAGTTTGCGCAGTTTTAGAATAAATGCAGAATTAGAAGGAATTATGTCTTTTTTAAACTATAAAATGTGTGTGTTTAGGCTCCATCCCCGATGAGCGCTTGTACAGGATGTTTGTCAACAACCAAGTAACGATGCTTCGCCCCAAAGAAGACCAAGATGAATGGTTTAACCTCTTCGCCATCCATCAGAACCGGTGCGTGTTTCCATTTGAATGTTTCCAGGAATACCACAATATTATAAATACATAGAATGGAGAGGCTCTTTGTTCGTCTACTTGTAGTGAAACCATAATATTGTTTATAAAATGATCTATTTTAGTTTGATTAATATTTTCTGCATTTCCTGACAGAACAGTTGAATTATAATTAAAACTATATTATTAACTCTACATCCTGTTACAATGTTATGAACTCTGTTTTTCCAGAAGTAAACATGGACCAACTAACTACATCCCTGAGCAGTTCCTGGATGATTTCCTGGACTTGGTGGTGTGGGGTCATGAACACGAGTGTCTGATCACACCGACCAGAAACGAGCAGCAGCTCTTTTATGTGACCCAGCCTGGCAGTTCTGTAGCCACCTCCCTGTCTCCCGGTGAAGCCACCAAGAAGTACGTAGCGACACGGTCTGAGTATCTCTTAGCACTCTGAGGGTGTTTGTAGCTAAATTGTTTGTACTTTCAGGCACATCGGGCTGCTGAGGGTCAAAGGTCGTAGGATGAATCTTGAAAAAATCCCCCTAAAGACCGTGCGACAGTTCTTCATACAGGACGTGGTGCTGGCTGACTACGAAGACGCCTTCATGCCAGAAACACCGCAGGTCATGAAGAAAGTGGAGAACTTGTGTTATGCAAAGGTTAGGTTTCAGTGTCAGAAACACTCAGCAAGTATCTTCTCTGCTCTTTGTCCACCTCAAATGCTCTTCCTCTCATTCTGTAGGTCGCCGAGATGTTAGAAGACGCAGAGAGAGAACGACTCGGGTGTCCGCTCACCCCAGAGAAGCCTATCATCCGCCTGAGGGTGAGCTGGTCATGTTTGCCTCCTCAATCAAAATGTTGAATTAACAAGCGCACGTAAGCGTAGCTTTTGGTTTTCTACAGGTGGACTACAGCGGCGGCTTCGAGACATTCAACACATCTCGCTTCAGCCAGAAATTTGTGGACCAAGTGGCAAACCCCAAAGACATCATTCACTTCCTGAGGAGGCGCGAGAAGAAGGAAGACATCAATGGTCGGCTCAAATGTGCCACTGTGGATGAGCAGCTGGCCTGGAGTACTGATGCAAAAATCACATTCTGGTCTTTCAGATGAGGTACACGTGGATTACAATAAAGTGATGAAAAGCGCTGCGGTGGAGGGGCTGAGGGTGGAGGACCTGGTTAAACAGTACTTTGAGGCAGCCGAGAAGGTACAGCAGGCACCCCGCCTTCGCCGTCAAGCACGTGTTGCGCGTCTTTTACATTTTTATCCGTGTCCCTGCAGACGGTGCAGCTGTCTCTTCTGACCGAGCAGGGCATGGGGAAGGCCCTCCGGGAGTTCGTAGACAAAGATGAGAAGGATGCGATTGAGGAGCTGATCACTTACCAGTTGGAGAAAACGCAGCGCCACCTCCAGGCCAGAGGGGTGATCACGGAGCAGGATATAGATGCAGAGGTATCCTACTGGACAGGAGTTCACACAGGAGGCTAATGTAGACTGATTTTATATTATGAATTGTGTTGCTTTCAGATCCAGAAATTCAGAGACTCTAAAAAGAATACAACAGAAGAAGAGAAGGAAATTAAGGAAGTAAGCAATTAGTTTCAATATTATACACCTATTTGTGGTGAATTTAACTAGTCTGCTAAGTGGCAGAGATGTTTACATTATCACAGCTGTGCCAATGAGAACAATTGTATGTCCCGTCTCTCACTCAGGCGATGGCCAGAGCCAGACTTCACCGACTGGAACGTGGGGAAACCTCTGGAGGCCTGGACGGTCCCGCGTTTGAAGACATTGCTATGGACTCTGATGAAGACACGGTGCCAGTTCCTTCCCCAGCACGAGGCAGAGGGCGGGGCCGAGGTGGTCGGGGAAGGGGTAGAGGTCAGTTTGCAGCAGCAAAGTATGCGAAATTACTGAATAAAAAAGAGCTGTGACTGTTCCAGTCAGGACATTTGGTAATTGTTTGACCACAGCGTTTGATGCATGTGCCCATGGGTGTAATTAAAATTATTCAAATCTGATTTGAAATTAATTGTAACAGTTTTATGCAGCAATTTTTATTAATCCGTGCTGTTGAGGAAACCACCAATTTCTAATTTGCAGTTCTGTCAAATTCCAGCAGAGGGCGGTAAAACAGCTCAATTGTATTCATGTTATACCTTTTCTCTGTGTAAAGTTGGCAGTGTCGGTGTTTCTCATATCAGTTGTTTTAGTTATACTTCACACAGCAAATCAGCTGAGTTTACACGCATTGACCACTGCAGGTGCAGCTGCATCTGACCCAAAACCAGCCAGTCGGGGCCGGTCCCAGAAAGCCTCCGCGCCGAGCCAAAGCACAAGTATCCTCCAAGGTGCGGTGAGATGGTGCTAAATTCCTTTTTTCACATACTTGCAGATGAAATAGAAACAAAACCGAACATGGCATAAGAGTTGTCACATGATTATTGTGATGGTCTTAAATAAACACCTTTCACTATGTCATTTGTATATTTTGGTCTAACTATCTTCAGTCTTTTACTTTTGGACTTATCAAATCTTCGTGTCCTTTAGCATTTCAGGCTACGACAAAAAAATCCTCTCGAAAGGGAGTAACAGCTTCTTATGCAGAGGACAGTGTGAGTCACTTAGACACACGTGGACAGCAAATATGGACAGTCCTCCTTCTTTTTAGTAATAAGGATTCTCTCTCCATCTCCAGGTGACCATCGATGACTCTGATGATGACATTCCTGTCATGAAAGCTTCCCGTCCACCTACAAAGTATGTTTGTGTCCACCTACAGCGTCGCCAAGCTCAACAGGAGTCAAAATAGGAATACTCGGGCTCATATATGTTCAGAGAGCATCATCCTGATAACAGTTCTCTCGTGTTTCTCGCAGATCATCAACAATATCATCATCCTTCAGCAAATACAGCTCTCAGAGCCAGAGTCAGTCCAAAGGCATCGCATTCGATGACAGTGATGAAGACGACGATGGGGTATAAGAAAATGCAAGTAACTCCGGTTAATACGTTAACTTCTCTCACTGAAACACAGCCTTTGCCCCTCTGATACAGCACAATCCATTCAAAGGCCCCAGCCGGAGATAGCGCGAGAACGGTGAAAGAACGGAAGATGTTGGTTATGGAACCCATGAATGCCTCACAGAGATAAAATGATATGATGCTGATGCAAATGTTGGTAATAATGACTGCATCGGGGACGGGAAGGAGTGATTTTTTTTTTATATTTCTCTGATGTTCAGAAAGGAATAAATAAAGGATTTGGTTGTTTTTTTTATGGATCTCCTTCTATTTGGAGCTTGGTTCCTACTCTGCCATTAAGGTTTTTGTCAGTCACTGGTTAAACTGGTTTAGCCGTTTTAGCAGATGTCAGTTGTGCAAACAGAACTTGTTTTCTGTATGTGCCGTTTAGTTTTTACATTTACTGAGAAGCACATTGAATGTAGAATCAAGAGGAATAAACCTGCTTTAGTTCTTTAAATAACAGGCATTAAAGCCTCAGCTTAATGAGGTTCTTATATTAATAATTCAACCCACAGTTCACAGTTTGGTGTCCAAAAAACCCTTTAAAGTATATTTCAACTAAAAATTAAGCATTAATGAAAAAAGAATGGATAATCAAAATATATTTATGAGATCTCTGATGTTACACCGGAACTCAACTGTTCCAGGAAGCAGCAGAGAAAGGTGTTATTTCCCCTTTATTCTTGACGTTGAAGCTCTACATGTCACTACAAATTTAGCAAAAGGACATTCCGGCTGAGCCTCCCAGCTGTGGGCCAGAGAGGGTGTGGCAGCCGGAGGGCTACAACACTTGAACTGCAACAGATCCAGTATCGGCAAAGGCGCTAACTGGCAAGGAAATGAGACAAATGAAAGAAGGCTGTCTTTGTATTTACAAAATATGTTACAAAACACCATATTTACAATCAAACGTTAGCAGTCACTGTTACGTTCAAACCCTAAACAAAGCTTAAAAGTAATAACTCCAATTATGATCTATAATATCCTGTGATGTCAACTATTGTTAAATTCTACTGTAATTCATAACAGATGCGTTTTACTGTTGATCGTCATTTTGAACATACAAGAAAAAACTGTCTTCAAATATCATGAAAGCGTGCAAAGTTACATGTTTACCCCATCTTTAAATTTCAGGAAATGGCATCATTTATTACATCAGCACTCCGAACGTGCATTGAAAACATTCAAACTAATCAGTGCGTGGACTCAAAAAACCACCACATTTCACATAAAGTGCGGAAGTAGATTACCTTGTGCTCCTCAAATAGAATGGCATCCTTTTTTACAGTGTTTTGGACAGCTAACCTGAGGTTTGTGGGCTAATTATCACCTTTATCAGCAAAATGGAATCTCTTATTTTACAAATTAACCCAAAGGCTGCACGACCACCAGCAGACGACGCAGCATTGAAACAAACTGGCCAGGGACAAAAGGAGCTAATAATGAGCCAGGCTGACACTTTACATAAATGTCCCCAAGAAATGGCACCTGAGTGAACCACACCTGTGTGTGTGTGTGTGTGTGTATGTGGGGGGGGGGCAGGCAATCACTTCTGCGTTTGACTGTGTCTAGTGTTCATCTTCATCTGTGCAGAAACCAAAACGTCTGAAGGGTCATTTTTAACCCAAATGTGTTCCGGTTCCTTGTTTAGTTCCATCTCGGAGAGGCTGCTTGTCTCAGGCGGGAAGCTCATGGATTTTTCTGGAGAGGCAGCACCAAAACGTATTTTAGAATACGATCATAGTCACTGACTTGCGCCTGTTTTTTGCGAAAGTGTTTCTGTACCTCCATGACGGTATGAATCCAGTTGAGCATTTCTTCCACGCTGCAGTAGACGCCCGGTCGTCTCTCTCTGGCGCAGCCGACCCCCCAGCTCACCACTCCAACCAGATGCCACTGAGAAGATTTAAAGTGCACCAAAGGGCCCCCACTATCCCCCTACAAAAGAACGACCGGTTTTAATCGCGACTAGGTTTTATTATGTGATTTTACCAAGAAGATCTTTGGCACCTGGCAGGCGTCCACTCCCCCCTGGAGGAAACCAGCACAGATCATCCGTGGCGTGATGAAGTGGCCATACATGGCGGGGCTGGAACATTTAGCCTGGTCCACCAGAGGGACCGAGGCTTTCTGGAGTGAAGGAGAAACCTTACCTGGTGACAGAGAGGCAGCGTTTCAGTTACAGCGGTGATGTGTGTGTGTGTTTTTGTGTGTAAGATCGGGAAGATTCCTCACCATTTTCCTCCAGGTAACCCCAACCAGTCACAACCATGCTGGATCCGGCAGGAAGCCCGAAGGCTTTAGGGGACATGCACACCGGCCTGTGACTCGCTGAAGCACAGGGACAGCTGATTTATAGAAAGATTCTTTTCTTGTGGGGATTCCCTTAAAGAACGTGTTGTTCTGTAATTACACCCCTAGCGGGCAGATGCAATGAACGCCCTTTATGTGTTCTAATGGGTGTTGAGATCTCTTACCCCCCACTGTAATGGGACTGCTGAGTCTCATCAGTGCGATGTCATAGTCGTTTCGCTCTGGGTCATATTCTCCATTTAATATGATCCTGTCCACATAGGAGCCCCCCAGTGTGCCCATGTAGGTCCGGCCCGATACCACTCTCCAACGAGACAGCTCCTTCTTGCTGCTGCAGGGGCAAGAGGAGGAGAGAAAAGCGGATCTGTGAGCAAGAACGATGGACTGGAATTCACTGGAAGCTCTGTGTGGATCTACTCTGACCCGGCGAAGCAGTGTGCAGCCGTGATGACCCAGCGCGGCGACACCAATGAGCCTCCACACACGTGCTGCCCCCCCTGCTGCAGGCTGACCTGCCAGGGCCAGTCCTCGATGGCGGCATCTGTGCCCCCCACGATGCGGTCTTGAGAGCCCACCTGCCCACAGTCTGCCACACAGAAACAACTTCTTAAAATCGCATTTCTTCTGGATCCAACAGATCTGAAGGAGTACAGTGAACCCCCGGGACTAATGTAACTCACCAGAACAGGACAGGGACACGACTGACCCGGAACTGCACTGGCTTCTGTTGGAAAAAAGACTTCAAGTATCACACCCGTAAGATCACACCTGTAAAATCAATGTGATTGTAGAAGTGTGAGGGGCAGCAGACAGTCGCATCCATGTTAGCCTGAACATAAATAAAGGCATTTAAGGCAACAGTGTGTCTTCGCACATAAACTGTGTATATCTGTGGCCTTTCTATTCTACGAGGAGTTGTGTCAGTCTTCCTTACCGGTCTATGGTGGCCTGGTGTATTGGTGTGGAGGTCAACTCATTCCTGATGGCTGTGAATGGCCCCATCTTCAGGGACTGTATCAAATCCCCCACCGGGACTGTGGAGCTTCTGGGTTTACTGCGGACGGACAAAAAAATGATTTGAAACTGGTTCTGAGACTGATCTTTTCTGAGTTCTCAGTCGGGACGTGAACTGACTACGTGTATCCCAGCTTTTTGCACGCCGCCTCCGTGTGCTGCTGCTTCCAACCATCGCTGCAGACACTCCTCCAGCCAGAGCCGGGACTGTAGACCTGCAGGACATGGCGCGCCGACATGAGGCGCACTGGAGGGGGCAAAAAGAGGAGTCATTTTTCTTTTGGACGCCCGCTTTTGTGCCTGTGCTGACAAAGAGAGCTCAGTCTTTACCTGGAAAGGTTGTGTTGACCGTCAAGCTCGTCAAGCATGTGATTTCATCCTCTCCTTCCGCGCAGTCGTCCTTCCCGTCGCAGGCCTGCTCCAACGGTATGAACCTCACCGAACGCTTGCAGAAGAAATACTTGCTGTCGATCAGCTGCTTGACTGTGGTGGACAGAGAGGGGGCAATACACTTTTGAGCCACATCAGGAAATGGTGACACCTATGAGGAGGAACGGCGACTCACTGAAGAAGGCCGCGGTAGCGAGGATGGCCAGTAACACCACCACTGTGAAGATGGTGAGCACCACTCGTTTTCTCTTGGCTGACTTTTCTTTCTCGGTCTTCGGAGCCCTCATTGGCCTTCTGTGGCGGCCCGGTTTTGGAACCACTAGCACAAAGGGGGCACAGCAGCATTAGCGTATGACTTAATTAGTTAATGACTGATATAAGACCAATGGTTAGATTACCTGGCCGCCTGGGGTTTAATGGTTTTGTGCTGTCCTCAGGTAGGTTGATGACCGTCTGTGGGGAAAAAAATCTAGATAAGATTGGTGGAGGCATCTAAATACAAGTGTATCTGAGGTGTCCCAAAGCATTCAATTTTTCCCTTGAGTCCAGCACACTGTTTGACCAAAACCATGTGGAGGGTTTCAAAGAAAATAACAAGCTGTAATCTCTCCAATAACATGTTTATTTCTTTTTTTAGGATTTTAGCTGTGCTGTTAGAGTTCCAGGACCAGTTCCCACCTGACCTTTGAGGAAGGGTTTAAAATATATAAAATATGACACCTGTTGCCTTTTCCTCCTACAGTGTCACACCACTGTTAACGGTTAATTGAGAGTCAGTCCAAAAACACGACTAAGCAGAATCGAGAATGCCTTCTTTCTGCTTTTGAGCACCAGAAAACCCCGCTCATTTGCATGTTGAACTCAGTGTCATCATTATTTCAACTTAAGGAAGTTTCTTCGAAAGAAGATTTTGAATTTGTGTCACAGTTTCATGACCGTGGTTATCACCCAAAGAGGTTCTCTTCATGTGTTTTTTACTTGTGCAAAGAATGGAATGCTTAGAACAAGTTCTAGAAACAGAATACACACAGTGCACAATTGCTTGGCATGTGTGAATCAATTGTACGTTTCATACCTGCGATTTAATGGATGGAACCAATGTCATTAAATGCTATAAAAAGTAAAATAAACTTGCACTATACATTTTTTTTTTTAAAAAAAGGCTAAATAAAAATGAGTCAAAAGAACGCTAGAAATAGAAAAAGAGGAAGTTGATTTCAATCATGTAGCTGAGTGGAAACACGCAGGAGGACGTTGTTTGCATCACTGGTCTCATGATTGGTATCGGCTGTTGACCTGAGTGGGAGGAGTAGTTCAAAACCTGCCACTTCACTTTAGCTGAGTGCTGTCGCCTCTCAGGTGAGTGTTTGTTTGAAGGTTATGACACCGCAGTGACCAATCAGGCTGGAGCGCATGGCCAGTTAATGCAGCTCTACTGGGAGCTGTTCCAGCTCCTGCAAATGAACCAATAAAGTAACTGGGTTTCTCTGACTCATAAAAGCCTTGACATGGCGACACCTTTGTTCTGTGGAGGTGTTCCACCTGCTAGCGCAGGAGTCGGATTATGTTCTCGTCAGCTGAAAGTCCCCATCAGATATGATATGTGAGACATACTGGTTTATCAAAGGCCCAGATCTAAACCCATGTTCCTTACAGACGTGTTTATGCGGTCTATAGATTCTCCACTGCACCACTGAAACTTCCATAACTGATAAATTTCTATGAAGATTAGTCAATGTTTTGAAAACTATATTTTAGGGAATCCATGAGTCATAACGACTGTTTGTAAAATATATGAACTTGAATTAAGCCTTCTGTTTCCTAGAATTAGTTTCTGCAGACAACCCATTGTTTGTGTAACACTTTTCGGCCTTGGGATCTGTGTGTGTGTGTGTGTGTGTGGTTGTGTGGAAGCTTTCATGTTGCAGATTGCTCAGCCTCTCCAAAAACCTGAAGTTTCTGACATCACGTAACACTTTCATGACTTATTGCCCATTTCGTTTTTGCTCATTGTGTTTCCTCTTACTGGTGAGGACCTCAGATAAGACTTCTTAAAATAAAGTTTATGACATGCCGGGAACAAAGAGCGTCCAGGTACACTGACTGTGCTCCAGTTTCAGAATACTCTCAACACACTCTGGGAACGTCTTTGAGTCCATCTCAGAAACTGGTTAAGCCTGACTAAAGTAAACACAGCTTACCTGCACGCCTTTGTTTCAAGGATATGACGCTCATATTTAAATGATCCTTCACTCCCATGCAAATCCCCTGGCCTGACCGCTGATTCCATTGATTTTCCCCCACTTGAACTCACCCACATATTGTTGGAGTTGTTTTCCCTGTTGAGGCCCAGACGCAGCTCATCCGACTTTGTCCTCTCCCCCCCGTGCCGGAGGTGGGACTCCCGCACAACACTGTCTGTGGTTCTGTCCGCCAAAACTCTTCCCTTCACCTTCCCAGTCTGTCCACCGGCTGAAAACTACAAAAACTGGTTTGATTCTCTCTCTCTCCCCCTGCACCGGCTGTGTAACCGAATCCGTCCTGAAGGGTGTCTGACCTGCCCCCTCTTCGAAAACCCCGGGCCTGTAATGAAGAGCTGCTGTGTGGCACTTGCCCTGGTCTCCTGAACGCTCACTCTTTTTTTTTTTTGAGCGACCAAGCCCTGCTGACAAAAAACAACAACCATTCCAGGCAGCTATGTTTTGAACCCTCCCCCCTCTCCTAATTTATTTGGTTTCTTTTTACCTGTGCACACTCCCTAGTTCTGTCCCTCCTCCTTCACATCCCTCCCACTTCAAACGTTTTTCAAAAGACATCCTCCCTCTCTCTCTCTCTCTCCCGCTCTCTCTTTCTCTCTCTTTTTTAGCCCCTATTTGTGTCCCTTCTGGTGCTTCTTTGCCTTACAAATCCAACCCAAACATACACCCACACCACCGTCCATCTGCTTAGATAAATAAATACTCTAATGTAGAAGTGAAGTGGAGTTTTCTGTGTTTTGTGTGTTCTTGTACTTGCTACATATGGGGTACGAAAATATACATTTTACCCAAAATGTGAGGGCACATTGGGGAAGTGAGGCCATTTTGGCTAGTCCTCACAAATTTAAAGGACTGACTGAGGGTAAAGACATTGAATTAATATTGAGGTTAGGTTAAGGTTAGGGTCAGGGTTAGGGGTTAGACGGGAGGGTTATGGGCAGGGTAATGTATCATATCTCTGTTTTTGAGCATGTGTTTGCGTCACTGAGTGAGCACTCGTGTGCAATAACTTGCCCCGAGGCTCAGGCTTGTCATTTTTTTTCCTTTACGCAGTGTTTTTACAGTCTAATTACAGTACAAGTCAGGCATTACCAGTTGGATTAATTGTTGTCTCACAGCACAACAAGCAACATGCAGCTGTTCTCTTAACCCCCCAGACGGTTTCAATGTGCTGCTAAATCTCTGCTTAATGCACCTACTAAGGAAAGTTGTGTGACTAGGGGTCAAGAGGGATGTCAGCGCCTCTTAAAATGAAGTGACTGCAATGGTTATGGGAGACTGAGCAACAAATATGGATGTAGTCAAAAGGAAAAGACAGGTTCAGGAGAAAGAATAATTGTTCAAACCATAAATAAAAAAGGTTACCTGGGTAGTTCTGCTTACCTCTGACCTTTCTGCACCTTTAAAACCGTGTAAGCGTCATATGTAGTCATGCAACAATATACCAATAAGTTGAAATAAGTATATTTCAGATGATTTATGAGGAACCAAGTTGGTAGACAGAAACAGAACAAAGATGCTTCAGTTTAATTTCCTGCTGCTTAGAATAAGAAAACAACAGGACTATCCAAGAACTCAATCAAAGCATCAAAGCAAATCAATGCCTTTCTTACTCAACAAAAACAGCAAATAAAATGTCCAAGGTTTGTTCTAATCTATTTAATGGCTGGAAGTAATGTCTTGTGTGGGTCATTCTGAGTATTTTACTGTAGATACATATGAACGATTTAAGTTTAATGACCCTTTTAAAAGTGCACCACACAAAGTCCACGGACCAATGACCGTTTTACCTTGGTTTGACACACAGTCAATGATTTTGCCTTGCTGGGATTCATAAAAATCGATTTAGTTAAATAGTTCATTTTAGTGTGAACAAATGAAGAATATAAAGTGTAATCTCTGCTCTACTCAACTAAACTCTCAGGACAGCCAATTATCCTCTTTTTTTATTTACTCTAACGTAAAATATTTCCTTTAGCCCGAGGTCAGCGTGCGGTTAAAATGTTTACCCTGGTTGAACAGTGTCAGACAAATGAGATAAAGCATCTTAAAAAGCCCATAAATGAAAATATTCTAGTTAAGCTCAGCAAAGACTGAGTGCCAGACCTCCATTAGCCTTAATTTCCTTACCAACGGTGGCACTGTTTCCTTCCAAACTCATGCGTTTGCTCATTCATGGATGGGTTTTAGTTCAGATTAGTTATGTATAAGTGGATAACTCAGAGGATTTAATCATCTTAGAAACAGTTCAGAGTCAAATTTATTGTATAAATTCATGCAAAAACATATCCTGTCATATATTTTAGATACTTGTTTAGCTACAAGATTCACTCAAATGAAGCTAAGAGACAAACTTAATCCTCCTTCCACTTTAAAAAGACTCAACACATCCAGTTTTACATTTGAATACACACAATCACTTTTAGGCAAAACCTTTATTTCAGAATGAAATATTATTGTTGAGCCATTAATTTTGTTTTTCTTTATACAGGACTTGAATCTGAATCTGATCCCAATTCTAACCTCAACCTTAAAAACCACGACTTCCTCAAACAAACTTGAAGACCAAGATGAGTTGTGAGGACCAAAATGTATCTCACACACACACACACACACACACACACACACACACACACACACACACACACGCATAGTGCCCGTCCTTACTTGTACAGAAGCTGTTGCTCTTCTTCACAACAGCCTCTGGAAGGTTGTGGAGTAGAAGGTCTGGCTTCTGCAGCCCTTGGAGAGCTTTTGGAGCTTCAGCAGGAAGGAGCCTTCAGACTTTGTTCACCTTTGTTCTCCACTTCCATGAAAAAATCCTCCCTCTTCCTGTCCCTTTATCTATCCCTCCCCTGCTCTCTCTGTCACGCAGGCAAACGCCACCCAAATTTATCAGCAAATCCATTACACAACATCTCCCCACCAGTAAAGCACCCAGATCCTCTGTTCACTGTGAACTGTGTGAAACTCGATCCAAAGTTAGAGAAGCACTACAGGGAAGTGCAGCTTCAAAAGTAGTGGTTAATAATTACCCCTTTATTCACATTTGGCCCAGGGCTTTGTTGTACATATAATATGCGCAGACATACAACGATTTCCCCGAATTTAAGCTGCTCAATTAAAAAAGCAATACCTAAAACGTGATCAATGTTTTCCAGGATATGACCAGAACGTATAAATGAAAACATAATGATCTATATCTACAAAAATAGAGCTGTTACTACACATTAATTCCAAAATCTGTTATATTTATGAGTCAGTTTAGCAGAAACTTGAGTATTGTGGAACAATATTTCACGTTTGTTTGTGGCTTCCCAGTTCCACATAAAGAGACTAGATGGCAGGAGGAAGTCGTTTTCACTACCTACTCAGAAATGTGAAACTTATCTCAGCCGTGAAACATAATCGGACTAAAACACTATGCATCTGACGTAACCGTTTACGGGAAATTGTTGAATGTATATATGTGCATATGCATGTGTGTTGTGAGCAGTGCTGATAATATCCTGCGTGGCCGCAAAACCTGAAGCACTATGTGTCCACGTCTGTTGGATGTGAGCCGATATGAACATTTGAAGGTGATGTGTTTTTTCTGTGTGGGCATGATGATTGATCACTTCACGTCAGTGGACAACGATCTTCAAAAGGTATGATAACCATGGCACTTGACTGACGGGAAACGCGCATCATTTGTAACTGTCCAGGTCACCCGCCTCCTGTATCCTGAAACCCTTTGGCTTCATCAAGATCAACAAGGAAACGTTGTTGGGTTGTGTTCTGATTCTGACATTGAATACATTGAAATGTGATAAGATCTCCTCAGTTACATTATTACAGGAACCCCCCCGCAAAAAAAAAAAAACCCTCAGCGTGTTGCCACCTAAATTATCCAGCGAAAAATGTTGCCCCAAAAGGAGTAGGACAGATTTCCCAGAATTCTTGAGGAGAACTGTATGCTGTAAACTTCATTTGTACACTGGTGTGTTACGGCCGCACTGAAAACAAGCGAAGAAAACAGAGATTTCAAGAATAAAGTTGCAATGTTATGAGAATAGAATTGAAAACTGTGCTTCAAAAAGAGAGAAATGTTTTCTTATGTTACATCATTTTCAGTCTTGTAATAGTTTGACCTTTGAGACTTTACTCCCATATTTCAACTTCTTGTGACAATAATACTGTACAACTTAAAGTCTCTGATTTCTTTAGATTTCTTTCATACAGCAAACACCAAAGCAAAAAGCTGAAGAAACAGAAGCAAGGTTAGTAGAAGCTGAAGGATCAGGAAAGTTGCAGAGGGTCCAACCACTATTCCACATTCCAGAAGTAATGTCCAGTATCCCCAAGTTTCTAAAGTCCAGGCAATAGAATTTCCTGTTATTAGTGGAAAAGAAGCCATTACAAAAACTCTACTAATGATATAATTAAGGCTAACTGGTGGATTTGCTTTTAAATGGATGGAGGTGTAATAACTGCACCTGCCAACAGGGAGTCCCCATGCACTTCCCGACCCAGGGATCGTTGCTAGTCCGCAGTGATTTCATCTACAAAGATGCTCCTGGTGGTCCAGAAGAATCATGGGAAAAATGGACCTTCTTCAGGAGAAACTTAATAAATGAGCAGCCGTACATACACTATACACTATATTGCCAAAAGTATTTGACCACCCATCCAAATGCTCAGATATTTTGCGGTCGACAATTCCTATAAACACACTCCGCAACCTATGATATTTTATACACCTGTGGCCGGGCCAAGTGGCCACAGTTTAGTGGTAGGCCACGTAAACTGACAGAGAGGGGTCAGCGGATGCTGAAGCGCATAGTGCAAAGAGGTCGCCGACTTTCTGTACAGTCAGTTGCTACAGAGTTCCAAACCTCATGTGACCTTCAAATTAGCCCACGTACAGTACGCAGAGAGCTTCATGGAATGGGTTTCCATGGCCGAGCAGCTGCATCTAAGCCATACATGACCAAGTTCAATGCAAAGCGTCGGATGCAGTGGTGTAAAGCACGTCGCCACTGGACTCTAGTGGAGATGCGTTCTCTGGAGTGATGAATAACGCTTGTCCATCTGGCAATCTGATGGACGAGTCTGGGTTTGGAGGTTGCCAGGAGAACGGTACATTTCGGACTGCATTGTGCCGGGTGTGAAATTTGGTGGAGGAGAAATGCATTTTGGACAATTCCATGCTCCGAACCTTGTGGGAACAGTTTGGAGCAGGACCCTTCCTCTTCCAACATGACTGTGCACCAGTGCACAAAGCAAGGTCCATAAAGACATGGATGACAGAGTCTGGTGTGGATGAACTTGACTAGCCTGTACAGAGTCCTGACCTGAACCTGATAGAACACCTTTGGGATGAATTAGAGTGGAGACTGAGAGCCAGGCCTTCTCGACCAACATCAGTGTGTGACCTCACCAATGCGCTTTTGGAAGAATGGTCGACAATTCCTATAAACACACTCCGCAACCTTGTGGACAGCCTTCCCAGAAGAGTTGAAGCTGTAATAGCTGCAAAAGGTGGGCCGACATCATATTGAACCCTATGGGTTAGGAATGGGATGGCAATTAAGTTCATATGTGAGTCAAGGCAGGTGGCCAAATACTTTTGGAAATATAGTGGTCCTCACAACTCATCTTTATCCTTTATTATTAGGGTATTAACAGGGTTAAGGTCATGGATAATAGCTGACTGAAAACAGGAGAGCCTGATATTTTCTGTTGGATCTTGATGAGAAAAACCTTTAAACTGTTAAACTTCACAGCCAGGCTGAGAACGACCCTTTGTCTGATCCCGAGACTGCCGGGAAAGGTGGAGGACAGGCAAGGCAGGCTGAGAAGATGGACTGGTTTGAAAAGAATGACTGGTATGGGGGTGTGGTCAGACACCTGCTGACGGTGTTAGAACGTAGACAACTTTATTTTTGTTCTTCGCTGCCAGGTGGAATGTTGAGAAGTAAGTCAAACAGCTGAACGTGGTCGGGATCAGAGGTTTTTCTGGATGCTTAAAAATGGGCAACGAAGGTAAGCATGACCTTTTGACCTGAAACCTGTCCTTTCACTAATCTTCTATTTAAGATCTGTATTGTTATTATTAATATTTTATTCTTCTTATCTTTAGTATTATGGCACTTTTACTTTGTTGGTCCAGTTCCTGTGGCTGCAAATTAAAAATGACTGCTATCTAAGTGGCTAAGCTCTTGTTGGTTAGCATTAAACTGCATTTGACAAAGTGGAAGTATAAACATCACAATGAAACTAGTTTCACTGTCTTTTCACACTGTTTGGGAAGGCAGCACCATTTCCAGCCACATTTATCTCAACTCAAACTTATTGATGAGCACATTGATCCAAGTGGGCCCAAGCAGCCAGACAGATTTGGATAGAAATCATTTATTTCAGGAATGAAGTAGGTTTAGGTTTTTACTTGACTTCTCTGTCGTTCTTTAAAGTGAAAGTCATTTAAGTGGCGGTCGTGGTCTCGTTGTCTCTATCTCCAGGTAGCAGGGTCAACTCAACAGCAGTGGGGGTTGCCGTGGGCTTCGGGATCCTGGGAATCCTTTTTGCCATCGCCATCATCCAATTCTGCTGCAAGTACAAATGCAAAAAATGCAAAAAATGCAAAAAGTGCTGCAAGAAGAAGAGTGAGTAGATGCCATACGGTTAAGATTGATTCCAGACCATAATAGAACTCCTTTTCTCATGTGGCCACGTCTGATTTTAGCAGCTACTTTGTGTCTTCTCGCACCTCAAACTCAAAGTGATTCTGACAGTGAAACCATCATTTCTGCCACCACAGTGTTTAAACCTTATTTTCTTTTGTGCCTTTTCCACACGTCACTAAGCTACAAATCTTCTCTGCTTCCTCCACAGAGCCGTCACTCAAAGACAAAGTGCTCAGGTATGTGGCTTTTTTAAAAATTTTGATTGAGGATGTATTTCCGTGTTTAACATTGTCGTTGGTCTAAGCCGGAGCGGGTTGTTTTTCTCCGTCTGCAGCAAAGTTGGCGCTCACAAGTCACCGCCTCCATTCTCCGTCAGTGGTGTCATTAAATGAGCGGAGGCCTCTATCTGTGATGGAACCCACGGCCCCCATCTGACATTTTCCTGTACGTGTGTGCACCTCTGTTCCTGTTTGCTGCTCACCCACACTGAAGTTCTAATCTGAACACGAGAGGGATTTCACCGCATCACCTTTACGATACCTTAAAGTTTCGATTTTTTACAGCCAATGCTCACGTTGTTTTTCAGGCCTTCAGAGAAAGTTTTAACTTGTCATGTTCAATAGAAAGTTTTGCTTTCATGATGTTTAATCTGTGTAAAATAAGTATTTAATTATAACTTGAAATAATAATTTCAATTCTGCTTTGTTGTGGGCATTTTCCCAGGCTCTTTCGTACACACACATTTGTACTATCTTTGTGAGGACTCCCTTTGAAATAATGCATCCCCTGCCCTTTGCCTGAACCCTTATGCAAAAATCAAGTTTAACCCTCAACCCTGCCTCGAGCATTTTCAAATCCCAGCAAATCTCTCCTAAGTTTGCTCATAAAAATATGTCCTCCCTATGTAACATGTACAGAGACACAGACACACACACACATGCACACACACACACACACACACACACACACACACATATAGTGAGTAGGAGGGGAATGCAACGGTTGTGCTGCTGATGGGAGCAGCAGTTTGACATGTTAACCACAATAACCAGACACATCAATTTTCTTGTAAGCTGCAGGAAACTTCCTCTGCTGTCTTATCGTACTTTCTATTGTTGGTGCACTTTTCATTTCTTATTAGGTTTCCCTTCATGGCAGTGAATTAAAAGAAAACACATTATATGTCGAAATGGAAACCAGTAGTTTGGTGTCAATAACCTCTTCCATTTCAAGAATTATATCTCAAAAGGAATATCTCAAAAATATGGATTTCAGATTTTGTATTTTACCAGTGTATTGGAGTTTTAAGTATAATAATACATTTCAGAAAATAAATTGAGGGACTAAATGTCTTGAAGGCACTTTTGGCATTATCAAAGGGTGGATGAGTCCTGACTTGCAAATTCAGTTCAAAATTTGGCAATTTAGGCTACATTTTTGCCAAAAAAAATCCCTGGTGAGGGCCTGGTGGCTAAATAGTCTCAGAAGTCTGTTTTGTCCTGATAAACAGTTCGGTTTGGGGGAGAGGCGTCATATCACAGCCTGTAAACCATCACAATTTCAAGAATTATTTTATGTAAACCTGAGAAATCTGAGTGCAACATTAGCTATCATCAGATGGGGAATTTAGAAGAATGTTTTTCCAATAAAAGTGATTATTTTTAAGCTGGGTAGGCTGAAAGCACTGCTTCTGTTTTCTGTCAGTAATTTGCATACAGGCTTCCTTAAACAGTTAGGTTCTATATTTGGTTATGTAGCAGTTTATTAGTTTGGGACTTTTGCTCGTTTCTGTCATCGACACTGAAAGTTGCCGGCTGGAGGAGTGGAATTTATACAAAATTCAAGAGAGACAGCTTCATTTACTGATACGCATATAATAAATAAACAGAAATACATATAAATACTCCATACAAATGAACATCACCTGCAGGGGAACTGAAGCCATTTTTTTTTTAAGTACAGAAACTTTCTGCCCTTTCACAAGGGATAATTGCATTTTTTGTCTTATTTAATGATCAGCGCTCAAAAGTTGAGAAAAAAAGGAAATAACTACCAAAATGGCCAGGGGTTCTTTGCATGTCATCCACACTGGTTTCACTTCTAGTGTGCAGCATTTTAGCTAGTGATAAAGATAGAAGGCAGGGTTAAACAAGGTCTTTGCCGTTATGTTGTTGGTCCCTGGAGCCTCTCGAAAATCAGCTGCTGTTCGTGAGCCATGTGGTCTAACCTCTGTTTCCTCCCTCTGTTAAAAACAACGTGTGACTCACTCTTCACGTTTCACGAGTGCTGCATATACAGCTGAAGGGGTTTTTTAAAAAAAAAAAAAAAAAACCCAAAACTTTAACACATTAGCAACGACATGGGGGAAAAAGGGGTTTTCTTAAAAATGGTGGCATTGCAGAGGATCAGTCAGCTGCCATCTGTACATCACACAGCGAGAGGGAGAAGTTCATATTAATGTCTTGTGATGCTAATGCTGTTAGCATCGGTAAACTCTCCTGACTGATAAAAGCTGAGATATCTTCCACTGCAAAAGAGTCCATATGTGTTTTTTGAGGATAACTTAAAAATGTCATTTCATTGCAAGAGTCCACAGAGTCCTGTTTGCTGCTGTGCAGTCCGTTATCAGTGCACGTAGCTCTGTACTGTCCAATGACCCCCCTTCCGCTGAGGCCCTGTTTGTGGCACCACGTGCACTGGCCTGCTCCAGAGCAGAGGCACACTTGAAGCGGAGCCCTGTAGCCCGACACTACTTCGGCTAAAATGGGGTGACATAGCGTCGATTCGAACACCTTATCACGGACGTCAATCGTCGCAGCCGAAGGGCTCTGGCTGCGATAGTTCCCGAAGATGACCGTGGCCTTTGGCGACGTGCTGTCCTGTACCTCCAGGTTCATCGATGATAAATGGAGCTGGCAGTCCACGTCCACCCTGCTGTCCATTCCCATTCCAGCGTTGCCGTCGCGAGACCTCCACTCGCTCTGATTGGAGGTGGAGCTGTCTGATCCGCTCAAGCTCCCACACCCGCTGTCGTCATGTCTCCCTGGAGAATTTCCTTGGCCGGTCTCCACAGTGCTGGTTCCCATACTGACTCCGCTGTCCAAGCTTGTCCTCCTCTCCTCCACCTCCGTTTCTTTTGGAGTCTCACTGGTGACTGGAAACTCAACAGGGTTTTTCCCTTCTGGCCTGTAGCTGGAGAGGAACCAGGCTTTGTCTGTCACCACCTCCATAGTCCCTTCTCCGACAGACAGCGGGAGCCAGTTGCTCACAGGCAGTTTCTGCAGAGAGGGAAGAAGAAGAAGACCTTAGTTGTACTATCCTGGTGGATCCTACCTCTTTCAGGATAGACAGGATCTCATTAAATGTTCTCACCAGCACAGCGGGAGTTTTCGCAGGACGTCTCAGGTAACACAGGAAGCTGGCTGCAGTAATGGAGGCACAGACGAGCATAGCCACGATAGAGAGGGATGTCCATTTAATTATGTACCATTCTGCCGGAACACAAAAAAGGAGGACGGACGTGAGACACAGCTGGAGATTAGAACCAATATCTGGTCAACTTTTGGGATCCTATTTCAGAAATGTGGCCATGAACTGGTTACCTTGCTCTGGTAGCACCACACATTGTTTGGGGGACACGCGGCTGATGGCTTTCGATGACTTGTCCTCCACTCTGACACTCACGCAGTATTCAGCCTTCCGGCGCAGCGACCCGAAAGTGGCACTGGTCTGATCATCCACTTTCAGCTCGGACTTATTCTGTTGAAAATCCCATATGGGTCGGGGAACAAGTGTCAGCGCCACAAGCTTTGGTGACGAAGGTGAGCAGAAAAATATTACATTTCCACCGGGATCTTCTGCCGTCTCATATGATTGAATTTTATTTATAATCACCTTTTCGTCTTCACCTCTCTGCTCCAGATTAATGGTGTAGATGACCCCGTAAGGAAAGAGTATGCTTAAAATGGGTTTTTTGTGGACATGAACTGTTAGAGAGCTGGATGTAGGGTATAAAGTGAAGGTGGGGGGCCGCAGGTTGCCTGCAAGATAAATGATGGGTAGAAATAAATAATAATAATAACTCAACCAGCCAAAGTGTCATTGCTCTAGGTGCAGACTTTACACTACACCTACTTTTGTTTAGTAGAATTTTTGTCTTTATCCATATTGATGAGCTTTGCCCCGCCACCAGCTGAACTTGGACCTTATAGCCCACGGTGTAGTCATGTATGAGGCCGCTAAGGTCACAGTAGGTGTGCGTGATCCCCGTGCAATTGACCACCTTTTCCCACGGCTTAGAGTAACTGTGGGCAGAAAACACACGAAGCAGAATAAAGGTCAGCAGCTTTTCTTGCATTATGCCAGTAAGAAGTCAAGATTGCAATTAAAGAGGAAGCACTTAAGAGATCGTGGAGAGAGAAAAAACAATACTCTGACATACATTGCCATTTCGACATTGTAGCGGAAGTCTAAGGGAGCGTTTTTGGGACTGATCCAGACGGCTGTCGCCTCCCCATCCCAAATATCCACCTTCAGATTCTCAGGTGACGGTACAATCAGTCCTACCACAGGAAGAAAGGAAGGAGCAAACTAAAATCAGGCCGTGTGATTCAAAATTAATCCTAGTAACATGCTGAACGTGACCAATTGAGTTTTCAACAGTATTTCACATTGATTCATTTGTCTGGTGCGTTTCTGAGACATCTGTAGAAGAGTCCGTGTCTCCCGAATGATTTTAAAAGTATTGATCAGCCTACCTGAAACACGGCTCACACAAATGGTCAGGAAGACAAAAAACGGTGCCGTGATTCTTGCATTCATTTCTAAAATCCCCAAATGAATCATGAGTCCACAGAATCCAACAAAGTTCGCTTATTCCGGCCCTTGAAGCGGTCTCCGAGGCGATCCGGTCATCTCTCAGTTCTACTGAAGCAACAAGTCCATTGCTCGTGTGTTGACTGGCAGGGCTTGCTGAATTCCCCGATGATTACTTGAACGCTGTTCTCCCCAGAAACCTTCCTCTTTTGTTCAACCCTCCCTCTCAGATGATGCGTTTCCTGCCGCAGGCGCACCGCTGACGCGCTGCTGCGTTCACGTCCCCACTACTGTCTTTTCCCACCACTGCTTCTCTTCCTCTTTTCTCACAAGGAAAGGGAAACAGTCAGAAGTTCTCCCTTCCTTTTCTGAAAGAAGAAATCAGAGATCTAAAAAAGTGTTTGTAGCGTGTTATGTATGTATGTATGTATGTATGTATGTATGTATGTATGTATGTATGTATGTATGTATGTATGTATGTATGTATGTATGTATGTATGTATGTAGTGTGGTCAACTGGTGGTCGTGGTCACCATTTTATGTCATTTATTTCATGTGCGTTCATTAATTTACTTCTATGTCCACTAAATAATCAACATAATATAACAGCGATTGATAAATGATACACTGTGGTAGCCAAAAAACAATCGAAGCCATCAAACCTTTTTCTTGTTTGGTGAATTTTAAATGGACCTTTGCCTTCTTCACGGGAAGCTGGAGGAGTTGTACATCGAACTCATGTTTATCAAATGAAAAGAAAAAGTGCTTCTCTCTGAATAACATTGTAATACCCCAGCTGAGTTTCTGATTTTCTGTTTTTGTCTACTTTGACATGTGATAAGGTTTCATTTACTTAGATCATCGTGGACGTGTTGACCTTTGGTTTCTGTCATGAAGGGGAACTTTTCAGAATCACTCTGAGAAGCAGGAATTATCCAGAAACTTCACACAATATCATATATAATGTCCCCACCTAGTTGTAGCACATGGTAAGGCTTTGTTATCATATAAGGCTTTATTATCCACTCTGAGTAAACCCATAATGACAATTTATAGATTAAGACTAAATTGTCAGTTTCATATTTTTGGCTTTGATTGTCTGTTGTGCATCATTTTAAACATCAAAATACAAACTGTCATATATATAATATCTGATCGGGATGAGAAGGAACACAATGGCCAGTAGTGGGCTCATGTCCACACCTAAAATCGGTTTAGAGTCGTGGATTTACCCCCAAAAGTATGCCTTTAAACTGCGAGAACCATGTTGTTGTGATCCCAATCCAATCCTAATCACCATAATAATAGAAGCTGCATTATCTTTAAAATGCACCACTTTGGTTTTCAATCCCTCATTACATTTGGAGTTTCCCCCTATGTAGGGGGGCTGGTTAATTATTAGAGGAAGGAATCACATGCATAGTTTCTGCTCCAGGAGACAGTAAAGATGCCACCAAGTCACAAAGTAAATGGGTAATAGAACACCTACATGTGTGCACATTCATGCCTGACTTCGTGCTTGGATCATAGTGCCTGGGAGCATAAGGTGATGTTACATTTATGCTCAGGTGATTAATTCTGCTCTCCTGACACTGCACTTCAGTTCAGCCAACAGCATATCAATAGAATAGCGAAATAGGCCCTGACCAACTCTGACTGCCATAAAACTGGTCAGACAGGAATTCAAATGTTTCCTGAACACACCCATCTCTCTTGGGTAGAATCTAAAGGTAGAGGCCGGCCATGGGAGGTATCAGGCAGACCTAGCTGTATTTAGATGGAGGTCAGGAAGAAACAAGACGCACTGAGGAAGAAAAAGAGATGGGAGAGGGGAGGTGTTGAACATGGCACCACCGTGCTCGAAGCGCTAAGTAAACTCCTGCTGAAGTAGCTCCGCCCACCTGCTCTCACCTCCACTATCCACTTTCTGCTGGCCTGAGACCAATGGCAAAGCATGACCCAGTAAGTTGTTCTTTTTGTCTTTGTCTAACAAAGGAAAACCCACTCTTTGTGTCCTCTCTGTCTCTCTCTGACTTTAATGAATTCTCTTAGTTTGTGCTTGATCAATACTTCTTTTGTGTTTATCTAATGTTCTGTATAAGTTTCACTGTGTCAGTTTGGTTTCCTCAAACCTGTGTGGCCCCTTTAGAGTTTAGACAAAAACCTAAACATGGGTTGTTTTGTGACACTGCCTTTTTTTGTGGTTTTTTACCTGAAACTGAACGCTGATAATATTATTTTCCCCTGTCTTTGGAGTGGTGGCTGGAGTTTTGGGGGAGTTACTGCTGGAGTTTCAGAGGTAAACAACCTCACAGACAGATCAAGTCCGATGTTCCGTGTCGCTCCTGTGAGAGTGTAACGCAGACTGGTTTGGTGTTGTCAGAATTACACTTAATCTGGGTCTCAACAGCACAAAGTATAGTTTTAATAACATCTCATATAAAGTTGTCTTCTTTTTTTGGCTGAATGGCTGAACTTTCATTTTTGGACATTGAACCTCCCTTTTAAGGTTTAAAAAAACTATTTGCAGTTGAAATTCAGCTTCGCTCCCCTGTCCAGACCCCAGTTCCAGACTTAACAGCTCTATTCCACCACTTCTGAGGCCGAGTTTTGTATGTGTGTTATTTCCTATGGCTGCCTCAAGTAAAATACTGACTTTTTAAATGTTACACAAGTCTTAATCTGGGATTTACGCCTTCTGAGCTTTACCATAATGACGGATCTTTCCCATTGTAATGGTGGCCCATGAAATATGATCCTTTTGTACACTGATGGGAAATATGATGCACATGTCCTCCGCCTATTACAGATTCCATTTTACTTCAATTAAGTCGGGTGTTTGCTGCCTGAAGTGAAACTCAATCAGCTTGCAATAGAAATGGTCTTTTTGTACCAGATCCACCTGTAGCCTTTACAATTCTTCCTTATGGATTTGGTCCTATGGGATTTTTCTATTCTCTTTGACTGAAAATAATAACATTGCTTCTACTTCTGATAGATAATTCTTATTGTCAAAGTGATATTTACTTCGAACTGAAGCACTAAAATCCATCATGTATGTGTAATGACACCAAGTAAAGAAAATGAATTTCCATATAGTTGGATGACACTGCATGTGATCAGGCCAGAAACAAGTCAAGTGACTCCAGCAACTCATCACACTGCATTCCACAACACGACAAGCAATAGAACACATACAGGAAATACAACTATTATCTTATTTTGCAGAGCCAAAAGGGGGTCGGGGTGTCATAATTTGTGCACAAAACAGTTGAATTTGGTGTTTGACTGATTTTTGGTGTGTCTGTTTACATTGTTCCAAAACAAATATACCAATCTGGATCTCGTAACAATAATTCTAGTTTGATCTACGTCATTCTGGTCAACTGTCAAACACCAGCTCTGTTTAGCGGGGAATTTAAATTGTTTGAGCATGATTATCTATTAAGTTAAAGTTTTCCAGACCAAACATAATGTATTACGAGGCAGCCACCATGAGGTCACGCCAGAGCTGAATAAAAGTATTATCAAAAACCTCGGTCACCTGCATTCCCCTCATATTTCCTCAAACTGAAAAGAAAAACTAGATAACATAAAAACACGGTAGATGTACTATAATTTGTGACTGAATCTGTGAATCATAAAGGTCAGAGGAGAAGACAGTGATCAAAAAACAGGAAGTTAATCTTTAGAAAGTGATCGTTTGGACACGGCAGTTAGATTGAATGAGTCTTTGCTCCCCAGGTGTGAATTTTGCAATAGTGAGAGAACGCGTGGAGGACAATGGGCCACGAGCTCAGCCATGACAACCAGCAACACGCAAATACCTGCTAAAAATAACCCCTCTTGTTTCCAAGTGCAATGCATCTACGGCCTTCTCTGTTCTCCATGCAGGACCAGCTCCCTCCTCCCTACTACTCTGTGGCCGTGCACACTCAGCCCCCCCTCAAGCCCTATGAGGAAGTGGTGTACGGCACAGGTTTGGGCTTGGACTTGAACCCTGCCACCCAGCCACGTTACATCCCCCAGTACCCGCCGCCTGTGGCCGCTCCCCATGTGGCACTGTCGAACACACGTGAGTGTCGCCAACGCCCGGTGTGTTTTCCTCAGAATAAAGCTGATTTTAAATGTGTGTTTGTGTCTAGCTCCCAGCAGGAAAAAGAGGGGCTGTGGTAACAGCAACCCCAGGTGTTATGCAGGGACAGGAGGGGTCTTACTGGTGGCCTGTCTTCTGGGATTGGCTATCTGGCTTGGCGGTATGGCGTGTGTCACTGTAAAGATGTCTGTCATCAATGCAGTTTTTGTAGTTAGAAATGGACTGGATTCCTTATATTATTATAAAAATGGTTATGATGGTGCATAACTCAGCTCCATGCCAGGCATCAATGAAAACAGAATAAGGACAGAGGTCAAACCCTAAAGTCGTATTCATCATATTTCCAACAACAGTACAATTTGGCACGCGGCTGGCAGTGGTGTCTCTCCTGGGCGACGACGACAAGCAAGGGTACGAAAACCCTCCCGTATCCATTGACGACAGCTGCTCCAACAACACTGTGCAGTGCGACGCCGTGAAAGATTGCACGCTGGGCTCAGATGAAACCAACTGCGGTGAGTAGGCACATGTAGGCGCAGGCATGTATGGAAATTTTTGAATTTTCAATTGGGGTGATGTAGCTGATTTTAACGGTGACGCTTTCTCCCCAGTGAGGTTCGCAAAGAACAACAGTCTGCAAGTCAGGACATCTGAGGATGGCCGCTTTCTCCCGGTGTGCTACAGCGGGTGGGACCAGAGCTTGGCCAGAGAGACCTGCGTCGCACTGGGATTCAGAAAGTGAGATTTGAGATTTAATCACCGTAATGCCATCCTTTCAGTAAATGATTTTTGCAAGTATACTTTCACATCATGACTCTTCTAAACCCCTCTCTACCCCCTCAGCTTCTACACTGCCAATCCAATTCAGTCCGAGGCTTCTGTTAGTTTAACCATCGACAGCAAGTCCTCCCAGTTCCTCCAGGGCAGGGTGACTGTCAGGTATGCCATTAATCCTGGCCCATAAACCAAACTCCGGTCATAACACTCAGATTTGTATCTTATTGTGGCCATTCACAGCTCTTCCTGTCCAGACCAGCAGACTGTGTCCCTGCAGTGCTTGGGTAAGAAGCCTCCATCTGTTCCTGCACCTACATATCTGTCACAATCTGAAGCCCTTTTTCCTAAACGAGTGTAATTAATTACAGTTATATCCAGACTAGCCACGTAATTACAGCATTACTCACTGTATTTCTGTCACGTCTGCTCTCTTGTTTAATCTCACGTTGTCACCTGGTTCTAGACTGCGGGCTGCAGCGCTCCACATCCCGGATCATCGGGGGCAGCATGGCTCAGCCGGGTCAGTGGCCATGGCAGTTGACACTTCACTTCATGGGGTCCCACGTCTGCGGGGGGATTCTGATCTCCCCCGATTTTGTCCTGACGGCTGCTCACTGCTTCCCAAAGTGCTGACACATTTTATTTATTCTTTCAACAAATGTGCACATTCCACTGAGCTGCCTCTATCTGCATTCCAGAAGCAACATGTTTTCCCTCTTTGCGGAAAACTGGAAGGTGTACAGCGGAGTGGTGTCGCTGGACAAGCTACCAGAGCCCTACAGCGTCGAGCGGATCCTCCTGAGCGAGAGCTATAACAGCCAAACCAACGACCACGACGTCGCTCTGCTCAAACTGGCCTCTCCTGTTGTTTTTGACAGTCAGTCAGAACTTCGTTACTGTCAAATTTCACTCACACATTCCCACTTTTAAAAACCTCAAGAGTCCTGTACAGTTTCAGTTCTTCGACATTTATCAAGTTTCATGTCAAATCAAATTAAGATCCGAGAGGGGCAGGTCGTAAATCGTTCATCAAACGTTTCTTTCCCTTCAGAAATAATTTTTCAGTCAAATACAAATGAAAAGACAACGCTGTGCTGCAGGACCGATGCTGAGCACGATTGAGTTTTTTTCCTGCTGTTGAGCTTCAGCTGTAATCAGATTTAGCCCATGCTGAGTTCACAGTCCTACTTGGGATCTAATTATATCCCCTCTCATCATCGTCTATCTTTTCCTGTTACGCAGACAATGTTCAACCAGCATGTCTGCCAAACTTTGACCAGAGTTTTCCCCCTGGGACTCATTGCTGGACCTCAGGTTTTGGCGTCACAGAAGAACAATCAAGTAAGCCACAATATGGAACCACATACAATAGCATACATTATGTTGTTTATCTTAACCTTTCCTGACTAGGGTCTTCTTTAGATTTAATGCTCAAATCCAGTCCAAGGGCCTCATCCCAGCCGGAATTTCTGTCCTACCAGACAGGAAACGTGTTCACCTAGGATCAAACTGTCCTTGGACAAAATGTTTTCTGCCTGTGGGAGAAAGAAAGAAAACAGAAAACCTGGCTGGACTGGAGAATGAATTTATTTGGTCACCTGCTGCTTTTGGAAGAATAACTTGTTTTTCTTCAAAACAGGTGACACTTCCAGAAGTCTAATGGAGGTGACTGTGGACATCATTGGTGATCGTGTGTGTAACAGCCCGAGCGTGTACAACAATGCCATCACCAAGAACATGCTCTGTGCTGGACACCTGGGCGGAGGAAAGGACTCCTGTCAGGTGAGTGTCCGGAGCCAGTTTAGCGTTGAAGTGGCCACATTGCCATGGTGACATTCTTAACATTAAGTGGGGGGATGTTTTCTCAGGGGGACAGTGGTGGACCTCTGGTGTGTCAGGAAGGCGATCGCTGGTATGTGGTGGGGATTACTAGCTGGGGGTCTGGCTGCGGCCAAGAAAACAAGCCTGGCGTTTACACCCGAGTCAGTAGTGTTTTATCCTGGATTTACAGCAGGATGCAGGTGAGACCCACTGGAGGGAGATATGACAGCATCTTTGACTCTCTGGTGATGTCCGTGGTTTCATCATTGCCTCTCTGTCTGTCCCTTCTACAGCTAGAGAAGCCCTGACGTCCATTTGTCTATTTGCACAGCCTCCTCAGTGGCCTCTGCACTATGAAGTCTTTGCAGGATGCATTTACACCTTAAATATACATATAGAGATGCTGCAGACAGAGACAGAGGAAGGGCTGTGTGACGACTGCAGGCACCACGCCCACTGCCGGGTTTATTTCCTGAAGCGCAAACACACACACACACACACACACACACACACACACACACACACACACACACACCTCAGTCGATGCACTGGTTTTAGTCCGACACGTGATTCTTTTAATCAATGTTTCTTTACACCAGATTTTGCCAAACATGACACGAACCTCACTACCGGTATTTATAAGCTGACAGGGATCATATACGCTGATGGTCAGGTTGTTTTGCTGTGTTTATGGGTACCTCAATGAAATAGCCAATCTCCGGTTCATTAAATTATCTCTAAATTATAATCTAAATTCCTATAATTTCCCCATTTTCACTCTTGGTTACTTCTAGGTGTAAATGTCAGTTTTAGGACAAAGAAAATACAATTTTTTTCCAATGAAGTTTAAGTGGCCATGCCTCTATTGCCTTTAAAAACAAGAGCACAACAAGCACGCTCTCCTCCAGTGAAGGGTCTACTTCGGACATGCTTGGAGGGGCGGAGGCTCGCACTTCTCTGTTCTGTGCCAAACAAACACAGTTTGCTCTGCAAATCCTTGAATAATTATGTTATATTTTAATAGAATTTATAATAGAAGTGTGTTTCCTGCCCCTCCAGGACCTATCTCAGCTTTTTTAAGCTGTTATTAATGGACACTTTATGTTTATATGAAGGTAAAGACAGTGTGTAGTTCTCAACTCTGTTACTAAACTGTCAATAATCCTCTTCTTAATTCTTAATTACTGTGAATTACTGTTTTCTTTGTAGACCACTATGTCTATTTATTGCCGTGCTGACTTACAGTTTTATAAGCGATATATTTGATTACATTACACATTACTATGATGAAGAATGAGCAAAAAACTCTCCTGTCGAAGTGATTTTGAAATCATGAAATAAATCTAGAGGACAAGGATGCTGGTATTCATACTCTGGTGGTGGTGGTGGTGTGTGTGTGTGTGTGTGTGTGTAAGAGAGAGACACAGAGAGAGAGAGGATGAGGGAGGATAGTCAGTGAGTGTTGGTGCACTGGATAGGTAGGAGATTATCCATCACTATTTATATATTTTTTCTCTATAAGTGCGTCACCAAATGTTGATAGATCATTATATTTGGAACAAGAATTGCGTCAAACTGTTAGATTTATTTTCTCATTTATTTTTCTGTGGCTGGATTTTTAAAGCAAGAACAGGTAAGTTTTGCGCGCCGATAAGAGCCGTTTCACTGTCCTTTCCTCAGGCTGGAATATCAAAGAAAGCGCACAAGGCGCGACGCGTGTGGCGTTTACGCTGCTGGAGACTCACGGCGCACCGTGTTTGTGGGGAACAGATTAAGGGTGTGTCTGGTGACGCTCGTCGCATCAAAACGCAGCGCAAACGCTTTAGAAACAACAAATCCTTTACCCTTTATGACAAAACTGGCTCGACTCATTTCGGTAACCGTGAAGGCGAGTGGAAGAGGCGACCGTCGTGTCTGATGTCACTCCTGCGTTACTACCGGCCCCCCGGCTCCGCTCTGTCCACAGGATCCACAGGTTGATGCACGCAGACAGTCGAGGTTGGGCAAACGTTTACGGGCAAACGTGACGCGCTGAAATGGATCGTGACAGTGGTTTACTGAGTGACGTCTCTGGGGCGTTATGAGAGCGCGTGAGAACTCGGATTGTATAAGCAGGACTTCTTTGGCGCCAACGTATTGAAATAAATATCAAAATGTATCCTTAAAACTGATTTAAAACCATTCATTAGCGTCACGCCTATCTTTCCATTTGTCTCTGTTATATCACATCTCCTGACTATTTTGGAGACGTCACCATGGAGATGCGTGGAGACTACACCTCTACAGTGATGTAGTTTTTTTTTCTTCAAAAGGATTAATTAGACGCTATAGGAGGAATACGGTTATCTATTTTGATATTCTGCTCTTTCAGGAAGAAATCAATTGAAATAAATTTGAAAATATAGCACATCTCGAAGAACACTGCATTAAAAATATGAACTTTATTCAAACACACAATCCATTTTCAAGTTAATTTTAAAACACTGAAAACGGATCTGTAGGACACAATTGGCTATTTGACCCGTCTGCTCATATCACCAAAGTGCTTTTTTCCATTAACAGATCTGCAATCAGCTCGTCCTTCCACATGCATCTTCATTATCCAGGTTAAGATCTGATTGCTCTCCAGCTCTTCCCCGATCAGCAGCAGCAGCAGAGGATTTGAAATGTCAGCTCTCGTTTGGTTGTTCAAAGAGGAGGAAATATTTGCCAAATGCTAATGGGACGGTGACAACATAACTACCATATACATTCTTTAGTGTTCTCCTCATCGTGAAGGTGAAGGTGTTTTTCCCAAAGTCAGCTCATAAATGATGAAACTCATTTGTTTTTGGTTTCTGTAAGCAGGTGACACAGTGAATCACTATCACCTCTGCCGGGAAGTGTTTTTGATTGCAGCACTTTCCACTGGAACCGTCACCATTGCGTGGGCCTTTTCTCCTAAGACGGCACACCTTTCCCCTTGCATTCCCTCCAGGGATAATATCTCTGTTTCTTATATCTCATTCTCTCTGCCTCTCTTTGTCCAAAGTGTTTACAGTCACCCTGGCTGCCCTTTTTATTATCTACTGTTAGAGTCAAGCTTGGCACAGGATCGTCATACCACAGAACAATAGTCCTGCTAAGTCAGGGAAGGGTCAAGTGACACCTGTTGCAGGGAGCGAACGGCTTCAATGAAACATATTCTCCAGAAAGAGAGATTTCTAAAGATTAATTTAAGATTGTAAGATACCAAAGTATGGAATATCTTAAGGGGAATTCACCTGGTTTCTGTGTAGAAGGAAGACTCCAAGGATGCATTTAGAGAATCCAACTTAATGCAACCTTGACGACCATCATAAGACATAGATGCAGGTAGGGCAGACAGAGGAAGTTAGCTCATGGGCAAGCCAAAGATGCAGTTCATCATTCGGTTGTTGTTGCCATCGAGCAGCATACGTGCACAAAAGATCAATATAGCACTTCTACTCAATATTCATGTAGAAAAAGACATATGGGATGGGACAGGGTTTGAAATGGCAACCAGTTCCATAAATAGAAAGGCACTCCCTCTAACGGGGCAGCACATTAAACTGATGAATTCCAAAGAAAGTGGCGCTCCCTTTAAAAAAACACATGCCACTGTGTTTGACCCAGTATGTAAAGTCTGGATAATCACTCGGCTTTCAAACCTAATCTTTGACTCCAGAAGCGATGGAGGTCAGCCAAAGTGGCACTTAGCTGCGAATACAAACATACAAACATCACTTCCCTGCCATTAACGTGTCTCTGTAGAGCAACGCAAACCATTAGCCTCACACTGATAGACTACCTGCCAGCAGACTGCGAAGAGTGGGAAATAGTATTTGGACTTTCTGATTGGCTGAGTACAGTTGGCTTGGCTATATTTCCGCTATTAAATTTTTTATTGTTCCATGTTTCAGCCCTCAAAAGTTTGTTGCCACGTGCTCTTCGATCTGGTCAAGTGACGAGTTCAAGAGCGGATTTCCCCATCAAATAAGTGCAGCGAGATTCCTACAGCCACGGAGGAATGATAAAGCAACAGCTGCAGTGCTCTTTAGAGTGTACTGTTTTCACTGTGACTGATGTGGACGCACAACAGACACACATCCAGATGGATAGTTAGTGCGAAGCATAAAAACACAGAGGGATTCTCAGTCTGAGCTGGTAACGACAGGGTTAAACAGAGCTTCTGGACTATTGAAGGCTTGTTAACAGAGTTATACTACAGCTAATGCATTAGTGTCAAATCTGTATCTGCCTGGCCTGAGAGAGCGCTCTAGAATGATGGCGTATTAGCTGTAGCTGTGTCCTGCATTTGCGGCTAGTACGGCTAGATAATGCAAATATGGGAAACTAAATGTCTGTGTAGATTCTCAATCATCCAGGTCATTGTATCCAAGGTAGTTTTCTATGTCAAATGGACTGGGTTTCTTCTCTTGAAGATGTTTCGCCTTCTATCCGGAAGGCTTCTTCAGTTCTTGCATCACATTATGGGAAACTAAAGCACACACAAGCCTTTCATTAGTTTCTGTCGCCAGAGCTGGACCAGGAAGTTGACCTCACTTGCTGCTATTCCTCATGTGTGCAACTAGGACTTTTTAGAGAGCAATACTTGCGTGTACAAATTAGAAGATCAACTAAATTGAAATTATTTAAAATTATAGGCGAAATAAATATAAAATTTAAAAGTCTGAGGCATCAACCTGAACCTCAACCCATTTTGTCAGACACACACTATAGTCGTGTTTGGAAATAGGCAGAGGCAGAGATGCCCGCAGGGAGGAAGGCGTCTGGAAGGGAACCGGATGACGTGAGCGTGCTGCCAGCATGGATGAAATCCATATCTGCAGGCCTTTTGCAGCAGCTCAATTTCACATCGCATTAAACAGATCAACATGTAAACACATCACGGGGCGTTCGCTGTCATTGTTCATGTACAGACACGCGGGGTCATGAGTAGAGGAGCTCAATAACTCAGAACTCATTTGTATTTTGTGGCCTTTCATTCACTTGTTCTACTCTATATCAACAGTTGCCATGGAAACTATTTTTCTCTTCCTCTCATCTGTCCTGATGGTGTGCGTGGCTGGTAAGTGCCCCAATTACTCATGCACGTACACACATGTACACACATGTACACACATGTACACACAGCAATTATTGCTTCCTGGCTGTGTGAGGTTGTTTGTGAGGTCTGTTTGTAGTGTATGTTTGAAAATGAAACACACTCACAACTCCTCACACACCACACTTTGTAGTCTTGGGTCTGGACGGTCACGCTGACGCTCATGTTAGATCAAACGCGGAGACAAAGACGTCTCATCATCATCTCTGTGTTTTTTCCCCGCTCTGACTGGAAACATTTCTCCCGTCCGTCGCCACTCAGCCGTTGCAGACAAGAGTGATCCCCCGGGTGAGTACTGAACACACATCAGGTCCCCCCACTCAACGCTGACGCCACAGACGCCGGATGACATCATCCTCACTGACGATCGTGATCGCAACCCTGAAAAAAAAATTATTTCGAGGCGAAATGTCAATACTTTGGTTCTGACATTGTGTATTTGTTAAACAGATGGCGAAGAGAAAGAGACCAACCCATTTGTTTATGGTGAGTTAACGCGCCCTTTTCACCCACCTTGAGGTGGCTATGGTGCATCGTTACAATCACGAGGTCAATCAAGGTCACGATCCTCCCTCTCTGCTCGCCAACCTCTGCAGATTACGAGACTCTGCGGATCGGGGGTCTGGGCTTTGCCGTGGTGCTCTTCACTCTGGGCATCCTCCTCATCCTCAGTGAGTTCACATGTCTGTGCTCGTATGTGCTGTTATTTTGCTCACCCACATTTATGGTCATCACCTCCGACTGTGACAGTGATGTCTACTTTGTGGTGCTTTAAGGTCGGCGCTGCAGCTGCAGTATCAAGCAGAAGCCCAGGTTCATCAGTGTCTCTCCACTACTGTTAAATATTTCACTTTAATGTTTCTAACATGTGATTTTTAACAGTGTCTTATCTCCTCAGGGCCCCTGTAGACGAGGAGAAAGAAGAAGAGAACATGATTGTCCCCATGGGTGAGACCCAACCCTTGACATACAGCCGTTTTTAGCTTTTTAGCTTGTTTTTGGAGTTCATGCGCACCAGTGCTTTATGAATGGCACTCTTCCAAAGGAGGTCACTGAGAGTGCAAAGGTCAGCTGACATGACTCATTGAGTGCATTGAGTCTTTGCTGTCCTCAAATTTGATAAGAAACACTCGGAGAGGGAGAGTTGTGTCTGTCAACACGGATTCTGCCTCGTCTCACACCGAAAACCACAAAAAAAACCCATAATACTCATGCTGGACTGGAAATGCTTCACTGGTCTGCCATGAATAACACAATAAGCCATTAGAACATGAAACAATTTTGTTTATTTCTTCCAAAAATCTAGAGGGATCATGTTGTTAATGTTTTTAACTCATCTGCTTGGTATGTGTCCTTTTCACAAATGTTATAAAATATCACAGAAAAATAGTTCCCTCATCATCAAACAGCTGCTGAGAAGCTTGAAAAAGCTCATTTCCAGAACGACAGTTAAAGTCGCATCAATGTGATCGTGATAAGGGACATTTCAGGAACATTCGGGGTTGTTTCCATGAATGATTGGCAGCAGTAATGATGACTGAATCTCCCGACATTTTTAACTGGTCACTTGTTCAAATTGGGTACTAAAATGTCTAAAATGGAGACAAAGATCCCCGATTGAGGCTGAGTGAGAAAGAAGTTGTTGGTGTCCCAACAGGCAGCACGTGTTGCATTTGTGAAATCTTTTACTGACCCTCTTCTTGTCTGTCTGCAGCGGAGGTGGTTGCAGAGACTTCCACAGAGAACTGAGGACTCTCTGGATCGAAGTAGCCTGTCACTTCAGTACTACCCGAATTTGATGTTAAACCACTTTAATGGCGATGGAAATGTTACATTACATTACAACAACTGGCTGAACGCACGGGCTCGGGAGGACATGTGCACAAACGGCTAAAATGTACAGAAATCTCGAGTACCTGAAGACGAGCCTGTCGCGCTCCATTGTGGTGCCGGTCTGCCAGTATTCTCCTGGTTTCCTGTGCTGTCTTGTGATTTGTATGTTCTTGTTTTTGATCTAAGCAGCAGAGCTGATATAACACTGTCTTTCAGGTGAAGCCGTTTTGTCGTGAGTTCCAGTGTTTATTGTCTAGCATCTTTTATTCAGGGTTTCCAGTTGCTAATAATGTGTGGATATGTACCATTTAAAAGCCTTTGTTGATGTGTTTTAAAGGTTGGATGTGTTTGGATATTAGAGATTGTGTACACGTGTCATGAACCTTATAGCAGACAATCTCAGTGGCCAGAGGTTGCAGGTATTTGCGAGAGCTCCTCCGCGGCAAGATTTTAGCACGTGGACACGAGCTCCTGCGTCAGCTGTCTCACTGCCTTCCTCTACATGCATCCACTCCACTTCAGCATCACCGGCTCAACATGGATTAACTGTTTTCACACTTGTCTATTGTTAGCTTGCCCAATCTCACAAATGGTAATCTGAGCTCCTTCTTTTCTCTTGGGTTTCTTAGAATTCTAGCACCGCGTTTTAAACCGTCTGATTTCAGAGAAAGGAATGTTTGATTGCCAGAGTTTGAAGGAATGTATTATGTCTGTGCAATGATCATGGAACGTATCAGAAACTGGACAGATTAATTCTAATCATGTAGAAAAAAACGCTGTTCCTTGTTTGTCCACTAGGTGGAGCGTCAGACCAGAGCAAAATTAAATGAATTTGCCCAACTTTGGTGCAAACCCCCCTAAAACAGTCTGCTTTATAACATTTGTAACATTTGTGAGAATGCTGGTGAACACTGGTTTTCTCACTCAAACTCTATCCAATTCTTATATACAGTCTATGTCAAAATTGTCACAGTAATTTTGTGATGCCCCATCACATTAAAATCACCTTGACACACAATCACACAATGTTTATTCTATGCATGAGGCCTTCGTCGTGTAGCAACCTGTTGAGCTTTTGGCTTAAATTAAAATATATATCTGAATATACATAATAACGTCTCCAAGGATTTTATGGTAAGACAAAGACCCTGGAGAACATCAGATTCCTCCATATTTGAACCCAAGTCAATAGGTGCTAATGTGGTGTCAATGTCAGAGAAGGTTAAATGTTGCAGCCTGGAGTTAACTCCGATGATTCATCCAGCACTCCAAAGGTTAGCAGACCTGGTATTTATTGGTACCAAGGGAACAAACTTCCTCTTATGAGATGATAAATGTGTAACTGAGTAGTTAAAGTATGTGGGTGTAAAAGTGTGTGTGTGTGTGTGGGTGGGTGTGTGGTGAGTGTAAATGGGTGGGAATTGGGTTCTTTCGACACGCCCAGAGCATTGACAGGAGCACCTCCGAGACTCACAAACACAGGTACTGAAGTACTGCAGGAGCCTTCAGCAGCTCAGGTGAGTCAGAACTTGCTTTTCTAAAAATGAATAAATTAAAAAAATCACTCTCATCATCAAAAAAAAAGTTTGGCGATGGCAGAAAGTATGAGCGGAAAGTAATGTGCAAGGGAAGAAGGAGAAGTGAAAGTCTGGGATGTATGAGATTGTATGAAACTTGAATTATTAGTGTTCTTGCTTTGAAACGTTCGAGGGCGAAAACTATAATTATTATGCATTTCGAAAAACATATTGTCAATATAACCGTCACCACATAAGAAAATAGTCAGAAAAAAACTTTGAGGTGTTATTATGCAGTGTCAAAAATCGTGTTATTAACCAATTTTCAGTAGAGCTGGTCTTTGGGAGTCCCGTCTATAACCTTGATTAGGCAGCGCAAGGTCCAAGGTTAATGAATATTGGAGCTGTAATGTATTAATGAGTAACTCTCAGGTATGACCTGCTGCTCAGTGGTGCATTAAAAGACACACAGGACATGGAAGGAAGGCAATAAGTGACAAAGAGGGACATTTTTGCTCTCCATTCATGTGCGTGTGAGAGATGATGGTGAAAAGAGAATCAATATGGCCATTAGCCTCGGTGAAGATCATTTCGCTCTCAAGTCTGCAGCAGGGAAGCAAATGGAGCGATTTGTCAGAACGTTTAGAGCTCAGCCTCCACGAAAGTGAATAAGCTGATTTCAGTGACACAATTAAACTGGAGACACTTTTAAAAACAAATCCACACCTCAAACAACACGATGATCCTGGTGGAGCTATTTAAAGATCACTCGCTGTGTCATCACCCACCTGTTTGACTGTCCCTGCAGTTTAGTCAGCCAAGCCCACGCACGTGCAGACGCGGCATCATGTCTTCAAAAGGTGAGCGGATCAGAAAGGTCCAGCTGTTTTCCAACAAAAGCGCCTTTGATTTAACCTCTAATATCTGTTACTGTCTCTGCAGGGGGACCCATCGACTACGATGCAGATTTCGTGTACGGTACGTGAATTTAGACCTGAAGTATCTGCTCATGTGCACGTGAGAAGAGTTGCAGTAGATGAACGCATCACTGTGGTTTTACAGACTACCACACGCTACGTGTTGGAGGCCTTGTGTTTGCTGGGGTTGTTGTGTTCCTCTCCGTCTTATTGCTAGCAGGTGAGACGCTTAAAATGCACTGAGAAGTTTTTGTGCGCTGTTTCCTTCACAGTCCACAGTTTTAGTTTAAAGAAAGACACGATAGCGATTAGCTTTGGAGGTAAAGTAACTGTTTAACTTTCTTTCTTTCTTAAGGCAACAAAATCTTCAATTGTGGCAAGTCCAAGGTAAAGAGAACAGACGTTATAGCCCCACCTGCTGGCCGAAGTGTTTAACAATTAAACTTTTTCTGCTGAACTTTAAATATCAATATTAGACATCATGGCCGATATGTTTGAAATGCTGCTTTTGTCCTCTACAGCCAAGGCCGGTCCAGGAGGAGTGAAGACAGATCCAAGCAGGAACCACCAGACTGTGCTGACATGCTAGCAGCTGTTTTTGTGCAAAATGTGAGGCTTTTGTAATAATATTAATAAAAATAATAATAAAGATTAATGGTCCATACAGTTGTTGCATGTTTGTGTGTTCAGTCCTTTAGACTGATACAAGTAAATTAAAAGTTCAAGAAACCCATCAACTCAATTCTTACGAAATGCTTACTTAAAAGGGAGAGGATGCGTGATTTAACCTTTGACACCGGCGCGTAAAAGTGTTTTACAATAGATCACCACAAGGTGGCGCCAGAACCTCAGCATGATAAGAGAAAGCGTAGAAACAGAAACAACTTCCGACAGAGGCCGAAGCGGAGCCGCCTGCAGAAGAATAGACACAAACTTTGAGAAATTACGTATTGAATGTTCATTTTTAATAATTAATCTCCTGCGCTATACAACCAGTACTTAAAGGGGAAGCTTCAGTCAACGGTCATTTTGTGGTTTCTGAACCCAGTTTAAGACATCGACAACTTTGTTCCCATGCCTGCAGCAGAGGAATAAAATAAAAATAGTGTTTATGTATCCACGAGTAAATAAGTGTTTACAGGCAGACAGACAGGAGTCCTCTCCTCTCCCCTCCTCTCCTCCTCTCCTCTCCTCTCCTCTCCTCTCCTCTCCTCTCTCCTCTCCTCTCCTCTCCTCTCCTCTCCCCTCCCCTCCCCCCTCTAAAAAAAGAGCTTCTTCATTCAGTTTAAGGTCTTCATTATTCACTGGATTTTGACCAGTAACATCAACGGCTTCTAGTTTTACTGACTTGAATATAATCAAGGAGCTGCCTCATTAGGGAACCCCCCCCCCCCCCTAAAAATAGAAACATGCTATTTATTATACACTTTATACACTCATATGATCATCTTTCATGTTTCCTATTTTTGTTGTGTCTTTTCATACATTGAAAGATTCCAAGCATCACTATAAAATCTAGCAGAGCCCATAAACAGCCAGAGCAGGCAGTTTTACCGGTTGGGCCCCTCTACACCCCCCCGGGGGAGTGGAGTCAGCTGCTTTCCATAAGGGCTCCAGTTGAGGTAAGCATGAGAAGCCATTTATCACACAGTTCACTAGAGCTGATAACATCATACACATGCAGGGACAGACGTGCGGCGTGTTGGACAGGTGTGAGAGGGCGAATCCGTTACTGTTCCCATGAGTGCTGAAAGGTGTTTACCCACTGCTGAGACTGAGAGTAGCAGGCCGGCGGAGGGGAATACACTCGTGGGGGGAGTTTTCCCCGCATGGATGAGTTTGACCAAACATTTGTAAAAGAGAGGTGTTGACAACAGGATGGACAACAGGAGTATGCTGCTATTTCATTAAATAAATAACTGGGAAATCCGCTGGTCTGGTTTTAGGCACATTTGGATGAGGATGTAATTTACACCTGTTATTAAAAATGTGTTTTAGTGCTTCAGTGAGTTTGTGTGTTTGTCACGTGAGCACAATCTTTTGCTTGAAGATGCATATTTTTAGATTTAGCTTTGAAAATCCAAGTAGGCGTTGACTTTTTGTGCCACGAAGAAAGGAGTAAAAGGCTTCTGATTGATGTTTAAAATCAACTAAAAAATATATTAAAAAAGCAAATTAGCAGCTAATAATTAGCTAAATCAATGAATTATATGCAGAAAATATAGAATATTTACTGTGTTGAGTTGCACAAATAGGAAGTAAAGCATGTCTTTTAGGCTTAACTTCAGTACTTTGATAAAAACAAATACATGATAATAGCTGTTGTTGTATGCTGATGTCATCCGAGATCACAATCACACATCTTTCTTGTTGAATCAGTGTTTATTGTCACTTTAAAAATAAAATGGTGTTTTACTCATAGTTGAGGAGGAGCAGCATGCTGGTGCAACAGTGACGGGACGGTTCTGTTTCAGGCCGTTTGTTTGGGGTTTTCATATTCTCTCATTAAAAAACAACCTTTGAATACTGAATGCTGAACAGGAGCTCTTTAAGAGACTGTAAAGGCTCTAAAATCATAAACTTATTATGGTGTGACTGTCTTGAATAAGACGGTCACACCGTTTACCTGAGGTCTTCTCAAAACTCAGCTTGATATTTTTGTACTTGAACCATCTGACGAATATAGCCTGAAGCCTGGAGTGAGAACTGTAACAACATGTTGTGTGTGTGTGTGTGTGTATGTGTGTAAGTGTATGTGTATGTGTGTGTATGTGTGTGTGTGTGTGTGTGTGTGTGTGTGGAGAACAGGTTCACCAGTAAGTCGCAGGTACTGGAGTGTTACAGCGCATGAAAGTGATAAGATCAAAGCACACCGGGTCAAAGATGGAAAACGTGCCCTCCCGCTAAACTCTGCAGCATCCCCTCACACCTGCCAACTGTGTCCCTGAGCTGTTGACTCCACCTGATGTAACAGAGCAGAACTGTAAAGATTTGGGTGTAAACAGCAGGTTTATTTCTGTTTATCCTGCATTTACGCTCCTTCCCTTCCACAGCTGCAGCGAGTCACTCACCGTCAGCATCCTCCTCTGGAATCAACGTACAAATACGTGACGGCAGATGTTATTGATCTGCTGACTTTCAAGATCACTATTAGATGCTCTAATGGTAACAGCTTTGATAGTGACCACTGGGTGTCACTAGATATCTCTGATCGATATCTCTGCACGTCACAGCCGTTTTTTTTTTTTTTGTCTGGCTGCATTCAAAATTCATGCGGTGAACGTTGAACCTTTACTGAGCTATTTAAATTTCTCGCGCCTTATTAGCACTTGGGTAGAGTCGGGAGAGGGTCTTCGCGTGTCACCCGTGGCGGGGGAAAGCGCTGCGGGGCTCTGGGTTGGTCCAGCAGAGGACAACCTCCGGCGGCAGCCATCTTGGAAGCGTTGGTATCGCCCTGGCACCGTGTGTTTTTGTCTGCGGGCATTCTGTCTGCTCAAAACTGCACTGTTCCCTCTTACCCCCCCACCCCCCCACCCCCCCACCCCCCCACCCCCCCCTTCCCTCCCCACCCTCGTTCTTTTTTCATCTCCATTGCCTTCTTCCTTCATCTCCATTGCCTTCCTCCTCCTCTGCCATGCAAATGGTCTCATTTGCGAACGTGAAAAAACAAGTGAGGTGGGGGAAAAAAAGGGAGATGGAGAAGGAGATACACACACATACACACACGCATCAGTGAACTAGCCCTGCTCCCCCACTCCTTCCTCTTGTTATTCTCCCTGGCTCATTTGAATAAATTAACACTTGATATCTGTTGTACTTGTGCGTGCGCCGCCATTCAAACGCCACCCGGGTGCAAGCCTGTACAGATGCAACTGCCAGATCAACGCGTGCGCACGCCCAGATTGTCTTGGCTGTGCTTTGCCGCCATGCAGACGCACGCTGGCGCACATCCTCCGATGCGCTGATGCACCTCCGACACGTCTGCCAACACAATCAGACATGTTTGGATGAAGGGAAATGCGCTCAATTGGTTGAGGAGCGTCAGCATGGTGGCGTGTGACTGGTGTTAGCTTGATGCAGAGGTTAGTGGAGAAATGGCCACATTCAGATGTTAGTTAGGCGGCTCTCGCTCAGGAGATATGTTGCTTGGTTCTGACCAGGTTTAAGCTTAACATTCTAGCCTTCAGGACATAAGCTTCTATTTGACAACATCCACCTTCCCTGCCATCCTGCCCATTTTGGCAGCTCTCTACCTGCACCCACCATTTCAGGTGACCTTGTCAGAGCTAACCAGTAGCACCATGTGCCCTCTGTCTCTCCCACTGCTGACCTTGGTGAGGTTTCACCGGGCCGGAGGCAGTGTAATGATCCCGGGTACATTAGTGTTAATATGACCCTAGTATGAAGTTGGACCCTGAGGGAAGGGTTGATTATCTGAGCATTAACACGAGAAGCCACAATAACTCATCTGCCTCATCACTTTCTCTCGTCGCCCCTCACCCACTCCACTTTGCTTTCCCTGATGCCCCGCTCACCCAGTTTTCCTCCTCAGCCGTCAAATGCTCTACCCGGTTCCCCTACTTTCCCATCTCCCTCCCTATCTCCAGGCAACAAAGCAGCAGCGTGATGGAGATGAGTCACATGGTACTCTGGATTCTTTTCCTCTAGCACTGGTGTTGGCAGCCCGTCCTGTTCCTCAGTGACGGTTGCTCGAGTTGTCTGGGAGCTGCTCGCCTTTTCTCCGTTCTGGCCGGCCCCACTCAGCCTGTCAGCTCCCATGATGCTCATCGGCTGACGTACAGCACAACCTGCTTGGTGCCGTCACGCCGCCTCACATCAGCCACTTCACCAGCTTGCAACGGTTCCTCATCGAAGTCATCCCAGAGACTTTGTCTGCCACCATGTTCTGCCTCTGTGTGCCATCTGTCAGGACACATTTGCTATGTTTTTGATGGCATATCTTACCCCGTTAGTGTAGCAGGTCGTTACAGCGACTCTGCGTAACCCTCAGACTGCAACAACAATGGTTGGTATGGAGTTTTGACAGGGTTGCTTGTCACAGTGAGAAATGACCTTTATGAAGGCAACAGGTTGCTGAAGCCACCAGGAGACTGTGGGAAACCTGTCTTCCTGTTCCTGATCTCAAAAGCAAAATGTGTCGAATGCTTGTTTAATCCGTGCAGCAGCATGCAGCAATGGCCATAAATATATCTCCTCTACTCTTCTTCGTCCCCAAAACATAGGTCAGAGGTCCAAGAATAAGGTTTTTTTAATCTCCATATTTGAAATGAGCAAAATTAAAAATGCAATTTTAGTATAGATGAAGATAACATATTCCTACTCCCAACAACACCTTCCTTTGTGACTGGTTTGGACAAACTGGGCCTTCAACCTATTCTTTCTTCCCCAGGATGTCAGATAGTGATCAGAACTGTAAATAAAAAGTGATGCAAAGGCTTCATTTATGTTTAAAAGGGTTAGGATGACAACTTCTACTCACAATAGGGCAGGATGGGGTTAAGGTTATGGTTCGCCTCATAATCCTCATGGCATTAAGAAGTGAGGAAAAGTGTACTTTTACATAATAATGTGCTTTTTGGGTTGAGAATGGGCTCCTGTAGAGTAAATACAGTGGAAATGCTTCTTGTGCGTACTCCAAAAGTGTCATAGCATTATTGCTTTGTGAATGTTGGAAGGGGGGGCTCTGTTTGAGAAAGAAAGAGATGGAGAGGGTGCGTAGGTGTGTGTTTCCACCTGTTACATAACGGAGAGTGGAGGCAGAGAGTGCTGCCTCGCCTGCCACACTACAGCGGCTCTTCAGTGGGAGTGAGAGAGACGGCGCGCCTCGGCGCTCTTCCGCAACTGTGGACACTTTTAGTTCCAATGCTCAGAACGCCATGCTGCGGTGCCAAGGGCTGTCAGATGTCTGATGAGTGGCATGGCAGAACGAACAATGAGTAAAAGCCCCCTTGGGTGGTCCAAAGAGGAGACATTTTGGAGAAACTTACATTTTTGGCAAAAAGGTTGGGTGGGAAAAATGTGACTAAAAACATGTCAAGTGCTTTATTGTGATTGAATGAAACAACATAATGGGAGACATGTGTTGTAGCTGTAGAGTCCAGTGTGTGGAATTGGATGCTTCACTAGTTTTTGGTTTGAAATGACAAAAATCAAAGGGTGCCATGATGTTATATCTATACACCAACTTAAATGTTTCTGTTTTGTTCATTAAAAGATGCTGTGCTGTAACCAGGCATCACTCTTTCAGGCTTTCGCCTTTCGGTTTTGTGCTGAACTTTTTGAATTGATGGAACAGTTGTTTACTCTCACTCATTTCGTCAGTCAATAACAAAGATGACTCACCCGGTGCGCAATTGCGCGCTCCATCTCACCACATTGGCGGGATGATTTGGTGGTGATAAACAGTGGAATGACGGACTGATTTTATTCACCATCACTAGTCCAGTCCACTTTTTTTTAGGTAAGGCTAATTATACCTCTCTCGGTCTGAATGAAACTGATTAGTTAAGTCGATGCGCACTGCGCAGCGTAGACCGTCCACTTCTCTGCGCACGCACTCCAGCACACATTTGCTGGCTGTTCTTTTTCTGACTTTGCAGTCGGACTCTGTTCATATGGACAACTTTGGTTCACTTCTGTTGCGCAATGACAAATGATTTAAGAAAATTCGCTAGCGGATTCCCTGTGAAATACGCACATGCATCCCCCTGACGACTATTTTGGAATGTATTTGTATAAAAACACAATAGTACTTCTTTGAAGGAACGTTATGGACTTAGGAGTTCCGCCATGCTGTCGGAGAAATCGTCCTTTTGGTGCGCGCATCACGGCGGTCTGACTGGTTTCCGTATGGATTAGTGCGCACGGCTCACCTCTCCATCGGGGCGCATCGTTAGGATACCGGGGGTGTGGCGACAGGCGCCTGTCCCGGTAAGGGGAGGAGAGAACAGGCAGCAGAGGCGGTACTTTCTCCGTGGCTCCTTTCTCGGCACTGGAGAGTGCGGGGACCAGGGCTGGAGAGAACGCCGGGGAGCATCAACAAAACCAGTCCAGAACGGAGCCTCGCCTGGCCGACCGCTGCGCCGTGCACTCTTTTCGGGGGGGGCTGCACACCATTCCTGTGAAATATACCTGCTTTTAATGGCATGTGGCTTGTAACTTTACTTCTGCTGTATTCTTTGCAAGAAGGTAGGTTGGAAATGTGTCTTTTAAAGCCCATCTTATCTCATCAGAGCACAAATTGATGTGTCTTAACTCGTGAAATTGATCTGATGTAATCAGCAGCCGAGATGGAATTCTTTGTATTCTAAAACAAGCGTCAGAATTGTGATACCAAACTTTTTGAACATTTCTTTTGGATGAAAACTGGCAACTTTCTCTTTGAAATGACGCCTTTTCCTGATTAGGGTCGGTGCTCGTCTTACACCACAGCGCGGGGTTCTGCTGCTCTGCCAATTGTCTCGCAATGATTAGCTGATAAAGTCATTAAGAAAAGAAAAGCCCAGAAAAGCCTGCGAGCTGAATAAAAATCAGCACGCACTTCAGCCGAATGTGGAAAGGTGTCCACCTCCGTGTCAAAAGGTGCACGGTGCGTTCGTTAGGACAAAAAAGGACATTTGCATTTTTCATGATGAATATGTGAGGGTCTGCTGAATATGGAGGCTGTTGAGTAGATGGAGATGCTGATAAGGATCTGCAGGCGCGCACACGAACAGGAGCGCGACGGCGAGAGCGCTGTAATTGACCGCAGATGTTGACTCGCAAGAGGTCCGAGAGGTCACCGGAGTTTGATGTTTATTCTGACTTTGATTCCTTCAGGTTCCGACGCATTTTGGGTGATGGTGCGTGCGCGTGTGCGCGCGTAAGAATGGAAAGAGGGGAGGGTCCCGGGGGGCATCAGGACATTAGGACATCGTATATTGGTCATTTTTCTGTAAAGAACACTATAATGGGCGCTTATGCGTGTGTTAATGTGTGCGTGCGCGCGCGCGCGCGAGGCAACAAGGGTCAGTGCGTTTTACGCGAGGTGTGAACTGAGGCTGGGGGATATTGAGCGCTGGCCTTTAATTTGTGTATGATGCGCCCCGGTGGTGTCCTTAAAAGATGAGGCCGTGTGTTATTTCCTTTGATAAAGTGCACGACCGCTTGGTGCACACTCAGTTCTTATCATCCTTGGTCTAATTATTCAGCCACCATTTTCTCTACCACCAGATTCTGCTGATTGGCTTCGCTCTAAATGCTGGAAATGGGAGAGAATGGCTCAGTCGTCAATATTATTTTGAATTTCCTTCACTTATTAGGCAAATATATGGTGTCATCTGTTCTCTTTCTAAGGTTCTGGGATTTCACCCTTGAACATGAGTTTAATCCAATTCCCCCCTGTTCTTAATAAGGGAAAACAAGCTCTCCTCTAGAGATCTGGTAATGGATAAGATTTCAGTTCGTTTAGGATTTTGCAGTAGGATTGTGCATGTGTGCGCGTTCTGGTGTCGCTCTCTGGCCCTGGCGATGCCCTCTGTCAGGGTGCAGCCGCAGCGAGGACTTTGCTGTTTTTCTGGTGTATGTAATTGGATTACAGGGTCTATTTCGATTATACACATTGTACATCGGCCTGTCCCGCGACTAAATGAGCTGTGTGTGCGTGCGTGTGCGTGTGTGTGTTGGATGGGGCATTGGAGCGGAAAGAGTGCTTGAGATGGCAGAGATGTAGATAACGCGGTGGAAAACAAACTTCCATTTTCCGTTGTTTTTCACGGCCATGTTGCGGCCATCGGATCAGCTGCGCTCTCGCATTTTATCGGATTTGCAGATGTTAATAAAGTTCCCATTAAAGGGGGAAATGTGGCGCATATGCATCAGTAGTCTACTGCGTATTTTCTTGGCCGCACCTCCTACAATGGCACACTATTCAGGGGTTGTTTTTTGTTCTAAATTTGTATCGGTACGAGGAAAGATTTTTGATCACAGCACTATATTTATATTCCTTTATATATTTCACTCGTCCTACCTTCTAGTGCCAAACAGTCGTTTTCTTTGATTTGGCTGCATATCAGCACACCTGCATCCATCAGCGCGGAGAGGAGGGGGGCGAGGGAAAGGATGAATAGATGGATGAGAAGGAGGGGCGGAGAGGGTACACTAATTCTTCTTTGTCATGATTTGGGAGGTTGCTTGTCATTTTATGAAAATAAAATCGCGACGGTCTCAGCTGACTGGGTCTCCAGAATCCGATTTAAGGCCCGACAGGCCACAGCACGGCCCGAGAAATCTGGGGAAAGTCTCTAGTGATAACAACATCTAATATATTTCAGACTTCTGCTGTTAAATGGCAGTTCTTTTGGTGAGGGCTCATGTGAATTACAGCCATAAAGATATTTAAATTTGAAAACAGAGACGCAAGCCAGCGAGCCAGACAGAGTGAGAGCTTTTGCTATAATTATTTCATCAATTAATGTGATTCCGGTTTTATCCAGTTTCAGGCGGCCTTCTGCAACACATACTCGGCAGCAGATTGAGCATTACGAGGATCCTGCTTCGATTTAAAGTCTATTTTTAGTATTTGAACTTTAGTTTTATCTCGGGCTTCTGCTCGGTTGAACGCATTGATGCTTTTTGTTCTCCATTGTAAGTATCCGTGAGACTTCTGTGTGATCATTTCAAACTCACTCGCGTAAATGAATGTCACAGTTTTCATTATTTCATCAAATAGTCCGAATGCGCACAGCCGTCCTCCCACATATCGTCTGGGTGTGATTTGCTCTGAGATCACCTCTGTTGGATAGTTCAGAGTGTTTTCTCATTCATTTACTCTCGCATTTTCTTGCCTCTAACATCCACGCACCAGAGGCTGTGCGTAAATTTGGAAACAAAACAGACACCGACTGAAAGAAAAGTGCTCGGAGGGGGGAGCCCAGTAATCGCGGTATGAGTCAGACACTGGTGGCTACACCCGCATGATTCAGTTAGCTCCTCTTGGACCACTCAGGCTTCACTGAATGATAAAACAGATTTGACAGCAACTTGTGCGCCTTTTCCCACAGACTATTTTGCTATATTTATCACGATGTTTACACAGCACACGGGCGCTGTATGCCGCAGATGTGTGAATGAACATTCAGCGGAGTGATTCGTACAAAAGTTGGAGCGGATCAACTATATGTGACTGATATTTATATCATTTTTCATTCGTGTCTCGTAGTGCTGAAATCTTTCAACCACAAAAAAACTGAGCCTTTGCGCACCGATTGCGGACAAGCTTTTACGCAAAATCCCGCATTATAACGGCCTGAAAAGGGTCACCGCATGGCTTATTCGGCTGTCCCCGTGTCCCGCTGTGGCAGCATAACCTGGCAGCGTTGTCGGAAGAGAGAAAGAGGAATGAGGGGGAGCTCCACGGTGTATGTCACTCTCAGGTTAACTCGCCTCCGGAGCCAGTTTTTTGGTGGCTTTCTCTGGAACAATGTGGCACCTCGAGTACTCTTACCTATTCAGTTTCATTCAAAGTCACTTCCAACGTGGTTCTCTCCTACAGATACACTGAATCAAACAGCTGAACTTAGAAGCAGTACGTTCGATTTTTCTTAGGACAAACAAGACTTTATAAGTGAGCAGCTGCACTAAAGGACTGGGGTAAGAAGAGATCACATTACAGCTGTCAGCTATCACGCACTGCCGCTTAAAATAATCTCAATTGTTCAAGTGTTTATCAGATGTAGTCCGTGGCAACAATGCTGTTATCTCACAGAGTCCACAGAAAATTGTTCACGCTCACTCAACAGGTTTTTACACACAGCAGCAGCAGTGCCCGGCCTTCTAGACAAAGCCTGACAAAAGAATCCTACAGTCACACTTTAGGGTCCTTTCTCTCTCCCCTGCTCTATCAAACAATTTCCATCTCTTAGAAAACTGAAAGAGGTAAAAAAAAATTGCAAATGTGACACCGTCTCCACCAGCATCCTTTTCAAGTGGAGCAACTTTCAAAAGCTGAGCTAGACAGCCCGATGTTTTACTGACACTGCATAAATTGTGTATAGGGGCTGTTTACTAGCTCTCCCCTCCCCTCCTACTCAATGAAGTGCAGTGTATTCATATTTCTAACATCATATTCCTTTTGTGTCGACTGCTTACGTCTTATTTCAGACTGGAATGACAGTGGGATGGAAACTGTTCCCCTTTTTGACCACAGTTGCACAATACGCAGCACCATTCACCTGCTCGTCTCAATCCAGACTCATTTAAAATGAGCTCCCCTGTCTAAAACACAATGATATCATTTGCCTTTTATGGTCATTTTTTCTCCCAGTGGCATCACAGCCTGGGCATTATTGCCTCTGACTTCTGCGCTTCTGCAGTTATTGTGCCCAAATGTGTTTATCTGTTATCTTTAGTGCTACATGGCTCGCCACATTGGAAATCTGCTCCCTGTTATGAACGAATGCGTGCAATCTCAAATGTATTTATGTGACTTTGTGTGTTTGAAGGAGACAAAGAGTGCTGGAGTGAGAGGGATTAATAGTCCTGTTTCTCTGCGGGTGTGATGGTATGAATCTCGGTGGGTGCTTGCTGGTGCGCACGCTCGTGTGTGTGTTTGAATGAATGTAGATGAGACAAAAAGCTGCATTATGCATAGCAGTTCACCATAGGCAATATCCTTGTTTCTCTGGCATACATATTCATACTCCATTTTCATATTCTACTGTGAGGATACAAGTGTAAATGCATGAGTTTACAGCAGAGATTTGAGTCAGAAGACAGCCTGAATGGGTCATGCAGAAAACTAAAGGTGCAGGGGACAAATAAGGTCCGAAGCTGTCGTCCCAAATCACACAAATTTTGCATCCTGATCTGGAGAAAGAAATGGAAATGAGGTCTGTGATTGGACGAGTGCGGCTCTTTTGTTCTGAAGAAAGGATGGAAAGGGAGCCCGGGGCTATGAAAGGACTCTGACAGCTATGAGAGGTTAGATGTTGCGCAAATAGAGTCAAAGCTGTTATTGTGCTCCATGTTTGCATGTGCAAGTGCTGGTTCGCTTTGGTCATTGTGTTATTCTAATTTAGGAGACTTTCTGAGTTCAAGTTCCACCCTTAATTGCACTAATTATGACAGCTGCTTTTCAGAGGAGTCAAAGCTCCAGTGACAGATCTGAGTGGTTTAGCATTACCCAGCTCCGCTTACATATCAGGTCGCACGTGTCTGCCGCTGTTTTTCCACATTTATCCATCCATCCTCATCCCGTTTTAACGCTTTGACATCATTTTCTAAATCATTACTGCGATAACACACGTGGTTGGCTCAGTCGTGATGGTCTTTTCTGCTGCAGGCCCTAAACTGTGTAGTATGGACCTTGCTTCTGTGTGTACACATTTATTTTTATGCATGCGCTAAAGTGTGTGTATGTGTGTGCACGTGTGTGTGTGTCTGTGAGAACTCAGTGACCTGAATTTGTACTATAGGAAAAAGCAATTAGCCCTCACATCATAAGCAACTACTTTGTAGAGGTTTTTAGCTGCATAAGGTTGTTGTGTCTGAACTCTCTGGATTTTCTTTAAGGAATTTTTTGCTATTGGAAAAATCTTTTTATCTTGTTTGTAAAAAATCAAAGAATGAATGTCGTACATGATGACATAGAACTGTTTTTCAATGGGACTTTTAAGCTAATTTTCCTCCTAACAAAGGGATTATTTTGCATTGACATGGTCCCAATCCTGTTGAAAGAGGAGCCCCAGTCAGTTGTGGCTTGTTTTTTGTTTTTTTTAGCAAACTAGGGAGGTTTTATTGTTGGCAAGGGTTACCTGCAAACGTTTTATGGTTCAGATAATCTTCCAAAAACACAGATTAAGATTATCTGGAATGCAAAACATGTCATCAAATCTGTGATTAAGGATTGTTGCTTTAACCAAGAGCAGGATGCCGATTAAGCTTATTTAAGCAGTAATTTAAGAGGCTTAAAAAAGTGCTTTGAATTTAGAGCTGAAGCCAGGTTTTGTGATAACTGCATCAACTGTTTCAAGGATATCACCAAAAATGCTGGTTTGTAGGTCTTGGTTGAGAGATGACTGACTGCGCAGAAAAATGTTCCATTTCTGTTCCTTTAAAATGTGTTAATATAATGTTTATGCTCATTGTCTGTCCGTCCGTTAGCCCCTCAGTCTTAGAGCATCTGTCATACTGGATTCACTTCTCCAAACTTTTCTATCATTTTGGTAGAAAACCCTTCATTAGCTTTTTTTTCTTTTAAAGCTTCAACTCTTTAAGCTCCTGAAACTCGAGGTGCTCTGTATAAAATGCCTGTAATTGCCTAAATGGTAAACATTTTGCAAAAGCTTGTACATTAAAGCTGAAAACATGTCATATCCATCTTATTATTGTTTGCTTTCAAATCCATGGTTGTGGCACGTTGAGGCAAAGTGATGGAAAAAAAGATTTGTAGATAATAGAAAGAAAGACAAAAAAGCACACAATGAAGCTCGTCCCATCTGTCATTTCAAACCGAGTCCTAAATCCCTATAGCATACAAGCGTCTTGTGAAAAGTGTGAACTTCTGACAACAAACTCACATATAGCAGTAGTCAGACTTTTTTTAAGGGTCTTTGGTAGTTATTGAGGTTTTTTTCTCCCCCTCAAAACACTCTAAAAATACCATCAATCAACAGAAAAAAGCAGGTCACAGGTATCGCGCTCACAGCTTCCTCCCTGTGCAGAAAACACGTCCTAAGCCTGTGGTGCTCTCCATGGTGCTAAAAGTGCAGATCACTCATGTTCTAGCGGGGTGACTGACGTGGATTCGTACAGTGGGACGATTGAACTTGACCTGATTTCAGAGTTTTGAACACAGAGGATGTGCTCCAATTTAGCAGCGCTCCACCTGCTCAGCGCGACGAAACTGGAGATGGTTAGTGTTAGCCTCACCATCCTGTTGATGCCAAAACTTCGGGTCTTTACGCACACACCTCCTTCTGCTGCACACCCACCCACGGATGTGTACCGAGGATGTTGGACACGGGCCACCCACAGCAGTGTGATTACAGATTACAGAGTGGATCGACTGTGTGTGTCTTCAACGTGAGAGGAGATTATGTGGGTTTAAGTCTCTTTAATGCCTATGCGTCTGGCATACAGAGTCAATATTCCATAGCATCGCCAGGAGGCAGCGCAAAAGGGATCAATAAAATATGGCTGATAGAGAAACAGGGACGCAGGGAAAGCCCGGAGAGATGACACCTTGGTTTGATGCTTAATGTTAATGGTGGAGGGAGTTGTAATCACTTTATGTGAGTTAGGGTTTATCCCTAAACCCTACATTTTATATTGGAACATTGCGCATGTTAATCTCATTTATGTCATACGAATTCAGTCATTATGTCATTGCCTTTTCTATTTATAGTGTCAGATAACTTGTTTTTTGGTATCAAATATTCATCTGGCTCACCAGAAACCGGAAGGCTTTTGTCTGTCCATCAATACTCATTAATTATATCCATTGATGTAGAGGATGCTTTAAAATTACAGCATTAATAACATCTGATGGTGCCATCAAATCTCTATTGATGCGTCTTAGCCAACATCCCATTTGCTTTCGGGGCAAAGAGAGTCTAAGAGCCGGCTCTAATCCAGGAATTGTTGACACAATCCGGGTAAAGGGATTAATTACGTGTCATTGTCGGGGAAGAAACTCAGGGTGTAGCGTCTTCTCCTGGCCTACAGCCCAGCTGAGCTCAGCACTTCCCAACATCCATATTATACAGAAACCGCTCACAACAATGCTCTAAAAGGGCATTCTAGAGAGGTCAATCTCCTCTAGCAAAACTGGCAGCAGCTTTTCATATGCGCAGCATTGTTATTGTTTAACAGCAAGGATCAGCGGTACCCAGCCCCCCCAGGCTTCAGTCGCTTCTGATACAACAAAACTGCTAAATCTGACGGATCGGTCTGGGGCCAACAAAACATTGTTTTCCTGAAGGATGCAGGCCGTCTACTGACAGGAAGCTGGTGATCTGGGGACACTTTGGCCCACACAGAGCATAATAAACCTGGAATATTAGCATTATACATATGAGCCGAGACAACAGTGTTACTCAGCGGGAGTAGTGAATCCAGAATTTACAGTGAATTTTTCAAATTTATTGTCATGAGACAAAGTCACATTTATATAAAACATTATGTTGCAGTTTTTTTTCCATCAATCAGTACTGTTCTGCGTCAAAAATACTGTCTTGAGAGGCTCGATTTGTTTCACATCCTGGCTACAGTGGGACTTTATTTTACAATTAGGAAATACTTGTGATATATTGAAATCATAGCATCATTCTAATTGTTAAGACATACCATTTTGCTTAGAGGAAAAGGTTTGCGTTCTACTCTGCTCGACCAAAATTTGTAAAAGAAGTCTCTGAAAAATAAGTATTCAAATATATGAAAGTGTCCCCTGCATTCATATCATTCAACTGCAGTGATTTTCTTGTATTCCTCTTATCTTCTTCTAATCTTCTTAGGTCACTTTATCAGTCATCCCTTCCTGAATTTTGACACTTTGTCTATTTGACCCCCAAACTAATGCCGACTCCCTTTTTCTGTCACCCAGTCAACAGTGAGGATGTTGTCTCTACGCGGCTGTACTTTGTGAACGCCTCCCTGCAGCGGGTGACCTTCTCCAGCTCAGTGGGGGTGTCCCTGCCCTGCCCCGCGGGCGGCGCCCCCCATGCCGTCCTTCGCTGGTACCTGGCCTCCGGAGACGACATTTACGACGTGCCCCACATCCGCCATGTGCACGCCAACGGCACTCTTCAGCTCTACCCCTTCTCCCCCTCTGCCTATAACAGCATTATACACGACAATGAGTACTTCTGCACTGCTGAGAACCAGGCGGGCAAGATTCGTAGCCCCAGCATCCATGTCAAAGCAGGTAAGGGTCAGCAGCATCCATCCATCCATCCATCCATCCATCCATCCATCCATCCATCATCCATCCATCCATCCATCCATCCATCCATCCATCCATCCATATTGACTCTCACTTAAACATTGCCAGAGACACACACACTATTCCCTCACACACTCACACCTGGGGGGAGTCTCCAATCAAGCTAATGTGCATGTTTTTGGACTGTGCTAAATGACTGCTTTACCAAAAATATCAAAAGTACATCATGGTTGGGCTTTTATGATAAAAGACTAAACGTACCAGAGGTTTAGACTAAATTAAAAAAATTCCTCACTTTGCTGGCAATATTCATATTTTGCTACTCAGTATGTAGCAAGTACAAGAACATAAAAACACACAAATAGACAGTTGTCGTGGTAACCTCTCTGCACTTTTTGGCAAGGTCAAAGCTGGCTGGAGGGATTGGCTACATGGGAGTAAGGTGTAACTTTTCACAGACACACGCACGTACACGCACACATGCACACACACACACACACACACGCGCGCACACACACACACACACACACACACACACACACACACCTACATAAACATCTTGAGCGCACGCCTGTGTCCCTGCATTTAACAGACTTTGACTAATGTCTATTCACATGCACATGCATGAATCCACTCAGAATCCACCATACCTACTTGCACACCAGCCTGTGTGTAGCTCATGCCAGCAAGCCTCCTGTCTCCCAGTCTCTCCATCTGTCCATGGACTGGAAAGTCCCTGAACCACTCACACATACTCACTCACACACACACACACACACACACACACACACAGTAATTTTCTTTTTACAGGCTGTCTCTTGGTCTGTTATTGCCAGTTCTTTGTAAATGTGTTTAGGAAAAGAATTTTGGAGAATCAGCTACACAGAGAGATGTGAGCAGAGAAAGTGAATTTTGAATCTTGTAATAACCAGACAGACTGAAGATCCATCCGGCATGAAGGACTGTTCACAGTTGCCTACTCTGCATATGCAGCAAACCAATTTATTTACCAGTATAATACACACTGTATACTATAATACACACACACACACACACACACACACACACACACACACACACACACACACACACACACACACACACACACACACACACACCTAGCTGAGGACAATCTCTCCAGTGTGAGTGACCTTCTAAACAGCCTCAGTGCCAGGATGACCTTCCCGCCCAAATAATTACAACAATTAATCAATTAAATGCTGAGGCAACCACAACTCCATAACCCAGGCTCACATGTCAGTGTTGGCACCTGATTACTTGCCCCCATTGCCCCCCCCACCCCTTCCCACATACACACACACACACACACACACACACACACACACACACACACACACACACACACCAGAGCCATACGCCATCCTGCAGTTGCCATGGGTGACAGAGGCGTGAGCATTAGGGTGTGGCACGTCCTGTCTCGGGTAGTGCCAGAGAATGATGGCAGCTGACAGCGCGCAGTGTGACACCTTCCCCAAAAGTTGTCCCCCCCCAGCATCCGCCTGATTCCCTCTGTCCCTCTGTTCACATCTTCACATCCATAACTCTGCCTCCCCCGTGCACACTCATCCAGGTCCAATAATAGCTTCAGCACCTGTCTGGATGGCTCTACATTTATGAAAATTACAACGTGGGCTTTTAAAAAAAAGAAAAGAAATTAGTGCTTTTTGTTTTAACTCTGCCTCCCATTGTGCCTCATTAAATCCTGCTTATATATGTTTTTATTTTTTTCTTCATTTTGATGGAATCTTCTTCTTCCAGTCAGCGGCAATGCATTGTAGGTGTAATATGTAATACTATACAAGCTTGCGGAAAACATGACGATTTAAGGAATTAGGCAGTGTCATAAATGCTAATCTGGGGGGGTTCAGGTGCAGCTTTTGTCACAGATGAAGCATCTTAAAGGGTCAACAGCACACATCGTTTTGCTGCTCTACAATGTATGAGACCTGTTCATATAAAAGCCATCTTGGTCAATCTCCATTGTTCATCAGTTTTATCATAATGAAGCCAAAATTCATACTGGTTGACTTTAAAAGACACCTTACTTCTCTGTTTGGGCCCATTTGTCACGATTTCTAAAACAAAATGGTAAAAGCTGTCACCAAGACAACCGGAAACTCAGCCAAATTTCTCTACTCCTACTATAATAGCCTGACCTTGAGTCTAATCAGCCACAGTGATCCAGGAAACACACATTAATCCAAAACAATATGAAGCAAAACCACTCTTATAAGCATGTTTCTGCAAATATGATTTACATCTGCTCGCCACTCCTGTGGTTGAGGTGGTTCAGGGGTCATTATTAGTTCAATCGCAGGTTCCTGCAGCCTAACTGTCAAAGTGACCTTGAGGAAAGTACTGACGCCTCAGTTGCCTCCCGAGCTGCATGTTCAGCATTTAAACCTGCTATTTGTCCAGATGAGCAGGCCACCAGTTTGTAGGTGTGGGTGCCAACTGGTAAAGTATCTTTAAGTTTAATGCACTAAAAGATATGTGATTTTCTATTAGGGAGGCCTTTAAATCATGCTGTGTGCCAGATGACTTCCGCCGGAGCCCAAATGTCTCGGCTTCTGTGATGCCAGCACCTCCAACACAATAGAAGCAAGGGACACCTGCTCTATGAGCTCACCTCCCGGCTCTTTGTCCTGACTTAATCATGCAGAGCTATGTTGGCTCAGGCCAGGGGTCAGGATCCCTTCTCTGCCCTGTTCATCTTTTTCCTCACGCACAAGTCCTCAGGAATACTGTAATGTCCCTGAACCTGACACAGAGGACCTGCTTCCTCTGTTTTTAAAATATAAAACTGATCCATTCAGTTATGAGACACATTCATTTCTCCTGCATTTCATTATTCCCTCCTCGTCTATCTCTCTGCTTCTCTGTGTTTTGCTGCTTGCTTTATGAATAAGTAAATGCAGTATTTGGTTTCCCCCATCGTTAATTATTGAAGCGACAGTGATACAAGACTTGCCTCCCAGTGCGCCCAGCGTACCAGACCCGTGTTTTTGCTCGTTCCTAGGCAACCAGGCTGCTTATAGTCAGGCATCAGTAACATCCTAATGATTCTGCTGCGCATGCGATGAGTGGGAGTGCAATTTACACACAAATCAGCCAGGCTATCCATTTGCATCCTGTCACAAGGCTTAAAAGAATGAATATGTAATTTCTTTTCCCCTCTGTGTCTTTCATATCTTGGGGGAGGAACGTGTGTTAAATGACAATGCTATCACGGTAGATGGCTCTTATTGGAGCTGGTTACGTGGTTGTGTACACGGGCAGGTTGCTGTTCTGGGGTGATTTAGTTGAATTTAATGGGGCAGGGGAGTGGGGCAAACAGTATTTTCTTCAAGGTTAACGTGTACAGGACACAACAGGGTCAGAAGAGAGACATTACAAACCTGAGGTGACGCTCGCTGGTCTCAAGTGTCATCACAGCAAACATTTACAAGCCTTCAAGCGGGCTTCTAATGCTGTGCGCAGGACACTGTGGACCTTGGGGATTTTGCCCAATATTGACCAGAGACAGGAGGGTCACTCAGAGAGTAAATAAAAGATTGAAAGAATTGGCTCGGCCACAACAGCTGAGGCTACTCAGTCGATGTCAGGTATTGATCTGTAGGTAGATAGCATCAATAAGCAGCAGGCGCTGTTTGAGTGAGTGAATTAAAATAAAGTCTTGACTTGGAATTATGTGTCCTTTACAGTTGCTTACCTTGGGTTCATGTTAGCTAATGTCTGTCAGGTGACTAAAGCGACAACTGATTTGTTCCACAGAAGATAGCTTAGAAAGAATGCAGCAATTGTCACACTAAAACTGTCAAAGGAAATCCAATATCAATAAACCTCAGCTGAGTTTTTCCACTCGATCAGATTGATTTATTAGAAATAAAGAGAAAATAAAGCTCATTATGAAAATGTAAACCTGGGCTGAAGCTTAGGATGGATGTCGGAAGTTAATCCTCAGTATTAAGGGGGAAATGCTCCCCCCTCCCCATTTTGAACAAGGGCATCTGCTTTGATTCCACTGGGCCCCAGTGACAGTGGAGGCTGGCATAAAGGATTATTAATGACCAAGGCAACTGGCCTTCAGGCAAGGCGTTAATTATATCACTGGAGAGCAGTGGGAGAGCGTGAACACGAGCAAGGGCGGGGCCACTCCTGTTCTATGTGTGTGTTTTCCATTGTTTAGCCATTACCGTCCTAATTGAGTGAATATCAATGATGAATACATCTCAACTCTGGCTGATTTCTAGTATTTAACTGTACTGGTGGAAATTAATGCGGTGCCTGGGGTTCAATCTGCACAGTTTGGTGTATTTGGGATTAGTAAACACAGTTCAGTGTCCAAGCAGAGAAGCCGGCGTGCCCTTGAACTACCTGTCTCTCCACCTCACCAGACTAATCCATTAATTCAATGTCACTTCCTGAATTTGTTTAATGAACATTTGTGCTCTGATTCAGCACTTCACATTTCTCGCTAATCTGATGGTGACGGAGTTAACTGGAGAGATAATTCGGTTAGCTTCAGGCTGTTGATTTTTTTCGTCAGGCCAGTCCTAATCGCAGCCATCCTTCGCACAGATTCACAAGCTTTTGCTCTACACGCCATGTGCAGGGGCAATGCTTCTGATGCCCGGCGCCTGTATGTGACAGCTGCATCGGCCATGAGGGAACCTCCAGTCCTCGCCGTCTCCCGGCATCTGTGGCTTTGTGTTTTTAAAAGGCCAAAGGGCCACTTGCCGTGCGGACCCTTCAATGCAGCTCCACGTCAGCCCTCCTTGTGTTTATAGTTTGCCTTCAAATGTGCTGCTCAGGACAGGAAAAAAACTGGGTTAATGTGGTTAAACAGAACACTAGACTGGATTAATTGGTAGGCCTTACCCTGCTATTGCTCTGGGTTAAACGGAACTGAATGATACCAGTTGTAGTGTCCTTGTGTGTAGTAATATGTCATATTAATGCAGCACTAAATTTCTTTCTGAAATGATTATTCTCTCAATCTCAGAGCTCTCACTGGTCCATAGTACTTTACCCTCCAACATCCTCCTTCCACTGATTAAAAACCATTCTTTTCTTTCCATGCCAGTGTTCAGGGAGCCTTACACAGTCCGTGTGGCTGACCAGCGCTCCATGCGGGGTAATGTCGCCATCTTCAAGTGCCTCATCCCCTCGGTCGTCCAGGAGTACGTCAGCGTGGTGTCCTGGGAGAAAGACACCGTTTCCATTGTCCCAGGTAAGAAAAGAACATCCCAAAAGCTCCGGTGAGCACCTGCAGGGACAATTAGCCAAAAGTCCATTCAATATGACCTTGCCGGATCTGTTTCTCTGGCTGGTGTTTGACCATGTGAGGCCCATTTGGGCGTTTGTACTCGCAGTGTTTGATCAGATGGTGGAAAATAATGGAAAGCAAATAATCCAGTTTCATCAATAATCCAGTTTTTTTTAAATTTAGTGACTCAGAGCTTTCCCCTGTTATTTTTAGACAGGATCATTTAATGTGTGTGAGTTTGTGTGTGTGTATGTTTTATTTGGTTGCAGTTTCTTAATTTTTCCATATTTCTGCACCCTGCACTAATCATTTTAATTGTCCATCACTTGCTTCCCCACTGAAGGATTTTCAGAAAAAAAACCTTGTGATTAAAAAAAGTGATTAAAAAACACCGCCTCCTCCCGGGTGCTCACACAGGACCTGATGATGCTGTGGTTAATAGTTGCTTTGCAAGGATGGATAAATCCATCATTATTGGGCCTGTGCTGCTTGTGTGTGAGTGTGTGTGCGTGTGTGTGGGCTCAGGGGATCTAATTTGATGAGTGATAGATCTGTTTAGCTGTTCATCACTGTCACCCAAAAGAGAGCGGCCACACCTCCAGGGTGTCTTCTCTGTCGAATTCCTCAGACGTTTAACCAAATGAGGAAAAAGAGGATCACTTTTACAACTCCTGCCTGCTGCATTCGCGTGCACGGGCGCAGGCACAACAGGCCCGTGCGGTGTAGCGTTAACAATGCGCAGCCGTGGCAAATTGCAAGGTGTCAGATGAGACTGTTTAGGTCAGTTGATACGTATCGCTCCCTCTGCCCTTTATTCGGTGCCCTGATGCCGAGCACCCTTTAATCTCCCTCAGTAGTGTGCGTCTGGGTGGAGTGTGAGTGTGTGTGTTTGCATGGCTCTGTCCTTCACTTGGGAGCGCACATTGATCCAGCTCAGCTGTTATGTGTGTATGTGTGTGGCCTGAGGGGGGTTTCCAGTCTGGATCGATAGCGCTTTCTGTTGGATTCCCCTTTCGCTTGTCACAGATCGCTCAGATTGAGAGTAGGAGAGTCTGTTTGAGGGGGAAACATTTACATATCAGCACAAACAAACACATGCACGTGCACAAACACACCATAAAACATGTATTTTGGTTCACCAAAGTTAGTTTTATAAAAAAAAAAAGTGTGATTCTATCCTGACATTTTAGTTTCACCACACAGGAAGTGACCATCATATATAACTGTTTAATGGCATCTAAAAAATATAGAAGACTTTTTTTCAGTTTAATTGTTGTTGATCAATTGTAATTAATTGCATGTTCAGGTCGATCTTCATTGGTCTCAGTGCACCATTTTTAGGTGCAACGATCATTACAATTAGCGATATAATATTTAATTGTTTAAAGAAATGCCTGTAAGAAAATGCCCCTTTTAAACTAAATAACTATATAGATAGATGTAGATATAGATAGATTTTTTGCCATTTAGGGAACCTTTTCACAGTATCGCATGAGACTGTGTATACGCACTTTTTAATAGTGTCTACTGCATATTTAAAGTTATTCATTAATAAAAATCATCACTATAGCTCTGCTTGCAAGGCTTGCTGGTCTTTGTATCTGTCTCTGTTTCTGTCTCTCTCTCTCTTCTCTCTCTCTTTCCCCCTCTCTCACTCATGAATAGGGCCTATTAGAAACACAGTACTCTTCTTCTTCCCTCATTGGCTCATAGCCTCTTCTCTGCCTTCCTGGTACAGACTGGTGGCCTCTGTCAACATGAGGAACATGCGCGTACACACACACACACACACACACACACACACACACACACACAACACACACACACACACACACACACACACACACACAGAGTAATCCACTCCATCATCCATCCATGAATTACGTTATTCCTGTGCCATTTATTAGCGATAGTCTGCACGGAGGGTACTTGACAGGATGACACATGCCACGCAGACGGCCATGTTGGTCAATAAAGCAGAGTTTGAATGGGTTTTGATAAAGAGGCAGGAGGGTGTTTGCTGACAGCTGGCTTCACTGTGAGACGACCCTGCCGCGGTGTCATGTCACTAGTTGACAGCCAAATCTGCGCCGAGGCCTGTTCGTGTATCGGAGGAGGAGGGAGTTGACAGGCAGACAGTAAAACAGAGGAGGGCTTTGTGTGTTGACTGGTTGTGATGCTGTTTTACTCCCCTGTCACACCTCCCTTTCTCCCACAATCTCTCCATCTCACCACATCTCTCCCTCTAATTGATGGTTTGCCAACGTCGCCGCAAAAAGTAACATTTAATCTTTCACAAATGAGAGAGGACGCCGGCGGATGTGTATGGTGGAACTTCACCCGTGTGCGTGTGTACACGTGTGAGCGTGTATGTGTGTCACCCAGCTCATATCTGTCTTCTCCATTTGGAGCTTAAAACAGTGTGAGTTTTATCTGTCACCATGGTAACGGGTGCAAAACGGCAGGCGGGATGAAGAAGGTGTGAGGATGCATCGCTGCCTGATTTTTATTAGTGCATCCGCACGGCTCCACTTCACTACACACACACACACGCACACACACACACACACATACACACACGGTGCACCTGTTCACACCAGCATATACATGAATACACATGTATACATATGCTGTATTAAACTATACTTCAGTGACCAGGAGTAAATCATAATAGTCTGTCTGTCTGCCTGCCTGCCTGCCTGCCTGCCTGCCTGTCTGTCTGTCTGTCTGTCTGTCTGTCTGTCTGTCTGTCTGTCTGTCTGTCTGTCTGTCTGTCTGTCTGTGTTTATCTAATTTGCAGAATTGGAAATTACATTATTACTGACAACAATGTAATAAATGTAATTTAATAATCTAAAACAAAATGAACAACAAACCATTTGTGAGATGTGGTAGTAAGTTTAACCACCCCACTAGGCCATATTTATGTCCTGTCACAACTTGTTACGAATCATCATCTAATTTTAATCCGTTTTTATTCAAAAGCATTTCACAAATTTCTGGCAAGTAATTACTGTGAAACGTTTTAGCTGCTGCGTATGAGAAATACTGTTTTAATGATCTGAGAAGAGATGGCATGGAGATTCTCTCTCTCCCTCTCTCTCTTGTCCCAGTCTCCATTTTGTGGCCACTCTGTTGAAGACCTTTACCTTTTTATGCACTCCTCTCTTAACTCCTCTCCCTGATTCATCCTTTAGCAGAGCCACTTTGGGGCGCGTTAAAGTGACAAAGCATCGTGCGCTTTTTCCACTCCATCAAACCCGCAAGTGAAAAATAATATGTGGAAAAAGGGCAGAATAGGCAAAAAAGGAAAGACAAAGTGGCGAAGAAGTGTGCCATACTGAATTATGCAGATGGGAAAGTGGGCATAGGATGGAGGTAAGACTGCAGATGTATGAGGACACATGAGAGGGTGGGACAGTGACAAGTTAATGTGTGTGTGTTTGTGTGTGTTATATTCTTGCTGTCCCCAGCACCCAAGGGAGGACAAGGGAGCAGAAGCCCTATAATGCCACTGTGTCCCACCATTAAAGATGCATCTGAGTACTAAATGCCCCCACACACACATGCACACGAAACCACATCTCTTCCATCTTCCACGATCCCTTTATTCATTCCTTCTCTGACCATTAAATATCGCACACACACAGGCACACACACACACACACGGACATCACACACACACAATGTGCATGAATCTGTGTTTGTCTTTAGGACAGCAGTTTGAGGTGGGACGGTGGCATAGTAGATGTGAGGGGGAAATAGGTAGCGTTTATTTATTCATGTGTGTCTATGGGCTTAGGTGTGTGTGTGTGTGTGTGTGTGCGTGTGTGTGTGTGTGCGTGTGTGTTTGTGTGTGTCAGAGTGAACCTGGCAGTGGTTTGTTTTAGGTTATTTATTCAGCACTTGTGTTTGGATGTTTTACAGAGAGAACAGGTGCAGAGCGACTCTGAGCCTGCTCTGTTTGAGCTGTGTGTGTGTGTGTGTGTGTGTGTGTGTGTGTGTGTGTGCGTGTGTGCGTGTGTATGTGTGTGTGTGCGCGTATGTGCGTGTGTATGTGTGACAGAGCAGAGACACAGGGGCATTGAGTGCTGCCCAGACATTGATGGGATGGATGGATGGATGGATGGATGGATGGATGGATGGATGGATGGATGGATGGATGGATGGATGGATGGATGGATGGATAGATAGATAGATAGATAGATAGATAGATAGATAGATAGATAGATAGATAGATAGATAGATAGATAGATAGATAGATAGATAGATAGATAGATGCTCTGTGTAGAGATTGAAATGGAGGAAGATTGAAGGAGGGAGGGAGGTAAGTGAGAGAAGACTGTGCATGAGGAGAATTTTAATGGCACTCCAATCATGCAGGCAGTCTCGTTAGCCAAGGGAACATTTGCATAGCACTTCGATGAATTCATTTGGCCTTACTGAGAGAAGATGGCTCCCTTTCCTCTCTGCTAGTTGGTTATTCATTAAAAACACGCAACCAAGGTGCATGGCTGCATGTGAATTTATCTGAAGATTTCTTTTTATCTCTGACCTGCAGGCCAATGTGTTTTTTTAATTTAATGCGGCTTCGCCGTCCTTCATTTGGATCCAGGCTCGTCGTGTTTACAGCCAGGCGCTGGAAACAGGCAGTAAATAGAGACGACAAAATTACTTTCAGGGTTGGGTTTTTTAAAGATGCAGAATTGACATCATCACATTACTCATTACGCCCCCCTGTGATGTTTTTTGCTCAAGCAGTGATGCTGAGCCTCACCTTAGCTCCCTTCTCCTCTTCCTCCTTTTCTTCCTCTTCACCCTTAGCTGGAACTAATGCATGATGTGGGTTCAAAGTATCAGATCTACACTTAAGGCCATGGCTGTTGGTGATTGCATCACATATAGCAGGGAAAGGAATGGGCATGTGTGTGCAAAGGTTGGGGGGTTGGGGAAAAGGGGAGTGTGTGCAGGGGGGTGTCAGGGAGCAGCCATCAACAGTAAGTGAAGATGACACCTATAATGAAGAATACAGTTGATATGTTATTCTAATTATCCCGTTGACACCACCTTGAAATCTAATGTTGTTTGACAGTCCAAAGCAATGGTGGTTCGTGTGTGCTCGTGCGCGTGTGTGTTTGAAGTTGCAAGCAAGCATGTCCTACAGTCTGACAGTGTGTGTGACATCTGGCTGGAGTCGAAATTTGAATATGTTCAATGTGACCTTTTCCAATAACATGTCCTCTTAGCTAGTTTAAACAAAAAAAAAAATGAAGCCCCACTTTTGGCCAGTTCACAACTAACTGCACCACCTGGAAGTTTTGAATGCAATACAATTCACAAATATGACAATTTTAACACACCGAGGAAATAAAATCCAAAACCATGTTTGCATTTTGGTCATGGCTAGGAAATGCATGTATGCATGTGTTTGTGTTTGAGTATCATGAAGGGAGCTGGGAAAATATGAGAGATCTCCTCTTCATGCAGAGCCCCTCTGGAGCCGACTTAATGACCCGTGACCTGAAGATGTACATGCTAGGGAAAGAGAGATGGTGGGAGGGGGGCAAGTAGAGGAGCGGAGCGGAGCAGGAGGTGGAAAAGCACTGGGCCGAATGACTCGCAGAAAAAATGGATAGAAACTGCAGCAAAAAGAAACGGATGCAAACGCGGCCTGTCTGACAAATCTGATTCTTCATCACCGAGATGTGTCCTGACATGACCACGGTTGTGTGTGTGTGTGTGTGGGGGGGGGGTGAGAATAGCAGAGGGAGTGGACACGACAGGTGCATCTGACGAAAACAGGCTTTTTCTGTTTATTCTTTAAGCTTCTTATTCCCCTGATCTTCTATTCAACTCTGCAGCTGCGTTTGCTTGTGCGTGTGTGCATGAGTGTGTGCGTGAGAGCCTTCGCTGACCTCCCCTGTGAGCAATGGCATCTCTATGCTTTATTAATAGCTAATCAATGGGCTCTCTGGGATGTATGGGATGCTCTAAAGGCTCCCACTAGGCATATACTGGTGTGTCAGCACATGCATGAACATTAACCCCACACACACATCAATACCTGCTCTACGTCAGCAGCTGCGCCTCTTTTTCTGCAGGTAGCTTAGAAAAGTTTTATTTAACCGCTGCACCTAAACGCCGCCTCAGAGGTCCCGTATTGGTTCTCCGTGTCACCTCATTTGTCTTGTTTGCATCTTTAACCACCCCCCTCCTCCTGCTGAGCTTCTTTCCCAGCCTGACCTGACATTTATGCCTCTCAAACACTGGTCAGACCCACCTGACCGCTGCTTGTTTTGCATCATTATTTTTCCTTCTTTTTTTTATTTGCTATTTTCAGCTCGCCTGCCCTCTTCAGATTCTTCCCTCACCTGCTTATTTTCTCCTCGGCGCTCCAGCTTTCTCTGCCACTTCTTTGGTATTTTAAAAAGTGCTCTTTTTGGCCCGTGTAGTCAATGTTGTACAACACTGTGGGCGCAGTGAGTTTTCTCTTCCTCCCGCTGGAGAAAAGACAGATGTGTTTCCAATGTCTCTTGCGAGAACTCCCTGAACATGTTTCCTTGTCTCCTTCTCTCTCAACCTTCCCTGAGCTACTGATTTGCTTCCTGTTGTGACATGTTTATTTTGTCTCTCTCTCTCTCACACACACACTCACACACACGCACACACACACACACTCACAGATATCTAATTATCTACACATCAAATCTATTGAAACTACCCAAAACACCTAATACCTAAAAAATTGTCTTATGCAATGTCTATAAATGTATCTAGATATTAAATCTACAATAATAATAGTAGTAGGTGTTATGAAAAGACCAGACAAAATAGCATAAAACAAATCAGAATTTGGATAGAAATCACCTTAGAAAATTGTTCCAGTAAATATAATTGTTTTTTGGCCTTTTTTTTCTTTCCTTACTGTACCTACAATATATTTTAGTATAAAGCTATTTCCATAAATCAGAAGGGTTGGATTTTTTTTTGACAAGTCATTAGCGCTTTTGATATGAGCTCAAAATAAATGGTAGTGTCTGTGTTCACTGAACGTGATAATCAGTTTTAATGGTCTGACTTACAGGGTGCTCAAGTCCTGAGGAGTTATTTGAGATTTCAGTCAGAAACCGGCTGTTGGCGTCCAAAAAGCCATGTAAAACCGCCAGTTGGTTTATTCTTATACTTGACTTTTATGACATTTTCACTTTTGCCACTCTTGGTTCACTTTTATTGAACATAAGCAGGCTGGATGATTCAAGTTTTTATGTTAAATTAGCCTAGCTAGCCTCTGATAAGTAATACGACTGAGAATAGCTGACTATGGCTCCCTCAGGACAGAGAAGCAACACAAGAGTGTTTTCATGGATAAAGGTTCTGTTTAATAAATAACAACAGATCGACTGTGGTGTGCTTGTGCTGCAGCTTTTTGACTACATTTAAGCTGCCAAGTTTTAAAATGGTAACATGCCTCTCGTGTCTGCAACATTAAAAAAAACCTGATATTGTCTTGATATTTTAGGTGGGAGTCACAGTAGTGGAAGAATGGGCTGGGTCAGGTTAGGGATCAGTTACCTTTTTGTTACTGAAATGTAGCGGAAATAATTAGTTACAATGTTGACTTCAACGATGGAAAGATGATGGATGGAACATTTAGGAGATGATCCTACATCTCCAGCATGTGAAAGTCAAGCTAACCTTTTGCTCATGAAACAGCCTGAACCATCCTGGGACTCTCCGTTTCCACTGCCTGAAGCTTCTACTGAAGTTTCATCCAGCTGATTTGTGACTTTTAAAGCAGTTTTTTTCTTACAAATTAAAATCCTGAATTTGCAAGTTTGGCAATACCTAAAGAAGCTAATTTAATTTACTCCAACTCAGCAAATAAACAGCAAGTTTTTGCTTTTGGAGTTGGTGGGTTAAAATGCAGAGTTGCATAGTTGTTCTGATATACAATATTTAACATACCGGTAACATTAACTCAAAACCAAAAATGACAAAATCTCCCCTCAGATGATTGAGGAAACCCACATTTTCATTTGTGAAATGTGGACAAAACCAAACTATGGACTTGTTTATATATTGTGGTGAAAGTGTCAGTTATAGCAATAAAGAAAATCATGTTTCTGCAAAACAGAGACAGTCTTGGGTTACACACACTTCCCTTGGTTAATGTTGCAGCACACTGGTCTGTTGCTCTGCTAAAATTGCTAAATTTAATAGTATTTTTACTGTTTGAAGTTAGTTATCTTTCTTAAAATGATGAAAGATTGTCGTCCAGTTTCTGTAGGTCACGGGAATGTGCAGAGAGGACTAAAACAAAGTGTCCAGGATTTTCTGTTTGAGAAAGGGCAGGTCTTTTATTTCTGTTTCACAAGTGTCCCTGGGACCTCATTTGCATCTCGGAAGCCTCACTTTCCATTTTTGATCTTCCTCCACCAAAAGGAAGCGACCTCATTTTTCAATGAGATAAATTCCTCGGGTGTTGTGGTGATCATTAAAGTCCCACTCGCAGATGTCACCTTAGAGTTTCACTCACGTGACAGTGCGGTGCTCAGCCGGGGTGGCAGGTGGAGGGGTGGGTAATTGTTGATAACCAGTGGATGTGACTGGAGGTTTTCCCTCTCCATAACTCAACAGCGCGTAGCAGCGTTCCACTAATAGGGAGAGCGGCTTTGCATATACGCAATGTGTTGCTGTGCAGGAGAGAAGCACCCGAGCGCCATCAGAGCCCGTGCATATGATCTTTACTGTCCCTGCATTTCAGTTTGTGCATTTCTGGTTGCACGAGCATGGTTTCGTGCTCACCCGTGCGTGCTTGTCTATTGGGTTTGCGTGTGGCTCGTTTGTGTGACGATTATGCGGCGGGGGGTTGACAGGTAGAAGGTACTGTAAGCAAGACAGATGCATGTAAAGAGCAGAAGAGATGGCAGGGATGGAGGGAGGAAAAATCCAGTGGAAAGATAAGAAAGAACAATTGCCGAGGAGGAAAGAGATGGTAGTCTCCAGAGAGATGCACATGTGGAGCGGAGACACATTCTGCCACCATAAGCATGTTTAAAATTTGAACAGGCACTTAAGAGGGACAGCACAGAAATGCATATGGCTGGAAGAGGCTTGGAGACTCCTGTAGGATAAAAAAACACTGATTTTGTGTGTTTGAGGGAGAAAGAGAAGTGTTTAAAAAGAGAGATAGAACTGCAGAGGAAGGAATGGAGGGGAAAGGAGAGATATAGGCTTCCTTAATGGAGGTGTTTTTGCTTCACTAATTTTAGGGCCCATTTAACAGAGTGTGCTCCTCTCTCTCTTTCTCCCTCTTTATTTCTCGCTCTCTCACGCCATTTTCTGTCGTTCTCTCCCCTCCCTCTGCTCACCAATCTCCGATCTCAACGCTGTGTCCCCATCCCTACATCTCCAGTTAATTTAATGAAGGGTTGCCCGATTGCTTTTAGCATTAATATTCCAATACCAAGTGATGTAAATAATTAACGCACCCTCACTTCATTCTCCTCCTCCCTCCCTCTCTCCCTCCCTCTCTGGATGATGTTGAGCCCCATCTGTTGTCTCTGTGGTGGCACAGATCACTCCCTTAGGACCAGAGGGAAGAGTGGGATAAGAGGGCACAGAGAGAGGGAGAGAAGGTGTGTTTGAAGCCATTAGGCATGTTTTGGTTTGGTGTCGGCGCTGGGATTCTGTGGTTGTCGCGTTAAATCCGTCTGAGCGAACTGCTCAGATTTAACTTTCTGCATCTCGTCAGAGTATATACGGCAGGAGGAAGATTGCACTGTAGCTTTTAAAGGTGCATCACCAACCCGACAACCAAACTTGTCAAAATGTCCAGCAGTTCAGGCTTAAAATGGGTCCACGTTCATTAGCACTGTTGTTAGCATCTGACGACCATCCACACCCACTAGAATGTCACTGGCAGAAAGACGCAACGCTGTTCATTAGAGGGTAAAGCATGACCAGAACAATCGAGAATCTCTGGTCTGGTTGCTATGATAAATGCAGAGTAAACAAATGGGCCATATTGGATAAATGCACCTATTGTTCGATACTGTTTTAGTAGACAGAATGCCATTTCCCAACCATTTAACACACTCTTTTCATTTAAATTCATGCACATCCATTTTTTGCCATCATTCACACTCTTAGCTTGTCCATCAGCAGCATTTTTTTTTCTTCTGCAAGTGTGATTTGTCACAGTTGCTCCTCTGCTGTCTTGAGGTGATGTAACCAATTTATACATACAGTAGAGAGTCTCATTTTTCTTGCCATTAAACCCTGCCATGAATACTAAATATATCGTTCCCTTTCCTCTTAAACAAGCTGACTAAAAAGAAAATACATTAGGATGCATAAAAGACTGAAGATGACCAGCTTTGGGTGTCATGGAAAGAGTCTTTTTTGATGTGATGCATCATTTCAGTACATTTGATCAGTGGCCCCAAGCCATCAATAATAAGCCCGCAGACATCAGCACACAGTCCGAGTGGCTGTGTTTTTGTGCCTACCCCTCGGACTGAACTGCAGTTCTGTCTTGTCTCTTTTGGCAAATCTCTGCTCATTAATGAGAACCTCTCAGAATACCATTTGTCAAACCTGAAGTTTTGCTCAAGTTGAAAATACTCTTTAACTTTGGATGTAGCATCCTGATAGATCTGCTGGTGTGTGTTTGGCATATGTGAAGGCCGCTGGATCTTGTCTCCATTCTACACAATGATTTTTGGTTAGCCCATAGAAAAACAGTCAGTTAGAGCAGTTGGCCAGTGAGTCAAGACTCTAGACGACAACATGGCAGCCATCGAAGGACTTTGTCTTCCCACTTGCCTCCAACTTTCTCTTTACTTTGCAGTGAAGTGTCATCTCTCCTGCAGCGCTCATGGTTAGCCTAATCTTGAGCTTGCAGCAGCCCCTGAGGTGAAGTTGCCAGTTTATTAAATTTCACAACCTCAAGGTGGTCGTGTCGCCTTGTAAAAAAGACAAATAGAGAGTTTGTGGATGTTTGTGTTTGTTCTTTCCAGGTTTGTGTTGAAGGACAGGACGAGGCAAATTGAGTAATGGCGGGAAAGGGTGTCCGTGTTAATGGCTGCCTTTTGTCTGCGGCTTTGCTCACTTTTGTAAACACCACTCAGGCATCACGTTGTGACCTCACCCTCCACCTCCTATTCGCAACCAGCACCCACTTACCGTAAATGTCCCCTTTCTTACCATAGTGCCACACAGAAGCCACACACAGCCACTCCGGCGTTTTTGCAACCAAAGCCATTTTTTCAGTTTCCTTGAGTACTTGAGAGGGAAAAAACACATTAAAGTTTAACTGCAGGAGTGGAGAAAGGATGAAAAAATAAAAATAAAAGGGACTTCACTGCACTGGCGCTCACGCTACTATCCCAGCACAGCTCTCGCTCCAGTGTCTGTGCTTTGTTTCACTTCTTGGCCAAATGAAAAGGTCACAGGATGCATAGGGACATGCAAGGCTCTGGAGAAATTAAATTAACAGGGTAGACAATCAGGTATTGGAGAGAATATTGATATTCAATAAGTCCATCACAGCCGTGAAGAGTCATTCTATCACACGTTTCACACCACCGAGTCGGGAGAGCAAGTGACGCTGTATTAATAGGTTATGTCATCGCCTGCTGCAAAGCCTCCTATCAAAGTCAGAAGTCAAAAATTACGATCGTTTATGCGTCCAAACCTTCAGAAGGCGCAGAGACAAAACCGTAAAAAATGAGAAGAGGGAAGAAAGAGAAACACACGCAGAGTCGGGGACAGATGGGGGAGCTGGCACGCACATGGCACACTTTGCATGTGAGTGCGTGCATGTGTGCGACACACAATAGTGGTAATTATCTTAGCCGTTGAGTGCACGCGGAGCTTGGCAGTATAGAGGGTAGAGGGGTGTGCGTCGGGGAGGGGGGGGGGCAGTCAAACAGTAATATAATCATAGTCCTTTGTGTAAGCAAGAGCAGAGGGCAGCTCAGTGTCAGCTGTTATTGAGTGCTTATCCCCTAACGGCCTCCCCTACACAAAATCACTCACACACACGCAGACACTCACAATGTATAGCTGCTTCTATATAAACCGAGCAGATCTCACTTTCAAGCCTCAGATACACCTGAGTTCACCACAAATCTATCAGCTCCGTACCGACAATGCAAATTATTCAAGCCGAACCTCGTGTCTTATTTGATGTGCAGTGGAGTGTTCAGGTGACAGTTTGACCCTGTAACACAATGCCGAATCACTATAGTAACACATCGCAAGGTAACCTAGTCTATGCAATACAAAGCAGTCCTTTGTGGAGAAGCAAGTGTTGCTAGAAATACATGAATACTTGTACTGAGGACAATATGAGGACTTGTTACTGACTTCATAAGGAGAGTAAATATATCGATGCAATAGATGTTATTATTCAATAATGAGATGCCTGAAGTATTACATCTGTTTACAATACCAATATCATTTTTAGGAAGACAAAAGTGATGAAAAACTTTACTGTGTCATTTTTATTGTTACACCCAAAATCAAGACAGAGAAGGTGAAAATGGAAGGAATGGACCTAATCCTGGAATATTAGTTACCGTAATTTCCGGACTATAGAGCGCACCTGATTATAATCCGCATAATCTAATTTTAGAAAGAAAATCAATTTTGTACTTATACAAGCCGCACCGGATTATAAAACGCAGGTATCCCACGTAGTAATATGAAAAATTAGATTGAAAACATTCAGTACCGGTAGATGTTTTTATTACCGTATGAGACGAGTCACTGACGAGTGACACACAGACAGGTAAGAAACAACAGCCACTCTTTTCACTTGTATGTTTATACAGAGACCTTAAATCCAATTTTTATCACGTCAGGATTTTTTAACTTTTCTTTTAATTTAATCCGCTTAGCAACATAAACAAATATATTCTACCGGGAAATGCTTTTTTTTCTAACGGTGTCTGTAGTGCAGCTACCTTGAAATATACGTTTGTATCAGCTACACATAAATTACGTTGTTTATGCTTTTTTACTCAAACAATGAACAATCTAAAACTCCCCGATGGCCCACCTCTAAAATCTTCTATTTTCATTGCGGTGGCGATTGCTTTTGCCTTCCGTCTGATTTGTACAGCGGAAACACCGTGGCCGCCTGCTCTCCGTGTGTTGACCCAGTCTTCCAGAACGTTTTCAAGCTCGGGCCACCTGCGATGTTTACGTCTAAAAGCTTTTGTTGTCTTTTTGCTTTGGATCAGTTCTTCAGGCGGGCGTCTCCACCTTCTCACCATTGATTACCGTAATGCCAAGATTACGTGCGGCAGCTCGATTTCCTTCTTCATCTGCCAGAGCGATCGCTTTTAACTTAAAAGTCGCATCATATGCTTTTCTTCTAGTATTTTCCACATTGATGAGGGTCAGTAAAAATGACTGATTCACAATAGTTGTGATAGTGCGCCACGAAAAAAAAAAACATAAATAAACCGCACCGTAGAATAAGCCGCAGTGTTTAAAGTGTAGGAAAAAAGTAGCGGCTTACAGTCCAGAAATTACGGTAGTCTTCCTGATCCTTTAGCCCGGAGGAAAGTCCACAGCTGACCAGAGAAGACACACATCTTAAACTTGACCTGTGACTGTAAACACACACCCACACGTTCAAGCACACACAAAACTGCCTGCAAGTCTCCTTAGATATAATTCTTTCAACATGGTCTATTGACCCTCACTCGCTTTCTTCCCCTCTGTCAGCTCTGCGGGGATGGGCTTACCATCCACACATTCTTGATGATAAATAAATCGCTTTGTCTCCTTATCAATAATGGATTCTTCTTTGAAGACCAGCTTTGTGGTGGTGGTGGTGTTGTTTTCCATTCTCTGTCTTTACCCCTCCATTGCGCCCTCTTAATTTCTTTTCCATCTGATTCAAGAAAGGAGTCAGTCAGGGAAAACACAGAAAAGCACTCAGAATCTCCTTCAATCTGTTCAGAGCCCACCTGTTGCTCTGGAAATAGAGCAACAGGAAATAGAAAGAATAACCCCAACACCATCGCACATTTGTTTTTATAAATTTTATTGCTGATAAAATTGGGCTTCTTTTGCTGAATATTCAGCCACACAGTGTAAATATTTCAGAAAACACAATGTTATTTGACTTTGACCTGGATGCACATCAGTCCTGATCACATTGAATTAATCAGAGAACAAAGATTAAGGTCACCTATTAAACAAATGTTTATCATTCAGTAATGGGTTATATCAGGCACAATGACATAATGAATAGAGAAGGTGGAAACAGCCATATTTATAGCACCTTCAGTGCATCAGGGATGAAACCAGGTTTTCAGGCTGCACAGATCAGCTACAAATTTCCTTTATACATTTTATTCTGTGCTGCAATCACAAGAAGAGTGTTGTTCCCGGGCTTCTTCAGTGGGTGTGCTCAGTCTTCACACGCAGGTGAGTAATACATCTCAAGGTGAAGGCTGCCCATTCAGGCCTTTATCACAGAAGAAGAAAAAGTTTAAAAAGTACAAGCAGCCCTGGCTGCACGTAAGCCCAAATGTTTTATTTTAATATTACTCGTGTGGGGCCATTTTGTTTTGGTGCTTTCAAGAGTCTGCTTTATTTTATTTTTTTAAAAACAGCCTATATTGTTATCCGTTAAACATTTTATGACGTGTTCTACAGGTTGAAGCTAGAGAGGCACCGCCTGGGCAGCGTCGTCGTCCACTGCCCTGCATCTGATGTGATGTGCAGTGTATGTTGTATGTCAGGGCCAAACAGCTGCTCCTGACACAGAGCCGTTGGGCACCTGTGTGTGTGTGTGTGCCTGTGTGTGCTCTATATCACTGTCACTTACAGAGACGGAGAAAGACACCGATGTTGTTCCAGGCTGACACTTATCTGACGCCACTGTCCTCAGCTCTCACGGTCCTGTAGGCAGATATACATGCTCTCGTGTGTCGTACAGTCACATCACATCAAACCGTGGCTCCTAGATTCTGGCCCAAAGCCCGTACATGTCTTTCCCCAACCCCATCACCCTCTCTCTCTCTCTCCTGTCTCCTTCCTCTGACTTGTCCCTATCTCTTTGCTCTAATTGATTTTTACGTCGCTGCACAGCGACTGTTTGTCTCCTTTGCTACCCATTTCTACAAATATCAATTGTTACTCTGCGAGTAAGTGTCACTGCACAGAACAGACGGACCAGTGTGAGAAGAAACGCTCAACAATTACTGAAGAACACAGCATGTGCTAATTGGTTGAAACCAGACATAGTGCCAACAGTGAATATGGCGGCCAAGAAACTTCTAAGTTCAGCACCAAAGTTAGAGACTTTGACCCGACCCCCCCGCCCCCCCCCAAGTCTAACCAGTCATGTGTGTTCTGGTCATACTTGACATGGGTTGGGTGTGTTTTAGTCCCATTCCTAAATATCTGCCTAAGCCTCAGCACAAGACCGCAGCCCTGCTCCACTTTGCCTTGTGCTCGCTCTAATTACGCTTGAAAGTTATAAAAATAGACCCAAACTTCGTCTGACCTGTTGCGAGAGACAGTTTTAGTGATTCTTGTTCTATATAAAGGACTAGTCTCCTGCCCTCCTGGTCCACTTCCACAATGTTATCCTCAACAGAGTCAAATGGGGGGTTTTGATGTTTACCTGGAGTCGGCGCTGCCGTGCAAGCGTGTTCTTTATTTCCTGCTCCAGTTCTGTAACTGAACAATGTCTCTGATGTCGTTTTGCTCTGAATTCACGTGAGGGCGAGGTCACGGCGCACACACCAACGCACGTGCACGCACCCAGTCGGCAGTCATGTTCTGCCAACACTCCTTGTAATCCCTCTGACAAATTACATCGTCTTCTCCTCCTCCTTTCTGCTCCTCCAACCCCCCTCCCCTCTGCCCTCCCTCTTTCCAGCTGAAATTGGATTTGGATAAAGACGGCTTTTCTTTTTTCTTCTCTATTCTTTGCGGCTTTGGATGAAGAGGGATTTGCTTATGGAGATTACATGCAAACACGTAATATGCATGCTCGCAGACTGCAGCATGGATACGTCACATTTGAGGAAAAACATCTTCACTCATAAACAAGCCCCTTCCTCCCCGATTCACCACTTCTCTTTTCCCCCTGCCTGGACTATAGTGACAGGCTCCATCGCCAGGGGTCAAAAGGCTCTCACTTTCTTTCCCCCTCTCTCATTTGTTTGCCTCCTCTTCTCTCCCACATGCTCACCCTCTAGAGCTCTTCCCCACCACTTTATCTCTCTGTCCCCTCTGTCATCCTTGTTCACTCCCCAGTGCTGTCTCCATTATTCCTCCTCCCCTCTCCTCTCCTCGTTCGTCTTCTCATTATTGTCCTCTCTGCTTCAGCTCAGGTCAGAGGAGCTGGCAGCAGCACAGTGTGATGTTGACTCCAAGGCCTCCTGCGGAGTACAGCTTTCTCAGAAAACATGGTTTGACCTCCTGCCACTTCTTTCTGAGCAGTTAAGCTCGCGTAATGGACGGGCGCTGCGCGTGCTTGAGCATGTGTGTGTGTAGCTTTGAAGCAAAATCATGCAATATCATCAGAGTAAAAGATAACTCGGTCATTTTGCATATCACATTTTGGCGCAAGGTTATTATAAAACACTGGCTTTTGGAATGCACATGCGTGTGTGTGTGTGTATGTGTGTGTGTCAGAATGGAGTAAGTTGTTGGTGGTATGACTGACTGAATAATTGAAATGTGGTGGGAGCTGAAGGTGTTTAACCTTGAACTCCAGACAAGACAATAATCAATATTTAAGCAGAGCAGAAATGATACACAGCAAAAAACATACACATGTGCACACGCATACACTTGGACATAAGCGTACACTCTCATTTTATACATTCTTTCATTTTTAAATGGAAATTTTAAGTGTGGAATTGGGATTGAACAGTGTATTTCTAAACACTGGTACTTTGGATTCTATTGAGTTCTACTGAGAAGAGCATGCGCGTCTCATGTTTTGCATTTCACAGACAGTTGGTAAGAAGACAGTACCCACTGTCTTCCTCCCCCTCCCTCCCTGGACCACCAGTAGTGATAATGGGGAGGGACCTGTCAGCTCACTTAATGCAGTTAATGTTTTTCTCTGCCTGGGGACGCAAGCAAGCAAGCACAAACACACACACACACACACACACACACACACACACACACACATTCATGAAGTCTTGAAATACACCGTCCTCTCCTCTCTCCGTCTGTCACTATCTCTGCTTCATTCCTTCTCTTCTGCATTTCTCGCCAGTCTCCTCACACTCCTTTCTTCCTCCTCTTGCTGCCTCCTCAGTTTCCTGTCAGTTGCACAACGCGCTGCACCAGCCCTCTAAAATATCGCAGATCACAAAAAATGATGTTCAATTTTGGCTCCAATTTCCACACAAGGTTAAAGTTGAATATAACAATATCAACACCATTATTATTCATGCCTCATATCAACGTCAGAGTCAGATCATTTCCTTCACCGTACTGGAACCATCTATGCATTTTATGAATCTATCTATAGGTATACTTCTCTAACAGCACCTACACAAGCGCAGTGCATGAAACAACTAAACAGACAGGTACACCTAATAAAAATAAAAGGCTTATCGACACAAAAAACCGCATGCCTTTCTTCCTCTACACCCCCCCCCCCCCACCATCCTCTTTCTCTGTCCCTCCCTCTTACGCTCTGTTGCTCTGATGACTATTACCCAAGCAAACCAGAGTTGTGGAGGAATCTTCTATTTCTTGCCGCTCTTCGCTGTCTCCTTATCTTTCCCTTCCTCTCCACCCCTTGTGTTTTCACAGCTCCACAATCGCTCTTCTTACTCTCTCTCTCTTTCTGTTCAATTTTTTCTACCTTATCTTCCTTCCCCTTACATATGTGGATCTCATTCTCTCTCATTATAATGATTTTAGGTTCAGCTTTGCTTGCCGGCCATTAAAGCCAGGCAGCAGCAGCAGCAATGCTCCTTCCTTTTAGTTTAAGCAGCCTCACAAGATGGCCTCAATTTTGCAAAGCACGTCATGCATTGAAATACTAAAACAGCTCCTCTGTTGCTTCTGTCCAAATTTAACAAGTAGGAATTCTGTCGTGCAGCAGAGATGCTAGCACGGACATGCTGAATGACCTTGGCAGATGCCACCTCTAGCCAAACTGCCATAATCTCTGTGCCAGCCCTTGATGAGACCTCCCGTTCATCAGGGATCGCTGTTAAGGCCTGTTACAGTTGACAGATGGACAGGATGGTGAAGATGAAGGGGAGGGGGGGTTGTGGTGAAATGTGAGTGTTGGGAGGCGCAGGTAGAGGCCGGGAGGTTACTGTGTCCCTGTTTGAATATGCCCAGAGAATTAATTTTAGTCTTTTAAGGCTTGCAAAACTGGAGGATGCTTAAGAAAGAAAAGGAATTTAAAGTGTTCCATACATAAGACTTCTGGGACTTCTATATGTTGGGTAAGGATCTATGAAGCCTCCAGACAGGTTGATAGTTGATGCTGGGAGATTGATTTTTCTTGTTGTGTGATGAATGAACATAGCTTTTCTCACCAGTCGACCTGTTGTGATCAGAAATAAAATCCACAACTTTGCTTACACCTAGTAAATTGATATATCAGCCTTCTTGTGAAAAATGTGAAAATAAATATCATGGATTTTGCTCGCCACCTTACAGGTCAATCTGGGAGCCCCTTTGTGCAGATCCAGTAAACTGTATGTTTCCAGTCAGGACTTCCTCCTGCGTAGCTCTGCAGTTGCTCCCACTCCTCTGCACCATTAGTGTCCTGAACAATCTTATTCTCTGGAATCTAGTTTACACTCCTTTGTTGAAGTCCAAATGTTGCCATCCTTTCTCCCCCTTCCTCCTCTCTGTTGACTTTCCTCTCCTCCTTTTCCCTTTCTTTTTTATCCCCTCCCCCTTGGTTCGGCAGTGACATTGGGCTAAAGTGGGACAGAGTGCAGGGGGGCAGTGAGGCAGAAGCGACAGAGAGACAGCCAGGCAGGGAGGCAGCGAGAGCTCCTACTTTGTTGTGGCAGCCCCACCCCCCCACCCCAACCTCCCAGCACGTACCTCTGGCACTCCTGGCCCCTCGGGCGCCCTGCGACGTCTGGGGGACCCGCTTTTAGCTTGTCACCACTACTCTGCTGCACTCTGCAACATCTGTCTCCACAGTTCTCTGCCTTTCCTGTCGTCCCTCATTTCTTTAACTCCTCCTTCCTCCTCTTTTGGGTTTCTGTCGCCAAGATGCCCAGCAACAGCGGCAAGGGCGCATCATCACAGCGGCGCAAGCTGTGGTAGGAATGCGTAGGAGATGAATGAGAGTTCCTCCCCCCGATGGCCCACCCTTTCCCTGCTCCGAACATGGGACTGCCACAAAAGGTGCACTCGGCTGCACACAGGCCTCGCTCCCCTGCGACCCCCTCCTCCCCTGATCCTTAAGACTCGGAGTGTATCGCAATGCTGTTTCTTACATGCTGTGACACCGTCGTAGTCTCACAGAGGAAAACATAGATTTACAAAGGCCAAAGTTTTATTGATTTGTGTGAGAGTTTATCACACGGCACTCACTCTCTGTCTCAGCCTCCCTCGGGCTCTCTCTTGTTCGCAGTAGCAAATGTGCACGTATCTGTGTGCGCATGTGTGTTTGTCAACCCCCGTGCTCTCAGAAGACCCGTTATCGGTATTTTCCCTCTCCGCCACATCTTCCTTTTCATAATAGATGACAATCACACAAAATTTTTATTTGGGTTGTTGTAAATCTGTTCACACATTGTTGTTTCTGTGTTCTCCAGCACAGAAATAAGGCCACGCTTTAGTAGACTTCACTCTGGTCGTGTATGTGTGTGTGTCTGTGCGTGTGTTTGCGTGTTTAAAAGGAATTAGCTATGTCCCGTTAGCCTCCTCATGACTGGTGAGCATGTATGTATTTATTATCTATGAGACTGAATAATTCAGGACCAGAGCGGCACAATGCACCACATGTTGACAAATCTCGTGTATGTTTTTGCATGTACGCATCATTGTCTCTGACCGAATGGGATCCGGAATAAATTTAATCGCGGGTTCTTTTGTGCAGAGCATCATAACAACCATGAGAGACGTGCGCATGCTCTTTGTGTTTATTTTCTTAAATTTTTCTAACCATCCAGTGCATCTTCCATTAGGGCTGCTTGCATATTTACTGTTATTCCAAATAAACCAAACCATTATTAGGGGAAGCAGGGATGAAGACGTGGGGAGTGGGCCGCCGATAAAAACAGGACCGGTCATCAGGTTCCATTTCCGTTGGTTTGGATGAGCGCTTTTTCCATTTGCTCTATCTGTTTTTTCCTGCCTCCTCCTTCCTCAGTCTCCAGTATGACTTGTTTATAGCATAAAATGCGTGCGTGGGCATGAGGGGTCCCACCTTCGAACTGATGTAGAAAGAGAGAGCGAGAGACAGGTGGAGACTACAGAAAGCAGTGCAGCAGATAGAAATCTGAACAGGAAATGCAAAGAAAAGAGGAGACATAGCATGGAGGGGAAGGTTTCCACGCGTGCAGATGGACGTGAAGGTCGACGGCTGGAGCTTAAAATCTAAAACCGTTGTGGGGAGATGATATGTAAAATCTGCCCCCGCTCCGCTCCATTAACCTTCTGTTATTTTGACATAACCTTATCCTAGTACCCACACACTTCTCAGCTCTGCCCGAGTCAAGGTGCCGAGACACTGTCCTTGTGGTAGGACTAACTATTATAGACTCCTTTGAACATGACGAGAGAAGAGATAGGAACGAGTGTTGTTCATTTTCCACTCAAGAAAGAGGGGGTGGGGGTGGAGGAGAACCTCTTGTCGTCTGGTGTAGATTTCCCTTTGTCAAACACATGTCAATTCTTCAGTCTCAGCAGAGGAGAGGAGGATGGGAAAATTATAGCTGCAAAGAAAAGGATGAAGGGGGAGAGGGTGGGTGGGACGGAAGAGGGGAGGAGAAGGAGGGGGGTATTGATTTGACACTCGGGGAATCACACCACAGCTCTGTTCATTTTCATTCATCTGGCCTTGTAATGGGGGTGTTAATATGGCAGGTCGGAGGGAGAGGGCAGGAAGGGGATTTAGGAGGATGAGGGTATTTTATTAGAATCCAATCGCTATTATCCTTCACCTCGCACACATCCATCCGTCACATGCACAGCCACAGACGCACGCACACACCGTCGCCTCGCATACACCGTCGCTCAACACACACGGGGGCATGCGAACACACTCGTACCTCTATAAGAGTGAAGGTGGGGGGGGTTTAATTATCTACCAGACTTAAATAGGCTCGTGGGCTGTTTTAGACACGTGTGTGCGTGCGTGTGCATATGCACGCGGTGAGGAGGGCATTTACACACAGCATGAGCAGCTCAAATGAAATAGCTTTTAGTCAGTGCCTCCTTGAAATCATCTATAATGGGCCCTCAGTAATTATCAAATAAATTACATGGGAAAGAGTGGAAGGGGAGAAATCACAACAGTTCCTTTCATTCTCTCTTTGGCAAACATCACCACTTCAATACGCAATAGGTGGCGACGCACAAAAATACAGTGTGAAAAGATTACAAATGTGTTTTTGTGTATGAAATATGTGGTATCACTCAGAGCAACACGAGTACCTCAATGTACATTTTAAAAAGCGGCCTTTTGTCATATTAAAACAAAACCTATGGATACTTCTGGACAGAGGACTGCCTGTGGGGGCCTGTTTAAGTGGAGCTCTCCATGGTACTGAGATGCTGTGGGTCGGTCTTCCAACAGTTCAGTATGGTTATGTTTTAAGCAGTCTTCACCTATTTCTATCATTTAAAATGTTTGCTTTTAATCAAATTGGTGTGTGCACTCATCCATAGTCAACATCTGATACCTCACATAAGCTTGTTGGAGACCACCATCAGTGTTAATGTGAGTGAGCACAAAACTCTAAGTTTTAGGGATCCATACAATAGTCTGGATTTGCGCTGTTTCATAATTACCGGTATGGAGAAAACCTCATTGCATGAGGTATTTTGTAGAGGATTCCATACATCAAATGTGTTGAAGTGTTGAAGAAAAACAAGCCCATGATTTGATATGAACACAGAACACAATAAAACAAGCTTTACAGTTCTTTTTGGGATTGAACAGTAGTACATCTGTGCTCTTCTCCAGTTATATGTTTCAAAATATGATTCCATTTAATACTTTTTCTTCTGATTTCAGGGTCTGAACTAACCAGACATCACAACAATAAATGTGATTTAATCAAATGAGCCATAAAGAACTGGAGGCAATTCTGAGTCAATAATCACGCTAATGAGAAACAGTGGAGAGAACAGAAGTGAAGAAAGAAGAATAATAAGAAGACACATAAGAAACGTGCGCTTGATTGTCATTTTGACATCACAGAGTGACAAAGAGCTGCATACAGATATATGCGTCACCCTACAGTCTCAAACTGTCTCCTAAATCTATGTTTGCAAGTGTGTGTGTGTATGTGGTTGCCTGTATGTGTTGTACTAAAAAGCCTGCGGTCCATTTAGCCTAAAATCTGAAAAGCAAACCTTGACAATAATGTTCCTTTCGCTCCTCAGCACATTTTTGTGAAAAGAGCCCTTGGTAAAAGAATAAAGTGAGAGAGATGTGTTGTGGTCCTCTGTGGCCCATAACCCAGGTCTGTGAATCAATTACACATCCATTCAGCACTTTCTCACCTCTCCTCTGATCAATCGCCATCATTTAAATGGCTGATTCCATTTTTGCCTCTGATGAAGGAGGCACGCACGCAACAAACAGGCGTACACAGGCACTCCTGCGCACGGCGCTGCGTGCCACTGCAGCGCCCCCTACCCAGCTGCTGTCACGTGAGCGCACGGGCCCTAGCAACAGCAAGCAAGCGAGCGAGTGTTCAGGAAAGAGAATCCTAGTGAGAGCAGGGGAGAGATGAATGGGTAAAGAGATGGGAAAGGAGGGGGGAGCATTAATAAGTGATGAGTCCACCAGTGTGAACTGCTGTTAGTTAGCATTGCTGCAGCACCGCCTTCATTTGCATGGCAGAGCAAAGAACAAACCCCCTCTCCTTACCTTCCTATATCTTTTCTTTCGCTCTGATTTCACGTTACTGCGTTTTCCCACAGCGTTTCATTTATTTCTGCTTTAAACATGTCAACACACGCACACAGTCCATTGCCTCTGATCTCCTTATCCAGCTAACTCTGAGCATCATATCCAAACCTGCCCCCCATTCTTCTCGCACCAGTTTTATCAACCCTCAAGTTGCTATTTGTAGCGTTTGATGGTGTCTTGTCTTGCAAAACATGTCAGTTACCTGAGCAACGTTCTTTTTTTACGCCTCCATCTTAACCTCTTCTTGCACCTTACACCTGAAAGTGGGGTGTCCATTCTCAAGGGGGAACTTTGGAGAAAACATTGATGCTTCAGGCTCCCTAATCCGTTTTCATTGTGTGTGTGTGTGTGTGTGTGTGTTGTGTGTGTGTGTGTGTGTGTGTGCGTGTGTGTGTGTGTGTGTGTGTGTGTGTGTGTGTGTGTGTGTGTGTGTGTGTGTGTGTGTAATTGTGTACCAGAAATCCCACAGACAGACACAAACATGCAAATAATGAGACAGAGAGATGGAGAGGGGCGGGAGGAGGACACACACACACACATACACAGATCAAGCAAGAGCTTCACTGTACTTGGCTTGACTTCCCGCCTCAGGCTGATCAGCAGAACTATTACTTACAGACCTCCTTGCAAGAGAAGAGAAAGAAAACGAGTGCAAAGGGAGAAGGGAAACGACAGAAACGGCGAAAGGTAGAGAATGCAGAACAGATGTCATTGCGATGGGAAGCCAAGAGAATGGGGAGAAAGCATTTGGAGGCTTCTTCCCCACCGTTCCTGAACATGGGATAGTCTCATCCTGCCTCCCACAGCAAAAAGCCAGACAGCGAAGTGGAGTGAGCATACAACACCGACAATAACAAACTCCTGGAGGCGTTGACAGACTAGACGAGAATTGATCTCCTCTCCCACGAGCAGAGGTTTCACAAGGGGAAAAACATAGAGGGAGAGGAAGAGAGATGGAGGAACATCTTGAGGGATCATTTTTTACCCTCTCAGGCCTGGAGGCCTCTCATCCCTCTCACTCTCACCCCCTCTTCCGTCACTCCCAACGGCGTGTTTCTCTTTATCTCCCAATCTCTCCCTCCATCAATCTCCATCTGCCGTCCTTCTCCCCGCAGGATCCACCTCTTCCTCTCTCCACCGCTGCCTCTCTTCTTCTTGTCCTCCCTGATCTTCTGGGTGTTGCAAGTTCAGAGTAAAGGGGCAAAGGATCCGCTTTCAAGGAGAGACGAGGTAGAAGAGAGCAGTAGTGAGAAATTAACTCGGGAATATTTCGAGGCACATGCTTCTCATTCATCCTCGATTTTTCATACGTTGTTACAGTCAGCTGTTATTTTCAGGGTTATCTTAGTGTCAGCATCATCTCATGTCAATGGCTGACATACTTCCAGTTCATGAAAGTAGAGCAGAGATAATAGTCCCCAAAAAGCTAAAATTATAAGCAATTAGCATTTTTCAGCTTAAAGTTAACAATTTAAGCGGCTTCTCATTAAACCTTTGTGCAGCGCCGCTCTCTTTTCCCTCCATTCTTAACCTCCTCAGAAATTTACACTCCCACCCAAGCCTTCACTACTCCTTCCATCTTCCTCTCTGCAGGCATGTTGTGACAGGGTGTAGCACTATGTTATACTAGGCTCCACTCGCCAAGTGCATATTATCCTGTAAGGCTTAATACCCAGGTTGAAGCAAAAGGGAACGCTCGCAAATTACAGCTTACGTCTCGTGGTGCTCAACACAACAGTCTGACTCGCATAAAAACACATGCGCACGCGCAGGCTTCTCAAATAACGCATTTAAGTAAAAATGATAATATATTCAAAGAAAATTAATAAAAACATGATACTCTGTAATAAATAGCATGTAGGCTTGTATAGTCAGAGATATATGTGATATTTATTATTTAGTTCCTGTATTTGTCAGTTTTACAGTATTCTCTCATTGTAAAATCAAATATAGAGATATATAGAGATTTTGTGTGTGTGTGTGTGTGTGTGTGTGTGTGTTGGTGAGAGAGGGAGCGAGGTTTTGGGTTTTCTGTATTCAACCGTATAAAGCACCTGTGTGACTCGGAAGTTTTCTTGTCTCCATTACAACAACACGGAAACACCATGTACAGCAACAAACAGCCAGCATGTTAACAGACATACACACACATACACAGACGCACACACATACACACACACGGACACATGCATCCAGTGACTGCATTCACATTACTAAACAATCCTCAGCATATGACAAACTTTGAAGTGCTCGCCGTGGAAAATAACCCTTTGGGGAAAGTGAATACAAAAAGATTCAGAGAAGTGGAAAGAATCAAACAGTGAAATGCACTCTCCTCCCTCTATCCTTCCCTCTCATCCTCCCTCTCTCTTTCTCTCTCTCTCTCACACACACACACACACACACACCACTGTGAAGATAAATCAGAGAAGAAATGAAAATGACTCTAATCTGCTGTTACCATAACACCCAAAAAAGCATCAATAATTAACACTTACAATAACTCTGAGCTTCTCTCTTCCTCCTGATCTGTCTTTCTGTTGTGTATATCTTATGAGATGGATCGGACGGGGTATGTTAAAAGCTCCCATGTGACCTCCTAAGTGCTCTGCATGGACCTTTTGACAGAATAATCCACTCCTGTGGTTCTTTTTATTCTGAAAGTCAGTGATTTTGTGAGAAATGACCACCCCCTTTATTTGTGTTACTTTGTAATAATAATTTCGAACATTTATAAAACAAAAAAGAAATTAAAAAGTCGATTTTACATCTGTGTCGCAAAACAAGCTCTTTTGTAAATGCATCCAGATGGTGGCAGTGTGATACACCCAACATCTGAATCTCTGCTAGTTTGTTACATCATTTACTAATTATCACCTCTGTTTCTTCATCCCTCCCCTGTATTTCTGCCAGGTAACCGTTTCTTCCTGACCTCTTTTGGCACCTTGTATATCTCAGAAGTGCAGAAGGAAGACGCTCTGTCCACCTACCGCTGCATCACAAAGCACAAGTACAGTGGAGAGACTCGCCAGAGCAATGGAGCAAGACTCTCTGTTATGGGTAAGCACCAAGCAAGTGAGTTTACTTCATGTAAAAGTTGTCCAAAGACAAGAAAATCAACAGAGCCATAAGCGAGATAGCTTGACGGTGAGGTGGATGCTGAACACCTTCAAAGGACACGAATGATTGAAGTGTATTTTTTTGTTTCATTTGTACCCACACCAAAGTGTAAAAACAACACATTGCAGATTTGGTGCCAAGCTACGTCCTCGCCACTTCCTGCGCTTGTTTTGTCGCTGCGAGGTTTGCCAGACAACCAGCAAAGTCAGGAATTTGTAACACATGGCAAAGGAAATGTGCTGCAAATTACCCGCTGTCATCTTACACTTTTTTTTTTCTGTGAGCTGACATTTTAGTTGCTCCAGTGCTGTTAGCCATAAAGAGCCGGGCTAGCAATCCCCTCTTCCTGTTTATTAGATACAATAAAATAATTTAAAAAACCTGTAACTGGTGTCACTCCAGACCCTACGGAGTCCACACCATCAGTGCTGGACAGTTTCCAGTCCGGCGAGGTGCAGTTGGGGCACAGTGTTGAGCTGCCCTGCATTGCGTCCGGATACCCAAACCCAACCATCAGATGGCTGAAGGACGGTCGGCCGTTGCCTTCGGATTCCCGCTGGACGCGGCGTATCACCGGCCTCACAATCGCCGACCTGAGAGTTGAGGACAGCGGAAACTACATCTGCGAGGTCACCAACAGCTTTGGATCCAAAGAAGTAACAGGTCATCTCAATGTCATAGGTGGGTTAAAAAAAAAGAAAAGAAATCTGATGGTGTCGGTCAGAGAGGTGATGGACTTGTGGGAGAAATGGAGGGCAAAATGGTGAATGAAGTGGACACTGGGCATTTTATCCAGGGGGCACATCACTGCACGGGCCACAGTCCTCGATGACACAGCATAGATGGTGGCAAACACAACACATGATGCTTTTTTTCCAACTTTCCCCTGCTGGCTGTGAACAATCAAACACATACACACAGCAGCCTCCAGCATTTAACACCAGCTGCCTTATTGCTCACTGACATTTTCTCTCCATTTTGCATTTCCGTCGCTGTTTCCCACACAGCTCGACACACACACACCACACACACACACACACACACACACACACACACACACACACGCCCGAGTTGATGACAAATACCGAATCTCTGGGCATCTTGGTTCAGATTGTTTATGCTCAGAACTAAGACACCAACCTGCCACTGTTGCCTTATATATCACATGCTCCTCTTTGATTATCCTTCCACCTCCAGAGCCACTGCGGGTCACCTTGTCCCCCAAAAACCTAAAGACAGGGATCAGCAGCACAGTCATCCTGTCCTGTGCTGTCCAGGGCTCCCCCCACTTTACCGTCTCCTGGTATCGTAACACTGAACCTATCCTGCCCGACCAGCACTTTTCCATCCAGGGGGCTCACAATGAGACGTTGTTCATTTCAGCTGCACAAAAAAGACACTCTGGAGCTTACCAATGTTTTGCCACCCGCAAGGGCCAGACTGCTCAAGACTTCTCCATAATACTCTTAGAAGGTGAGGTACTATATATTTGAACAAAATATCTTAAGATGGTGCTGATTACGATCCACCGTAAGGATAACTAAAGCAACTGTGTTCCATCCAACCCTACCACAGATGGTACTCCCCGCATTGTTGCCTCCTTCAGCGAGCGAGTCGTGATTCCAGGTGAACCCTTTTCTCTGAAGTGCACCGCCAAAGGAGCGCCGCCTCCTACCATCACCTGGAATCTGGATGACGAGCCGGTGGCCCGGGACCTGTCTCGCGTCAGAACCAGCCAGTACACTCTGTCTGATGGCACCACCGTGAGCCACGTCAACGTCAGCAGCCCCCAGATCCGGGACGGAGGCGTGTATCGGTGCACCGCACGGAATTCGGCCGGAAGTTCCGAGTACCAAGCGCGCATAAACGTAAGAGGTGCCTGTCTTCTTTTCAATATCAGTCATACAGAGGCTTCTACAGCCTGAACCCCAACCCTACCCTGACCCATTTCCTATCCTATATCCTTCTATTTCTCTGCTTCTATCTCTGAACGTAGTCAGACTCTTCAAGTAGATTCTCTGTTGCCCTGACTGTCAGTTTAACATGTTTTTAGATTAATTATCTACAATCCATTAGTGTTCAGTCATGGGTTATACAGTCAAGCACATTCCATATGTCAGCTTATAATACTGACCTGCGGTGAAGATCCACTCGCTCAGTCAGTGTATTGTTGTCAGCATTATGGAGCGAGGGCTGAGGTGAAAAGGTTTAAGATTTAAGATATCATGAAAATGGAGTTGAGAGTAGATTAAATGGGAGAAGCGGGGTGCAAGCTGAGGCTGGACACTGGTGACAGGTTTGTCCTCGCAGACTACAAGGCTAGAAGAGTGACACAAATGGAAAACTCTCTCTCTCTCTTGCTCCCTTTATCTCTCTCTCTCTCTGTGCCCTTTGGTGAGCTCTGTAGATGTGACATGCGTGTCTGCTGGAAGCAGATGTGCCAGAATGATTATTAGACAGAGAATGAGCTCCACTGCCAAAGAGCCTCAATCGCGCACGCTTCTCAAACTGACATCAATCTCACTGATAAAAAAAAAAAAAAAATCCGTCATCCACCAGTATTCTTACCAACTCTGTGAAATGTGAGCCACCCAACTTATCTCCTTCTGCGAGGATCCGGCAGCAGACGGCAAGGCCACACAGACGCAGGCGCGCGCGTCCCGATAACGGGTCTGTGTGTGCGGAGCAACGCGCTCCTGAATAATACATCTTTCACTCGACAGAACTTCAAAGCTCAGCACATGCAGAGGAAGCGGAGATGGTAGGGATGGGAAGAGGTGGGAGCTCGGAGGGCTCGGAGCAGAGACAAAAACAAACGCACACGATGAACAATGGAGGTCAGACGCAGATGGCTGAGTGATGGTTCGCACTCTGTTACGGTGATGGCCAATATGTTTGTTTTTATCTGTCTGCCTGCTCGCAGCTTTCAGTCTGTGTCTTTGGGCAATGACACGTGACCCACATGCTGAAGCCATCAAGCTCTGTTTGCGTCGTGTTTTCTCTGTGTTTTTGTAACTATTGCTTCACCTCGTTCACTCTCCCAGTTGTACGCCATTTAGCACGACCTTCACGGGCTTCTCATCCCAAACATTGATCTCATCATTAGGTGTAGCAAAAAAAACCCTACTTTTACCTTGTGGAGAGGATTACAGTTGCGGCAAAGGAAATGTTGGTGTTGTGTCAGAGTAGAGGTGCTGAGGAGGTTTTCAGACCTGTTCTTAGTTTCTTTTAAAAGATTTGAATCATCAAGGGTGTGTTGAAGGTTTTTTCTTGCCATTGTTGCTTGTAGGGAAATAGCAGAATTCCATCTGGATTGACTCCATCATGAGGAGATTTTTGTTATGAACTGACTTTATGTAGATCAAATTGTGTTGGATTCAATCTTAATTGAACGCTGTTCAGTTGTTAAGGCACCTGAACACACTGACCTCTGACTTCTAACATAAAATCAGAAATGCAATCAGTTCATTTCTGAGTCTGCATCTATGGGTGCATCGAATCCTTCAAGGCATTCACAATGATAAAACATTGGAATCTAAAATTAGAACGGCTATTTTAAACACCTTTAACTAGATCATGTTGAAGCAGGATGAAAATTTGTGCTGAAATTGTGCTACAGCTCATGATAGTGTGCATGAGTGCTCAGTTGCTCCTCTGTAACTGTTTTGGAGGTTCAGACATCCTAGCTTCTTTCTCTTCCTACACTTCTTTCCTTCCCTTCCTCTCCACCCCTCCCCTTGATTCCTAAAATTCCATGTCCCGCTCCTCACAAAGTCGACTGACTTTCGTCTTCTTTTTCTTTCTCCGTCTGCCCACCAGGTCCTCCGAGGATTCGGCCTATGAAGAACGTCACCGCGGTGGCTGGAAGGAACACTTTCATTAACTGCCGAGTGATTGGGTACCCGTATTACTCAATCAACTGGTACAAAGAGGGGCTTCTGCTTCCTGACAACCATCGTCAGGTGAAGTTCATTTTATTCACCTAACTGAAATAGCTGGCTGCACAAACGAGTGCCAAAGTGCCCTCCAAACCCCGAACTTCAACAGCAACCATGTGTAAACTAATAAAAGAAAAGACTGCTACAACTGTGCAACCTTCACAAAAATAAAGTAATATGAAGTTCAGCCAGTTTTCACTTTTTACATTTTGTGTGTCCCACTCCTGAAATTTATGCCGAATTGATATCAAACTTGCAGTGCAGCAGCCTTAGACTGTCCCCCACAGTAGATGTTTTTATCTCTCCTACGGTCTCAGCTACAGTAAATAAAAGAGAAGAAGAAGGTGTTATATTCTTGTCTAATGGTGCTGTCGTCTGTGCAGGTGGTGTTTGAGAACGGAACGCTGAAGCTCAGCGATGTTCAGAAGGGGATGGACGAGGGGGCGTACGTCTGCAGCGTGCTGATCCAGCCGCAGCTCTTCATCACGCAGACCATCTACGTCACTGTCAAAGGTCAGTTTTGAGTGACTGGTGTGAGAGAAACTGGCAAACTGTGCAGGATCTATCTCCGCCCCTCACCTGGTGACCGCTGGGATTGATTCCAGTGAGTGGAAGTAATCGGAGAGTCAGAAAGACAGACACATCATGTACATGTTTAGCAACAGATGTCTGCAAATTCCTGCTTTCTGCTGTGCATGTACATGCGTGGGCATTTTCAATGTGTGGGGGTGTAGGTAGAATATGGGCTAGCATGAATATATGCAAATGTGGACTGGCCAGTACTGGCTGAGCTGGGGAGGTTCTGTGAGCTCCCAGTAGTCTTTTTTTCAAGCTCCTCCAACATCTTTATTGCTAAATTCTCTCTCCTTTTACTGAAACACCTCCATGTCCTTTCTGTGCCCCTGAATGGTAATCTCTGTTTGTCTTCACATCTGAATTCCTCTGTTGTTTTTCTCATTTATGTCTGCTTCAAATACGCATCTTTACCTCTTCCTCACCCTGCACATTTCATAACTCCTCCTTCAAGTGTATTTTTCCCCTTTATTACACTCCCTCTTTGCCTTTTTCTACCTTTTGCTTCTGTGCTTGTTATTTCACTGTTGTATGTCTTTCATATCCACTATTTCCGCTGTTTTGTTAATGTTATTTGAACTCACACACACACTTTCATTCCTTCCCTTGTCACAGTTCCCCCGCTGATCCAGCCATTTGACTTTCCCCCGACTTCCATTGGCAAATTGATGTACATCGCCTGCGTGGTGGCGTCCGGAGACATGCCCATACGCATCACGTGGCGCAAGGATGGCCAGGAGATCGTGCCCTCCTCAGGCATCACCATTGACACGAAGGAGTTCATGAGCTCACTTCAGATATCCAAAGTGTCGCTGAAGCACAATGGCAACTACACCTGCATCGCCAGCAACGATGCCGCCACTGTCAGCACGGAGAGGCAACTCACGGTGACAGGTAAGACCTGTCACAGAATAAGAAATCTGGGTTCTTGATTTATGCTAAAGGCAACTGGCTTTCATATCAAATGAAGTTTGACCCTGTGTTGAAGATTAAGCTATAAATAAAGTCAGACAATTTCCTCTTGGACAGAAGAGAAGCTATAACACTTGAGACTGACGTCAACAGCAGCGACTGAGACGCAGACCTCAACCGTCTCACCTGAGGAATTCACTATTGTATAAAAAGAACGCTCACTTTTCCTCCCTATCTAGTGCCTCCTCGGTTCGTAGTGCAGCCCAACAATCAGGACGGGATCTACGGGAAGGCGGGAATCTTGAACTGTTCCGTTGATGGATATCCTCCCCCTAAGGTTATGTGGAAGCATGCCAAAGGTACACTAGGTATGGGACACACCTTTCATCCTTTAGCTGTGCACACCTCCCTGTCACGGGTCTGATTAACGTGCAGAAATCACCACAACCACAAGATTCATCAATATCTCCTTTTCATCCAGCGGGCATCGGGAATCCGCAGCAGTACCACCCTGTGCCTCTGACGGGCCGCATCCAGCTCATGAGTAATGGCTCCCTTCTTATACGACACGTCCTGGAAGAAGACCGAGGCTTTTACCTCTGCCAGGCCTCCAACGGCGTGGGCTCAGACATCAGCAAGAGCATGGTCCTCACTGTTAAGAGTAAGCTGACACTCCTATCCAAGTGTGACTTATTTCATGGCGTAGACACACCAATGAGACATCACACACTGCTTTCTCTGTCCTCTGTGTATGTGGACATCCACGCAGAGGTGTAAAATGGCAAAATTAGCAAAGGTGAATGTGGACAGAAAAAGAAAGAAGCAAGGGAGACAGAGTCAGCTGAATCACGCGTGGTGCCTGTGCATTGAACAGGCAGTGAGAAAGTGAGCACCTGACCAATTGATCCTGCCACCCTCGGGATCTGTCCAGAGACTATCAAAACACTTTGAGGGCAATCATTGCCTGCTATCAATCTCTTTATCCTAACCTCGTGTCTGCGACAGCGTGTGTGGTGGATATGAAAATACACACAGACTGGAGCCGGGCATGACCTCGCAGGGCACCTCGAACCACTTCGTTTCATGCCGCTCTTCCAGCATGGACGCATCGAAGCGGCTAAATAAAATCACCAGTTTGACCATATTCTGCTATTAGAGAATTGCCCTCCACCTCCTGTTCTGCTGTTAGTGTTATTGATTCAACCGTTCCTCTTCTCTGCCTCCTTCAATTCTGTCTGTTTTGCTCAGTGGAGAGGGAGGTATAAAGAAAAAGAAGAAAAGGGAGAAGGAGGTGAATAAACAATGGAAACCAAGCAGCGGCGCTCTCCTTATATTGGTATTGCGTGTGAAAGTGTTGGCCAGAGAAGATTAAGTGTCTGAGCAGTGACGAGTGTATCGTTTTCACCTCTTCGTTTGCCCAATCCTGGTGTTAACTATTAGATAATCAAAGCAGAGCTTTATTGATTTTACTTCATTGATCATAGTTCTTCAATTACACTACTGCAATGGAACTTGGCTCCCCTGAACTCTACCTTTTCCACTCCCCTCTTCCACTTAAACCCCAATTATTATCTGCTCGCTCTCTCTTTCCCTTCCTTTTCTTCCTCCATTGATCTCTCCACTGATATCTCTGCACTCTCGCCATTTCCTCCTGCTCCAATTTGCTCCCACTATCTCCCTCTATCGTTCTCACGCATCGTTTCTTTTCCCCTTTCAGTCCCAGCGATGATCACCAGTCACCCCAACACCACCATGGCCAAGAAGGGTCACACGAAAGAGCTTAACTGTACAGCCAGGGGAGAATGGCCCATCATCATCCGCTGGGAGAGAGGGGACACTGTCATCGACCCTGACCGTAATCCCCGCTACTCCATTACCACAAGTCCTAATGAGAAGACAGATGAGGTGTTGTCCACGCTCAAGGTAGGTGGTAACAATTAGAATTTTGGTTTTTATGATGCGAAGCCTGCAGAGAGAGTTCAGGCGGGGAAAAAAGTGGTGCAAATTCTGGCCAGCTGACACATCGCATGCTCTCTTCAGTGGGACTGATTAAACCCCCAAATTTAACTGATTGTTCTCAATTTGCTATGTGCTGCCACTGCTGTTTGGAGTATCACCCTCTCTTGGTGCTCTGCACTAATTTATTGCTGAATTATTGCAGCTCTGCCACTTTTATTGATTAAAGTTATTAAATCTAATCCGGAGTTGTCTGACTGAACTCCTTTTCTGTGATGGACTTTATCCAAGTTTCTGCCACCCCCATAAACCTTGTAAAGGAAACCTCCTGCAACAATCCTCTGACCAGGTTTTTGGTTAATGTACAGCCGCAGAGACACTGCAGATACTGTAGAAGGCTCCTCCATGGCTCCGCATGAAATGAAAGTTGAAAAGCGTTCTGTTGTTTCTCAGTTCACTGACTGATGTCTTTCCATCAGAAAGTCCCATGTAATTACAGGAGGGGTGGAAGCTGTAACTTTGAATAAAATAATCATGCAAACATGTCCTTTTCTTGACAACTGTGCTTGCTTCACAACACAGCTGTCCCGGCACACTGTGCCAAAAGTCAGTTGAACACCACCCGGGCAAGGTGGAGGACAGTCTCATTAAGCTGTCTCTTTATGTCTCTTTATGACAAAGCTGTGTTCCGCAGCGTTGGCTTGCACAAAGACAAGGTTCTTCATCTCCTTCATGTTTGACGTTCTTCCCTCTCCACAACACAGCTGAAGCCAGCAGAGCGTGAGGACTCCGTTTTCTTTTCCTGTCACGCCATCAACTCATACGGAGAAGGACGAGGCCTCATCCAGCTCACTGTTCAAGGTAACCGCGCCCATTTACATTTATAAGGTGCCAGCTCCTCCATATATTGACATAAGCGGCTGCATTTCCAGATTCTCTTCTTCATTGTCACACCCTCTCCTCTGTTTGCTCCCTTTGAATCCTCAGAGCCCCCTGACCCTCCTGAGTTGGAAGTACGAGAGGTGAAAGATCGGAGTATGAATCTTCGCTGGACACAGAGATTCGATGGAAACAGTGCCATCACCTCCTACGACATTGAGTACAAGAACAAGACAGGTAAGATTATTTATTACATTACTTTTTTTTCAGAAGTTGACAAAATCTAAATGAAATCATTCTAATTTTACGGTCCACTCTTTCATCAGATACTTGGGAGCTGAAACACGCGACTCGCAACATCTCCCCCACCAACAACCAGGCCAACATAGTGGACCTCCATCCTGCCTCTGTCTACAGCATCCGTATGTTCTCCTACAATTCCATAGGGAAGAGCGAGGCCAGTAAAGAACTTACCATCAGCACAGAGGAAGCACGTACGTCTCATAGGGCCATTTTTGTCTGGAAATAAAACCTCAACTTGGAACGGTTGAAGAGATTTACTGGAACCCACAGAGCTGCTTTAACTCTTGGATCTCTCTGCAGAGCCTGATGGTCCTCCTATGGATGTGATCCTGCAGCCGGTCACTTCTCAGAGTATAAGGGTCACCTGGAAGGTGAGGTTCCAACAGGCCTAAAATGCAATAACCAAAATATCTATTCTTGATCTTACGTATCTCTATGATTGAAAGGGCTGTAATGAGTTATGGTTTATGCGTTTAAGGCTCCCAGGAAGGAGCTTCAGAATGGCGTTATCAGGGGTTACCAGATCGGTTATCGAGAAAACGGCCCAGGCAGTAACGGCCAGTACAGCATTGTGGAGATGAAGGCCACCGGCGATAGCGAAGTCTACACCCTGGACAACCTGAAGAAATTTGCCCAGTACGGTGTGGTCGTCCAGGCATTCAACAGAGCCGGCACAGGGCCCTCGAGCTCCGAGATCAATGCTACAACACTGGAAGATGGTGAGGATGACAATAAAACGCCCATTCCGCACATCATGAAAAGGGATGCATCGCATTGAGTTGACAAGTTAACTGCCAAATACGACTCTCCGCCCACTTCGGCTGTGTCGCACAGTCACTACGCTTCCCCACTCTCCATTGTTCTTTTGGCTTTCTCGTCATCGGATCCGTGTCAAATCACGGCATGCTTTGTAACACAAAAATGAGTACTTTTGTTTGAGTCTTTCACCACAAATGAATGTTGGCTGCTGGAATAAAAATGCTTCGTAGATATCAAGGGCACCCGTGGTCTTGTACACACAACACAGCATTCAGCAGCATTTCAGAGGGTGACTGAAGCAATGTGGAAATGCAGTCATGATCCTGATGGCTACCAAATATAAAGATAAAACCCGTATTATATAATAATAATGTATATCTAACAGTACTCAAATAAAAAAAAAATCTAGTAAATCAACCAAACGGAAGAATATGTGTTGGGAGAACATTTTTTCCCAGTTTCGATTGAAACAGTGTCAGCATTTTTGTTGGCTGCTATGAAATAAAAGAACGAAAACAAATAAATTATTCTTTCAAATAAAAATTGCACCAGGATTTATACATTTACCAACCATCCCTCTGTCTTCACTGTGCACTGCACACACACACACACACACACGCACACACACACACACACACACACACACACACACACACACACACAGAGTTGAACAGTTGGCTGAGTCCAATTGGTCCAGAGCAGTCTCAGAGCCCTCCAGCTTTTCTCTGTGGCTGTCACCGTGGTGACAGTGATATTGATGGCCATTATGATAATAGTGGTAACAACAAGCATACTAAAAATAATTATAATTAGCTTGTCTCTCTGTCTGTCTCTCTCTAGATCCTTCTGCTAGCTTCCTGCTGTAATTATCCACAGCTGAGTGCATTGTCTCACTCTCTCTCTCTCTTTTCATCTTTCTGCCCTTCCCTTGCTCCCCTTTCTTTTAGCTCTTCCTCTGCCCCTCATCCTCCATTTCCTCTCTCGCTGCAGCTCTAGTCCAAAACTCCCTTTGCTTATGCTACAGCCTTGCTAACCTTCCATTTTCTCTCACACACTTAAGTCAAACCTAGAAAGATTTCTGCCTCTTCAGTCTTTGGACTTGGAGCCTAAAGGTTTATTCATGCAAAACCCCTTTTCTTGTGTGTTCCAATCCCCCTTGCTCTCCCTTCCTCTGTCCTCCTCGCCTCCCCTCTTCACCAGCTGCAGAGAAATTCCCTGGTGTTACTTGGCCCAGCCACTCTCTTTCAGGCGACTCTCTTCCTCTCTTCCTGTCTGTCGTTTTCTCACAGGCTGACCTCTGTTCATTATCAACAGTGTGCATTATTCAAAACGTGAAAGGCTAGTGGTCAGCGGTAGCCAATAGAAGAGACACCTGGTGGGACAGGGACAGAAGAGGGCTTGTGGAGAGAGAGATGGTGTTTGTGGGGACGGTCCCATGCATCAACCTGGAAGCTTCAGATCTATGGACAGCCTGTTTATTCACTGAAGTTTGAAGAGTGGGTATTAATTAGCTAGCTAAGGAAAGCTCATTTGAGATGATGGTTTTTGCTCGAAAGAGCAGGTTTACTACTTTTTATCAGCATGGTCTGTCATAGGGGTGACAACAGAGATGTGGGAAAATTGTGGCACGAGTGTCGTTTTACAGCATTTATAAACATCTTTGGTATGCAGCCATTCCTTGCTATGGCAACAACAGGAATCATCATTAGAGCAAGAATATACATTCACCTGTGATATCCATCAACTTATATTCCAGACTTCAATCAGAATAAGGCAAGATATTTCTCGAAGTCTTTGTCTCAGACCGGGTTTTTATTTTGTAGGTTGGTTTATTTGTTTTAAATTTAGCCAGACTGATGACATCAAATTGGTTATACAGCAGCAGTAGATGTGAAAGATCTGCGGGTGTTTGATTTCATACAGCTGCTGGTGTGATCACCTTCAGCTCAAGCTTTCAAACACATAATCTCATTGACCGGCGCGCATGCATCGCATAATTAATCCAATTAATAGTTGGCCCTGGCATCTGTACACCTCCTGAATTCAATTTTCTCTTTTAGCCAATGAAAACTCACAGATTCTAATCATCTCCAGATCTCACCATCTCTTCTCCTGTTGCCCCCTCAGCTCTGTTCAAAGTTCACTTTTCTGGCTGTGTTTATTTTCAGTGCCCAGTCAACCTCCTCAGAACGTCCGAGCCATTTCGGTGACGTCGGATGAGGCAGCAATCACATGGGCTGAACCCCCGAGGATGACGCTCCACGGCGTGCTGAAGGGATATCGTGTGGTGTTCTGGGCTGTCTTCCCAGATGGAGGTAATGTGGACATTTCAAAGGGCAAAGGTCCAGTGTGTAAGCTTTACAAGTCACTGAGTAGAAGCACAACATCGTAAAAATCCACAAACTAGATTTCAACAGGTCCATCTGTCCATTTGCTTCTCAGAATGGGGCGAGATGCAAAACATCACCACCACCAAAGAGCAGGTGGCCCTCAAAGGTTTGGAGAAGTTCACCAACTACAGCATCCAGGTCCTGGCCTACACCCAGGCGGGGGACGGTGTCCGTAGCAACGTCCTGTACATCCAAACCCGCGAAGACTGTGAGTTCTTAGCTCATTTTCTTTCTTTCTTTTTTAGCTCCCTCTACACATCAAGTCCTCACCAAGAACAACGGGTATTTGGTTTGCACATCTTAGGTGGAGTCCAAAGGGTTTTTGTTTCAGGCTGCCGGAGGAAGGAGGAGGAGTTCTTTGTAAGGCTGAGGTTGCTGATTAAAACCTCTTTGTGCTCTAAAGTGCTATTACCAGTACTAATGAGTATTAAGAAGCCAAAAAGCCTGTGTCTGTGTGTGTCAGGGGGGAGAAGGAGCCGGAGGGTGCGCATCCATGCGCGTGAGTCCACGCGGCTGTCTTTGCATCGGTGTGCGGGCGCACACGTGTGTTCGCTGCGTTATTGTTTGTGTGCAAGTCTAGCTCAGCACCCAGGACAAGGAGAGGGATTAATTCTTTGTGGCTTAAAGAGAATTAATTTTGTGCTTACACTGGCGGGTTGTGGATTACATCCGTATCCGCCTCTCTTCTCTGTCCCTGGGGCCAAGCAGAGGAGGAGGAAGGCGTCTAGAGATGGAGAATATGAGGGAGAGAGGTACCACACAAGAAAGAGACAGAGGGAGGGAGGGGGGCACTGTTTCTAAGAAGTGTCATTTTAGAAAAAGGGCTTTTATTCTCTCTTCCTCTCTACATTTTATGAGCCGGCGTTGGTGCAAGGGCTCTTCAAATATGTGTGTTATGTCAGTCTTTGAGTACGCGCGTGTGACTGAGCGCGTCTGTATGTGTGTTTATCAGGGCCGAGCCGATTGCAGCTTTATTTCCTCTCGGGCGGGTTAACACTGTGTTCAAGGGCAGCCTCTTCACACACGTTCGGCGTCCTCTGCCTCCCTCTCTGTTCCAGGCTTCCCTCTGCCCTGGGTTCTGTCTGCAGCATATGGAAAAAGTGTTTAGTTGAATTGTATTGAATTGTGCAAACAGGCAGTTTTCAGCCTGCTCTCCTCCTGCCTCCCTCTCATCAGCACAAAGGCAGCGGACATTAAGTGCAGACGGGAGACAAAACACATCATGTCTCTACTTTATGCTTTTACCAAGAGCCTCCCTTTCAACGTGTGCGTGTGTTCGTCCATAGATGCCTCACCATTGTGTATGTTTTGTATTGTACAACTGTCTCAGGATTTACCTCAAACACACACTTGAACACTGAGCTGATGAACACGACGCTGGAAATAGTCACGACAAGAAGAAATTCAGCTATGAGGTGCAAAGGGACAAGAGGTTCTTTAACAGCTTGAGAACCAATGACATTGCAAATGAAAAATCACCGTCACCAGGCCTTCGAGGTCCAGAAATATATGAATACATGGTCTTATTGTGTAATCTTGGTCACAGAAAACAGAAAATAGCTCAAATGTCATCTGGGCAGAATTAAAATGAGGCTGTCTTTTCCTTCATTTCCATTTTAGACCCTGGACCTCCAGCTGGCATCAAAGCTGTGCCCTCCTCTGCCAGCAGCGTGGTGGTGTCATGGTTACCCCCTCATAAACCGAATGGAATCATCCGCAAGTACACCATCTACTGCTCCAGCCCCGGGTCAGGCCAACCGGTGAGTTATCCTGGGGGTGCAGAGTGTGTGTGTGTGTGTGTGTGTGGGGGGGGGGGGGGTATTCAAATACGACTGGTCATGAAGAGATATCACATTTTCTTTCATATTTCTGGAATGATGAACTTGTATCCAAAGTGAATGCGTGCATGTGTATATGTGTCTATGGTGGGTGAGGGGGGTGTAATGCTGCAGTCTCAGCAGTGTGTGTGCGTGTGCATGTGTGAGAGAGAGCAAACTGAGCTCTCTTTATACCGCAGTGCGTGTTCGTGCAAGCTCACACTCCATCCTCATTTGCATATCTGCGTCTCATCATGTTGCCAGGACAACCTGATCTGTTCATCAACGAGGGCAGAAAACAAACCAATAGCGAAACACACATCACACACACACACACATGCACAACACACACAGAATGTGTCCTGTCTGTCTGTCTGTCTGTCTATCTATCTATCTCTAGAGTTCAGGATGATTACTATGTAAATGATTGTGACTGGAGAGAAAGAAGGAGGGATGGGGAATAAACTCACCACATGAGGAGGACTTTTGTTCCTTTTTTCATTATCTCACTTTCACAATCATTCCCCCATCTCTTCTGTGTCTTAATACCCATTAAATCTACATTGTGGCCCATTCCTTCCTTCCTTCCTTCCTTCCTTCCTTCCTTCCTTCCTTCCTTCCTTCCTTCCTTCCTTCCTTCCTTCCTTCCTTCCTGCCAATATCCATTCATCCACGCAGTCATTTTTGAAACAAATATGGATAGTGGAGGCAATAACACTGATGTGCATGAAAGTGAGGAGGGACGGCAGAGAGGATGTAAAAAAGGGGGGGGGGTCTCACTCGTTAAATGGGAGGAAGACTGCAATCTGTTCACCTTGAATAAACCAGTCTGCAGCAATCACGCTGGGCCATGAGGTCAGAACCATCACTGAGCCTCTGCAGGTTTTTACAAACACAAAATGCTATTTTGTGTGTGTGTGTGTGTGTGTGTGTGTGTGTGTGTGTGTGTGTGTGTGTGTGTGTGTGTGTTGTGTGTGTGTGTGTGTGCGTGCGTGCGTGTATTAACTGGTCTGTTCGTGTAATGTGACTGGCAAGCGGTTAAAACAAAAAAAGAGGCTCTGCTGTGTGTGTGTCCGTGTGTCTGTGTGTCTGTCCGCATGCCAAGGGGACAGTGATGTGTATATGTCTAGACAGCAGACACATGGCTGGGTTAAACACACTGCAATTACACACGCACCTCCAGGTCATGTGTGTCACTTGGCACGTGCGCGTGTGCTTGCACGCGTGCGTGCATCAGTGCTGCTCCCCCCTCCTCTTTGGCCCTCCCCATCACTGCTGATGCCTGCAGTAGATAAGCCTCATTAGTGTATGACTGTTTGTGATATCTGACTCATTCATTTGTCTGTTCCCTCATTGTCTTCCTCCATCTCATATCTCTTTTTCTCCTCCCTGCGGAGGGGAGAGAAGAAGAGGGGAAGGACTCCTCCGTGCTTCTCCTATCCTCCCCCTCCAGCTCATTTATCTGCCCAACTGTTTCAACATATCGTCTTTACAGTACGCCCCAGCATGTCTGCCGCTTCTTTCCTGTCCTATTGTTCCTGTTTTCCTGCCTCGTTCATATTAGAGTGATGTTCAGTCAGTCCCTCACATCATTTCGGACTCTGCGATAGGATAAAAACATGACCTTGGTCTGTCAATTTGACCAGAAAACAACAATCAGGAATTGGGATGTAAAGAATTGGAGGGACAAATACACAGCAGTGGATTTTAAGGGGTAAATTTGTTTTTCTCGAACATTTAATCATCCCTCGTGTTCTTGACCTTGTTAACATTTATGTATGATGTCATGGCTGATATAAGGAATCAATAAAATGGCTGAATAAGTCTGAATTCTGCTACACGCCAGTAACATTCTTGATAAGATGAAGTCAGCCAGCCAGTGACCTTTACGTGAAATTCAATTAACGGTGCAGTTGGTGGAGTGAAAAGTAAGATTGACATTAAATATTCTGGTTTATTCAGTTCTTTTAAGTAGCTTTTACTCATCTTATCAAGCTCTGTAGATCTGCTGAGTCGTAATGACTTTGACGTTGAAAGGCCTAATTAGCATCTTCCAACATAACCACAAACAAAGTTGAGTTGCGGGATTATTAAGAAGCTGCATTTAGGCTGCATAGAAGAAAACCCCAATAAAAATGCATTTTCACTCTTCCTACTTTGTGGTTCTCCTTAGCTCCCCAGCGAGTATGAAGCCAATCCAGAGTTGCTGTTCTACCGAATCACACACCTCAACCACCGGCAGCAGTACCTGATCTGGGCTGCAGCTGTTACCACTGCGGGTAAGGGGAATTTCAGCGACAAGGTCACCGTGGAGCCGGCGGCCAAGGGTGAGTCCCTGAGTATAAAATTAAACTTGCCTATGAGAATCTTTGCATCATATAGCAGCAGGAAGATCAGCAGGAAATAAAGCAGCATTGTAGAACCCACCCTGCTTTGGGAGTTTGGACAGATTACTTGGCCCGAGTCAGAGAAATGTGGACAAAGGAGGCAAAAGATAGGGGGACGGCAGGAGGAGAGCTAATTATTACTTAACAATAGCAGAGCAGAATCTTTAAGAAAATGAAGAAGGGAGCTCAATCAATAGGCTTCAAACTAAGAGACAGGAGGAATAAGTTCACTCTTCCATCGCATTATCCTCTCCTGTATCTATTTGTTCCTTTGACAGCTGCCTGCCAAGGTTTGCCAATGCAGCGTGCACGCGTGTGTATAGATTAGTGCAGCAGCTGATCGCCAGCTGTAGAAGGCAGTGTCCTCAGGCCTGCTCAGTCGATACCTTATTCAACCTTAGCATAAGTGCACTAGAGAAAGCATTAAAATGCTAAGCTTGAAAAAAAAAGTGAGCAGAAGAGGGGTGGTCAGTAAAAGCACCATAAGCCTACATAGATTCTCTACTCTCTACTAGTTTTATGTTATTGCTTGTCCTATTTCTAAAGTGCGCATTTTGAATTATATTGATTCATTATTGTGATTTTATTATTATTGTAATTGTATTTTTGCAGAAAATATTAATATATTTCTTACATTTTCCTACCTTCTATCACCAGCTCCAGCTAAGATTCTTTCATTTGGGGGCACAGTGACCACCCCCTGGATGAAGGAGGTGCGACTACCCTGTAGCTCAGTAGGAGAACCTACACCTACTATAAAGTGGACAAAAGACAGGTAAGAATAACTCAGATCGCCCACTCAAACTTGTTTTGTATGTTTTAAATAGTGAATATATGTAAGACATTCTCCAATTTCTGTTATTGTTAGTGAGAATACAGCCATCCCAGTGTCACAAGATGGGCAACGTCTTATTCTGACCAATGGAACCCTGGTGCTGCGCTCTGTCAAAGCTGAGGATTCTGGTTACTACACCTGTACAGCCACCAACACGCTGGGCTTTGACACCATCATAGTCAACCTTTTAGTGCAAGGTATAAAAGGACTCTTTATGGCGTCTGTTATAAACAATCTGAGTTTTACTGAATACTCTGTGTTCCTCAGTCCCACCAGACCAGCCACGCCTGACCGTCTCCACCACCTCCACCTCCTCCATCACTCTCACATGGATCCCAGGAGACAATGGCGGCAGCTCCATCAGAGGTGAGCAAACACACACCCGATAGTGTCCAGTACACTCACACACCTCTGTTGGAGACTAACATAACTTCACTTGTGGTTTACCCGCCATTATTCTGACAACATATTTGTAATTTTTCTCTCACTCTTTTCAAACATGCGGCTCTCTAACGGATTATTATCTGTCTCCTGAACTGTTGGTGGACAGTTATTACTGGTCTCACAAATAAAAAGCCAATGATGGAAATTTCAATCTATCTACTTTTCTTTTCTAGATTTGAACAATTTATGTCACTAAGAATTGGTAATTGTATACACCAGGTCATGAAACGATGTCTAATCTTTTTTCCTATGCAAAAATGAGGGGGAAAAAACAATCCATCACTGATATTCTCATAGGTATCAGCCAATAAGGTAGTCATCGGTAAGCAGAAGTTACACATTTTGGGGAGGTCAAAGGGTGAGCAGGTTGCACCTTCATATCTTAATAAAGAACAGCAGCATTTCGAATGCATCGCCTATTGTCTCAAACATTCTGACAAGCTCTGACACGTTAAGCAGACATGTCTCGTTCAGCCCATAAATTGCAGAAATAGGAGGATGAAGAGTCTCTTAGGAAGAGGGAGTTGTCTCTGCAAGACAGCTGATTATAAAAACAGTCACCACATTGCATATCTTCATTTACATACATGCCTAGTCAGCGCCTTGCCAGTCTGGGGGGGGGGGGGGGGGGGGGGGGTTGTGTTTAACTAATGGCGGCAGAGACGCCGAGAAACAACCATTCGGGAACGGAGTAGCCAAGCCTGGGCAGAGCAGCCTAACACCGCCATCTACTGGCCAAAGGCGATACTACGCTGAATCTGAGCGCTGAATCTGAACTGTGCGTCTATGTCCGTGCAGGTTTTGTGCTTCAGTACTCTGTAGACAACACAGAGGAGTGGAAAGATGTTTTTATCAGCGCCAGTGATCGATCCTTCAAACTGGACAACCTGCGCTGTGGAACCTGGTACAAGGTCAAGCTTGCTGCCAAGAACAGCGTTGGAGCCGGACGCATCAGTGAGATCATCGAGGCAAAGACTCATGGGCGAGGTGAGGGGCTGAGAGGGGAGCACGTCAAACGTTACACAACAAGCGTGAACAGCATCTATAAAATAACATATTCTGGGGTCTTTTTACCAGTTTATTCAGAAGATGTCCTTAATTTGCAAATTGCTTTAAATCAGTTAGAGACATTTATGCCTTACAGGTTTGACATTCCAGAGTGTTGATATATGCAAGTGTTTGCTCTGTTGACAGAGCCCCAGTTCAACAAGGATCAGCCGGTCTTCACCCACATCAACTCCAGCCACGCACGCCTCAATCTGCAGGGCTGGGCCAACGGAGGATGTCCAATCAGCGCAGTCACACTGGAGTTCAGGCCGAAAGGTCAGTCCGTCATCGTTAGATCCACACTAACTGGCCTCGCTGGGAAAAATAAGAGCAGCCACTCATTAATACCTGTTACAGGAACGTGGTCATGGCAGAACGTGCGCACCAACGTGAGTGCGGATGTGTTCCTGGCAGAGCTGCGTGAGGCCACCTGGTACGAGCTGAAGATGAAGGCTTGTAACAGCGCCGGCTGCGGCAACCAGAGCTCCCAGTTTGCCACACTAGACTATGATGGCAGTGAGTCGTTACATGTATCACACGAAAACCATCATTGTTAATATTTAATATGCATAGAAATAAATAGGAAGGAACTAATCTCTCCCCGTAATTCCCCTGCAGGTACCATCCCACCGATCAAATCCCCCCTGGAAAAGAACGACGATGTCAAGAAACTCTTCTCCATCGGCTCCCCTGTGATTTTGGTCACCGTGGGAGTCGCGTTGCTCTTCATCATCCGCAAGAAGCGCAAAGAGAAGCGGCTGAAACGGCTCAGAGGTGAGGGCGGGAGCGAGGGAAGGGCGCGGTGGAACAAGAGAGCAGACGTCAGCGGGAACATCTGTTGGAAATGATTGATTTGTGTGTCAGTAAAAAATTTGCTCTCCCCCCTCTCCAGATGCCAAAAGCCTGGCAGAGATGCTCATAAGGTAAGACTGCATCTCAAACTTCGATCCCTAAATCCAAATTTTTGCTGCCTGGCTTTAAAAACAAAACATTCTTTTGTGCGTCTGTTGCAGCAAAAACAACCGCAGCTTTGACACCCCAGTGAAGGGACCTCCACAGGGCCCACGGCTGCACATCGACATCCCGAGAGTGCAACTGCTGATCGAGGACAAAGAAGGCATCAAGCAAATTGGTGAGAGGAGGAGAAAGTGACACAAACGGCGGTTGTTTGGTCACAGGTGAACATTGGGAGCTACTGCAACATTTGCCCTTCATACTCGCCCTGTCTGTTACAGGTGAAGACAAAGCCACCCTCCCTGTGACGGACACGGAATTCAACCAAACGGGGAACCCTCAGAGCTTCTGTACAGGCGTGTCCGTCCATCATCAAGCCCTCATCCAGAACACCGGACCTTTGATTGACATGTCCGACATCAGACCAGGAACCAGTGAGTACAGAACCATACATTTAGGAGACATTTTCTGGGATTTGCGCATCATTTCCTAAACCAAGACGAGGTCTTAGCTGCATCCCCGCTTGAAATGATATCATTTCAAAAACAGTTTTTCCACATGGAATGAAAAACTCAAAACTATCTTCACATCCATCCTTGAGATTTCCTTCAAATCTCTGACACTTTTAACAGTATGAGTCACTGTAGATATAATAAGAATGATTTGCTGCAGTAAGTTATGAAACACATTCATTTTATGTCACCTAACAATTGAAATCTTTCCTTTCCTGTAGCAATAAATGACATTAAATCTTTCTTTTGTTTTGATTTTTAAATCATGGCCAGTTTAATTTGCTATGCTCCCTTCATGATAAAAGCTGGTTGCATCAAATGATAAATGAAAATATCATTTTCCAAAAACAAGATCTACCTATTCAACACATTATCTTTGTGACATTGTGTGTTTTTAAACAGAGTTGTTCATTTGCTCTGTTTACAACATTACTTCTTCATCTACTCCCCAACAGACCCGGTGTCGAGGAAAAGTGTCAAGTCAGCCCACAGCATCAGGAACCGTTACTCCAGTCAGTGGACGCTGACGAAGTGTCAGGCCTCCACGCCGTCCCGAACTCTCACCTCAGACTGGCGCACAGTTGGCTCCCAGCACGGCATCACGGTGACCGAGAGTGACAGCTACAGTGCCAGCCTGTCGCAGGACACAGGTCGGTCAGAGCAACGCGACACTTACAGTCACTGGCGCACTCTTTTAAGACACTAACAAATGTGCTTCTTTTGTTTCCAAAGACAAGGGGCGCAACAGCATGGTTTCAACGGAGAGCGCCTCATCCACCTACGAGGAACTGGCGAGGGCGTACGAACACGCCAAGCTGGAGGAGCACCTGCAGCACGCCAAGTTTGAAATTACCGAGTGTTTCATCTCCGATAGCTCTTCCGATCAGATGACCACAGGCACCAACGACAACGCGGACAGCATGACGTCCATGAGCACGCCCTCGGAACCTGGTATCTGCCGCTTCACCGCCTCGCCGCCCAAACCCCAGGATTACAACCGTGGCAAGAATGTAGCCGTGCCCATTCCACACCGCGCCAAAAGTGAGTCTTTGCCAGTTTCTGGGAAAAGGCCAAGCCTATGACTTATTGAGAAAACAGTCCGTTTCATGGTGATATTAGAAATATGTGTTATTTCACTTCCCTCCGCCAGGTGACTACTGCAACCTTCCCCTCTACATGAAGTCAGATCCCTTCTTCCGGAAGCAGTCAGAGCACCACGACCCGTGCCCAGTGGTTCCACCACGCGAGGCCTCCATCCGCGGTCTCGCCCAGCGGTCCTACCACAGCCAGGGCCGTCACGTGACTGTGGACTCTGCAAAGCAGCAGGCCCTAAGCATGGCCCACTCAGGCCTGTCCAATCTCCCCTCCTCTGGGGCTTCGTCCGGAGGGGCCGGAGGCGGCGGTGGAAGCAGCGGGAGTGGAGGGGTTTCTTCTAGCTCCAGCAGCTCCACGCTTCCCCAGAGGACTCTCACCATGCCTGGCTCCTCAGCTGCTGTGGCCCAGGGTGCGGCGGCAGCTTCCGCCGCCACAGCTGCGGCTCCCCCGGCATCCTCCTCTGGTGGCGCAGGCGTAGCAGGGGCCACGGGAGGGACTCCAGGAGGTGCCTCCTCATCCTCCTCCAAGATGGGAGGATCCAGAGACTCTCTCCTGGAGAGCAGCTCCTCAGGCTTAGGCAGACTGCAGAAGCAGAGGGATGGAGGGGCAGGGGCCTACTCCAAGTCATACACACTGGTGTAGCCTCCCATCACTGCAGCCGTCACTATAACTGTTGCCGTAACGCTGGTCCAACCAGCACCGGCCTGGAGCCTCCACGGAAACGAGTGGTGAAGAACATGCACAGCTGCTCGGGTTCCCCAGTGACACTACTGCATTAAGGGGTCAATGTTGGGTCTCCACAGCACAGGGGTTTGCCTTTCTTTCTGCCTGATTGCTTTCTATCATCATTGCGAATCATCTCTCTCTTGATCCATCACCCGCCCAAACATCACTAAATCCAGTCACTTTGCATTCTGTTCCTGGTCAGGACTCGGTACTTATGCACAAATGCTTTTCACCTGTTTCCCAGATGGAGACGGTTGTAAAATGAACCAGGTTTCTTGAGATTTTTAGGTTTTTAAACGTTCCTTGCCTGGTTTGTGATGGGAAAGAGGTCATATCACGGCATCGGGCCACGGCAGGATGCCTTTACTGTATGCATAAACCCGACAACTCTGGTGTTACACCGGCTCTGAGAAGCTCCCCGTCTGTGGGTTCATCCCAGAGTCGGTGGGAGGACTGTCGCCTCAATCCCAGTCTGGAGACGTGGGATATTCCGAAACATGCAAAGAGAGAAACGGCGTGGTGTTCACGGCTGTAGAAAGAGACTGAAACTGGACAAACAAAAGAAGAATCGAACCTTTATTTCCAGTATAATTTTCTTTATTTTCCAGTGATGGAAGTTTATTCTCGTGCACTACGTAAATTGGATTCAAGTAAGAGAAACATCACAAGCCTGAGTTTGTGTGTGTGTGTGTGTGTGTGTGTGTGTGTGTGTGTGTGTGTGTGTGTGTGTGTGTGTGCGTGCGTGCGTGCGTGCGTGCGTGTATGTGTGTGTGTGCGTGTTTGTGTGCGAGAGAGAGAAAGAGGGAGTGTGGGTGTATATGTGTAAATAGATATATGTATTAATGTGGCAGGCACACAACAACACAGTGGACCTTTTTAAAATCAATCTGTATGCTGACCTCTGGGGCAGAAGTTCCGTGTCCAAACTGGATCCCTGCGTTCCTCCCCATTTATTTTGTAAGCGCAAAGAGGGATTCAGGGCCTAACAGATACTGATGATGTAACGCTATAATCTGTTCCAGCATTTAACCCCTCGCTTTAAGTGCAAAAGACAGAATCAGCTTAAAGTGAATGATAAGGGGAAAAAAGGGTTTCAGGTTTTTGGCTCAGAAAACAAGGGGATGGGCCTTTTCTTAAATTCATCATGGTGCCACAGTGGTTATTTCTTAACCTGTACCCATTTTGCCCCTTTCTGTCCTATCGCCCCATCGCTCTGACCCCCCCTTCCCCCTTCATGTCCGTATGGTGTCACTGTGACACACCACTACACAAGCTAATGAAACAGACTGAGAGAAGAGGTCCCACAAAGGCATGTCCAAGAACAGTCTGATTTGTATCAAACGATCCTGGATTTATGAACACGAGTGGGGAGTTGCTGAGAGAGAGGTCAAAGGTTGCAGTGTCAGGAAGGGGTGCACATTTTCAGGAATCAAGCAGTCTTCAAACATGAGAAAAATGTTGCTTTCAAGCCTCTCAGCCTTGCTTAAACTTCTTTTAGCTTTATGCATGGTACTGTATCTGTTAAAGTTTATCTCACCCTCATTTCTTCTTCTAAATCCCCCAACAAAGATTTTTCACCCAAAAAAAGAGAGTTACTTCAAACGTTTTGCAAAGGTACAACCTAACATCAGGGCTCTCACCATAAAAAAGAGAAAAAAAGATATGATTATATGTTTGTTTTCAAAAGTATGTACATATATATTTCTATTCAAATATATAGCAAATATATGGATATTGAAAAAAAGCAGAGAACTATAGTCGTTTGAATTGAAAATATATATACAAGATCACAAGACAATCTTGCTTGAGAGGGGAAAATTGAAAGAAATAAGGAAAATAAAAAGCATAATGGAGAGCTTAAACGGGTAGCACAACCATGGACGGGAGAGATGAACAGAAGCGGAGTGAAAGAAAGTCAAAGCGGAAGTTGGACGAGTGATACAGTGACCACAGTGATTAAGTTTATTATCTTTCTTTTAATTTAATGGGCTGCAGAAATGGAAACTGTATATCTGTGGTCCTCTCCGTGCAGAAAGAGTGGTGTTGTTCAGAAAAATAACCAAGGAAAGCTGATATGTTGTATTGTACTTTTCAAAGCTGCGTTCAAAAGCTCAAGGCCACAACAATAGAAGGAACGACCGCCAGGTCTTTTTGTCCGTGCTCGAGTCCACTTGGGGAGCGGGTATCACACAGATAACTGCTCATTCATGTGTTCATGCCCCAGTCTACAGTACAGTATATTCAACAAGAGGAATCCACTTTTCTTTTCTTTATCGATGATTGTGTTTCATTTCATTAATAAAAGATTTTTATCAAATGAAATCAGGCTTCTTTACTCCAGTTGTCTGGATGCTGGACGGAGTCGTAGGATAAAAATTCACGTCAACACGTCTAAAACAAAGACCTCCTGCCAAGAGCAGGATAAGAACTAAGTCAAGCACCTGTGTCAAGTTACAGTTTCACTCAGACTTCAGGTTTGGCAGAAACGGTCAGAAAATCCTTCTTTTGAATGTATCCAAGGTTTTGTTCTTCAGTTGTTTTCAGCCACACATATAAATCATTTTGCTTACACACACACACACAAAGTCTTGTAATTATGTCTTTGTGAGGAGTTTTGTAGACATAATACATTAGCCAACTCCTCATCCTATCACAACCAACCCCGACCCTACCCAAAACCCAATTGTATACTAAACCTTATAACCACATCCTAACCTTCAAACAGCCTGTTGAGGACCAGCAAAAATGTCCTCACTTCCCAAAAATGTCCTCACTCTACTAGTAGAATGAGGATTGTACAGAACACAAAAAACAACACAAGTGCTTCGGTGAGGCCTTCAAATCTAGCTGCTCTTCGTGCTTTTGAGGCCAATGCGGTTTTCAACAGAGGTCCTCAAGCGCTAACAGAAAATTGCTAACAGCAGCTTCACCACAGCTTTTGAGATTCAGTCTCCTCCAAATTCAGGAGCTTCATTTTCAGGCTCCATCTCATTTTCTAGCTCGTCGTTCATGGTACCCTCCCCTCAAAACCTTCCCATGGTTTCTCCACAACCCCTGGCCCCCACTCTCACGCCCCCCTCCCCCACATAGGACATAATTTCTACTCCATAGAGGACTCGTGTACATAGGAACGTTTTTTTGTAAAAAAGTACTATTTTCAACATTGTCACTAGAAACGAGGGCACAATGTAAACTTTTATGTGAGTTTATTGTAATGAAGAAGAGTTAATTTAAAAAAAAAATAGAATAAAACACTGATTTATCTTCATTTATGAGCCATCCAGGTGGTGTTGGCGTGAACCATTCATTTTTACCATATGGGATTTCTTTTTGGCACATATTTGTGTTGCATTTTCTTTTCATTTTTTAATTTATTTGGGTTTGGTCTCTCTTTTTTAACCCCGTGACAAGGTTGTTTAGTACTTTTCTTTCGATGACATTCTTTTCGAGGCAGAGGACCGCGACCCTGTATGTTCCTAAGTTTTTGCTCGGTAATAAACGAAGAAAAAATGGTGGACTGGGGTTGGTCACTGGAAACCGCTTAAACATGCAGAGGTTGTTCCTTAAACTTTATGGAGAATTGTTGTTTCGATTTGCAATTGCTTGTGTTTAACTCTACATTTTTCCTTTTTTTAACGAAAGAGGAAAAACAACAAAAAAGTAACAGTACTCAACACCTTGTGCAATAAAGCTATCTTTTTATGAAATGTGATTCATTTGCTTTTCTTGAGGTCAAAGTTGTCCTGTAATCTTCAGTTTCAGATGAAACCTGGTGAAGGGAGCGGACATCTGATTCAAAGAATAAAACAGCTGTGCACCAGTAAAGGGAAGGTGATTCCCGTAGATTAAACAAAAATTACAGATTTCACAATCGCTAACTGAGGTCATCTTTGTGGCTGAGCTCACATTTTCCATATCAGCTGGTTTTGATTCTGCAAAGCGGTTTCAACAATTTGACATTTTGAATATGAAAGTGCAACCATATGCTTGAAACAGTTTTTTTAAAAACAAACAAAATCACTCATATGAGGTAGAATTTACTGTATTTTAGCTGTGCTGATTTTGAGGTTGCAGCAAAAGGAAGTAGCTTTTCACTTAAAGCCCCCGTGCAGACAGACCCTGTGCATCAACAAGGCCTTGGTATCTCCTTAATGACAACAACCTCAACTACTGAGTCTCTGCTGCCAGTTTACATGTCTGGATCTCTCCTTCCCCATCTGCATTTGTGCCACAAGCAGTACCAGGAGGCCCCCGTGGACAAGGAGAGAGGAGCCAAGTGGCTCAGTAGTGCAATAAGAATGAATTGAATAAAACATTTACTGTTGGTCAAATGACCTTTAATAGCAATATTTAATACATTATCCATCATGTTCGGCACCGTTTTAAAATGTTTTACCACATTCAGAACCTAATTTGAACAGTAGAGAGCGCTATACTGCAATAAAATGATGTCTGCTTAATGTTTTTTCGAGAAATTAAGAATAATTTATTAACACGTTCCTTATACTTAAAGAACTGGCCATACATAAATTACACTTATTTAATTTACCATACGTATATGTCATAGATATATCAATATGCAATTCAGACATGCACTCACATAAAGATACATAAATTCACAACACATGAAGCACAAATATAGAAAGGTTAATACAAATACCTATTTGGGTGTATTACAGTGTGTCATAGTTTATACTGCGTCACTAACACAGGAGTTTTATAATTAATAATAATAATGATGCCTTCTTATTGAATGTTTTGTGTTTTAGAGTTTGTGCACCTCCCTGTGGTCTCCTCCTCCATCTACTTTCCATTCTTCTGCTTCTTCTGCTGGAACTTCCTGAAGTGGGACTGGATGGTGCTGGCAGCCTTCTCCACTTCAACGGGGCTGAGAGGAGGAACGGGCGAGGCACATGTCCCGTTGCAGGCGTTGGATTCTGAGCAGGACAGGAAACAGGGGATAGCCAGAGAGGCAACAGCCGTGGAGGTAAGGTCTGCAGCAACGATTAAGGTTCAAACACACGCCAAACACTGAAGCTTTTGTTGTTGTTGTCTGTTTTGATCAATTTCAGAGTTGGATTCTACACTCGATGTGATTCAAACCATTTCAGAAACATCATCTGCAGTCACATGGATGAGCATACTTACGCTTTCTGTACACTCCTATGCTGTTCCTCCTTAGGCCATCAAACTGAAAAGGAAGCACAAGAACTGAAATAAACCCACTGGCACTGCAGATTTGGTCACAACTGGTATCTGAATCACCCCAGTTACAGTTTTATCTGGAGTCAATCGCATGCCTGCGGAGGCACAGGAGTCACACAGATGATCAGACAAGCCTTCACCTCTACTGAAACATCCAGTTCTCATCCTCATGCGTGTGTGTGTGTGTGTGTGTGGGTGTGTGTTGTATGCAGTGATGACCTCAAGCACAAATCCTCTTGACTGGGATTACAGCAGCAGGGCCGGAGGACTGGACCAGTTTAGGCAGCTTACATACCAGTTTGGCTGCAGCGAAGCTCCAAACTTGACCGTGACCTCGGCCACAGGCTGATTATTAGGAGGCAAAATGGGAATATAGATATTTATGGCTGCTGCCTTTGTAGGTTGTCAGTGTTTTTTTGTGAAATCAAAATAAATGTGGGTACCTGGAATCAGCATCAGCAGTATTGAATGGACTGAATGGTCATGGAGAGTGAGGGTCCCCTTACATTGTTTACTGATTTAAAGTTATTTATTGCTTCAATTACAGCATTCTGGGAAATATTTTATATTTGTATATTAGGTTCTTCTGCCTCTTATAAAAGTGGGTGTTTAATGTGATACTATAAGAAATTATTTAAAGGTCTTTTTCCTGTTTTTGAAAGATTAATTGAAAATCAGCCACAAGGGGTTCCCCCGTGGAGCTAATCACTTTCCAGAGCATCTATACTAATTAAGCTCCACACTGGCACTGGTGGGATGTGCACGTTGTGAGCACTGACCTCCTCTGCTTTGCTGCTCTTCCGACTGTGTGACACTGAATGAACCTGCCAAGGCAAAGGCTGGGAGACCATGTAAGGCACCGTGTCCTCCTCTCGGGCGAACCGAACCCCTATCTGAAGAACAAAAAAGGCCGGATTTAAATCAGCTTTTGCGCACAGATCAGTAAATACAGAATAGATCTGCAGTATTTTGTGGCGCTGGCGAGACAACCTTCAAGTTGCTCCTTACAATGTTGAACTATCTAAATATGGTAAATATGGTATCGAGCTCAACCTTAAAGTGGTCAAAATGGTCAATAAATGTTGAAAAAAGTGTGCCCCACACAAAAAAGCAGCTTCAGTAACTGATTTTCTATTTCTACTCATGTCTACTTACCGATTCTACAACTTTGACCATCACATACATGGCTGTTAGCATGGTGATCAACATCCTGACCACTCGTCCCTCACGGTCACGACTGATCCTCAGCGTTTCCCTGGAGATTCCAGTTATGCTGCAGGGAAGCTGAAGCCACCCACGGACAGATCTGAGCAATCAGGCACAGGCCGTTTGGGCAGAGGATCATTGAGTGTGCACACACACTTTTCAGAGGTGCGCATGCTCACCAGACGTGCACCTCATTCTCACGGCCTGGGAGACACATGCGCAGGTAAAACTGCTAAAGGGCTTTGCAGGACAGAAATAGCGGAGCAGTAATCTTTTCCTCTGCACAACACTTATCCCTCAGGTGTGTGGCCTTTTTCCTGCCTCTGATATAGATCACCTGCAACTCAGATATGGAAGATTCAAACAGCAGCTGAAGTTTGAAGAGAACTCGATTTATTCTGTGGTGATTTAATGTCCACGTGGATGCGCTTGAGAGGTTGCTGAAGAGATTCAGATTCAATCATTTTATCGAATCATGAAGGAGAACTCAAACGCGATGATCACGGTGAAGTGAACGGGTCAAACCTCTTAATATTCTTCTAAATGCAAAATATGAATCAGGTTTATGAATCAGGCATTCCCAAACATTGATTCGTGTTACTCAATAGTTTATCCGCATCCATTGAATTTAATTTATTTTGCAGACCTTTTAATTATCCACTTCCATTATTGTCAGTTACATGACCGTGTCAGCAGGCCATAATTTCATAACAGTATAAATCTAATCTAACCACCTACACACTGAAATGAATTAGCATTAGCCTGGAATGGACCTCCAATCCAAAGAAAGGAGTACATTTCTCCAGTTAGTGTCTATAATCTAACATTAAATAATACTACATCAAAAAAAGGTGCCTAATCATTCATTTCATTGGATGGTTGTCAATATCAAATGCTGTAAAACTTTGTTGAATTAGCAGCTGTTCTGCCCATTCTTTCATCTTCTGTGCATCTGTTTGATTCAGATTGAATTAATCTTCAAACTGAAATCTTTCTTTCACGTGCCGCATTTTTCTTTTCTCGCTTGGCCTGTGAGCCTGACCTGAACACAGTTCCACGCCTGCATAGCTTTTCAACGATTGCATCATTTTCTAGGAAAGGAGTCCAGACGTGAGGCGGACGGGAGGCTGTGTCGGTATTTATTTCCTAGTAATCAGATAGATCTTTATCTGCTGGATCACTGTAACAAAAGGTTGCTCTGCGTCATTGTCTGGAGCTTCACTCCTCACCCCGATAATCCTTTAGTCTGTGTGTGTGTGTGTGTGTGTGTGTGTGTGTGTGTGTGTGTGTGTGTGTGTGTGTGTGTGTGTGTGTCACACTGATAGACAGACACTACCTGCCATTATCTCTGCAAATGCCCCAAACACACGCAAGCACAAATGTCACATGTTCATTCAGGTGTCCTAATGTGTGCGTAATTGATCCCTAAAGCTATTAGACAGAATCTCAGGAATGTATCTTATCATGAACATGCTGCTATAAGAGCTCTTGTGACAGAGCCGCACATGTGCTAAACTGGAGCCGTTTGTCCAGAGGAAGGCAGGTAAGAATGAAGAAAGCTCTGGTTTCTAAGAGAGCTGTAAAGGCAGAGAGATACTGTTGTGTAAAACTATTATTTCTGTGTCGTCTGCAAGAAATGTCATGAAATGTAGGCTTTTTCTTTAAAAAAGAAAGAAAAATTGTTCTTACTTGCAAATATCTAATTAATGAAGTCACAATAAGGAATTTCTCAATTACTGTGGTTTTCTGTTCAGTATTCCTGACAGGTTAACCGCCACCCGGGGTGGAGCTGCTGTTGGACATTCCTCCTGTCATGTGATCAGAACGGGGGCCATATCTCATGCTCTTTAAGTCCAGGGTTCTCATCTAGCTGTGAGTAGAACAGGAAACTTCACATTTGTGGTGTTGCTTTATCTGCTGCTTTAGTTTTTAAAGTCACAATTGTTTTCTGCAAGGTTCCACCTGTTCCAGCAGTTGGCAGTGTGAGGAGGGGGGAACTGGAGCATCAGCATGTCAATCAAACTTCCGAAAAGGCTGAGCAGCAAAAGAAAAAGTAGGATTCTTTATCTTCCTCATTCTTTATTTACAAATGTTATGGAATTCTCCCATTCTAACATTTGGCAAATGTGGAAATGTTGCTAAATAAATCTCAATATTGTGCTGTAGTTTCATGATTCTTCACATTTATTTCAAGTTTTGCCTCACTAGAACTTTTATTGATGCGGTACTGAAGCATAATCAACTTTGAAAAGTAGATCAGATATGACCCACTGGTGCTAATCCACAACCTGTTTCAACCCAGAGCATCCAGTCAACAATGCCCAGGCAGAGCTTCTACATTCACTGGGTCTGGACACTCTTGGGTCAACACCACTGGATCCAGCTTCTATGTTGAACATCAGCACTTGGACTCTGGAAAACAAAACTCCTCGAAGGGTCAAAGACCTACCAAATGCTTTCCTCCAGCGCCTCTGGCTGCTCAGCCCCACAGCTCGGAGCCCTTGTTGCACACCCGAGCAAGAAGATCCCAGAGATGTGAGTGAATTACAGGAGGACCTGAGTGATGGTGCTGCAGACAACCACTATGGCGTTAACCCCCTGGATCTAGTGACTGCAGTCTTCATGTCTGCCACCCCTTTCCTTCAACAGGAGATGATTACGCACATGCTGAAGTGTCACTTTGCCGTGCCACTTGTGATTCCAAACGTATGTCAGGATGAACCCAGTAATTTCCTACTTTGGCCACAAAGGGGCGCTGTGAGTCGCTGGAGGTCTAACTTTCCAAAGCAAAGCAAAAAGATCTATGAGGGGAATTTAGCGAGCACAAACATGCCGATGGTTTCATGTATGAAGCTTGGCCACTGCAATGTCTCCAAGTCACAGGTGCTAAATAGTGTCATAAGATCAACCGCTGATACCTTCCTCCACAGCGGCTTGGACGGAGGAGAGCTACCCAGGAGACTCTCTAATGGTCTGGTAGAGATTTCATGGTGTCTCCCAACTGGAGACCCCTCCACCGATACGTTCCCCGTCCCTGTGGTCATATCTAACCTGCGGGGTGATGCCGGCTCACATGAAAAATGTGTTAACCTTCTCTGCCAAGCGTCATCAGCTATGGTTGTGTTCTGTGGGGATCTTAAAGAGAAACAGATGGAAATTCTTGCCTCTTGCAAAGCTAAGACAAGCAATTTAATAATCATTGATTTGTCAAATGAAAACCCATTCACAGGGGGTTTTGATCAAAACATTAATCGTGTAATTCAAAGGGGAGATCTGAGCGAGGTGGAGTTAGCTGACAGGCTACGCCAAACCCTGAAAGAACTCTTACCAGATAAAGTGAAATGTGTTACACTGGAGGCTGTAGCAAAGGTAGCAGAGGGATTAGCCTTTCATGTAGATGAGACAACAGTCTGTAAAAAGGCAATGGCCACAGCACAGGATGTTCTCAACGGTTTGGAAGAGGGATCTAGGCAGTATAAGGAGAAACAGCTTCCTTTGCAGGGTCACTTGTGGAGTAAGTTGGCCGAAATTGAAAGGAAGGAGCGAAAACACACCAAAGAGGGAAAAGAAACAGATCCCCATAACAAACGAAAGGATGAAATCTTAGCTGAGTTGAACGGCTACAAAATGACCCAAGCAATGAAGACTTTCAGCCATGCACTTTTAACAGCAGATAAAATGGAGAGAACCTTCTTCCTTCACTGGATGAAGCTGAGGCTTCAGGAGATTCAAAGTGAAAAGAAGACCTTCCCTCAAACCTCGGTCATAAACACTGAAATAGGAACCAATGGTGATGTGAATGAGAATCATCTGGTGGTTGAAAATGGAGAGAATTTTGAACTGGAGGACAGTGACAGTTTCTGCACTGATTCAACAATTGAAGAGGAAGAAACAGAAGAGAAGCTCAGGAATATGGAGCTGGAGGTTCCTGAGAGATCAGCTGAGATAAGCCAAGAGGTCATCTCTACAGAATGGACAGCAGATGATGAGTCTACCTCACACCAGGAGGAGTCCATGTGTGGTCCATGTTTGGTGGAGGAGCTTCACGTTGCCTCAGAGGTTTGCTGTGAGGACGGTACTGACGAAAAAGAGGATTTTGGAGAACAAATGTCAGATCCACAGGAGAATGAAGATTTGAGCTTTGAGAGGGAGCAAGTAGATGAGCAACAGGTACATTCAAATTCTTCAGTCCAGCAAGTTTCATGTCCACAGCCGTGGGAACTTGGTTCTTACTCCATATCCCTTGAGCACTTTCTGTGTGAAATGGGCCTAATTTTTGAGCTAGCGGATGTTAGTCGTGGCAGAAGCAGAGATATTTCGCGTTTCCCAGGTGTAGCTGCAGAACTTCTTCTCTATGGTGTTCCACTTCAACTAATGGATGGAGATACCTCAACCATTCCCATCCGCTGGCTGGGAAGCGTCTTTGCAGAGCTCAAACACCGCCTCCCTCAGGAGAACTGCAGAATGCGAGTTTTGACAAACCTCGGAGCACATCACGCTCGGAATGCTGCGGTCCTCTCTGCCTTATTTGCAGTGACGTTTCCAGGAGGAACATCCACTAAGGGGATCTACATGCTCATCCTGAGTGTGCCCAATAACCTTAAAGAAGACATAGGGTGTGATTTTCTGTTGTTAATAGATGTAGAAGGCCTCTCCTCAGATCAAAACAGAAATATAAGCGACCATGGGCTTGCGACAGTTGCAGCTGGCTTGAGTGATATTTTATTGCTTAACATTTCTCCTCATGCCAGCGATGAGTTAGAAAGTAACGTAGCCCTCATTGTCAATGCTCTTCTGTGCGCCAAAGAATGTGGTTCCATGCCCTTTTGCCAATTTCTGCTCCAGGGTGAAGGGATACACAGTGTCCTACAAGCATCGCAGCTAAAACACGTGTCCGACATCCTTCAGCATAAAACTCTCGACAAAGGCCCTAGTCTTGCTAGTGGCCTTTGTGTGCCAGGCATAAGTGGTGTCCCAGTGGTCAAAGGGCCATGGCACAGTATGTCCCTCTCTGAGGAAGTTGATCTGCATTACAGTAGGGATGTGTTAAAGCTCAAACAGCACCTTTTCGGTGCACTGGGGAAGTGTGCAGCAACAACTGCCGTGACTAGTCCGTCTGAGTTTATGGGTCGTTTGTGTGCGATTTGGGATGCAGTGAGAGCAGAGTCGTTCACTACTCATTTGCAAAACAGAGTAATCGCTTTAGCATTTGCGTCATTGTGCACAGAGTTCTCTCAGTGGCAGGAGAGTTTCCTAGAGCACATGGAAAGTTGGCTCAGTCGAACAAGACAGAAAATATTTGCCACAAAAGCAAACAATGCAATCCACAGTGGCTTTGTAGATGAGGCTGAAGAGGAAGTCAAAACAGAGGCAGAAAAGCTCAAGTCAAAAGTAGAGGTTTATTTCATGAATCAGGACCTTCTCAAAAACACGTCCTTCAAGCCCTTCCTCCTGAGGAATGTTGAACACCTACAAGAACAAGTGACCATAAACCTGAAGGAGAAGTTGATGGCCATCAATGAAAACCACTGTTCTGCCACTCAGCTGCAAACTTTTGAGGCCCTCCTCGAAAAAGAACAGCAATCAAAGCTACAGGCGATGATCGAGAACAGTAAGTCCAACCAGGCTCTGCTACAAGATGCACAACTAGAAAAGGAGTTTGAGGCTATGTGGAGTCACATCCTGTCAAACTTTGACTTCAGGCCTTCTGAAACTGAGGACATTACTGCGAGAGTGAGAAATGTCCTGAGAGAGAATCTGATGAGCCGCGGGCTACAGAAACACCTGAAAAAACTTGATGACATCGGCCAAAACCAGACACCAGACAACCATAACCAGAAGTTCTACATTCACGATGAGCACTTTGGCTACCGAAGCCGACTGAAGCACATGTTCGAGGATAACAACAGACTGCAGAAGCTGGAGGCCCAACAGCTCGCATGTCATATCATCGAACAATGCGAGCAATTCGTTAAGGAAAAGTCTTCGTCCCACGCAGACTTCTCTGACAGCTACATCAAAGACCTGCTGGAAAATGTAGAAAGAGGTCTGAACGACAAATCTATAGAAATCAAGTCTGTGTTTGAAGTCGACCTGAAGATTTTTCTATGCCATGCCGCGTGCCAGGATTTTCAAAAACTGCATGATCGCTATGCCAAGGACAGAGAGCTCCTCCAGCACATTTCTGCAAACAAGAGAGTGTACTTAGCGGAATTCATGTATCAGTATAGGAAGATGGACCAGTGTCACCACACAGCACGAGCTTTCACCTCAACGGTCTTAAGACCTACAGTCTTGAGCTACGTGCATAGAAACTTGGCAATGCTCATTGCAGATGAGGTCAGAGGTCAGGCTCCACAGTATAAGTCCCAGCATGCCTTTCACCAAAGCCTGCTAGAAGAGCTCATAAGTGAAGACGCTTTTGAAAACCTTGTTGATTACCTGCATTCGTTTGATGACTTCAGATTGAGGAGACTCCAGGAGAAGGTGGTGGCCCACCTTTCCCAGTCAAACAACTTGATTACGTGGAGACAACAGCGACTGGGAGAAATCGTTGGGTTAATCGCAACGGCGGTCAGCGAAGCAGCAGAAGGTACAGCTGGAGTACTGAGTGACGCAAAGCCACTGCTGGAGAGGGTGTGCCTCACCTTAGAGCGTGATGGAGATGTGGAGGTCGCCAGGGCTGCTATGGACGGACCCCTCTTTAGCATCACAGTAAAATGGGATTACTTTGTCACGTGTTTACTGGAGCTACTGGCAGCAATGCGACTGGAGCTAGCGCAGGAGTTTACAGAAAATAAAGATGCTGCTCAGTTTCTCCAGAACCTGCCAGTTCAGCCACATGAGTATCTTCTCGAGAGAGTAAAAGGTTGCGAGAAGCGATGTCCGATTTGCGGGACCCCCTGTGAGGTGGAAGAATCGGGACACAGGGTTCACAGGGCCACGCTCCACAGGCCCATCAGCATGTTGCCAAATAAAACCCATCCTCTGTCCAACAAAAGTTCCCCTGAAAGCAGAACCAACCTGGATGCGAGCAATGAGACAGATGGTGCCTCTCTGGCATGTAGTGGTCTACATTACCCTGAGTGGATCCCCTGCTCCGAGGACCCAAACTTACAATTTCCCAGTGCTTACTGGAGGTACTGTTTTCCATCTTCATGCTTTTAATCCTGCTTAAATAGTTAATTGCAATATTTAATTGCAATTCCATGATAATACTGGCTAGTTAATGACTGCAAATTTCTTTATTTAAGAATGGTTGAATTGCTGTAGATTATCATTTTTACATATTTATGATGCTAAATTGACATTTATTTACAGGTATGTCCTGGTGAGGTTCAATGACAGATTTGCCAAAGAATACCAGCAGGATCCAACCAAAATCCCTGAGGAATGGACAAAGATCACTGGGAATGAGGCCTTGGACAGCCTGAAAGAGAGCTTCTCCACTGCCCTCTGCTAAAGGCTATTTACTTTTTCAGAATTAGGGTCGTTTTTTTTAACCTTAAGTATACTTGACAGTCAACACAAATAAATGTTTTCAAATAACAAATGGCTTAATGTTTTATTTCTGTAATTTGTGATGTAAAACTACGGTGGCCGGGAGGTGCAAAACACAAACACAAAGCTTGGCCACCATATAAAACCCTCTAATTGACAACTCTGTGCTAATTCCAACATAAAACACAGGTCTTTTTTCAGTCTCAATTAAACAACAATAGTAATACCGTACTACTACGACTACGACTACGACTACTACTACTACTACTACTAATAATAATAATAATAATAATAATAATAATAAAAATAATGAATGCATGAATAAAACAGATAATTGTATATTTTATAGGATAAAGATTGCAAAATACATTCTAGTTTCCTCTTGTGACTCAATATCCATAGAACCAAACTCGAATTTTCATTAATAACAAAAATAAAATATTTGTGGATTCAGATCCGTCTGGGATGTTGAACAGGTGAAAGTTGTATGTGAATATTCATCTTTGAATACGCGTTTTTTGACAGTCCTATACTGTCAACGTAAAGTAACACTGCCCCCTGTTGGCCACAGCCTCACCTGTCACATTTCTGGTGCAAATTTGCTTTGGTCTTTTGAAATCTTAACCAGAAATAGTATTATTTTCCTGTTCTCAGACTGAATTTGAGGAAGTCGCTCCAGCACTCAGATCTACATGATTTTCCTGTAGAGTTGGGAAACATCGTGGATGCAACTTTTCAAGTTTTGGCCCTCTGCACTTTTAACAAATATGTAAAAATGGAGCTTCAGCGGCTCTCATTTGTCATCTTGACAGCCTAATTGTGGTGTTGTGAGCTGACCGTGCTCCACACGGACCAGTTGGTCTCTGTCCAGAAAAAGGAAGGAACCTCTATAATGGACAGAAAGTGTGGAGGCTTTGTCAGACTAACACACTGTCTGGGCAGTTCTATCAGCAACCAGACGGGCAGTTCTGCATTCTGCTGGAATCACGTCAATGCCAACGGAGGAGTGACAAAGCTGGTTACGCAAGACTAACAAGCATGAAAATCTGATCCGGCTGTTGAAGAATTTCACAATCACCAGGATACAAATGTGTATTTCACCTCACATCTTTTATATTATTAAGATGTACTTTATTCATCCCCGTAGGGAAATTGAATTGTAGTAGCAACCTATACAAAGTACAGAAACAGAATAAATAAATACAGATAAGATTAGAACGTTATAAGCATATATACAGCATATATTATAAGCATATACAGTATATATATATAATATAGACAAAATATAATATATACATATTATAAGCATTATAAGCATATATACATAAATATAGAATAAAATAGAAATAAAATTACAACATAAACATTACACAATTATTGTTATTGGCTGGGTTTGGATGAGTTATACACTTTGATGGCAGACGGCAGGAAGGACTTCCTGTACCGTTCCTTAGAGCAGCGAGGCTGCTGGAGTCTGCTGCTGAAGCTGCTTCTCGGTTTGTCCACTGTGTTATGGAGGGGGTGGGAGGGACTGTCTATGAATGTCAGCAGTTTCAACACCATCCTGACCGTCTAAATTTGCAAGTCTACAGCCAACAACAGACCCTGCCTTTTTAATGGGTTTGTTGAGTCTGTTGGCATCCTTTGCTTTAATGCCTGCTCCCCAGCACACTGCAGCAAAGAAGATGGTACTAGCCATGACAGACTGGTAGAACATGTGGAGCATCCTGCTGCAAACACGGAAGGACCTGAGTATCCTGAGGAAGTAGATTCTGCTCATGGCCTTCTTGTAAACAGCATCGGTGTTTGTGGACCACTCCAGTTTATTGTCCAGCTGAACACCCAGGAACCTGTAAAATGAGACTATTTCCACATCTTTCCCACTAATGCAGACTGGGGAGGGTGGGGACTTGCTTTTACTGAAATCCACCACCATCTCCTTCGTCTTGGTTATTATCATCATTGTACTTCTACCTTTGTGGGACAGATTTTGTGGTTGTTGAGGACCAGAACTAAATGTCCTCACAAAAAAATCCTCACTCTGCTGGTAAAACATAAATTTTTAGCACCTCAATAAGCATCATATATAACAACCACTCACACACACACACACACACACACACACACACAGACACACACACACATACATGCATACATACATACATACGCAGCCCTTTAAGAGTAGACATATGGTAAGCAAAAAGAACAACAAGCCAATGAAATAAAAGGAAGAAGAAAAAATAAAGAAATAAGTAATCCATCGACATGAGAGAATCGAGTATAACGGAGGGATTGGTGTTACCGCCACACCTCTGAGTTGTGTTAGAGAGAGGTCAGGTGGGGGAGGCTAAACCAACCATTACTAATAAGAAACCCATTCCATTCGAGATCAAAGCTATTCTACACTAAAGGTGCTCCAGAGCAGCCAATTTTACGAAAGTGTTATGCCACAAGGAGACTGAGGCCATCGAAGGGGATTTCCACTGAGAAGTGATCATTTTACGTCCCAGCATTAAAGCGGACTGCACACATCTGAGGAGATGAGGGGTGGCCTCGGATAGAATAGCGCCTGATTGAAGCATATGTTGAGCTTTACAGTCTATCGATGTATCCCCCGACCCAAAAAAAACCCCTGAATTCCAGGGCATGTTGGGGAATGTACCCTCTCCCCTGCCACATCTCCAGCAATTTGCAGACTTTGTAAGTTTTGCCCTATATAATTTATAAGGTGTCCAATAAAGGTAGTTAGAATTTTGAAGTGAATAAGTATTGTCTTAAGAATTTTTTTTTGTATTTTGCATAATTCTGACGCACTGAGAGTCTGTAAAGTACAGAGTGGTCAGTCTCCTAGGCTGTTTTTAGGATTGGAGGCCCCTTTTCAGAGCTCTTCAGGAGCATTGAGTAGAAGGTAGAAGCCCTTCAACCTTTTCCAGGGACCTCCAATGCACGAGTAGACCAATCTACATCATGGGGAGCTGAGGCGGGAGATCCAAAGGTACTATTCAGTACATATCATTATTTAATTCCTTTCATTAAACTCTCCTGTCACACCCTAATCTGAGATCTTCCTTCCGTGGTCCCTGCAGGTCACTTCCTCCACTCAGGTCTGTTCTGATAAATGATCGCAGCGGTTGGTCACTCAGCCTTTGCAGCCAGATGAACAAAACAGGCTTTTTCACAGCGGCACATCGCGAGCTGCAGATTAGAAGATGCGCACGAGAGGAAATGTATTCCGTTGTGTCTGCCTGCTGGGATGATCTGATTAGATGATCGAGGACATAAATAAACATATGCATTTACTGAGAGGTTTCTTGGCAATTGGTAATCTTTTAAAGGGCATTACGCAACACTGACCTCCAGAGTTCTGAAGGCAGAAGGTAATTCTGGAGCAACCTGTTAGCCAGCGGAGGATGTGACTAAAATTTTGTGTGAATGGCACAAGCTGGAGACATACATAAGGGAAGAAAGCATAAATCCCACTGTTTAGAATTTAGAATGATGTTACAGCCCAATATTCAGCCCTTCCAGGAATCTCATTTCCATTGTTGTGTTTAAAAATTTCTGCCTGTATTAAAAATCTGGGGTCCATCCAGCTGCTCCTCTGGTATGACTGGTAACAGTTGCTGCAAGGCCCCAGCTCTAGTGAACATCTCCAATGTGTGTTGCCGTGGTAACCCGGGAGCACAATGTCCTGGAATATGAAAGAGATCATAATTTTGTAGAAATTATAGCAAAGTGCCAACACAGCCATGATAAATAAGTTATGACTAATTAACCGTAGCTGTGGCTACACGCTATTTGTCTTCTTTGCATCATTACACTATACTGCATGTTTAAAGAAATGAAGAAGTCATTTTAAAATATTTCTCTTTGTAGCCGCAGCATGCAGCGATTTGATAAGCTGTCATGACCACTTACACACTGGCAATTAATGGTGAGCAGGTGGGAAATCAACAGGTGCTCTGTGTGCGTTGCAACCTTGTCAGTAAAAGCAGAAGTTTGGGGTGTCGTGTTACTGACATTTCACTGCCTCGATGGTTCGGTCAAGTTATTTTATCAAGTTAATTTATTTGGCGCTGCTCCATTATTTATTTATTTACAGGGATTCCAGCGAATCTCCATGGACAGATTGGCTAATCTCATTTAGCAGGTGGTGCCGTTGATTATCTGCCATTAACATTCTTGATTTTGACAAACACACATTAACTTTTGCAGCCACAGAAATACAGCTGGTCCAAGGAGGATGCAGAGAAAGATGATATTTGAATCCAAGAGATATGAAACAAAGTTCTGCTGCTATAGCGATTATCCATTTATTGTGACAGTTTTTATAATGCGTAATACTGGCAGCTGAGGGGCAGCGTGTGTTACTTTCTAAAAGCCCCATGTCAGAGGCTTTTATAGGGACAGAGGCCGTCTTAACACATTCCCAATGTGTGCCATTTGTGCCATTTTCAGCTCCTAGTGCTCCAACATTGCATCAGAATATTAATTTTTAATGTAGCAGAAAAAAATGGTGATAATTCAGCTCCACAGGTGCACGCTGTGGCTGCAACGGTGGCTGCCTCACTACCCCTCAGTCGTCAAACTGTTTCATGTAAAGGCCCGTCGCCATCCTTTTTTAGAATTAGTGATTACTGACTATAACAACAGTGATTATGAAACCCCCCTCTATTACTGGAGCTCACACAGCGCAGTCAGGAATCAAGGAATGTAGGAATGTACAAAGGCTACACAAAGCCAGCAAGTTTGACTTGATGAGACCTTGGTTTGGTGTGAAAATTAAACTAATATTTTTTAAAGATTAAGTATGGATTAAACATTATGTGCTGCATTACTGCCAATAAAATATACTTTTAACTTTTGAACTTTTATCCCATAAACAAAGCTCATCTTGTGTTACTCTGTGCTGGGTCAAGGTTGAAATGGAGAATTTTTCCATCAGGGTTTTCTAAAGGCCAGATAATCTTTAGAAAGTGTAGCTATTATCTGCTGCTTTCATAATTTCCACATAGAAGGTTCTGGCACTGTACTCCGTGAGCAGCAGAATCTAAAGAAGTTGATGCGGCAACATCGATTTTGGCACCAAATTCTCCAAGGGTGTCAAGATCAGACACATTTTCACTCTCTGAGAGTGTCATAAATATAGCCAGCAGCTGTCACCTCAGGTCATTGGTGCGCCACAGCTTCAACCTTTTCTAATGCGGAGTCAAGGGGGAAAGTGATGAGTGGAAGGTTCCACATCTATATTCAGCAGGTCCTCTTCATCAGCGTGACATGATGGAAATAAGGAAAACCCTTGACTTTTTTGTGTGGGGTTGTGTTAAAGTAACACATGAGGCTCATGCCCCACATAGCCTGTGCAGCAGTTTAACCCTGGTGTCATTCAGCAGGTTGAAATTTAAAAGCATTAAAGTTTGCATCTCTGAACAGCTGAATGAAACAGGTGGAAAGCGTCTCTGATAGGCTACAGATTCAAGAATTCAATTAGAAGATTTTTCATCATGGAGGTTTTACTTTAACTGGTACTTCTTCCCCGGCTTGGTGTGATTGTTACTTTCTGAGAGAGTGACTCTTGCAAACATATGACAGACAAAGTGACTCTTTGTGGCAACATATGGAGGTCATAGGCCAGATGGGAATCCAAGCTGAACTATGATGACTGTGGCTAAAGGTGTCCTTAGGGGCCGCTGAATCAAATTTAGACAGACGATGATGCTTAACGAGGCAGACGCGGTGTGGCGCTGCACACTGCTAACATCAGAGGTCAGTGGTAGGCACGATGAAACGTCCCCCGTGCATCTTTTGTTCTGCAACAGCAAAGATGTCAGTTTATTTAGCGGCTCACGCAGACCGCGCATGAGGGTTGTTGCTGGGATTTGCCGTTGCCAGATTTTAGCGTGTAGCCTAGCATCTAACAGAGCCTAACATGCACCGCGCTCATCTCTGTATGTTCTTGTGGAGACTGTCACCTCCCTTCACGTCAGCTCCTCCCTCACTACTAATTCTATGTGTCTCTGTCTCTGTCTGTCATAATTAAATACTGACTGTTGATCTCAAGAAGCAGGAGGGAGGATTTTGTCTGTTGTTATTTGTTGTTTCTGATGTTTCAAGGTCTAAATGTAAAACATGCTACACGACCTGGTGATGGCGATTTTTAATAGATGCAGATAAAAAATTCAGCCCGGCTGCATGGCTACATTTACAGATATTTTTATTCGGTCGAGTATAAATCACACACAACCACTGTTTTATTACCCGGTGGTTCAATCACAGACCCTTACATTACACAAGTGCCCTTGAGCACGGTGCTGAACCCCAAGTAGGTCCTTAAGCTGCACCTTCCATGCACGGATGACCTGGATTGGTTACTTCTCATAATGAGTGGGTATCATTGTGTGGATGTATGAATGCAGATTTGTAATGTAGAGGGGTCAAAGATGACTAGAAAAACACGTTCACAGCTTCCTCATCGTTCATGAATTAATGCTGCTCTTTAATATTCATCAGAAGATCCTTCTTCAGGTTTCGTTTGCATAACTCAAAAACAGGGTACTACTAGTCGGCTAATGCTACCAGTGCCCTGTTCTGCTTGTGCATATTTTTCGTGTTGTTACATGCTAGACTTGAATCAAGTCCATGACTGGCATCAATAATGTTCATTTTGGTTTGAAATTAAAACCCAATTGATTTTGTCCCACTGTAAATTATAAATATCCACATTAGTCATCAGGAGCAATGTGAGCGTAATGCGCAGATAGCAGTAGCATAACTTTATTGTCCCCGAACTACCCTACCCACAATTCCTGCAACCCACAGCAACATCTATAATTGCTAAAGCCCTGACTGGAGTTTGAACCATTTAATACTGCAGGAAGATTATAGTTATAGTAAAAATGAGATTGATATATCCAATAATGGCTTCTTCACGCTCAGGCTGCTCGTGCTAATTCTACACTGAAGAGAGACACAACCCAAGAGGAGAAGTGACACACCGATCACAAGGTCAGGTCAGTGTTGACTCTGTGCTCAGCAGCAGCAGAAGCATAAAAAAAGATGATGAACAATTGTAATTCAGTCCAAGAGGCAAATACAGAGGAACATTTTGTGTCATGGTCAACAAAGACAAAGATCATAAGCTCGCTGATATTTTACAACTGCAGTTGATCTCGTGAGTGTCATATTAAGGATTAGAGATTAGACACATTTATCAAAAATTTGACTTCAAACAACAGAAAATTAGATTCTTCCTGTTCAAGTTTAGCAAAACTTTCCAAATCAGGCTTGATTTAAATCAGTTATTAGACAGGACATCTCTAAAACATGACAACCACAGTGACAGCAGTGTCACAAACAATTTAAATGCCCTTAACTTGGCCTTATATCTGTCCTTTAACTCACACTTTAAAATAGTCTCTAGAAGTGCCTTTTTTCACCTGAGAAACATCGCAAAATCAGGAAACTACTGATGCAGCATGATGCTAAAGAGTTAGTCCATGCATTTGTTACTTCCAGGCTGGACTATTGTAATTCTTTATTATCAGGGTGGCCAAACAATCAATCAATCTTTATTTATAGTGTTTGCTACAATCAAAATTGTTTCTAGGCGCTTTACAGAATTCCAGGGCCTGAGCCCCAACAAGCAACAGTGGCAAAGAAAAACTCCCCTTTAACAGGAAGAAAGCTTGAGCAGGACCAGGCTCATGTGGGGGGACCCTCCTGCTGATGGGGGTGCTGGGTAGAGAGAGAGGAGAAGGGGGAGGAGAAGGGGGGAGGTCAGGTAGAGGAGAGAATAGGCAGAGATCATGGAAATACATTAATAATACAAGCTGCTGTTATAAGAGTAGAGTGGATCAGCAGGGTCGGAGGTCGGCAGGACAGCATATACAGCTATAAAGGCGGCTATACCTGTAGATGGATACGTGGGGAAGCAGAGAAACTACACAAGAAATAACATCATCAATGATCTACTCAGAGAGGAGAGGAGAGGAGAGGAGAGGAGAGGAGAGGAGAGGAGAGGAGAGGAGAGGAGAGGAGAGGAGAGGAGAGGCAGCCATGACCCAGCAGAGTGACAGAGGCCTGTCATGTTTCTGAGCCCCGGCAGCTTCGGCCTATAACAGCATGACAGATATTAACTTAGTATAATAGTGTAATAGACGACCCTCAAAATATGATAATTATGTCTATGATATTAACTGCAACTACAGAATTACTGACAATAAGCTCAAACAACTCCCCTCCTCTCCTCTCCTCTCTCCTCTCCTCTCTCTCCTCTCCTCTCCTCTCCTCTCCTCTCCTCTCCTCTACCTGTCCTCCCCCCTCTCCTCTCTCTACCCAGCACCCCCATCAGCAGGAGGGTCTCCCCACATGAGCCTGGTCCTGCTCAAGGTTTCTTCCTGTTAAAGGGGAGTTTTTCCTTGCCACTGTTGCTTGTCTGGGGTCAGGCCCTGGGATTCTGGAAAGTGCCTAGAAACAATTTTGATTGTAAAAGATGCTACATAAATAAAGATTGATTGATTGATTGATTGATTGATTGATTGATTGATTGATTGATTGATTGATTGATTGATTGATTGATTGATTGATTGATTGATTGATTGATAAGAAGCCTCCAGCTGATCCAAAATGCTGCAGCCAGAGTTCTGACAGGTATTGACAAAAGAGATCACATCACTCCTGTACTGGCGTCTCTTCATTGGCTGCCCGTTAAATTTAGAATCATTTTTAAAATTCTGCTTCTGACCTATAAGGTCCTCAGAGGCTAACCTCCATCCTACCTGGAGGTGACACCTTATCATCCCAATAGACTCTCAGAATGCTGGTTTACTTGTGATCCACAGAGTTTCTAAAAGTAGAATGGTGGGCTGAACATTTAGCCACCAGGCCCCCCTGCTGTGCAACCAGCTCCCTGTCCAGATACGGGAGGCTGACTCCATCTCTACTTTTAAGATTAGACTTAAAACCTTCATCTTTGAAAAAGCTTATTGTCACTAATTCTGTATTTCCAGTTACTATCTTCGACATAATTATCATATTTCGAGCGTCGTCTATTATTAGGTCACTTTTGGGTTCAGTTCAGAGTCTCAAATTACATTACAGTGATAAAGGCAATAAATAATTGAGAAAATAATTTAAGGCTCCTAATATTCTTTTAATTATGAGCCCATGCAAACATCTAAACTGCATTGTCACAGTATTTATGTTTGTCCTGAAGCTCTAAGTCCTCAGTCTGAAAATCATTTTCAAAGTGCTCTGCTGTGTTCTGCGAATCAGTCAAATGTTCTGCCTCATTCAAGAGCAATACATGACTAGCCATGTGCAATTTTTCTGAAAGATATAGCGATCAATACGCAAGCCTTTCTACTGGCTTTGCTAGGCTTCTTTTGTCAGATGGTTTCACTTGGCTGCTATTGAGCGGTCTGCTGCGAAATTGTGGGCCAGAACCCCGGGGAGCCGATATCGGGGGTCAAGTGTCGGACTGTCATCACACATCCAAGGATACTGTACAGAGAAGCCTTTAGCAGTGAGATGTCAAAAACTGCCCAGAGGAGAGCCCAAAACTTAAGCTAATTCAAATGGGGACTGATGGCTGCTGTCAGGAGAGGTTCCTCTGAGAGGGCATTAGTCACACCAGTCACAGTGACAAATGCATGTGTGTGTGTGTGTGTACGAGAGAGAGAGAGAGAGAACAAGATTAGGGGAGAATAGGTGGGAGGGGGCGCAATTTGCAAGGATTTGAGGGAGTTACTTGATGTGGGAGCCCCGTTTGTCTCCCCTCCCTCACACTCAGCGGCAAGTGTGGCGACAGCATCTCTCCTCTGTGTAGGCTTCAAGAGAAGCTGCAGGAGCGCTTATATAAGTGGGGAGAAAAGAGAGGAAGGAGTGGAAAAGGAGAGGAAGGTAATAATTAGAGGCTGAACAGAAGACTGGCGGCTTGGGTATTCTCATTGTTTCTTGTTTTCAACATCTGCACAGGTAAGAGAATCTTGTGTCCTGACCTCTTTTTTTTTAAATTAAATGCATTTAAAAGCATTTGGATGTGTGCAGTTATGCACACAAATTTTGCACATGTATAATCTGTTTTCTTTAGACATTTAATTAAGAAGCGTAGATATAAAAATGGTGCAACTTAAAATTTTGTTAGTTTAACATTGAGACACATTAGTCAGTTTATTCTAAAGTCACTAGATAGCAAATCCTAAATGAAAAGGAAAGGGAAAGAAAAGAAAAATGAATAAGCACTTTATTTTTCAAAAAAGGACTGAACTGGTGCATTTGGCTGAAGATCAACATGTGGTTCTGGGCTGTTGGAGCAGCTGCTCAGCATGCGGTAAAATGCATCACAGAGTGAAGCTGTGCTCCATCACATGCAGCCACTTTAGACAAAGCACACAGAATGCTGCTCTTTATGGTGCTTTGTATACTTTGGCTTTCTGTCTATATCGACACAATGCATCTGCATTATGCAAAATACAGACACACTTGCAGCTCCAGATAGAACCAGTTTAATTTGGGCTATTCGAGTCTGCACTACAAACGCTACTAATCCTATAAGAATAAGAATAGTCATTTGCAGCCACTATGAGTCTAAAACATAAGAGCAAATGCAAAAAAAAATAAAATAAAGACAATTAATGTGTACATGATTCATTCCATCAACAAAATATCTGCAAATCAGAGAAGATGAAGGCATCATTTATAAGAACGCCACAGAGATCGAAAGATCCCCTCCTTCTTGGGGTAAACCGCTCCACAGGTTATTAAAGCTGCAGCAGGAAACTGCATCTGGGTCCATCTTTGTAGTGGGTTTGACGTGGTCCAGCAGGGCTTTTTGGCTGGCTGAACGTTTCTTCCTGTTAAAAGGGATATTTTCTGCCACTGTTGCTTGTTGGGGATCAGACTCAGGGCTTCTGGAAAGCACCTGGAGATAAATTTAATTGTATTATACAGTATAAATTTGGAAGAGGTCTGTTTTTTTAAGACCTTACAGAGGCCAAAGTGTCTCTTATTTACACTGAATGATGACCATGAGTCATAAAAGAGCTGCTATAAACACAGTCAGAACGTATAAGACGCTAATAGTTGCTCGGCTCTACCACCTCTGCCTGGTGCTTGTGGTGTTGGTATGAGATGGCTCCTCTCTCGACACTATCTGGCCTCTCTGTCCAGAATGTGCACATCGGCATTGAAAAAACAAAGAAAACCCTCCTCCTGGGGGGGGGGTTGTTTAGTCTGAGCTCTCAAATCCATCAGACAGACACTGTTCAACTCATGTTTGATCATCTTATTATGGGGACGAGCCACTTTAAGGGTGTTGTTTAGTCTAAAGTACAGAGCAACATGGGCAACTTTTAAACTGTATGGGTGAAAGATCAAGTGAGATGAGCGTCATTTAAATGAGTATCTTTCTGATTTAAGTTGTGTTAAATCTACACTCAGTTTACATTTTAGAGCCTCTTTCATGATCAGGATTGTGTCAGACGAAGCAAAGAAAAGCTTTCTGCGTGCAAGGATGCAGCAGTCGAGACCAGCTCCGCGATATCCCACAAAAAAGCGGAATAAATGGCTGTAGCAATAAAAGCTCTAAAGAAAATAGAATTCTGCCACTAAACAAGAAAAAAAAACTGAGGAAAAAGTCTGGTGAGCTAATAAATCAACAAGCAGCACAGCAGCAGCACTTTATGGAGATATTTAATTGGGTTGGCAAAAATGCACTTTTATTTAAAATGGTTTCATTATTTGTGATTAATGATTGTGTTTTAGTATTTTATTTTCACTATTCATTACCTGTAGAGGGGATCAGCTTTACACAATTTAAAACTTTCTCTAAAGTGATTAAATGGTGCAGAGCAGCCTCTGACAGTCCTGGTCGCTTATGTGCCCCCCTGGTAAAGGTAATTGCCCACCTTTGCCCTAAATGAAACATATTTCCTTTATTCATTTAACTTAATGAGATCTGATCAAACAAGTAGTAATGGTGAATATATATCCAGAATAATCTCCACAAAGGCATAATAAATAAATCATGACCTGTGTGAAGGTGTGTTTAAGTTATGTTTCTGTGAAATGATGTAAATCTTGTTTGATGTTTCTGACATTTACCGGTTAATCACAACACAAAAACAGCTTAAAGCCTTTGCTGTTTTCATTTTGGTATTTCCCTCAGTGGTGTCTTTTCAGCCGGTTTTAACTAACTCCATCTAAAACTTCAACAGTTAATTATTCTGCATTCTTTTCTTTTTTTATTCTTCAAATCACAAGCTATTGACCTGGGCTCAAAAAGCTCCAGCATATGCTTATGAACATTAAGACCCCCACAGATCAAACATGGTAATAAGAGTCTAATTAAATGAATGAGCTATGTCATCAAGTCACCTCATTAGAATTGCACATTGTCATCTTTAACCTCCTACATGGGTTTTACTTGTGGCCGTATTTGACTTCTATTTCCCTCGGAATGTAGGGAGCAGTCTGGAGAATCCGACACATGGTGAGAACATCTCCTTCCTGTTTTGCATTTTGAGGGTTCTCAGTTCTCATCACGCTTCGGAATTTAACTGTGGGGTCTGATGGTTGCGGTAAAGACCATGGCAACAGTGTTACTAAGCAAGGATGAGTGTCATCCAGGCCACAAAAGCATGAGAATGATGGAATCGGCTGACCCAGATGTCCTGTTGAACTTCATCAGATGTTTTCCCGTATCAGATGTTTACCGCATAATCGTTGTTAATTGAGCAAGACTTACAAACATTTCATCATATTTTCCGTATTGAACCATGGGGAGAATCGTGCTTGTGGAGTGTTTATCGAATAATACCTGCTGCATTTTTCCATAGCATTAATAACATTAGCCTGTTAGATGGCGGCAGCTTGTAACCAAAAGAATCACTTTCAAACGAATGTTTACGCCCTCAGGCCCAACCTGACCAGCATGAAAACAGCTCTTTCATTTTCTTATGAGATCAGTTGATATGCAAACTAGGCGACAGCGTGTTGGTCTTATTGCACAGAATACTCGCATGCCAAATATTTTTGATTATATCTCCTCCAAAACATGTGCTTGGGCACAAAAAGATTGCACTGAATTGTTGGACGGCTCAAGCTGTCTTTTACAGCTCTGCCAGGTGAGCTCTGTGCTGATGCTGCCACCTTTTTCAGCTTTCTTTGTGTGGCGGCAGAATATAATTTTGGTTTATGAGGCAATCGTTAAAAACTTGTGTATGGATTTGTGATGATCTCAGGTGTTGAAACACCCACCGTCATATTTCACAAATATACAGAAGCAGTCCACTCCCACAACATCTGCTTTCATGAGACACCTTCTCTCTTTCATCTTAAAACAAACCTTATAGTCTTTTTCATCCACAACTGATTTGAAGAAGGTGAGGCGCTTTTATTTTTGCGTTTATTTCCCCCCTGGTGGTGCACAATTCCACCGCCTGGAGCTTAACAGATATAACCACGTCAATCCCGCACAGGTTTATCTGCAAGGGCTGCTAATCCCATTTTATATCGATTTTGAAAGGTGTTTAAAACATCAGTTGGAAAACAAAGGTGACTAAGCCTTTGGTGTCCATATCCCCAGACTATGAAACTCTCTCACTTTTAACTTCAAACAGGCTTTTATTGTTGCTATTTATCTTTATTTAACCAGGAGATCCCATTGAGATCAGGCACAACTAGACACAGAGCATAATTAATATATAACTGAACATTAAAAGAGTTCATGAAGTGGCCGCACAAGAAAAACAATGGCTTTACAATCATAAAAGGAAATAAATGGTTTTAGTTTAAGGTGTTTTGCAGATTATTCCATGACTGTGATGCATATTAGGGAAACACTACTTGGCCAGTCTTGAAAAAATTGAGGGCAAAGACCCGAGCAGAGAGGAGGGTGCTGAGATGGCTTGGGACATTTACCTAGCGAGGCTTTACAGAAAGAATGCAGTGATGAGTGAGGGATTTTGCTTTTAAATGGTTGTTATTGTTGGGTATTAACATACATTCCTGCTCAATTCAAGCTCTCCCTCAAGTTTGACCAGGGGAAGAATGGATATCGTGGGTGAGAATTTCACTCTGACCAGCAACACCACTGAAGAAATGGGACTGGAAAAACTAGAGCACCTCAAAACCCAAGGAGTCAACCGGAGCGACCCCCTGGACACGTTTGTCGGCATGGAGCTGCTCCTGCGTTTCAAATCGGTCTTCTTGCCTCTCTACTGCCTCATAGTGGTGGTGGCTGGCGTGGGGAACTCCTTCTTGTTGGTTTGCATTCTGGCGGAAAAAAAACTCCACAATGCCACCAACTTTTTCATCGGTAACTTAGCCGCTGGGGACCTGCTGATGTGTTTGAGTTGTGTTCCACTGACGGTGTCTTATGCGTTCGACAGCCATGGCTGGGCTTTTGGGAAGACCATGTGTCACATGGTGCCCCTGCTACAGTGTGCCACGGTGTTTGCCTCAGTGCTTTCACTCACAGCCATTGCCGTGGACCGCTATGTGGTTGTAGGTAGGATATTCAGATGAGAGACTTTTAAACATTTGATGCTAAATAGAATGTGTTTAAAGTAGTCAAATATTTTCTTTCTGTTTCAGCTCACCCTGTGCGGAAAAGAATCACTGCATGGGGTTGTGGCACCGTCGCCCTAGGTATCTGGCTCTTATCTCTTGCCCTGGCTGCACCACCATCCTTTTACACTGTCTACGTGGACCTGAGACCCAGTGGAATTGATCTGGTGGTGTGTGAGGAATTCTGGCCAAAAAACAGCAATTTGAGGCTGCTTTATTCCTGCTTCATACTCATAGCCTCCTACATGGTCCCGCTGTTATCAGCCAGCATATCCTACTGCGCCATTACCATCAGCCTGAAACGCTACTCAGTGCCTGGGGAGCCCTCCAGGAACCAGCAGCAGTGGAGCCAAAAGAGAAAGAGAACCTTCTCTCTGCTAGTTGCCTCCGTGCTGGCGTTTGCCCTTTGCTGGTTACCTCTGCAGGTGAGTCATTTCAGACCAAACTGAAACAAAACGGGCATACAGTATTTTAGCGGAGTTTTACCTGGTTTTCTCTGAACACAGGCAACCACAACATGTTGGCTGTGATGCATCATTATCAGCAGAATCAATTTTTTCCCCCCCTGGCAAAATCAACATTACATCCACAATGAGCCGTGCAAAAGTCTGATAGATGAGGATTTCAGCGCACTCTTAATGGATGTGATAAAGAGCTACATAAAATTAGATATAAATGTCTTCTTGGACACCCTGTGGAAAATAGATTCTGTCTCCAGAGGCCTATTAACCAAGAAAATTGTATGAAGGACAGCATAAAACCAGGTTTTTTTTTGGCAAACACACCACTTGCTTCGCTACTGCAAATTCACTTATCGGCAAATTCAGGAGAGACAGCCGTCAGTGTTGATTTTCTTTCTAATTATATATTACAAAGTAGGCCAATATCACACAGAGGCGTATAATCTTACCATTATTCTTATACATTATTAAACGTAAAGGTCACCAAACCTTGAAAATGCCAGTGCTAAATTACACCATTCATAACCCACTTAAAGAAAATATACCTTAATGAGCACTTTAACTGGGAAAAACATAATTTATGGAGCACTTTTCTGGCAACTCCAAAAGCTTTTGCATGAACATTAGCTGATGTACATTTGATCAAAACGTGTGTGTTTTGAGGAATTCAAGATGTGAATATCCCAGGAGCTTGACATACTTGACTCAGCAGTATGAAGGTTAATAACGAGGATCCAGTTCAGCACATCAAACTCTTGATTGACATAGGATAAGACAAATCAACAAAATAAAAACATTCCGGCGTGTGATGGAGGGTTTTCCATGTTGCCGTGCAGGTGCTGAACCTGTTGCTGGACTTGGACCCAGACTTCCATATGATCGGGAAGCGGTACATCAATGTCCTGCAGGTCTGCTGTCATCTCGTGGCCATGAGCTCGGCATGTTACAACCCCTTCATCTACGCCTCGTTGCACAGCAAGGTGCGCATCCACCTGAAAGGCTACTTCTGTCCCATCTACCGGAGGGCAGTGGTGGACAGAGCATCATCTAGGAGCTAATCTGCAGAACAATGATAATAATGTCCAAAAAGAAAATGACAACTGCACAATAGTTTCCTGTTTATACAATATTTTGTCACTTTAAAGCATTCATTTACTTTACTTTGGTGTTTAGAAGAGTTTTCTGTAGGTTTCTGTTAATCTGCCATATCTGGATTAGAGGCTAAACAGACCGTGATGCTTCAGAACTTGCCCAGAGCAAATAAACTGGACAACACAGAGATTCATACAAGATAGATGGGAATGGGAATGTTAGTTTGAGTTGGGTTGCCAAAATAGAAAGGACATGTGTGTCAGATTTATATTTGGATTGAAATTTTATTTTATTGCATTCTAAAATAAATAAAAAACGACTGGGATTCACCAGCTTCACCAGTGTGAGTCAACTGACAGACTGATGCTGTTATTAAAATCCAGATAGTAGAGGGCTGATGGCACAAACTGGTCTTTTTAGCAACTGCTGTCATGCGTTTATTGGTGTAATCCCATTAGTCTATGATAGATTTTGTAAAGACAATAATTTTACAGTCCATTTTACACTTCCTTCTGTAATAGTATTGTATTTTTTAAGTGTAAAGTTGAGTCTGGATGGTTGATTCCTTAAGAAAAGACAAACACTTCATGCCAGTGCCTTGCCTTTGTGGTTGTAATGATTGTCTTTGAAATGTCAAATTTTAAATGGATGTCAAAAGTTAATTCATAGCCTTGTCACCAACAGCTCTTCGCTAAAACAACATCTGGGCCCTCTGCTTTTCTGTCAGTTGGTTTTGGGAATTTCAAATCCACGGCTTCCATTATGAAAATCGGTGCTGATGTTTTCTGGTCCTCATATAAACAGATCTATGGCCAACTTCATGTGAGAGCCAACATTGGCTCAGGCTATCCTTCCCTTGAGTTCAGGTTGACCAGGTAAATGGCGCCTGTGTCGCAGGCTGGAAGGAAAATCTGATTAAACTTTAGTAACCAATGACTCCAGGAAGATGAACATGAGACCAGCATTCCCAGAAACAGGCAAGAGAGGAGGACGTGCTAAAGACACAGTTTTAAATGTCTGTGTAAAGGACACTATTTATTTTTAGCATACTTCTGTTCCCAGTGTTGTGCAGTGTTCCCTCTCCACACTAAATAACTGTCATCTGTGCAGGAGGATTAATGTGTCTTGTTTCTGTGTAACGTGTACAGTTAATCTGGAACTTCTGTGTCAACATAATCCTCATGAAATAATAAAAAAGAATTAATGCTGAGAATAAAACTCATTAACTCTCAAAAGTTATTTCAAAAGTAAAAAGAATTAATGTTGAGTGTCTCTAAGTTGGTCTAATAGCTCGACCGCAGCGGAGCGTTGGCGCCAACGACGGTCGCCACGTCACGTTTTAAATGTGTCATCTGTGAAGACTCAGCAGAGATAAAGCATAATTTAAGCATGTCATCTGTAAGTGCTGTACAGTGCTGCAGTTGATTCAATTAATAACAAGCCTTCAACGGCCAGTCAACTCAGGAATCAAATATTTCAGAGTAACTTCAGTCCAAACTGATGAGTGCAGGCTCCTGAGGCCCAAATATCACGTTCAACAATCAGATTATTTTGCCTGTTGCTCAGCAACCTGCCCCGATGACTCTCTGTCAGTGAATCTTGAGGCTTCATTCAGCTCGACTGGGTGTTTGCCTTGATTTTGCCCTCAGAAAAGAGTTAAAGTTTCATTTAAACTGATGATGCGGCTTCCTGCACACTCGCTAAAAGGTTCTTCATTTTCCTTCCGTCATACTCAAATCGACGTTCTCTGGTATTTTATCACCAGGCAAATCTAAGTTCAAATTCAGTCGATGAGAAAATAAATAATGATTGCTGCACCCGATTGGTGCAATTTCGCCGAGTGAAATTTCAGACATTCAGCTCCCTGTACTCACTTGAATGTAATTGCAGTGGGTCTCACAGCATGTGTACATTATTATTTCTCTCCTGCTGCAGGTTGCTGCGCCAGCTCTCCTTAGCATTTCATACAATGAAATGTTTTCTTGCATTTTAAAGCTACTAAATGATGTAAACTGAGGTTTGTGCATCAGGAAACTGCATAAACAGGAAATCCTCCATTGGTGAAAAAAGCCACAGTACAGATGTGTTTTCCTGGATCCGATCGCTGTTGAGGGGAACGTCTCAGATTTGATGCAGCCTGATTGTCAGTTGCTTCTCCAATTTGTCCCAAAGGGCAGAAATCCCAAAATGCCTTTGAGTGAATAGATAGTGAAGGATTGATAGTTGGATTTGTTAAATGCTGAGTTAATTATCTTGAGTTAAACCCTCGGTGGAAACTTGGTTTTGACACAAATGTCGAAGGTTGTGTTTTGAGTCTTCCTATGGGCAGCTCTAAATGGAGTTTGTTTGTTCTGTCTGGGGGGGGGGGGGGGGGGGTGGGCAGGAGGAAGTTTGTCTCCTGCAAATGTCTGTTTTCTTCTTCTTCCCCTAGATGTGCTGAACTCATGGAAACTGATTTTATGAGTCAGGCATCTCAGAATGATTTGTGACAGTTTGCAAACCATCGCTGGGGCATTTAGCAGACGCAGACAAGTGTGGTGAGGAATCTTACCGCTTCCACAGGCCAGGACTGTTTGTTTATACAGAACATAATACAGCGTTCCATTAGCCAACAAGGGAGAGAGGGAGAGAAGCTAATTTCTTAAAAAATGGACTGTTTCAAATGTGGAGCCAAAACAAATTATCAGGCAAGACAGTTGTGGCAAGCTTTGACTGCTCAGAGTGCTGGATAATGTGGAGAAAATCCTAAGGGACAAAAGATTCTGCAGAGTGGATCACCTTGAAAGGCTGCCGTCAATCACCAGTTTCTATTTGTCGTTTTGCTGCTTCAGAAGTTCACTGTGTAAATTAATATTTTATTGGTTTCATTAAGACACAAAGAACACAGCGTAATATTTAAACCCTGACAAGAGTGTACATATATTTAGTTTATGATGCATAATTAATTAAAAACAGTAGTTTTTTTAGTATCGTATCTGCTTAATATTATTGTGTTTTGCTGCAACCACCTCAACTTTTTTTTAAAAAGGTAGTTAAAGGAGCCATATGTACACAATGTATTCAAAGTAATGATAGAATGGCCCTGATATGTCACCAGACATTAAGGAATCATGTTAATTTCATATCAACAATAACCCAGGCAGAATATTTTTCATTTTAAAAGCAAAGTGTCAGCCCATAGATTGCGTTGATGCCATTTTGTGTTTTGGCCTGTTGCTCCCCCTCCTCCAATCGATGAAGTCTGTATTGTCCAGGTTTCCAGATACCACTGAGCTTCTACTACAAACATGTTTGGATTAAAAGTGTCGTTGAAGCATCTTGAACGCACTGTGGTACTGCCATTGCAGTACCACTTTTGGCCACAGACATACATATAGAACCTTTAAGCTAAATTTCATATACAATTATTTGTATCCCCTGTATCTTCTCTTGTGTGGTTACACTAAATAAACTAAAACTATTTTAACCCTTTCAGGGGAATGCACAACACATTTATGTGCAAATGCATAGAAGTGTCTTTTTATATGTTGGACCAAGCGACCCTGCTAACCAAACAAATGTGAACAACAGTAACTAAGCGCTTGACAAAGGGTGTCTGGCAAGCGTTGGCTTCTTGAGCTAAATGCATTCACCAGATTTGCAAATCCGATGAAACATATCTACAACATTTGAGTGATGTCTTAATTTCTTTCTTCCCAAAACCGAAAATGCAACATGGAGAAATGACGAATATGGACTATTCAGCACGGAAGATGTCACTTGCAGCTGAATCCACGTTTGCTCCGAGGTTTAATGGTAATGCTAATGAGCATGCAATCCTTATCTACAAGTCAAGCAGATTAATTAAAAGTTACTAATGTTTTAATATCAAGTTAGCATGATAGGTACAACTTCATGCTAAAAAAAATAAAAAAAAAATAAACTACAGTATTTATTCAATGTATTGCTCAAACTGATGGCATGGAAATAATATTGGTACATGATATTTTAGCTCGTCATCCATGTTTAATTGGTCTCCCCGATCTCTTGTCTGCCTGTATTAGCAGATTGTCATTTACTGGACATCTGAGATCTATTTGAGGGCTTCAACTTGGTCAGAATAGCTGTAGCTGTGGAGTATTTGGTAGATGTGCCATGAAGGAAGTCTGGCGTTGCTCGGGTGCCTGGTTTGTATCCTCTTCTATTGATTTAGACAGAGCAGAGAGCCTCACCAAACCAGGCTGAATGTCAGATTATTCTGTTAGCCGTGTGATGCTCCTGCACCCAATTTCTGCACTCCATAGCATTGTTAGTCTGAGCTGTTGGGCGAGATGTCAACCTTCTCTGGCCTAAAACTACAGTTCCTCACTTGACCGCTAGGGAGAGACAAACAAAGACTTTTAAATTGCCCAAAATGACTAAAAAAATTTTTTTAGCGTAAACAATAACTATTTTATTATTTTGTAACATACAGTTTCCATTCCTACACGAATACAGAGATCAAAAACATGAATGTAAGTTTATGCAGTTACCCAATGAAAAGTCATTATTGGGGCAGTTTTAGCGTGGGCCGGGGCTCGGGATTCAGTTCTCTGATGGCTCTTAATGGTTTTCCAGATTGCAGGAGTGCAAAACTGTTAAAAGGGTTCAAAAATGACTTCAGAAATATGTTAATTTTCTTCTACATTTTGTATAATTTGAATGAAAAGTGGACTGATTTGTAATTCTTTACGCTTTAAACTCGAACTCTGCCACTACATGTTTTATGTAACGTGTAAGTCAAAATATACTCAGAGTACATGTTATTTAGAGCTGCACTGATGACAGTTTAATAGTTTGCGGGCTGAGCGATGAAGAGCCAGCTGGCTGAGGCTGTGAAAGCTGCTTGAATACATTTAGAAGTGTGTGTTCAGAGGCAGACTTTGCAATTGCAGCAGTCCTCTATATGCTTGTGCATCTTTAAAGACACGTCACCACAGGTTGCCCACATTTTCTGTTCTTCGAACAACAACTCTCTTGCAGGAGTTTTGTATTCCAGATTCATTCACTCATTCAGAAGCAGCAACCGTCAGAACATTAAATTAAATTCCACATTGAGAAAAAAGTAAAAACAGACACAACATAAACATAAGCTCCAAAAGAGAGAGGAAGTCATACACCTACGTACTTTTTCGCTGCAGAACAAGATACTGAATATCTATTTTAACAACATGCATTTGCTGTTGCTGCTGTTTGCACGCCTTTTTCTTGTTTGTCTCTTCGGTGTAGAGTGTCACCGCTGTCTGTTTATTCATCACACGCTCTGATGTCTTGATGAGATACCATGTCACGTCTCTAATTTTTATGTGCTGGAGGAGGCGAAGATGAATTTCACTTCGGGTTGACAATAAAGTCAGTCTAATTTGCATGCTGCTGAAGAGAAGGGTACACATCTTGGGTCCAGAATCGAGTGTGTTTACACAGATTTGTCAACATCACTTGGGTCCCGCCTCAGGTTTGGATGGTTGGCATGTTTATTACCAGGGTGCGTCTTCCAGGAAATGAATACACACGGTCTAGCTGGAGAGGTTTAACACATACTGGCGTGCAACACTGCACTCATTTATGAAGATTCCTTTTCTATTGTTGGATGTTGGATCTTATCAATTCCCTAATCTTATCCTCCCTATAAACCTACTGTACATCTACTGCCAACTACTAAAAAAAACTGACCATAGTCATTTCTCCATAAATATCCTCATCATGTGGTCAAAACATTACTGTATTTAGATTTACTGACCCTGTCACAATGACAGCGCAGTCATGCTAATGTCATCTTATTTTCATGGCATGCTTTAGAATGATGCACATCAAACCGTACCAAGCTCATACAGCCGCGCATGTGAAGTCTTTGCTTACATTGGCGGGGCGGGAGTGAAAGGGCTTTTCAAGTCTGTCGTACAAAACTCCAACCCAGAAGAGACCACTGGAGGACTGAAGAGTGTGTTTCAATTACAGAATGCCTTCCAGATGCATGTTAAAGAGCCACCCCCTCTATACTGTGCAGGGTGTGCAGGGGGTAATTATTGTCTGTATGTAGAGGGTTAGGGTCGTGTGTGTGTGTCTGTGCACAAGTCCAAACTCAGCCTCTTCATTCACTTAAATAACATTTGCATTTGCTTTTCCTCTTTTAGACACAGTTAAAGTACACTCGGTGTGTGTCTTTGTACTTCTGGGCCACCTGAAAAACTGCTTCACTTCGTCTTGGACGCCATTGCTGACCAACACATACAGGACAGGGTCCACCATGCAGTTCAGACTGGACAGGGCCAGAGTGAATGAGAAGAAAAAGTGTATTTTTTGTTCAAACTGGCAGTAACTTCCATTATGAGACAGGTCATCGCTGTAATAGTAGAAGAAGAGTGAGCGAATGAGGAGGAGGATGTGATACGGCGCGAAGCAAAACGAGAAGATTCCAATTACTCCATAGGACAGCAGACGGACCTTCCTCTTTGTCTGGCTGTTTAGGCCCGGACTCTGGTCCACCGTTGCCAGCACCCTCCAGTAGCTCACGGCCAACACCAGCAGGGGCAGAAAGAAGCCGATGCCCACTCTGACCATGTTGAACAAGGCGATGGGTCTCTTCATCGGGTAGGTCTCGTAACAGCGGTCGTTGTTGTTGAGGTCATCGTGGGCGTCTTTGAGGTTGTCATTGGCCAGCACTAAGATGTGTAGCACCACCACCACAACGTAAACAGCTGAACACTGTATCCAGGTGCAGCGTGTGGAGCGATGGGTCTTCGGGCGGAGCGGGTAGCTGACCACGATGCAGCGGTCCACAGAGATGCAACACAGCAGGTAGATGCTGATGTACATGTTGGAGTAGTAGAAGAAGCCTGCTATGCTACAGGAAAGGACCCCGAGCTGCCACTGGTGGTTCTGAAAGTAGTAGTTGATCCACAGGGGTATGGTGAAGATGAAGAGCATGTCGGAGATGGACAGGTTCAGGAGGAAGATGCCCAGGATGTTCTGCCGCCGCATCTGCTGCCAAATAGGGCCAAGGGTCAGGATGTTGAAAATCAAGCCGAGGACGAAGGCAATGGCGTATACAGAGATCAAGAGGTCGCTGATTGCGCTGTCCCCAATTTGAACACACACAGAAGTGAGGTTGACAGTTGTGGTTGGCAGAGTGACGTTCATGTTTCCGTCTTGTTTTGCGTCAGTATCTGTGCTGAAACCTGTGAGTAAAAGCATCAATGTCAGAGGAAAATAAGCATCATTGGAAACATAAAATACTGAGGGAGCCTGATGTTATTACTAATGTATACCATCGTATTTTCAGAGGCACCCTTCACTGATAAGCCAGATTTAAGTGGTCCCTGAGGAACAGTGAGCGATATGACCTCCATACCTCTAAATGAATTAAACATTTTCATTCCTTCCCTTGTTGCAGTCATGAAAGCCTTTGTCACACAGACAAAACATGTTTGCCATTTTTCAGTTTAAAACATCAGGCGCCTTCTTTTCACTGAAAGTTTCCTTTTGAGTGCTCTGAGTTCTCTGTAAAAAGAAGGAAATCATCCTCTCTGAGCAGATTTTCATTTTTGTTCCCATGTTTTCTTTAATCACTCAGCCCTGGTCCTGGTGTGTTTATGGGCACAGGAAGCAGCTAATGCCATTAGGGTCTGGAGAGCGATTTGTTGTCCCATCCAAACCCAATAATGGAGAAGCCATTTGGAGATCATCTTTGGCGAGGCGTAATGTGTTGCCTTCACTGCTGCCTCTGATTTTACGGGCATCATTTCATGGATTATTGATAAACCATTTCAAGGAATTTTGGTTGGGAAAACACACTAACCGATTTCCCAGAAATCATAAATCAGATTTTTTTTTTTATTATTCATCACCTTCTACTTGATCTCTGTGACCTTCTCTGACCAAATCCGACCAATATTCCCCTCCCTCCTTTTTATAGGTTCCTGTTTTCCACCTGGAATGTAATTAATTCTCTTGCATAACCCCTGATGCAAGCTTCCACAGCTGCTCCAAGTATCTGTCCTGCAGTTCTGAGCCAACTATTAGTTTGACATTATACGCTCAGCTAAGCCCAGCTGTCAGCACAGGCTCGGAGAGAGGGGCGCCGTGTGTAATGTATGTATGATTTCATGTTTGAGCTCCCCATCTTTTCTAAAACTCTTTAGTCCATATTCCCCTTCGTGTTCACATTCCCACTGCTGTTGCTGTGCTCGCCACTTTGAGAAAACACTCAAATCTGGACATAATCAGCACGTCTCTCCTGTTGTTCTGGTAAGGTTGAGTCACACATTTTCTGACTGGTCTTTACTTAAACCATATGCTAGCGGATCACTTCAGTTTAGACTGTGGAGTTAAATAAAGACCCTAAAATAATGTCTTGTTTTTACTTTTACTTATAAATGAGTTACAAATATAAACAAATTGTCCTTTTGTTGATCTATAGCACGGTCATGGTGGCCTCACCTCTGTTGAAGCGTCCTTTGATGTCAAATGTGAACGGTCCGGTGTCCAAAGACTTTCTGACACATTCCAAAGCTGCCAAACATTTGGCAGAGTTCAGTCCGTTAGGCACTCCTCTGAATTGCTGTCATGAGGTGAAGTGACGGCCAAACATGACACCTTCCACGACGAGAGACGATCAGCCGGCGACGTAAGCCCACGGTGCAAAGGTTGTAATGTGTGACTCTTTTTTCCCCCCCCTCTACTTCCCAGCTCAGACAGTTCCCGTCTGGACGGCTGCAGCTGAAATGTCAATAAGGAGTGCGTGAGGACAGGGTGAGGTTAAGTATTACAAGGGGAAGGCACGTGTAGGAGGAGGGAGGTTTGGTTTTTGCACACGGGCACGGAGGAAGTAGGCTTCAGGGGTGGGGAGAGACACTTGAATGTTCATACATGGTTGCTTCAGCAGCTAAGAAATGACATCATGTACTGGACGATCACTTGGATCCTGGCTCAATAAATTTAGGATAAGAGACCTGAGACAGATTTACAATCAATCTGCTTTAACTGCAGTATTTTACTCAGTCTGATATCCTTGACTGTACAGGCTGCGTGATTGATGGTCAGGGCCAATCTGTTAATGTGCTGAGTAAAGGTATGCTTCAGCTGCCCGGGTCGTTTATGGAGGGAGGGTGAATAAATGAGGTCGGTGGCGTCGGATGGAAGGAAGATTGAAAAATGAGACGGTCAATACTTTTCCTTGGGGAGAAGACAATTTACGGCTGGCTCTTTAAGCATTTCAGACATTGACACTCCTAATCAATAATCACATCAAGAAAAAGGTTACAACCAACCAACCATATGAAACATGCAAACTCCCCCTGCGATGAATCAAACGGGGAGTTTCCCAGAGATAAATGGAGCTCAGCTTTTACTTTCAGTATAGGTGTGTGCACACATCCCACAACCTGTATCGCATTTTACAGTGGAGAATAAAAAGCAATAAAAGGTCTTTACCCTCACAGATATTTTCCACTTTTTTGCTTGTGTAAAGTGAGTTAACCTTTTACCCTCCACGTCATCCACTGGACCGGAAAAGATTACAGGAATAAGACACAGGTACATCTGCTTAAAATACCATCCTCACTGACTGGTTGCAGCATCAATCTAGACCAATGCTTCAATGGATGTATTCACATATGATTATACATCTGAATAAATGATATAAGTTAATATGAATTCCCCATGGAGGGGGGACATATCTGGGCATGTGGCGTGTGCTGTTGTAATTCATGTGGCGATCTGCACATCTGGTTTCTAGCCATTTCCAGACACTTATCATCAGATGATTGCTTTTGCTACCCCAGAAGAGCCAGATCTCTTGGTGGTTTGTTCCTTGGTTAATACTGTTGTGTTTGTTTGTAAATATGTTTATAGAGATAGTTATCAGAACTGTTTTAGTTGTGTTCAGATATTAGAGAGAGCCTATATAAAACCTGGTCTTGTTTTGTCAATAATAGTAACAGAACAAATTAAACTCCTGCTTACAGGAAGCTGCATGTTCCTCAACAATCATCTGCCAATTATCACTTTTTACACATGAAATGAAAACCGACAATGAAATCGAGAACTAGGTTGTGATACATGGAACGACTGAATTTTCCCCACAGTCAAATATTTTCTGGAAATAAGATGAATCAAACGTGGACTTTCCCAGAAACACAGGTGAGAGGAAATAACCGAGATTGATATTAAACGCTTTTGTTCTCAGTAATAGCATGTGACACAAACTGTAATGGAGATGTCTCTCCCCCACCCTGTTAACCACATTTTACAGGGGAGATTTGCAACCTTTAGTTCCCAAATGAAAAGAGTAAGACCAACGTCAACAATATCAAACCCAGCCCACCCCAGTAGTTGCTCTAGGTTATTCCATATGTACACCAATTTGTAGTTTTCATATAGTTCCTACTTCTTTTTCAGTGCCAATCCCAGCATGTCCTCACTTCTAACTGTATAAGACGCAATATAAATAAAGATTGATTGATTGATTTGCTGTTTTTATTGGCCGCGAAAGTACAACAAACTAATCTTTATCTAATTAATTGCATAGAGAATGACCGTGCATCATTATATGTTACTTTTGTGTCATTTGGACAAATATAAAGTGTCGGCGGAAGCTTTTCACTGTCTCACATGAGGGTCAGTGCTTTTAGACACCGGGAAGACCAAGAAAGCTGCAGAAAGTGAATACTGCTCCAGAGATGAGTGATGTGAACTCATACATTGGTATTCTGGAAACCCTTAGGTTTAGATTAGCCTGGGAGGCTGCTGCTTAGAGATTATTGGAGTTTATTTACAATGATGCAAACACAAGAATCCTTGACTTTTTGATCACATGAGTTAATGTGATTCAATATATCAAGCGAAAAAGCAGATGATTCAGAAGAGTTTCTAGTCCTACCAAGCCACGTTTTTGAAATCATCAGCAAAGGCCTGCTGCTGTGCCCCCTCCACAGGATCAGCCTGGATAACTCCCTGCTTGACAAAATGATAAATTAGATTTTACTTCCCACTAAGCTATAAATAAAGACTGCGAATCTCTCTGAAGTTTGGCCTATCCCTCATTGCTCCCACACCCTCTTGCTGTGGTGAAGACAGTATGCAGGCCAGCAAAGAGCACCTGATGGAATAGTGACAAAGCTGCCTGCTCTCCAGAGACATAAAAGCTGCCCGAAAGAGCAAATGTAACAACTCTCATTGTTTTCCAGCGATGATGGATGTTATCCAGCAGGACTGAGGATGTACTCTGAGCTGAGTAGCTGGCTTAAGGGCACTTCTCACAGAATGGAACCGTTCTCTCACTTTGCCTCCATAGCCACAGGATCCTCTTGAATACCACTTAGCACAATGAAATAAAGGTCTCTTTTCCTCTGATAATTGAGAATATTTGCTTTTGTGTGAGCACATTATAACACATGTTGCATTAATCAAATATAACTGTCTTGAATTAAAAAAGCATAAAGGGAGAATTTCAGAGGGGTCCATGAATGCATCAGTTACACATTAATAGAAGAAACTTTCAACACAAAATTATTGTTCAAGTTCTGTATTATCTCCTTTACAATGCTAAAGCCATGCTTCGGTTGGCAATTAAAATCTCTACACATATATGACAACTACATAAAGTTTGGATTACATGTATATATTGGACCTTTATACTACAGTATGTTTGACGTCATATCTCCATATACCTACTTCACAGAAACATGCAACATATAAAGTGATCAATAATCAAGCTACCGTACATACAATCTCTGCCCCCACAAAGCGAATCTTTTAGTTGCACATGTGGTACTTCGGACCTCCTGACAGCAGAGATCTGTACTTCTTTCACAACAACGAACGTGGAGTTGTGTAAAATCCTTGAGCAGTAACGACGAAATAAAAACATCATGAATTTTTTAATACTCTCTGGACAGTCCTGCTTTCATTTAAAACCGCAATACATGGCGTTAAGTGCGTGAGTTGTTTTTTTTCTGAGAACCCTTCCGGTGGCTTCGGATGAGTGGCGGATTAGCTGTCACCGCATAAATGCTTTCCCGTACTTCGGTATTCCTTATATCCAACAGAACTGCATTTACAGAAAAGAGTAAGTGCCCGCTGATGGTTTTGACCCCACGCTGACAAATATGATTACCAGCACAAACCTACAGTACACCAGGTTTTCAGGCTGATCACTGGTGCAGTCATGCTATTTCCTGTTTGGCTTGAGAGCAGAAGGACATCTGGAGCAGAGAACTGTAATTTATTGATGGAAAATGAAGTCCTGCCACATTGACCGTGTGCTGTGAAAGTCGCATCATTAGCTTCAGACCCATCCGAGCCCTCCTTCCTTCCATTCCTCAAGCCGAAGCATCACCTGCTTTGTCTCCACATTTCTAAATGCGTCCTGCGGACCTCTGGTCAGAGGATGCTGACTCTCTCCGTGAGGCACTGCACGTCTGCATCCTCCCCTCCCTCATCATCGGAGGCCGGCGCGGGGGGAGGAGGCACCAAGTGGGCGGGGTAAGGCAGCGTGTGCTCCTGGGCGAAGGCCTGCCAGCGGCTGTCGTCGCTCTCGTGGGTGATGTAACGCTCTCCCAGTTTGGTCTCCAGCTCTCGCAGATCCAGCCATGCCTGATAGTCCTGAGCAGTGAGAAGAGGGGATGAAGTTACAGCCGCAGGCGCTTCAGATCATGGCAAATGGGCTTTTATTGCATTTAGAGGGCATCATTCGATATTCAGCTTTTCCGTATATACCGGGAAGAACTTGAACGACCCTTTACTGCTCTACATGTTTCACCCAAATTAGGGAAGCTGCGAGATGGGACACCTGTTTAAAGTTGCAGCGAATCATAAATAATCTGCAATCAGCAGCTCATTTATTTCCAAAAACATATGCCTTTGGAGGCTGCTGGCTTACATCTGTTTAGTACTTACTTTGCTATTTACATTTTCAAGTAACACCACACTCCAAAAGGTTGCCATATTTGGATAGAACATCAGCAAAGATAAACTTTAAACAATGTTCCTGGCGACAGTGCAGGTTTCTGTGAATGTGGCTGGAGTTCGATGCCCCACCTGTAAGTAGACGTGGCTGAGACTCTTGTCCACGCTGTAGCGCTTCCTCATCTTGACCTGCAGCAGGTTGTTGATCAAGTCAATGGCTGAAGGAGATGGAGAGAGATCAGCCATTGATGATGAGTCATACAGATCAACCGTTGATGATAAGTCAAATACATAAATTACTCCCAACTCTTACCATCACTTGAGATCTGTTTCCATGGGTTGGGAGGGTACATGAAGGCAGCATTGTGGATCTGGTCGTTGATGTCTTCATCCTCGTTAAATGGAAATGTCCCGCTCAGGCTGACGTACATGATGACACCAACCGACCACATGTCCAGTGAGCGGTTGTAGCCCTGGTTGAGCAGAACCTCCGGTGCCAGGTAAGCTGGGGTCCCGACCACAGAGCGACGGAAGGACTTTTCGCCGATGATGCGTGCAAATCCGAAGTCACACAGCTTGACCTGGAAAAAAAAGAAGGGAGAATTCATACTTACAAAATAGAGGCTATTTTTACACATCAACTTGGTGGCACAAAAAAATAAGAATTCTATGATTTCCATCACAGGAGCGCTGCCGTTGCTGGCAAAGTTGGGCTCAGCTGTCAATTTCTCCATGTTATTATAACATTAAACACATCATTAAAACCTAATTAGGAAGATGAATAAATAATTTAACATTTATCAGCTTGATGAGAACTACCTAAATAGACCCCCGTTAACCATCACTAATTCCTGATCAAAGTCACAAGTGATGCTTGAGTTCATCCCTGGAGACGTGGGGAGACAGACAGGAATAGAGAGCCCATTAGGCAGGTCGCTAGTGTTTTTCAGAGCACTCAGTTGATTCACTCATGCCAATTTGGAGTTTTTAATTACTGTTGTGGTAATTTCTTTGGATTGTGGGGAGAATGTTCCAAAGAAAAGGCCTAGAAAGACCAATATAATAATAATAATTACTATGAGCATCATTGGGTTCAGTGTTTTGTGGTGTGTTTGCTAGGTATATGCTACTTTTCCATCAGACTAAATGCGTCCTGCAGACTAAGTGACCTCCATCATGCAGTTAGCAATGCAATCTAAGGCAATAAAAGCTCAGAATACTGTGGTGAGCAGATACCATCACCGATACATCATAGCTGATAGTACTGTGATAAAATCCTTCACAGCCTCGTTCGTTATGTTCTTTTATACATGATTTCCTGACTCAGATTAAATTCATAAAATAAGAGTTGTCCAATTTACTCTTTTTGTGAACCTCATCTCATTACCACAAGAAAATGCATCGCTATGATAGGATATCTTGCAAAAATCGCACTGTGTTATGGAATAATAAATTCAAGCCATGTTTATTAATTTGTTTCAAATGATAATTATGTCATATTGTGGAGTGACTAAAAACAATGAAGGGCTTTTAACTGAAACAAATTTGAGAAACTTTACCAGTCTTCAAGGCAAAATCTTGACTACTGGTAACTGCAGGTCCACCCAGACTTGTGGTCCAGACATACGATGGCATGTGGTGAACTGACGAAGGAGGAAGTTTTGGTCCTAAAACTATGTGTAAAATGTCACTGAGCCCCCGCAGCTCAGTGATCTCACTCTAAAGTGTGATGTATGTCAGTATAAGGGTTATGTGGAGCAGAACAAGTGTCAAAACCTTTGCATGTGTGTACCTGTGGGAAGGGATCCGCAGAGGCGAGCAGCACGTTTTCTGGTTTCAGGTCACAGTGAACAATGTTCTTAAAGTGCAGGTGCCTCAATGCTACGAGAATCTAGCCGTGAAAGTACAAAAACAGGATATGAAAGTTTTAAAAAAAAAACATTCAAAAGTGGAGTGGTGACGTGTGGAAACCCAAAGTCTGTTGGCATCTACAAAAACCACCAGCGCACCTGTGTGATGAGGAACTTGGTGAGCCTCTCGGGGAGTCTGCCTTTTTCACTGGAGAGGATCATCTCCAGCATGTCGCCATGGAGCTTCTCCATCACAACAAACACTTTCTCCGGGGTCTCAAACATGCACTCCAGGTTCACGATGCCTAAGTGACGTAAACCCTGGCGGGGGGTTGTGAGGGGGAAAAGAAGAGGGCAGGTCATGTCAAATGTTTGAAAAATGGGGTGAATGAATTTGGTGTGAAAGAAAATACCGCAGAGACATTTAACACAGGGGAAGGATGTCGTGTCAGAGCCATAAAATGTGTTTGGACCGCATCCAAGAGTAAGTGTCTCCACCTGCTGGTCAACTACACTGATTTCTGTTCTCATTAATGCAGCAGTTGTCTTCATTTTGGTCGCACAGTAAAAATGAATAATACTATTAAAGATAATAATAGCAAAAAATGAAGTGAAATAACTCTGATGTAAATGTTGTCCTCTAAAACTATTGGTTCAGTGGCAGCACAGTGGATGTAAGGAAAGTTGCAGATAAAGTAGGAGCATACATGATCATTTAAGCTTTTTTATCTGCCAAACAGGCAGGTGATCATGTTCAAACCAGTTGTTAAACGATAAACAGCAAGCAAAGATTTATAAAACCATTTTGTTGCGAAATAATAGCAATAAATTGAGTGTTGCAACCATTGTTTTCCAGTTTAAAATTCAACTTTCATAAATGCCGTACTGACAGATGATATAAGGCGGGGGGGGGGGGTTAAAAGCAGGAGAGATCCCGTTGGGATGCACCTTAAGACGATCCTTTAATTAAACAGACAGCAAGTTTGCTCTGGTTTTCCTCACCAGAAATATGAAACATACACATGCCCTAATTTTTATTAATCCCATCTATTACATTGGAAGGGTGACCCACATGGCACCATGATGCCTGGTACCACAATAAAAATTTGTCAGGGTTTCATTCAGCGTTATGATTGAGGGAATTACTCTTCTCCACAAAAGGCAAAGGGATTTCTCAGACGCTTAATGAAATAGTTTTCTAGAGAAAAAGTCTCTTACACTTCCTTGGAAAATTGCTTAGTTGATGGTTGTGGTTGTCTGGCATCATGACTCATGTCTACCAACATCACATGTGTCATCATCATTATGTTACAAAATATCTGCTGCTCAGGGCCACCGGCAAACCTGCACTGATGGTGTGTTTTTACCTGCAGTATGGCCACTTCGTTCCTCAGCTGGCTCTCCTGCTTGGTGGGGAAGCGAAGCTTGTCAATGACTTTGACGGCTACATCCCTGCCCGTCATCCTGTGCTTTCCTAATGGACAGTAGAAGTTTGGGTGTTTAATGCACGTGAGATATTTTAATGAAGCTAACATAATGCAGCTAGTATTAGCTCAGACAGCGTCATTACACTTACCTCCATAAACCACTCCAAATTGGCCAGATCCCAGGACTTCATCAGCAAAGATCTGGTAGACTGTACCAATGTCCTATAAGAGAGCGTTCAGAACTCAATCTAATGGATTTTTGAAGCTTGTGAGGAGTTCCAAAGATGAACAAAAAGGTCGTACCACGTTCTCCTGTATTTGACTGTTGGACACAGATATGCTGATGGAAGCTTGTCCTGAAAAATAAATGAGATTGGTTTTACAGTTGCTACCTTTAAAGTGTACAGTAAGTCATTATGTTCTCTAAAGATGTTCCACAAACCTTATGATCAGGTAAAACAAAAGACCAGAAAGTATACCTCCAAAAACTAAAACAGATGGGAGGTGGCCAAAAAACTGCATTTTCACATCTTATTGTTCATCAGGAATTATATAAAAGCCAATATGAATGTAGTTCAAATGTCAGTAATAGTTTATTCAGTGGTGGGCTGTCAGGGCATTCGAGGCCTTCTCTGCTGGCCTAAAAAGTATGCTAATCACATTAATTATATTTTCTTATACTTAAAAAATAATTCAAAATGGTCTGTCTAGTTCTATTTCCTTTTATTGTGTTTCCGATGGTGATGCTGCTTCTGGACATGTATTTTCATATTGGATCATTTAACCAATCACATTTCCGCTATCCTTTGTTGCCAGGCTGGGTCAAAGTCAAAGGCCTTCACTATCCGTTCTGCAGGCCCTCTAAAGTGAAATCAATGTTGTTGCAGAACGAGACTTTGTTTGTTTGTTTATTCAGTTGAGGCGTTTATTGTGGCTACAGAAATGTTCAATATGCAACATAAGGCTCATTTATGCATAATAAACTGGGGTTGTTTTGTCACAAAATGGTTAATGAGGAGTTGAGTGATTCAGACGGAGCACTACTGAAGGCCTAGGTGTGAAATGCACGGTTCGCCACTGAGTTTATTAGTGTTAAAATGTTTACACGGTCCTTCAGTGTAACACTGTTATTTTTTACAATTTTGGTGTGTTTTTGTCCTTGTAAAGTACTTTTATGTTTCTCAACCTTGCAGATTTACTCACTATGAGTTGTGTTTCCTGCAGCCGGCGGCGCATCCTGAAAGCTGACAGGCATGAGGGCTTGGTGGATGGCACTGGCCCACGCCTTGGCCACCTCCCGGCCCACGCCGCTGTTGGGAGCGACCTGGCTCGGGGAGGGAGGGGTCGGGGGCAGAGTCTGTGAGTTGCTGGGGGGCAGAGGAGGGAGGGTGTTGGGGTCCTCCCCGACAAAGTAGCACATGGTGCCAGTAATGAGCTCGAAGCAGTGAGGGTTCGTGCCCGCCGGGACCAGAGCAAAGTTTCTGGCAGGACGCACCTCCAGGATCTCTGACAAAGGAATCTCCTATGGGAGGGATGTAGAGGGTGATGTAGCGGACAGTCGGACAAGTGAAGCAGGCGTGATCATAGCTGTTTTTACCTTGTAGTACTTGTTGGAGTTGTTGTTCTGGAAAAGTATGATGCATTTACAGTCCAGACGCCAGTAGTGCCTCTTTCTCTGTTGAAGTTGGACAAGGACGGGATGAGGACGGGAACTGAAGCTATGGCAGCGCATTTAGAGTTTGCAGAAAGAGGAGGAGAGCGGTGATGTTCAGGGATCACCGAGAAGGCAAAGACGAGGAGGACGAGCAGGAGCTGCAGGTGAGGAGGAGATGGTGGAAACAAAGAAAGGATGGACAAAAGCAGAAGAAAAGACAGCTGTTAGTGAAGCCAGAAAGGACAGATGAGCAGAGAGAGACAGTGGAACGTTTTCTGAGGTCAGACAAGTTAGGAGCCAGAACAGACTTTGGCTGGGTTTCTTTCAGTGCGCAGGAGAGCGCCGTCGCCGATAAATTCAGACTTTCTTTGACAGACGTACACTCACATGTGAAACCAAATCAATTTAGCTGCAAAGCACAGAAAGAACAAGGCAGAAAGGCGGCTGAGGACCTCAAGGCCATTTCTGTATCTACTGCAGCCTCAGAAAACAAACAACAAGCATCAGAATTCTCTATGGCGGCGTTTTATCTTTAAGTGGGATTATTACAACGTTTAGCAAAATGTGGAAGCAAAACAATAATGGGGGAGAATGGCACTGCGGCAGATTTACCACACCAGGATAAAGATTTGTGCATAAGATCTGATGATATGCTGCCAGTTTGTTCCAACTGGAGGAGTTCAAGAGTGACTCATTTGTTCTACAACAATAAATAATGAAATCTGCCCCATAAAACCATGTGTTTGCAGATTACAATGGGCGTTTCTATGCTCCGCTACTAATGAAACCAATTGAAACACACTGGGAAGAAAAGTCCCACTTTTGTTCACTGGAAAGTTCCTAATTATAATGAATGCTCATTGTGATGAAAAATAAACATAAAGCTGATTTTTAAACAGCAAGACTGATTATTGTATGTCCTTTATTGAATATGTGAGATTGACGCTACAAAGATTATTTGTGGTGCCCTCTAGTGGTCACCGTTTAACAGTTCCCCAATAGGCGGGAACAGATTACAGGGTTTAGAATGGGCACAATATTTTGCCCAAAGTGGGCAAATGTACTCTTTTTTTCTTAACCATGCCAAGGAGTCGTCAGCACCACTTTAAATTATGACTAAAATTCACTTCTTGCAGAAATATTCACTTCATTTTCTACATTGACTTTGTCAGAGATTAGAATGCGAATCAACCCAGTGTGAAAGATCTTACCAGTGTGTCTTTATCGCTGTAGTGAACCATCCATCCTTCCTTGATGGCCGTGCTGGACCGGCGTGTTGTCTGTCTCACCGACTGCACCACCCTCATTAGTGGAATGTAAACACTGGGGGGGGAGAACAGACCTCAGGCGATCAGTGGGGGAAACAACCATCCTTGGCTTCCAGGTTTATCTGAAAAGCCAAAACGTCCTACTTTTGATCGCCGCTGACTCCATTCTGGCTGTTGTCAGGAGAGAAGGACCCAGGGATGCTGCAGGCCTCATCAGAATCATCAATCGAAGACTTGTCCGAGGCATCATACTCGGTGCTGTAGTCCATGGGGACCTCAGGGTCTGCACTGGGACTCAACATGTCTGGGGCACATAAACCAGGACAGCAATTATGCACATCGACGTGTAAAATCTGGTGGAAAACGACGCCCTATAATCGCCATGGTGATGACTCAGGTGACCTTCACACGCATGGCTGCTAAGTACAGAGGATACTCACCAGTGTTACTTCTGTTTTCTGAGAAGATAAAAAGATCGAGTTTCAGTCATGTTATATATATAGTCATGATAGTGTTATAATGGTTAAGAAACTAGCTAAATGCACTTTGCATTAAGGAAACATGCATATGAGGAAACAACATTGTTACAATCCATGCAGGGCTAACACGCACTCGCTATCACAATGGAAAAATTGTATCTTTATTATCCCTCACCTCCGATGGTTTCCCCAAGGCAGTCATTGGGAACTTTGTACGCACAGCGTTTATGGCAGTTGAACTTGCAGTCTAATAAAACAAAGCACTTACTATAATTGTGTGACATATGACTGATTAGGTGTCACATTGATATTCTTTGGCACCTTTGCACTGAAGGCCCTGCCGGAACAGCCCCCGCAGGAGCCGCTTGCAGTACTGGCACACGGTCGGGCGTGTGTACGAGTGGACCGCGAACGTGTGGGGCACCTTCACCTTGCTCATCAGGATTTTGTCCAAATGGACGGGCCGACCTGTGTAGAAGCGCCGCGCCTCACTGGGGGTCCGCGGCTAGCAGAGAGAGGCCATGTTGATTATTATAAAGATCAAAAAAATATCAGACCTTTTGTGTATTTACTCTTGCTTTCCACCTGAAAACCTGATAAATTCAGGGACAAACGTAGATTGATGTGATGGCCTGTACAACAATAAATGAATGGATTAGTACCATTTGTGTGTGTGAGCGGATGAGGCTGCTGTCCTCGGTGCAGGTGGAAGTCGTCCCCACACTGTACCCCGAGTCGGTGATGGAGAGACGCAGGGACTGGCTGCTGCCCAGGGAGGTGGTGGACAGGCGCCGCTTGCGAGCTCCACTGCAGTTGTTCGGGATGCTGAATGCACAGCGCTTGTGGTAGTTCAGGCCGCAACCTGCAGGGGGCGGCATGTATCATAGTACGGGCAAGATGGATTCGTCAAAGTCAGAGTTCTTGTTTCACAGTCTTTGGAAGCCTCACCATCACATTTGAGCCCTTGTCTGACGAGTCCAAACAGCATCTCTCCACAGTGGTCACAGAAGGCCGGAGCTCGGTACGAGTGCACGTTGAGTGCATGAGGACGAATCTGGAAATCTTCAAAGGTGGCTGCAGCTGAAAGGAGTTGCAAAGGACGAATGAGGTCACAGTGGGTGGTACAATACAATATACTGGCACAAGGGATTAAAATGATAAATAGTCTTCTACAGGGGTGTGACACACACTGAGAGCAGCAGCTTGCTTACCAGAGAGCACCACCTCCACCAGATCTCCCTCCTGGATATCACCGGCACTTTTGACAAGTTGCAGGATGTTGTTGGTGGATGTGTCGTGTTTGAACAACAAAATCTTGTCATAGATGCCGTAAAAGCCGCACTCAGGAAACTATGAAGACAGAAAAAGAGAAAACTGACAAGTGAGGAGGGTCAACTGACAGATGTTGCACAATCACAAAAGTTTTATACGAGAGAAGTCAGCCAATTCAGTCTGATCGAGAAGTGTTTCAGTTCCCGATGTGACCCCTGTAAACATCAGGAAGTTCAAACGTTGATTACTGAATTTTACACAGTAAAAAGTATTACCGAGAATATGAGGATTTTTGGTGTTATTCAGCAGCAAGCACAACAAAACAGGCAGTAATAGGGAAACTCTGCACTCCTGAATAGTTAACACACACACACACACACACACACACACACACACCTATGGAAAAGCAACTCATCTATCCACTGTTCCTTGTTGTTGTTTTTCTTTTGGAGGATACAAGATTTAGACCAGATTCTAAGAATTTACAGGAAAGGAACCTTGGTCTTCATCTTGGAAACTCACACACACACCTCCTCTTCACAACAGACACACCCAGGAGAATACAACCACGCTCCCCATTTCCTTTCATTTCCGCATGGGTGCGCACACACACACACACACACTCTCCACATTGCCTTTTTCAGAGTCCAGGCCTGGTCTCAGCGCTTGCCAGGCGACACAGTACCATCCGCGCCTCCCAAATGGGCCCCTGAACGCACCATCAACACACACAAAGTGGCCTTTATTCTTTATAACCTGCTAAAGCTTCTCATATGATTTCACAAACATCGAGGACCGGGAGAATTACAAGCTCAGTTAAAAGATCAACCCATTGCAGCATTTCCATATACTGTAAACATGATTCATGCATGATAAAAAAAGGTACAATAATTATTTAGAGAAGTCAGGAGGTTACAAAGGTAACTAAGAGGAACTGTGAATTTGGACTGGTCGGACTTCTGCACGGTTTATGACCTCTGCAACCACACTGACTTATATTTTGATACCAGACTTTAAAACTTTTATCAGATCGATTCTTAGTTCCTGATGTACAGCATTTCTCTTTAAATAAATCAGGGACAGCAAAGCACATGTTAGCCTTGAAAGGATTTTCATCCTCGGGAATGTAAGAATAGGCTGTTTGAGATGCACCCAGCATCTCTTTTAACATGAATAATCCATCAAGTTCAGCATTTAATATTAACAGTTTTGAAAACATCTCCCGTGAACTGAGGCAGCAAGAGAGGATAATATCTAATGAGGAAGTCAAATTCAAATCAAAATGACTATCCCTTCGAATGGCTACCTCAAGTAAGAAAAGTGTGTTCGCTTGTAGGGATTTCTTTCAATTTCTAGCTTGCGAACAAGCTTTTAAACCCACCAGACGCCAACACAAATGTCAGTAAATTAGACAACGCAGACGCTAATGAGAGGAGTCTCCAAGCGTCTCCCAAGTCCAGACTGAAAACCCACAGCTACCATTGCATAATAAGTGCACGCATGGCGGCCCTGCCTCTAACTGCAAACACCATCAAAGCTGGGATCAGCGGCGCACCCCGCCCAGCTCGGGAACGACCCCTCGGCATCGCGCTGGTATTGGTAGACCTCGCTCTTTCCTGGGCATTTCAAAAACAAATGTTATTATCTTGCGTCTCCACAGCAGACCACAAGCGCAGCTGCCACATCTGTGCTGCCCACGAGCCTCCGCAGCTCGGCCCAAAAGCAAAATATGCGCGAAAACTTGTTTGACCTCAGGGAAAATGACCTTTTTTTCCTCCCCGTCTTTCTGTTTTGCAGTGGCAGTGCAGGGTGGGGTGGATGCACGGGTCTTAATGTTCCTGCTGGAAGGAGTGAAAAATGGCACAATTGGCGCCGTGATTTCATCGTCACCTGTGCACGTTCGCTGTAGACGTGGGGAGATGCTTGGAGAGCTGCAAGGGCTGCACAGTGCAGAACCACGTGCGGTTTGCCTGGAGACAGGCCTGTCACAGGCCACTTTCTTTGGTTTACCACAAAACAAGTTGCTCCACATTGGCTGCACTATTCTTGCAGCTCGGTGCAGCCATGATGAATTACAGACTAAACACTTTTCACCCCTCCCTCAACATCCCCTGGTTGTTTTTATCCTTCCCTGCTGTTTTCTTTCAGACGTCAACCTTGGAGATACAGTTTGTTTTATGGCCATGTGAGGAAGAGCACAAAGAGAGAGAGACACAAGAGAGAAAAGTATTCTGTGTAGTTTCTTGAGCTATATTTTCAAAGGTAGCTCATGAAAGGATGAAAGGTGGAAGGTCAGTAAATCCGTGGCCATAATTACATCATGAACAAAGGTGTGATTCAAGGTATTCTGTGTCCTCCCAAACACGTGCATATTAAGTTGAGCTGAGACTCCCAGCTGATGGCGAAACATCTCCTGTTCGTCTTCCTGTTGCTTTCCTGGTGGCTACTGGGAGACACTCCAACATCCCCATTATGGGAACCTGGCCTGTCTCAGTTTATCTTTCATTTTGACCATATTTGGTATTTCCAGTACTTTTTAACATACCAACATTATTGAAAAGATTGCACCTTTTCATGTTTCCAGTTAAATATAATCTGTAGATCTATTCATGTCACTAAATTACCTAAATGAACCAATACTACTAACAAGGGGAGAACTTAATTTACTCCACGTTAGCGAACTACAGCAGCAGAGAAAGATGCAGAAGCCAACTGGCAGGTTTCATATTTATGTAGTTTTGTGCGTGCAAAATTCATGTGTGAAATTCCAACAGTGATATAGAGCTGTGTTATTGACCAGGAGTTTAACACAATAATACTTACCTAATAGAGTAAAACATATCATATTATTTCTAAAAATCTATACAAACACTGCATTATATAAACAAGTGAATGATCCCTACAGTACTGTATCAGAATACTGTATTACCCAGTAATTTGTATATAAAATGAAAATGTATTTTGGGGCCGTTTAAAAATGCATGCATGAAGACTTTTATGTCCTGCAGAGACATACTCTTGCTTCTGCTTTTCATCTTCCCCATCACTTCCCCTGCTCTCTCACAAACACACACGCACACACACACACACACACACCACACACACACACACACACACACACACACAAAATGCTTCGCTGCAATAAGCACAGGCAATAACGGCCTGATTCTTGAGATGTAACCTACGCTCCACCTGCTCTTCTAGCTGTTTTATGACATCATGGCTTTATTGTTTATCCTCACATAAATGAGGGGAAACTCCACAAGTTCTCCAAAACAAAGGAGACATGTTCCCAAGCGCCCTGGGCCACGAGGCCTTCGTTCTCACAACACGGCTGGACTTCTGCATCCTTAAACAGTGTTGACCACAAACCCTTATCTTTGTTTTTCACGTTGAGTTATTACCAATAACCATGTTGCCACAACGACATAGGAAACGGCAACCTGATGCTATAAATGCAGTCTGTGTCTTTTCTAAGAAGTGTGAAGTCACGTGTAAAAACATAAAAGCATAGGTCTGAGGGGAAAGGGCTAAAAAAGGATGCAGAAGACACACATGCATGAACACAGAGGGGAATTCTCTGCATCAAAGTAATACAATTTCTGGTAGCAACAGGAGGAGTGTGAGGATTTACAGGGCGACAGGACCTGGATTCATGTTTACACAGTGGAGGAGGTTATAGAAACACTGCAGGCCTGCTGCAGTTCTTCTGCGTCCAGAACAGGAGGACGTAGCGCGTGATCAGCAGGCGAGAGGCATCATGCGACGCGTGAGACGACTCTGTGACCTCCATAGCCTTACATGGTCGTCCACGCCGAGGTGCATCTGAACAGCACAAGGAACCTAATCCATCCATTTCACACGTCACGTGCCTTTAAACTATAGACGCATGAAAGCATGGTGCACGCCAATCGGCCCCATCTCGACAGAAGGCTCGGGAAGAGCCGAGCACCCTTCTCTGCAAGCGAAGAAGTGTTTAATGAGGGGTTACCTTGGAAACAGGTATGCAAAGACGTCAACACTCTGCCCTCATTAGATCCTGACAACAGCTTTAGGCAACGCAGGAATTTTTTTCCCCCTTCTAGCGCCGACGGTTGGAGATGGAACAAAAGAATTTCCATCCTGACACTATTTTTAACCCCAGTGAGGTCACACGCTGACAACAAGGCGGAACAGATGACAAAAACTGACACCTAAACACCTGTAGAATCTTTGCTACAGGCCATGAGAGGGGAAAAAGAAACACTTTTGTTGTTAAAAGATGAACGTGACGCAGTCGAATGCAGGGGAGACTGACAGCTCTGTGGCAGCGATTAAGAAAAGAGAGCACTTCCGTGACATCATGCGTGAGCTGGGTTTGGCTGCAGGCGGAGGACAACAAGGAGACAGAGTGTATACGCAGGGATGGCCTGAAGAATGAAGTGACGTCAAAGCCAGGTTTTGTAGATCTGAATCATTGATTTGTTGAATCTTTTTAGTCCTGTTAATCTTTCACACATAGACTGACAAAGCACACACAAACACATACACACACACACACACACACACAGGTGGGAAACTAGGTGACTGCACAAAGGTCAGAACTTCTTAATGGTCTGACATACTGACTGAGGAGGAATCACTCTGTGTTCCACTTTGTGCTAATGAGCTAAATTTGTAGCATCTTTTCATTTGTACTTTCATTTTGTGAAAATATGAATCAATACAGATTGATTCAATATTGACCTTTGCGCACTCGGACGTTGTGAAATATTGTAGTCTCATACTTTCATGTTTTCCGTGTGTGAGTGTTTGTGTGCGGGTGTGAGTGAGAGACAGATATATACACAGATATTTAACCCCTCACCTCCTCCAGTCTCACAGGTTTCATGCAATTGTAGCATCTCTGGTATGTTGACAACAAGCAGGTCAGGAATTTAAAGCTTTCTCTCTCTCTATTTTTCTCTCCCTCTCTCTCTCACAAACTTCCCTCCTCTGTCTCTCTCTCCCTCTCTCTCTCTGTCACACGCACACACACAAAGACGCGTGTCCCATCTGTGTAAAAACAGATAAAATCTCCCTGTAACTATTAACAGTATCCACACAGAGCAGTGGAGGGAGCGATTGCAGCTCTGATGCTGGCATTGATTGTTAAACTTTTTTTCCAAGATGATATCACCAGTTTTCAAATTCCTTGCGGTGGATGAAGATGACAAGGTGGAAAATTGGCACACACTCGGTTTTCTAGTCACTCTAAATGTGAATTCACAGGCCTGAAAAAACTGAACGCAATATGTGCAAAATTGTGGTTGTCTAATAGGAAAAATAATCATTCCGACGCTCCAAAGGAATCTGGAACTTTATAGGTGTGTGATGGGATTGAGTGAAAACACACACTCAACCATCCACAACTGATTCTGTGATCTGAATGGTCAAAATAAGAGTAAAGGCTACTTTTTATTTGGGAAATCACAACACTTGAGAACGCTGGGTGGATAAAGTATATAAGTATGTCAAAAAAGTGTCGGTCGTCATGACTTTTGACGACTTTGTGGTTAAAATCAAAGAAAAATAAATCATTTGTATGCGTGTTTATGCACGAACACGGTGGATGACACATGAAATTAGATCAGACCCGTGTGTGTGTGCGTGCGTGTGTGCGTGCGTGTGTGCGTGCAAGCGTGTGTGTGTATTCGAGAGCAGGAGCAGAGAGACAAAGCCTTTCATTCTGCTTGAAGCTTGGAGGAGGAAAGGGAGGTAACACGAGCGCCGTGACCAGGCAGAAGAGAGGGGTTTGGGGATAAAGGAGACATACGCTGCTATTCTAGAGCCAGGCTTTGTTAGTAGACAGACCCCCTCCTCATCTTCCTCCTCCCACTCCTCCTCCCCTCTTTTGGCTTGGTTCTGAGTAGGTAAGTTGATAGGAAACCTTGGACTGGGTCCACTTTGCAAAACGAACAAGCCAGTGATTCGTAACAGGAGAGCGAGACAGAGCACAGGCTTCGTTCGAGAGAGCAGAACTCACGTCCGTACACAAGCAGAACATTCTTTACTAATTACAGAATAAAATAATTTAAATTCGGCATCGTTCTTCTGTTGAACGGTTAAAGGTTTAAGATTTGTTTGCGCTTTTATTTTGAAGAAAACAGAAGCGTTTGTATTCACCTGTGCATTATATTCTATGTTTACAGGAGTTCTATATGTTTATGACTGCGTGTCAATGGTGCGTTTGAGGTTAAGGTGGCTTCTGTACAGGGTTTTGTGTTTGGGGACCTCAAGGCATCCAATAAAATTTGATATTTTCCTGATTATCATTCTGCATATTATACTCAAACAGCCACATTTCTATGAGATGGCACACAAATATCCATAGTTTCAATATGTGTGCGACTACTCTAAGATTTTTATGTGATGGTGGAGCGAAACAGCTGCACAAAAACCAGAAATGTTCAGAAAAGGGAAATAAATGCCATGTTTTTATTTCTTGATTAGAAAAGACTTCCCTTTGTGGTAATATGGCAACATAGTAATAGATCGAGTCATATTTCACTTCTTTCAGACCATTTATCTGACACGCTGCCTGTTGCCTGAGGACAGAAATGACTGTTTTTCATCCTCTGTGGCCTCATGTTGATCCACAGATTCCGTCATTTCATCATATTGCTGCTTCGGACTGAGACACATTAATAACTGCTCAATCTTCTGCTTTAATAGAAAAGATTAAAACTATTATTAGTGTGAACCTACAAAATCACCTAAAGGACATTTCTTTGTTTCACAATTTAAAATATTTGTACATCATTAAGCAAATAAATCTGCATGTTGAGACACACACACACACACACACACACACACACACACACACACACACACACACAGTGGGCACATTGCTGCGCTCTGAGTCATTCCCTCTCTTGTGGACCCCCATTTCTCCCCTGATGTCCTCTTTTCAAATTCAATTCTAACAGAGAACAAACGCTAGAGGCTGAGCTCCAGTCATATGACAAACACGTGGCCGCGTCTGTTTGAAATCCTTTCAAACAGGACTCTTTTATATTGAACAATCTACTCGACTGTGATTTATTGTGTTTTGCTCCATGCAAACACTCCATCCAAACATACAGAGGACACCTGTTTTTCTGTAGTCTGCAGCCGGCTTAGACAAAAAACTGCCGATATGACTTCAAAGTGAAGTGATCTGAGAAGGTGAATTGATCCACTTTAGGAATTTAATGTTAATGTTCTGCAGCTTGGTACATTTAGCCTCACTTACCATCGAATGTTAACATAATAAAATTTTGCTTCATCATTCTAGATAAAGAATGGGGTGGGAGAGGTGTGCAGGTCTGCTGGCATGTTGTTCTGGAGCCTCACGCATGTTTACAACATGCAAACACATTCAGGCTCAAAAGAAAATCCTACAAGAGTTCTTCAAAGCTGTTTTTTGGTTTTTGAAATGTCACTAAACCAAAGTGTAGAGAGGTGATTTCAAGGAAGCAAATGTCCGAACAAGGAGAGCTATGCAATCTGAGTAAATATATAGTCTGTGCGTGTCAGCGTTTGTGATCATCCATTTGCTGCATCTCCCCACTCTCAAAGAGCTCTTTTGTTGGGCCGTTTCTGACATAACCAATCTTTAGCCAACTGGTACAAAGTCTCCACGTGGATACTTCCCACAAATGCTGCTCGCTTGCCACTACTCCGGGCTCTTAGCAGGATTACGGCACAGAACCGTTCGGACCGTCGCTAATCTCCAGATTATGTTATCATGAGGTCTCTTTGCACCGATGCTGGAACCCTAAAAGCACGTGAACTTTGCCAATCAAGCATCTTACAGCAAGTGATTAGCACGCATTTAAATCAAAACACTGCAGACCTACATATTTTTTGGATTATTTTTCTGTCAATACAAACCTTTGGGAACAGTTAAATGGGGGGGGGGGTGGTTAATTAGTATCATTGAATGCAGTATTAGCCTACATATTTAAATCCAGTCTATCCTTCCATCTTTTCTTCCCTCACGCACACACACCTGGCGCTGGGTAGCGTTGTGTTATTTGACTGATCAGGTATCTCTGCGTGCACCCAGCTTCCCAAACAATACAAAGCCAGCGGACAGAAGACACCAGGCATGGTCGATCATGCAAAGCTGTTCAGCTAGCATGCAAATGCACCAGAGGCACACACACACGTACACACCCACACACACACACACACACACACACACACACACAAAGGGCACGGTACATGAAAACTGACACCATTTCCTTTATAGCATTAATATTGTCGCGTGTATTTTCCAACTGAAACCCCACCTGCTAGCGTCTGCCAAATCCAACGGTAAATACTAAATCAAAAGGCTCAGGACAGTGAAAGGACCGTCTTTGAATGGCTGTTGAATGGCTTTTTGATTAATTGATTGATTTTTTTTTTTTAGACATCAGGAATCTCACCGTCTGACTGAAATACAGGGGAATGGAATCAGCATCCACCGCCACCACAGGTTTCACACAAACAATAAAGATACTGGGCCTTTATCTGGAAAGTCAGGGCCAGCTATCGTTTTACAAGGTGTGTATGTGCACATATGTGCACGTACATGGAATTAAAGTGCAAGAGAGTGAGGTAAACAGGAGGTGATGTGTATGATCCCATTCCCAAGGTCAAAGTGCTCCTCTAGGGAAAGAGATAAAGAAAAGGGCCCTTCCAAAACGGAGGTGGAAACAATGGCCAAGGGTGTGTGTGTGTGTGCATGTGCATGTGTGATATTCCTTTGTGTTTCTGTGAACTAATTTGAAAAACCACCTGTTTGACTTGGCTGAAATGCAGTTTTACAGTAAAGCTCAGATGTTTAAACATGTGCCACAGGTTTCAGTATGCTCTCAGGATGTGTGTTTTTTTTCTTTTAGAAAGTCCAGCACCTCCAAAAAGAAGCGGGATGGACTATATTTTACCCTGTGGTGGTTTCATGGGTGACCAGTTCCCAACAGACCAAAAAAGATGTTTGTGTTGGACCCTGCGGGTTCGCTACCGGTGCCAGGAGGTCACTGCAACTTTAAAATAAATAAATAAATACACCTTTCCTACCCTGTTTCTTAGTTCAGCCTACGGGTTGACCGAGGACCTCAAGTGTATTTATACATTCCTGTATAAAAAAATGTGTATTTAAGAGCTTTTTATTCTGTAAGAATGTTCCACGTTGCCCAAATGTGGCACTTTTCTGTCAGTGATGCGAGTTTCTACCCAGGTATTAACTGTTATCATGTAGTTTCCATCCTGGAATCCGACAGCGTTTCGAAAGGATTTTCCGTTCGATTCGCAGCCGTGAGGCTCAGCCGCCCTTTTTAACGCATCCTCCGGACGACACGCGTTTCTCCACAGTCGGGGGTAGGACTGTCAGCCTCACTGGAGCCCATCGAAATGTTAAATATTGCCACAGTTAAACACAAACTGCTCCGGCAAAACCTGCATTCCCACCCACGCCGGCCCAGACTCCCTGATGTTTAGCAGATAGGTACAGCATTAAGATCAGAGCAGGGCTTTAATCTAATCCAAGAATTTCCCACTTTTCTCCTAACTTAGAATTATATTTCAATTCGCAACCAGTGACACATTTTCATGGGTCTGAGCAAGAATTCGATCGCATATTCGGCCATGACAAACGCCGCCGCTGCTACTGAAGCATGACGCCGCTCACGGTCCATTAGATGTGTCGTCAAACCACAGAAATGTTTCCAGTAACGTGACTCGGGCTCGCACCAACGCAGCTCGACAAGTCCGTGCTTGCGTTCGCACATAGGCTGCAACACACCCACTAACGTCACGCCAACAGCCGCCCGTCAACGGTGACTTCAAGTGGCACATTGTCGGAAAAATAGGACTCATTAGACTGACACACCTTCGGGAGTTGGAGCAGAAGACAAAGTAAACGCACCCAAACCTGAGTGTGCTGTTCTGTAAGGTCTGAATTCACTGAGGGAAAGTGGGGATGAACTGGTGGCGGAATGAGAAGGAAGCTGGAGCTCCATTGGCAGGGAGCGGAAGTAAAGAGGCGATAGTAGGTAAAGAGGGAGGGGCAGGACAGGAAGTAGAGGAGGGGGCAGTTTTCCCAATGAGGGTCAGAGGAATCAGATCAAAATTGAAAAGAAAGATAATATTGGGACTGATAGCGACATCCAAATGAGCAGAGGAAGTAGCGACTGTAATGAAGATGTGAGCGGGGCCTAAGCAGCGGGTCGCAGGGAGATGGACCTCTGGTTCTAGGCTAGATTCTGGGATGGGTCATGGCGCAGAGAATGGCCATGTGGACAAAAGGTGCTCCTCAGGGATTTGAAAGGTGGGAGTCAACGCCGAGATCCCAATTCTGCTGAAAATATAAGTCTGGGAGCTGCTCGCTGGCTGAGAATCGGATGGAAAAACGTGTCAGTGGAACACAAGGAGCCCGTGAATAAACAGCAGCGGTGACTCACCCTTTCTGGGACGGGAGGTGACTGGGCGGGGGCGGTGGGGTTCCCAAACGGCTTTCACAGCCCCTCTAAATACACCAATGAAAGCAGTCATGCATGTGCACAGGGTCCAGTTCATGTGTCACATGCAGTCAGCGGGACGGGGACAAGCTGTCTATTGTTCAGTTGTCATACCTAGAAGTTGGACCTCCTCGCTCAGCAGGAGTTCAGCATGGAGGAGATTTGGGGGGAGTTGCGTAGCTTCCTCAATACCCATGAACAGGCCATCAGACTTGGAGCAAACTTTTCTGTCTGGCTCTGGGAGTCTTTATCTTTATGTACAGCAGATGCCGCCGAACACGGCCTGCTAATTTGTGCCGAATGTTTACAAAATAAATACAGAAGACGTTGAGTCTTGATTGGACAGGACATCCATAATAGAGCTGTGACATTGCTTGTTTAGTACTTTCACTCTGCATGTCGAACTGACCTTTCGACTTTCTGCTACCTACCGGCTTCTTTTCCAACATGCTAGCATGTAATAAGAACTACATACGAAACTCTCACGCATGTGAAAAACAGTTTATCTGGGATTATTGGCATAACGACCCTTAGAAACCAACTAAAACTAAAAACGATTTGCTTTCATCTTCAAAAATAAAACTTGGCTACATTAAAATCCATTAATCCCTAAAGTTGGATTCAGCCGGAGTTTGTTTGAGTTCAGCGCGTTTGTCTTTAATCAATCACTGAATATTGTCCAAGCAACAAAGGCCACAGACAAGCTGGCCAAGGGCAGGCGACCAATCATATGAGAGGGACAAACAAAGCCCACGTCAGGGCGAATTAGTAGGGCAGCTAAAGTGGCTGCTGAGGGCGCCGAACGTTTCCCGGATGTGTTGGCGCTGGACAGTTTACCAAAAACCACTCTGAGAATGAAAACTGGTGGCCCATCTCCCATGATGCCATTACTTCCTGTTTTAAAAAGGACATTATCACTTAACTGGTTGATAATGAAGTTCTGTTATAGGTATAAAAAGCATGCACACCAGGGAGTAAAACTGAAATCTTCTGACATAAATGGTTATTCAAATTGGACAGAAGGAATCGCTGGAGCGTAAAAGGCCAAATTCGCCCAGATGTGCGCTTGCGATAAATATGCAAAACAGCCTAAACATCTTGATTTGCAGAGGAGTCACAACCTTCATCTGCATGGCCGACTCCCACCGCACCCATGCCCTGCGTGTCAACTCCCCATAGTGCTGAAATCACCCTGATGCCTTTAAAAACATTTAGCTGCATATCTTTTTGATATTTTTAACCAAATAGAAAAATAAACAACACCAGTGAGGGAAGTCGTGCCACAGGACGATGACTTTGTTGACGTTGGTGTGAGCTGACAACATCCCTATCCTGCTCCGCGCTGCTAGATGTGGCATGACAAAACCAACTGAGCTGCCGTTCTCTGCCCACTGTGTGAATGGGAATAACTAATTGCTGTAATTACAACCAAAAAATGTGGTTTTCATGCGCTTGAGTGCCGCAGCTACTAGGTTCGCTTTTCCTGCTTCGGAGACTAAAACGCTTCCATTCACCTGTAAACAAACGATTTTGTGCCCACTTCCTTTGACACCCAGACCCACACGCACTTTCTACCTTGGTGTCGACGATGGAGCAGGCAATCTGTTTCACATAGGCCAGGTCAGCAGTCAGGGGCATCAGGACCGATTCTCTGGTCAGGCCGATCTGGATGATGAAGGAGACGCCGGCTGGAGTGGGAGGTAAAGATGGCATCACGACGCCGCCGGGACCCTGCCCGGACGACAGGTCCATAGCTGGGAAAGTGCCCTGCACGGGCATAGGAGCCACGGGTATGGGTGTTCCTTGCTGCATCACAGATGAAACGGGCGGCGAGGAGCCCCCGGGAGGAAAGAAGACCTGGGTCATGGCCCCTGAGGACATACAGGGGCTCACGTTAGCCATTCAGAGTCCTGTCTGCAGCTCAACGCGCTCACAAAGACATGCCAGGGTGTAGTCTGGTCACAGTCATTCAAACTGTCTTAGTGGAGCCAGAAACACACAATGACACATGGAAACACACACACACACACAAACAGACACGCTGAGGAACTGGCTGGGGGCTCTTGCGCGTCCTGTGTCCACAAAGAAAGTCTTTTCCTGTACGCTGTGTGAATCCTTTCGAGCTGCTTCTCTTGACTCTTCGGTCCAGTTGCTCCTGTTATTGCAGAGGCATCTCAAGCATGAGCAGCGCGTGAAGGTTCCTGAAGAGACGGATAGTGAGTCTGTGGCGGGGAGGAGGCTCTACCAACCTCCCACCTTCTGCCTTCTCTTGGCTCTCGTGTTCCAAAATGAAAGTTGCCCAGCAGAGGAGAAAGTCCAAAGTTGAAACTCGCCCGGCGAAGGAAGGAGGGGGGAGGGGGGCTGGGGAGAGAGAGAGAGGGAGGGGGTGTTAGCACAAACCAAAACAAACTTAGCTGTGCCTCCAAGCAGAGTTACAAAATGGCTTCCTTAAACAGGAAACAGTAAGAATGAAGGAGAGCAAGAGTGCTGCTCTGCTTTTACAAGACTTACCCTTTTTCAGTTTCAACCCTAGTTCAATGGGGGTTTTTTTATGAAAAAAGAAAAAAGCTCAGAGAGGGCACCTCCCTCTTCCTCCTCCTCCTCCTCTCCGGTGTGCTTTTAGCCAAGGAGGAAGTGAAGCGACCGCCGCAGCCTGAAGCCAATAGGTTCTGATAAAGTCCCTCTGTTTGAGTCCTTTACTACCAGCCTTCTTCCTCCCTCCCCTCATTTCCTCCCTTCCTTGAGTTTTGTTTGCTCTCTCCCTGAGTTGAAGCCATCAAAAGATCCCCTTACACTGCCTGAGGGGCCATTCCAATCCACACACAGGGGAAAAAAGTACTACCTGTCCATCCCTTCCTTATCATCCCATCCTCTTTTTCCTCTTTAACACATTTTCTCTTTGTGTATTTAAGTGGACATGTCTGTGGCAGACTGCAGGCCAAAATCACCCTGTTGGAGCTGGTAGGAACAGAAACAAATCTGGCATATTTATTTACCCACGCAGCAAGATATATAGCATGTTTAACAGGCAAAGCTGAGAATCGGAGATATCATCACCCTGTAATGGAGCCGCTGAAGTTTCAGGTCATTCCCTGAAACAATAAACCCGAGAGGAATAGGGAAATGTTGCCACTAGAGGGAGCTGTTTACAGATTTTGGTTACATGTTTATCAACGACAAATGTACAGAGAGGAAAGGGAAAATGCAGCCTGTGTGTTTGACAAAATCGTAAGAGATCTGCAGTATTTCCTCAAAAAAAGAACCGCACTAAGCTCTACGGTCATCTTATCCAGTGTAAAGGACTTTTTTTAATCAGGGTTTGCCTGACAAGATGGGTTATTCATCAGCCACCTGGAGGCAATGTATTGGCACTGCAATTGCATTTTTAAGCAATTAAGCATTTTAAAGATTTTTTGTCATATTTAAGGAATTTGAGATTCTAATTTCTTCTTTATAGATGTAAATTGTTGTCAAGAAACTAAAGTTGAAGTAATCTCAGACCCTTAGATCATCTGGGCTGTCACCAATATTATTAGAACTTTTATTACAAGGAAAGAAAAGACTCCAATGCCTTGAGTATCATGGTTTAAGGTTTGAATGACTTTCGGTAGAAGTGGTCAAAGACTGCACTGTTCCATTAGGGAATGTGTTTAAATTGCAAGAGATATAGTTTTGTATCCCTTGTTGGGCTGTAAAAAGACTACACACACATCATTCTCCTGTACAAAATCTTTTTTTTCCGTTTCATCCTTAATGACATACAACAGGACCCGTAAACAAAAACAGTCATTTGATACAAGCTAGAATGCAGTTCAAAAATAGATAATAAAACAAAAGTAATAAAAGCAGGTCTCTCATCCCTTGTAGATGCAGGAAATTGTTTGAATACAGCTTAATATGATGTACAAAGTATCACACAGTGATAAATTGCTAATAAAAAAATAAAAACAAAGAAATGAGTCCTTTACCTTGGCCTCTGACTGGTAACATTTTTTTTTAACTTTTCTGATTATTTTTACAAGCTATACATTGCCATTATCAATCACAAGCAAGTTCTATGCCTAAGCAAGGAAGAATGATTCACTTATGATACTACAGCATTCTTACATCTTATTAATCATATTCAAAATTTAAAAAAAAAAAAAAAAAGCAAAAAAAAAATAATTGATGGACACTGACAGCACATAATGGCATCTCTAGTCATCATTTACAAACTGTTTTCTTTTTTTTCCCTCCTTTGCGTCACACTGATTTGTCTTGATCCTTGCAGAGAATGAAGAGCAGCCCAGAGTTTAAGGAGTGCGACAGCTCGGCCGTCTGCAGCTCTGGACAGAATGTTCCCAGAAGGTTCCGTCCTTTTAGGATCGACTACAGGTTGTAGAAGAAATACCTGCAAATGGTTATTTCTGCACCCTGTCTGCAACCGCTCGCCGCTCCTTGTGAGGTGTAGTGCAAAGTGAAGCCAAAACAACATTTAAATGAGATAGCAGGGTGTTACAGCTAGCAGCAGTACAGCGCTCGTGCACTTAACGATGTAGTTGTTCGTTTCAGTTGACCCTGTTTTAGTGGAAACATGAAGGCTAACGACGAGGAACTAAAACAGTGTTTTCTTCTACGCTACTTAGTAGTAAGATCTGACCTCTGACCTCCCACCCTGACCCTGTAAGGAGGGAAACACGGCTTAAATCATCCAACACCAAATTTCCGACAAAGTCATTTGAACTTCAGCCCTCTAAAATGAAATGATCCCACACAACAGACATGAGTGAACACTGTTTTGACTTCAGTCGGGTTGAGAACAGCAGAACCAGAATTGAGCAGTTCAAATCAATCTTTCCTGTTTTCCACCTGGGAGCAGCCTCTTCACAAGAGGTCCCTCCCATCATACGGTGTGACCATGCAACTGATGCACGGCAACGGGCCGCGACACACAACCTGAATAAATAAAAAACGACACGTAACACACACGTATCCAACCCTCCCGACATGATCAGAGCTGTTCTCATCTGGTCACCATCAGACCACCGCGTCTCGCAATTTCACTTTTAAATGTGACCACAATCGAAATGAATCATTGATGAAATGTTGGTATAACTCACGCAGAACTGGTCCCTGATTCTGATGAGGTCTTTCATAGCACCGTGTTTTAACTAGTGCATAAATGCACGCACTCCCTCCTGTACAATAAAAAGCACTAAATGACGGCGCCGTCATTTGCCGAGCGTCGCGCACCTCCGCGGCCTTTAGTGTCTATCTTTAGTCGGTTAATGTGGCGTGAGAGCATTGGTCCACAGACCGGCGCATCTGGAAAAATGGGCCCGTGACGACGTGGGTTCACCCGCCTCGCGTGGAAAGAGAGGACGATTATTGTTACGCTGACAAAACAGGGACGGATTAAAACGCGCACACGCACACACGCCATGAGACCGTAAATTTAAAATTAAAGCTTTTTGTTCCAACACTGGTTAGTGGCTGTCTGGCGCTTCACCACGTCACACATCCCTATGTTCAACATCCTCCAACTGAAAATATAAAACACACGCACACACACACGCTACCCGGAGTCCTTGGAATGTAATACTTTGATTTCCAAGAACGGGAGGTCAGCCGACTGGTGCCAACACTTTCTGGTAAAGGCCACATCAAATCCTGCTGCCTACACATGTATGTCATCCAAACGCAATTAGTTAGTGACTCAAAATATCTGCACGCCGCTGAAAGGACTGGGGTGCGCTATGCAATCCGAGGTTATACTTGGTGAAATGTGAGCAGTGTATCAGCAAGCTCAAGCGCACGAACACACGCGCGGCGCCAAGTTATATTCGGTACACTGAAATTTAAAAAAAAGGTAGAACAGAGAATTGTAGTGTAGGAAAGTGTTGATTCAAAGACGATTATCTGAAAGCAGAGCCACCAGGACTAGAAAAGTTATAAAAAAGCAACATGATTAGTATTACAAGAAGTCACTGAGGCGTCAGACCAGTGAGGGAGAGTGGGGGCAGTTGACGTCCCGCAGCGATGACCCAGCCAGTGGGGCGCAGGACAAATGTGTGCAAGTGCATGTGAAAGCTGGGGATGTTTGTCTGGGGTGGTTCTCTTCAGTCTCTTTTGGCCCAGCTTCTTTTGTAGGACTCTAGAAGCAGAAAGTGACAGTAGAGGCAGAGAATTTAAATAAAACCCAAGGCTTTTGAGGTCAATGTCATGTCTCCATTTTATCAAGAAGCCCTGACAGCCTAACAGTGTCTCATTAATAAATGTAACGCCACTCTTTCAAGTCGGGCTGCTTTGGAAAGATTTAAAAAATGAATTATCAAAATCTGAAGTTCTCAGAGTGCAACTCAAGTTTTAGAAACTCTACAGCACATATTTCTGTCGGCATCTCCTCGTGTGGGTTGCAAGTAATCACCAGAATGACGGGAGCAGTGTCAGACAAAGATTTTGGCGAGTGCATCTGCACCAGCACTGGCGATGAAGGGCTGGGACGGGTGGAACGCCACGTCGTGAATGGCCTCGTCGTGTTTCTTCCGGTGGGCTGTGATCTCCTGCACACAGGTCCTGTTATCCAGCATCCACAGACGCACTGAGCAATCGTGGCCTGCAGGTGGCAGAGTGGGCACAAAAAAAGCTGACTTGAAGCACACTGGGGGGTTTAAATTAGGATCCTAAAGTACAGAGGCTGAGTGCTACTTACTGCCAGAGATGAGGTAAGTGCCTTTAGGGTCGGTGGTGAGACAGGTGACGGCGTCCAGATGAGCCACCATCGAGTGGACAACTTTTCCTGTTTCGATGCGCAACACGAACTTATTTAGCTGCATTCAGTCACCCTGTGCAGATATTTAACCCTGCTGTACACACCTGACTTGTTGTCTAGGAAGCGAATGGTGCGGTTCTCGTGTGCAGTGATGGAGACGGGCTCAGTCGGGTGACTGACCACACGGTTGATCAGCTCGCTGCCTGTAGAGGCAACAGGGAATTCGCTGAACGTCTGATATTATTCGGCTGCCGCAGATTTGGACAGGAACGTACCATCCTTGGTCTGCGTCTCTAGCGCTGTGGCGCTCTGCTCTGTGGTGAGGTCATACAGCACCGTCTCGCCGCCGTCAAAAGACACCACGACCTGATTGGGGTCGGTAGCCACGAAGGCCACCGAAGTGGGCGTGCCGTGCTCTGCGAGAAACAGAAAGTGGTGAAGTGGTAAAAGTTAAAGACGCAAACGTGACCCAGTCACAGATGGTCTACCTCTCTCCTTGTTGAAGACAGAAAGGCAGGGCTCCGAGTTCTGCGGGTCCCAGATGCGAACGGTGCCGTCAGCCGAGCAGGAGGCCAGACGGTGGTGAAACGGCGAGTAAGTCAGACCCCACACGCTGTCCTCGTGACCTGCGAGCACGCTGCTCTCGATGCCGGGATCTGGTTGGAGCGACAGACAGGTTAAGTCACGACTGACAGACGACTTTGAAGGCTAAACTGCGGCGGGAGGGACGGCTAACCGTAGTTATCGTAAGGATCCACGTTGAGATCCGGCATCTTCCAACACCTGACGGACCCATCAAGACCTCCACTGTAGCAGGAGTCTCCGTTTTCACCCATCGTCAGTGACAGAACGGCTCCGCTAAAAACCACATGCAGATTTTAATGGGATTTCTCGCCGAGTTGCTGCTTTTTTTGCACCATGAGGACAAAACAACAAAAAGGTGTGCAACGTACCTGTGTGCTCTAAAAGTGTAAATGGGCTCAACATCCAAAGCAGCATTCCTGAGGAGGGACAGGGATATTTTAAATGCTCTTTGTGGGACTGAAACTTTTCAAGGCTCCCTAAATGATCCCTTCTTACTTCTTAGAGTGCATGGCCTTGTTCAGATTCCAGAGTTTTAGCGTTCCGTCCTCAGAGGCTGTCAGCAACACCGCCTGGCCCGGGTGAAAGGTCAGCGCGCGGATGGCGTCGAAGTGGCTGCGTAGCGTAAAACGGGGGTTCCACGTCTTCTTGAACTCCTCCCTGTTGTCTTGCATCTGATGGGACAAACAAGGTTCACGCATCTGTCAGACTGTGGGATGGAACACATCCTATGCATTATTCCAGAACAGAGGTGTAATTACATCCATGGAGAGGTCGTTGTCATTGGCAACAGTCAGGTCTGCCAGTTCGCCCAGGTTCATATCCCCTCCTCCAACAGCATCCATAATGAAGACTTCAGAGGAGAAACCTAGGGCGCCACCTGCACGTCAGGGAAGGAAACGCAAGAGTTATTGAGGCATCCTGACAAAATACCACACCACCAAAAGAAGCCGAGACCAGTGGAAAAAAATATCCATGACCGTGCGACCTCTCCCGTTTCATTACTCCCACACTGTGTTCCAGAGATTATATTTATAGGCACAGAAACAACTTCACCCCTACGCAGGTTTCATCAGGGAAAACTTGTGATAGCTGGTAAATCTGGGATGCAAGTCTGAATTACAGTCAGTGGAGAAGTCTTACCTTCCCCTGAGCGAGACTGTGCTGATACAGAGGGAGGTTTGGCAGGTTTAGAGGGAAAGTCCGACATCATGCCCTGTAACTTGTTCCTGTGGTTCTCTGAACCCGACAAGGGAGACACAAAACATCCAGTAATGCAGAGATGTAAAGAAGAAAGGGTGAGGCAGGTGACACACAGGGAGGTGACAGACAGGCTTCATTGTTTGGATACAGTACGCTCGGTTTTGGAAAGGCTCTTTGTGGACGGGTAGGAAATCAAAGCAAAGGCACACATGGTAAAGATGATTGGCTATGTAATGTGGACGCTTTGAAAAGAAGGTGGTGGCATGCATGTTGGCAGCGCTGTCACATGACCTTGGGTACACATCACGAGAACATTCACAAGACAGAGATGACGCTACAAAACTGCAGAGATTCACAGAACGACAGCTTGTGAAACAGAACAGAGAGACGGGTGGTTGGGAAAAGACTTTGGTTTTATTCACAGAAGGAGACACAATGAGAAGTAACAGATAAGGTGAGCAGAGGGGAAAGCAAAAAAAACAAAAAACAGATACACTTGTGGCAGTGATTCTAGCAAGGGCTTATGGGTGTCACTATGGCAACAGCGTACCTAGCTCCCGTCCATCCCCTGAGATCCGGGCCTCTCCCGCCCCCTCCCCATCCTCCCCCGAGCCTAGGAAGTCAAACTCTCCGAGGGCGTCCTCGGAGTCGTCTTCGTCTTCCTCGTCTTCGGGGTCCAGGTCTGTGGTCATGGGTTCTGAAGCCATCTGCAAACAAAGCGCGGAATCTGGCATCAGCTAACCCAGCCGCTGGACGCGAGCGCGGCTTAGATTAAACTCTCCCGACCTTTACACGAGACTTCTTGTTTTTACGCGGTCCGTCAATGCAGTCGGTGGCCATGCCCTGGAAGTCGTCTTCTTCATCGCTGTCGTCTTCATCGTCATCCTCACAGCCGTGCAGAAAGGGGATCTTATCGAGCACCGAGCCCCCCAGACGCTCTTTGGTGCTCTCCTTACCCGCGTTCCTACAAATGCAATGCAATGTTATGTGGAATTATTATAAATGTGAACACGCAGCGATCGGTCGGTGGAGGTTTGATAACCCGGATACCCTGTATGTGTAAACAAAGATATTCCTGCCGGCGTGTTTGAATATAGCCGAGCACACAGAGTGTGCAGAGTGCTCTGTTGGCTGTGCATGAGTGGAAAAACACAAATACCCGAGGCTGCAAAAGAGAGAGATATTTACACTATGATAACAAAAGACTTTTTCATCTCGATAGATGAAAAGCTCCCTGAGCTGCAGCGCACACCGATACGTCACCAGCCTCACCTCTTGATTTGCTCCTCTATCTGTCTCACTAACAAAGACTCTCCGCCTGCGTGGGGCTCGGGCTCTTGACACGTTTCTGCGGGTGGTGGGCCGTTGGACTCGGGGCTACTCCTTCCAAGCAGGGACCTGACGCGTTTGGAACGCATGTCCAGGATGGTGTCTGAATAACCGACTTCCTCCAGATATCTACATTGGCAAAAAACAAAATGCTCAGAAATGTAAATTTAGAAAGGGATTGATTCACTCTGACAACCCGCAGAGCATAAAAAAAGAAGAAGCCGATGGCCAAGGGGGTCTTACTTGCGTAATAGCTGGCGTCCCTCCTTCCAGGACATCTGATTGGCTGGTTCGGAGTCTGGCTCGGCTGGTCCATTGGGAACTACAGTAAAACAGATTTATTGATAACAGTGCAACAGAAAACACACTAAATATGTGTTGTATTGAGGAACGCGGCCACCAACGTTCCTCAATACAGTGTTTGAATTTACTTTGGTCCGACTCGGCCTCTGTCTTTTTGTCTCCGGGACTCTGGTCACTTCCTGTCTTGAGCTTCTGGTGCTTGGCCCTGCAACCACGGAAACGACCACAAGAGGGCAGAATGTCAAAGGAACAGAAGAGCGAGGCAGCGAACTGGGTACCAGAGGAGGCGATCTTACCTCTCCTGTTTGAGGGCATATTCTAGCATTTTGATCCGCCTGACCAGGTCCTGTTTCATACTCTCCTGGCCTTTCCTCTCACCCTGCAGGAACGCCACTTGAGCCTGCAAACACACACAGAAGGCTAAGGAACCCAAGTAGAGCAGTTATGGGATGATGACGAGCCGCCATAGCACAACAGTCACAACATAAAGGCCAGAATAAGAGCAGGGTTGTGAAAACTTGGTTCATATTTTTAACTTCTCAGTGAAGTAATAACGCAGGCTGGTCGAATTCAAAAACCCTCTTTGAAAGGCACATCCTTCCTTTGTGTGCTTCCTCTCTACATTTCCAGCAGTTTCCTTCCTCACTTTGCTGATGAAATGACTCTACCTCAAAGAGAGATGCTCATTGCTTATTAGTCCTTGCAATTAAATTTGTTTTGTACGGGGAAAAAAAGTGTTAACGGGGGCGAAATCACAGGTTTTACATCAGGTTATATTCAGACAGCCAGATTTTTGTACCAATTCATTCTTTTTGCATCTCAAAAAACATGGCTGAAGGGATAGAAAAAAATTATCAAACGTGTTTTTAACATATAAAGTTACACCGTAATTCAACCACCAGTTTGTTTCTGGATAGTGTAGATTAAAAACAATCTTTAAAGGTGTAATTGTGGGAACAATGTTTCTCTCTCTTCTCTTCTCGCTCATTTTCTTTCTGGGCTGAAAGGTACTGGAGCATTAATGCTGATTGTTTTCCAGTCCATTTCTCCTCTGCGAATCCCAGTCTGTGTCTGGGAGTCTGCTCCCACACACATACGCCTATACGTCAAACTAGCACAGTCTAAAAACGCTACCTCACGGGGCAGGCGCTTGAACTATGAGAGAAGAGTCACTCATCCAGGAAACTGCACCACATGCACAGAAACATTCATCTAACAAGCTAGGATGGCTAATAGGAATAAACAAATATGATGAGGCTTGCTGTGCTGAATAAACCTGATTAATTAAATGCTTTTGTTAGCGATTATCTGAGATAAACTGGAAGCAGATAGCAGGCTTGAGCTGGCAGCGTGCATTATACATAAAACCTAATTTGCTTTACACATGATGTCAATAGGAGGAGCAATAGTAAAGCTAGCTCAAATAGTAAAATATAACATATTAACTGTTGTTGTGGCTGACACTGCATCTATTTAACAAGCAAGCAGATTTGTAAACCGAAATAAAAGTTCTAACCCTTGTTAAAACCTACTATCAGCAGCAGAGAACAGCTGATTTTATGGCAACAGAACACTGTTTGTTTCTCTTGTTCTCATATTCATATATTATAAAGTTATTTGATTGTGGTGTTGGGAGCTGATGTAACATTTTCTCAATTAAAAAGGAAACAAACCATCCACAATTAACACCAGACAACACTGGTTTAATTAGAGTGAGAAATGCAAATGTATTCCAAATACATTCCTCTCAAGATGCCAACTCATTAGCATCACTGGTGATATTCAGCCCTGCTGCGGCTCCATTTCTATGTAAAAACTCAATGTGTTGGCAGGTAGAGACGTAGCTGTGATCACTGGCTGATGCATAACCGAGCCGGTGTTTATGAATTCTTAAAAAGAATCAAAGTGGTTTATTCGTTTCCTCCTCATCATTCTTCAGGGGTGGGGCACAGATTTCTCCATCTATTCATGTACGGACGAGCTATAACCTGCTCAAACACGCAGATGATATCACATCCTTGTGCTACAGTGTAACACCGTGTCAATACTTCAAAATCCATCTAATTCTATTGCGCCGCTTTGTTAGCAGAGAACAAAACGTGTTTAGACACCTCTAAAGGCTAAAATATAAAGCCCCTAATAGCCATTATGTAACACAAGATTATATGATAGATATGCAATTGTCATTAAACAGGAGAAATTTTAAAAATCTGTATGAATAGAACCCCTAACGACAAGAACAGCCAAAATGGAAGAGTGGGACCAAAAATCATTAGAATATTTCTATTATCATCAAGTGAAATCGAAATTTCCTTCCACGAGGTAAACAAATCTAAGTTTATGGTGTCGTTCTACAACAAAAATGCTGAGGCTATTTTACCAGTTAGGCTGGTAAATTATGAAAACAAGAAGCATCGGTGCGTCTGATCACAGCCTACCGCTCCCAGCCAACCGCTCCCAACCTCTTTGAGCCTGATGGAGAACGGACACGTTTGGACTCTTCTGTCAGCAGCTCTGCGTTTGCTGAAGCATGTATAAGACGAAGAAAAATACACCCGAACACATGACAACATTAGCAGCACTATTTGTTAGATGGAATCTTGGATGGCATTTTAAAAACCATTGTAAGCACACACAACAACAATAAGGCAGTGCAGATGGATGCCACATTTATGGGGATGCATTAATCAGAGCAGGGTAACCAGGGACCACATACTGTACAAGGATGATGTCACGCAGCTCAACGGCGGCCTAGTCTGTCCGACTGTGGATTAACCAAACCTGAAATATTTGAAAATGAGTATAAACCAGTTGGAGATGTGGGTAAAGTCTGCCTCTTAATCATGTTACTGACCTGGCTGTGTATCTTCTACACACTCTGTTTTATTCAAATCTGATGAAGATCTGGCAAAAGATGACTTAACTCCTTTGGTCGTGTTTAGACACACTCCAGGAGCAGTGTTAGGTTTTGTTTGGTTTTTAACAGACTTGGAACTAGTTTAATATGTGTAAGAGCAGGAGGAATAAAGCATGGGACATATTGTGTCTTGTCCACTGGTTGCACTAAGACGTCCCACCTATTCTGGCCCTGTCACTGTGGACATACAACCACAGGTGTCCTTTCATGCTGACATGGAGACAGCACATGTTTCACAGGGTACACACACACACACACACACACACACACACCACACACACACACACACACACACACACACACACACACACACACACACACACACACACACACACACAATTCCCCACTGTCTGGCACAGCGTCGTAACATTTTAGCATTAATTTCTGTGAAGCTTTTCGTGCAACCTTCTGACTCACCTTATGGAGGTGATAAAGGCGTAAACTGCCTCGCGTGGGAGAGGTGAGAGCAGGAAATAACTGCCAACTTTGTTGGACAAGACCAGGAGGAGGACATGCTGACTGGCACGTCGAGAGCCCTGCGAGCAAGCTGGCAACAAAAGCCAGGGCTCTGTGTGGCCCGTGGGTGTGAAAATGTAAGCTAGGTCATTTTTTTCCCAGCCTGACAATCCACTGATCCTTACTTTCACTAAGCACAGGCCGCGGCGCTAATTGTACCCATGAAACTAGATCGTGTCAAACGAAGCACACATGCAAGGCTTCCATAGCGAGGGCTAATGGCATATCGGACGCTGCGGTGCCCTGCTTCTGACTTCCGCTCCCGCTCTTCCCCACATACGACAATAAGCGGGAGGTACGGCGCGTTTGTTGTTGTTCATCCATATTTTATCAGGCTCCTATTTATAACTACATAGGTTTGAGTACTGCAGGAAAAGTGGCGAGCTGGTGTGAAGCTTGTAAACGGTCCACTGTAGTTCAACATAGATGGATCAGAACGTGTAGGAAAGGAGGGAAAACCTGTGAATTTAGGAATGAAATGATTGACTCTTAACTTCAAAAAAGGATTCAAATGTGTTTGTGTCGCAGTGCAACCTCTTATTTAGGTTCTTCTCTGAAGAAATGCAATTATTGGAGGAAGTGGGACTGTCTCAAAGGCATTCCTACAACAGAGCCAGACTTTTCAGGAAGTCAAATGAATGACCTTTAAAAACACACGCCTGCGCCTCCAACACAAAACACTGATTTATACGCTTGCTTGGATATGGGACAGAAATAAATAGCTCAAAATCGACCACAGCGTTCCAGAGACGAGCCGGCCATGTTTTCCCACCACATCCCTGACTCATCAGACTCTGTGACAGGTCACAACATTTCTGTAATTCCCAAATTCCACTCCGACGCTTACAAACATGCATCCAGTAACGCTACACAAGAAAAACTAGCCTTAGATGTAAAAATTGCTTCTGGTTTGACCACGTCTGTCGGGATTATTTTAACATTAGGAAAGTAGTGGAAGAGGTTTGGTAAGAGTCCCATACAGCAGGCATTGCTGCTAAATACAATGATGTCAAAAGGAGATCACGCTTGTCTGCACGGTTGTTGTTTTTTAAAGAACTGCATTGCAAACACGGATCATTTCGATGTATTTCCGAGAACATGAAAACTCTACTACAGCAATGTCTGACATTTATATTCCCACTGGTGTCAAATAGTGGCAGCAAGGTAGCCACACCTAATCCTTGTTTACCTATTTCTTTGTAGGTTAACTTCTTTACTTATAGAATGTCCCCTATATCCCCGCGTGTGTACATTTGATCTCAGTTTATCCTGTTTGCATGAGCATTTGAGGGGCAAAATACCTGTTCTGAGTCAGTGCCGACGGGTCATGATAGAACCTGGTCAAAGGAACGTGATGGAATAATGTTAGCCCCGTTAGCACCGTGTCACCCAGATTTCTTTTTACGGCCAGGGTGCTGCAAAGCTACGCTGAAGCAGCTTCGGTGGTACCCACTCCAGTCTTTATTCAATAGTAACGGTGGAAAACCAGACTAGAATGTGGTCAGATTTACCCTGAGTTCGTCTCTCTCCGCCTCCCAGCGGTATTTCTCGGCCTGGAAGCGTCCCCACTCGTACTGGATGAAGTGCAGGATCCCAGGAAGCGTCATGCCCGAGTCCCCGTCTTGAAGTTCCCGAGTGTGGGACGTTCCGGGCATGGCCCCTGCTGCCGCTGCTGCTGCCATCGGTCCGGTCGCGGTAGCTGATGTCGCCTGGCCCGGTGCTGCTTTGGGCCCGTTAGCGTTGCGCCCTGCTCCGCTGTTACCGCCGCCTCCGGGGTTCGTATTCGGTCCTCCGCCGGATCTGTCCGCCTCCATTTTAGTCGTTTAACCTTTCGCCAGGATAGTGAGGTGGAAACCGGCGATAAGCGAAGGATAATAACAAAAAAGTAGCCCGTGCCCTCCTTTCAATACCGCAGCACTTCAATCCCAGCGACCCTCTTTTCTTCTTTTTCTTACACGATTGGAGCAAAACCCCTATTCAGCTGGTAAAACACTTTACTTCCGCTTTCAAGCTTTCAAGATAAAACGCGGTCTAATGACATCTTTGTGCCGTCGCGGCTTGTTTATTGACTAATAATTTAGGTTACCTACTAAAATTTACATTGATGCGCTCAACGAGGATCGTTATAATTAAAATTAGTACGTGCACGTCACAGTTTTGTTACCCCAAATACGATTTTTTTTCGTTTGCCTCTTATTCTTTACGCCAACGGAAGTGTAATCTTCTCTTGTGTTTGCCTTTAAAGTACAAACTGTGGGTGGCAAATAGAGCGTCGTGTTTTCTGTAATACATATTACCTGTGTCAATAAAAGACTTCATTTCCTGCCATATAATGAGCAAGACTCCTTGAATCCATCGAAGTTGCGATCTTTTTCAATATTTTGCTTCCGGTTTGACGGCTAATGTTTTTTAGGTAGTGTTTTGCGACGAACATCAATGGCGCTAAAATTTACGGAGGACCCTGAGCATATGTAAAAGTTACTACCACTGTAAATATGTAAGTCCTAACTACTATATTCAGGTATGAATTTAATCTCAACAAACCAGACGCTGGATCTTTTATTCTGAAGGACCCAAAGCCGGAAGCTATTTACAACAGAGTACAGTGTCAGCATGTTAGCCAAATGGTACATTTGTGTTGTTGGTTTTCGTGGTCAGTTGTGTTGCAAAGCATTATTGCGCGGGCTGGTATTTTTGAATTTAAATATGCGTAGATGAAGACTGAATATTAAGTCCTGCCTCAAAAAAAAGCGCGGCTCACAACGCAGATGGTTTGTTTTCGTGCGCTTGCTGCAGCGCTACAACAGCTGTCCCGAATGGGGCATGAAAGCAGTACAATGCATGCTTAATTATTTTTGTTAAAGATCCTTTTAACGCACAGTGTGTTGAAATGCACGCTACGATGTGATGGGCGACGATCAAAAGCTGACACATCCAAATGTCGGTGAGTTTGTGTGTTTGCATTGATTTATGTTGCAGCTAACTATTGTCTGTGCATGATAGGAAGCCTTTTTAAAGATAAGACTGCCTCTAGATTTGATGTTAGGTTTTCTGTATTGAAATCGCCTCTTAAAGACCTAATATGCACCCGTTATTTATGCAGCAAAAATCCTGTGATCTCTCTGTGCAGGTCCCTTATAGGTCCTGTTCCCCTGCAGCACCACCGATGGGAACATAAAACCCATCCCTTTTCAACGACAAAGTCTCCCAAGAGCCACAGGAAAGTACCATTTAGCTGCCATGCGGATCAGTCTCTGCCAGGGCCTGTTAACCGGTGCCATCGTCCTTAACCTTCTCATTCTCTACTACGTGTCCCGGGCCCAGCAGCAGATGATGGAGAAGAGGAAAGAACTAGGCAGGGGCACACGGAGGGCTGCACTTCCAGTTCCAGGTCTGGGAGTATTTATTGGAGCTGGAGGTGGTCCTGGAATGGCTGGAGTCGAGGGACATAATCGTGGGCCACGCGTAACTGTTGTCCTCCGGGAATTTGAAACCTTTGAGAATTACGTTAGGGACGTGGCGAATTCCTTCCTGCACCAAAGACCAGAGCTTCCCTTCCTTGCCGTGGCTGACACCACTCCGTATCCTCCACTGGTGCTGCCGGATGGTGCAAGGCTTCTTGTTCTCTCTCCTGCCCCGGACCAACCACCCCAAGCTCACAGGCCCGAGTTCCACATCCAGACAGAATTTGTGCTTTTGGTGCCTGACGGTGTGGAGCTGGAACAACCTCGTTCTATAGAGAGGCTGATTAAGGAATTAGAAGGTGAGGGTGGAGGGCCTGTGAGAGTAGTTGCAGCGCCCGTGTGGGCCCGATCTTCAGTGCAGTGTCTCCACCTACGGGTGAACCTAAAGGAGTGGACAGCCACTTATTCCCCAGCTGCATCTGGAAGTAGTGGAAGTGTGTGTACGGCCTTACAAGGGGACGCAGTTATCCTCATACGCACCGAAGACCTTTTTAATCTCTCAGTTCCTCTGGGACGGCCCCTGTTCTCCTCACTGTTTGTCCAGACATCTTTGAGAGGGTGGAAGGTCAAGCTCCTGGAGAGTCCTTGTTTCGCTGCAGTCCACCGGCCTCTTTTCAGCTCTGCTCATAACCAGTGGAAAGCTGACATGTGCCTAAAGGACACCACGGGGAAGCTCATGAAAAGCTTTGGTCTTAAGCGCCTCCTGCTACCTGATGGGAAGGAACAGTGGTACGGGTGCAGCAAAGAGACACCTCGCTGCTTTGGTACTGTGCAGGATGACACTCCTGATTACTTGTATCTTGACCGCTGGACACCTCCCTGCTGTTTGCGAGCTCTCAGAGAAACCACCAAGTATGTCATCAACATCCTAGAAACTTCAGGTGTGCGCTACTGGCTAGAAGGTGGGACTCTGTTGGGCGCCGTCCGCCATCAGGACATCATCCCATGGGATTACGATGTCGACCTAGGTATTTACTTGGAGGACATACCGAACTGTGATCACTTGAAGAACCTGGACTCAGGCTCCCTTGTGGATGCTAACGGCTATGTGTGGGAACGGGCAGTGGAAGGAGACTTCTACAGAGTCCAGTACAGCGAAGCCAACCACCTGCACGTGGACCTGTGGCCGTTCTATCCACGGAACGGGGTCATGACCAAAGACACATGGACGGAGCACAAACAAGACGTGGAATTCCCTGAGCACTTCCTACAGCCACTAGTGCCCCTGTCCTTTGCTGGCATGACAGCTTATGGACCCAACAACCCCAGAGCGTTCTTGGAGCTTAAGTTTGGAGAGGGCGTTGTTGAGAACCCCCAGTATCCCAACCCTGTAAAGAAGAGGCTGGATCGAAGCAAACTGTAGAAGAAATGTGCAAAATTAATTAGTGGCATGCTGTGTTTTAGAACAAATTGTGCCAGCTGTTAATTTTTTTAAGGAAATGTATAACTTCACATCAAGTGTATTCAACACAACTATTGAGCCAATGGTTGGTTTTCTGTTTATCAAAGCAGAATATTTTCATATAAGCTGCAGCGTTCGTGATGAGTGGTCACAATTATTTAAAAAAAAATGTGGAATGCACGTGTGGTGAATGAGAAATGCCAGTCATTTATCCTGTCTGTGGTGGAATGTACATTTCAAATGCGTATTAATGTGTTACTACTGAACAACAATCAGATTATTTCATATACAAGCAATGTTTTCTAAGAAGTTGCACATAGAATCCATTGCCCATGTGTGTATTGATGTGTTACTTGTGTGTAAATATTGCCTCTCATTTAACTTCATGAGAAGTTTGAATAAAGTTTTTGTCACGTTTTTTTGTTCTAGCAAAGTTCTATGTGGACACTAGGTGGCGCAGCAGTTCTTCATAAATAGGTTTTAAAGGGGAAGATGACGGACTTGTCAGCCTCTCGTCTGCATCACAGAAAGTTGAACACGGGGTCGGTTTAGTTTTTCAAAAAAAGCTTTATTTAAAAAAAAAAATACAGTAAATAACAAACTGCAGAATTTCCTTTGCAGCCTCGCTAACAAAAAAACACACTCATCAAGAAAACAAACAGAACTGGGAGTTTGGAACCTGAACCTGAGGCACTCCAGGCTATGAACAGTACGTAGTAGAGATTGATAAAGTATTGTTTATACATTTTGTATTTAACATGCACTGTTAAAATATTGCCACCATTTGGTAAAGCTTTAAGTAGTTATGACTTCACGCTTGTGTGTTGTTGATGAAAATACATCACTACAGACTTATCCATGGAATGTCTATTCATCAATTGTACACTGCAAAACTAAAAAACACCCATCTGACAACACTTCCTACATGTATGTGTAGATCCTCTCTCATAAAGTATTAAGAGTAATATGACACTAAAAAGAATTGACAACCATTTTTAAAAACCAGCAAGAACAGTCACTAAAATGATAAATAACAGTATTCTTTGTATTGTCTAGGAAAATATATGACATTTGTGTAATATGTGCTGCCACCGTCACATCGTCCAGTTTAGATTATTTAAATCAAACAACATAGATACAAGTAAAAAATAACAGTTACAGGGTCTTAGACGGATTAATGCTATGAACAGTAAGTGGAACAGCGTCACGTTTTCAAAAAGTGAGGTCATTTGGTGTAGTATAACCATCCCATAATGGAGAGAAAAGGTAACAGTCTTAAAGCCTTTGTAAAACCTGAGTTGATGTTCCACTTTCCCAGAATGAATAATTACTTTGAAGTATTTCTAAATTAGAAATGTGCTTTGTGCAACCTGGCAAAAGAAATAAAATTCTATACAACTAATGCTCCTTTCAAAGAGGAAAGCAATCTGTGCTTATCATAGATCTGTAGTTTCCTCATTGTTTTGCATCAGCCCAGAAGACGACTGAGATCTTGGTCTTGAATTGTTTTTGCATTCTATTAACGGATAAATATTTTTTTCTATGTTCCTGTCTTCATGCCAGGGGCAGAAAAGTGGGGCTCAAATGTCAGCTGTCAGTTGTCATGAGAGTCACGTCTGCATAGAAGATCTTTGACAGCAGCAGCTCTATCACATGGCCGACTCGGACAGGTCCACCTTTGCATCATCCGCACCGCTCCGGTCTCTCAAACCCCGTTTTTCTATGAGCGGCGAGCATTCAGGGACGGGTAAGGAATGGTCCGATTTGACGTCTCTCAGCTCGGATGCTTGCTCTTTTTCAGCCGTGCGGTCCACAAAGAACTGCAGGAGGCCGGCCCCAAAGGCGTCTCCCTCTACATTCAGCACCGTGCAGGTGCGGTCACTGAAGAGAGGATGATTTTTACATTAAAAACTGAGCACATTCTGAAATCCTTCAGACAGATTTTCTTTACTTACACAAGCCAGTCAACAGCCAGGACGAGAGAAATGTCGTTGGTGGGCAGGCCCACCGCCTCCAGGATGATGGCGAGAGTCAGAATCCCACCAGCTGGTATCCCCGCTGCTCCAACGCTGGACGCTGTGGCCGTCACACTGACAGAGAAGAATCAAAGTTAGTAAAACTCTTACAACTTTTTACAACAAATGTTGCATCTTTTATCAAAGCGGGCACTGTCCTGCACGGTCCATTAACGTGCTGTCCAGACAGCCTACAGGCCCTCACTCTCTCAATAAGAAAAAAGAAATTTGTTTTCACACTCAAGAGGACAACTTGTTAATTGATATACATATACGAGAGAACAGTAAACAATTTGTTGTTATTGCTCCTGTTGTTGTGACAGAAGGTTTATTTTTATTTTTTGCTAAACTTACTGCTACCTTAGCATGAGATGTTTAGCAACTGTTACTGTTCAGACATAAATGTGAACAGTCTAATGTATAATGTCACTGGACTGTTGCCAGGCAGGTAAATGGGAGGGGACTCACAGGATAGTGATGATCTGGATGAAGTTGAGAGGAAAGTCGTTGAGCTGAGCGATAAAAACTGTGGCCACACACTGGAAAAGAGCCGCGCCGTCCATGTTGACCGTCGCCCCAATGGGCAGGATGAAGCGGCTGATTTGCTTGGAGACGCCGTTCTTTTCCTCCACGCACTTCATCATCAAGGGGAGCGTGGCAGAGCTGAGAAATAATGAGCAGGGCGTGAGTCAGGGTATCCATCACAGCCGAGAACAAACAAGCGTTGGGTTACCTGGAGCTTGTTCCAAACGCGGTTGCGAGAGCCGTGAATATTCCCCAGAGGAAGGTGTACGGGTTCTTCCTCGTAATAACGAAATAAATGGCAGGCAGCACCAGTAAACCATGGATGGCATGACCAATGATGCAGCAGGCTATGTATTTTCCCAGACTGGCGAAGAGCGCACCCACATTTTCCATCTCCACGATCTTGCCAGCAACTAGGAACATGATACCGAGAGGTGCGTACCTGCAAACAAACAGAAGGGATGCGGGTTTATTAAGGCTCTGAATGAAAGGACGTGGTGCCGTGTTTCTAACTGACCCACAGATATGGAGGCCGCTCTTACCACATGATCCAGGACACCAGCACCATGGTGGCTTCATTGAAGCTGTTGAAGAACTTGATGAGTATTTCACCATCCTCCCCCAGCTTCCGTAAAGCTATACCAAACACGATGGCAAACACAACCAGGCCCAGAATGTTCATGCCGTCTTGGTCTGTTCCGACCGGGACCTTCCAGATTTGTCCGTCAGTAACCACAAATATACACTCCTTTATGTTCTGGATGCTTTTGAATGCTCACCTTCTCCTGTGTGATGTTGAAGCTCCCATCAGTGGCATTCCTGAGAATCGTCTTGTAGCTAGTTGCATACTGGACGGAGAAATGGACGCAAACATTTAGCAAAACTACTAAAAATATTAAAATAATACCCTTTTAACTGAAATGAGACACAATACTCACTGACTGAAAGGCAGCAGACACCAGGTTTGATGGGAAAACGTTTCTGTAGGCCAGCGAAGGAAAAGAAGGAAAAGAATTACCATACATCCACTTCCAGGAACAATCAATAACATGTGGAGGGTTGTTATCAATTTATCTCTTGTAAAACCAATCTAAGCTATGTGGAAGAGCACAACTAATTGGCTTAAAACACCACACATAAAATGGGCTAAAGGGAGCACATGGTTGATGTCACATGGTTGATCACATGAGATTAGTTGAGAGAGTTCAACTAATAATCTTCCCTCATTCCATCGACAAACACGCATATAGAATAACTCCAGTTATCTGCACCAATGTGCCGTTTTGTTCAAAATCAGAATATGAACTGTCCACACTACCCCGACCTACTGAGCCCTTCCATTAGACACGGCGTGAATCTAGTTTCATGTGATGCCCCGGCGGCGCTGCGGGCCGCATTCATCCAGATCCGGTGCCTGCGGTCCAAAATAATACTCGTCTTTGGTTTGTTATTTGGCTTAGTTTGATATTTGGTTATCCTGACAGAGTCGGCCAAGCTCAACAAAACTCGTGCACGTGTGCAACGTCAGAGTGACAGTGATGTTCTGGGCGTGGAGATAATAGACTGGAAAAAGAATAGATGCAACGCGTCCAGATATTTACAACCCTGAATCATCAATGAAATGCAAGCAAACCCAGAGCGTACGTAATCCAGCACCGGTCCGGCTTGCTTTCACGGGTGATGTGGCAAAAAATAAACAGAAGATAGAACTATGACAAAGCTCAACAAGGATTTACTGAACCGCCTCCTGTCCGAGTAAGATTCCTATCATTTTTTCTTCAAATAGCGCGTCATCGCTGAACAATGAAAGGGCCACTTTCACACCCTAATGAGCCGCCCTTCAGTGGAATAAAAACATCACGCTGACTTTGTTGTCAAAACTAACTGGGACACCAGCCGAGAGGCCTCGGTCTAATAATGGACTCATGGCCACAACGTGTGTGAGCGCGGCACTGGCTCCAGTCCTGCACGAATTAATCCCCCCCTCTCATATTTTGTTTGCTCATCAAGCCTTTGTGTTTGTAGCTTTTAGAAACTGTTATGTAACATATCAGAGAGAAGCCCCAGAAAATTCCATCTATGGAGTAGGTTGATATACATGTGTCTGTGTGTGTCTGTGTTTGATTCCAGTTTCCAAGCAATGTTAACAGGGCTGGATCCAACTGCTGCTGGCAGAGGAACAAAGTGGGCTGAGGTTTAACCCCCACGTATTAATAATGCACAATTACGCAATTATTCAGAGTTGAACCAATGAATCCCAAACTTTGGGAGCACTGCTCTGCACATACCTGCAGATCACACAAATGCTAACGGTGTAATAACAGCATAGTTAGCAGTGTAGCGGCTGGCAAAAATCAGCGACAACAGAACGAGCTGCCACATGTGCGCAAAGTGCTCAAAGCAGAGCGGGAAACCGGGAAACCAGGAAATGCGTGCGACCAAAACTCGGTAGGCTGCGTCTCGGAAACCAAAACTCGTCTCGGAAGGATGTCATGCCTCCCAACCAAAACTCCCTTCCCACAACTTCTCAAAATACACGAAACTTCCACCTCTATATACTTCCTCAGGGGACCACATTTGGCTTCCCTGGTGCGCTGTTGCACGGCGGAAGTACTGCGCACAAGCTTCCTTTGTACCATAAGCACGTTGGAAGGGTCCATGCGCCCCCCTAAATTACTCTCTCTCCCCAAGCTGCCCACAACGGGGCAGTTGTTACGCAATACGTGTCTTCGCACGGGAACCCGAGGCGCGCCGAATTCGCAAACATTTCAACATTAGTGAGCAGCGGAAGTGGAGTCAAACGCAATATATATACACTGAAGTCTATGCTCTCGGGCGATCCTTGACGGTGGTGCTCGGAAGTGGCGCCAGGCTGAGCTGATGCAACCGGTCCTGCTGGTTACAGCACGCGTAAACGTATAGGACATAATCGGCCTTAGTTTCCGTGAGGGGCTGGCGGGGCTGGATGGAAAATCTTGTGTCAACTGATTTGTGTAAAGAATAAAACTGCCGGTATGTGTACGTTTCAAGCAGCTCGTCAGAGCTGCGACTCACCTGATCAGATCTAAAAACGAGTCGATCACTTCTTTGGGAGCAGGGACGTCGTCATCCAGGCCTTCCACCTTGGGGGTGCTCAGTGACCCCGACCCCGGGGTTAATATGTAGGCCATCACAACTCCGATGGAGGACGCGATTAAGGTGGTCACCAGAAAGAAGAGCATGGCCCAGCCACCAAGTTTGCCCAGGGCTTTAGGGTCGAGGCTGGCGGCGCCGGAGACGAGGCTGCACACCACCAGAGGAATGATGATCATCTTCAGCAGGCGGATCAGCAGCTCACCCGGGAAGGCGATGTAGATGACCTGGGTTCTGGTGAGCGACACGTTGCGGACGCCGAGTCCGATGAAGACCCCGACGATGACTCCGGCCACAGTCAGAATCACCAGCAGGTTGGACATCACGACCCTCTTGACCCGGCGAGACAGCGGCTCCGGTGCGCTCTTTGGGCTGCTCAGTCCATTAGGAAGAGGGTCTCCGTTGGATCCCGTCACTGCCTCCATGTCGATCTTCTCGGCCATTGTGCAGCTTTAAAAGTTACTAAAGATCTACCCTGAAAAAGTATTTAAAAAGCAAAACGACAGTGAAAACGGATGTTACCTATCAGCAGCTACCATGACGCGCCGGCTCTCCTCTGCTACTGCTGCATAATCCTGTTTATCTAGCTCCCACGGCGGTGACGTAGGCAAATTGGGCGTGGTCAGGGCTGTACGTGTATTTTGAACTTTACGTTGCCGCATCGGTTTATATGCGTAAAGCATTGATTAGGATTAGGATTGAAGGTCCTGTTCATAAAGAAAATCTAAAAAATCTGTTTAAATACAGCATTCCTATTCTAACTCTTTTGCTTATACAGAAATAAACGAGCCGGACGCTTTAGTTCCTTGATGTTTTCTTTTTAAGATCAAGATTAAGATGTACTTTATTCATCCCCGTAGGGAAATTCAATTGGAGTAGCAACCTATACAAAGTATAGAAACAGAATAGATAAATACAAATAAGATTTTATATATATATACCGGTATATATTATAAGCATTATAAGCATACATACATAAATATAGAATAAAATAGAAATAGAATTACAGCATGACCTGTCAGGTCGACCACAGGTCAGGTTTTCAAGGTTATACAGGGTATGTTAGTAAAAAACATGGTATGTCTGTAATTGTAATTTTTTTTTTTAATTCTATTTTATCTTATACCGCCTAAAATGTGTCTGCAGGAAGTGGGTAAAAACACCGTGGTTTGCAAAACGAGGATTCAATATGCTGTGTCAGAATTACGCAGGAGCCTGAGCTGCCTAAAGTCCCATAAAGAGAGATACTGTATGAGCTCCCAAAGGCAGTAAAATCATACATCTGTGGAGGTATTTTTACATTTTTCAATGTAATGAGTATTATTTATCTTAATGTGAGCAACAGAAAATAAAGATGTTTGCACCCACTCTGTCACGCGTTCGCGACACTTTAGGCTGCACTTCAGCAGCAAACCATCACGGGGTGCAGTAGAAAATTGCACGTAAACTATGACCACTGGGAGGACGTCCTGGACCTCTCTGTTGCTAAATCACAAAACACCAAGACTAAAAGAAAAAATGAAGTCCAATATTTAAAAACAGAAACATAAAAGAAATGTGCAAAATCTAAAAAATGCAAACACGTTTTAAAGGTTTATGGTCATTGGTCGCCCCCCACATCCCACTGCAACTTGTTTTTAAAAACCTATGTTTGTGGGTCTTTTCTGGGCTGAATTAGGTTCCAGAAGAAACTAAAGGACTCCTATTTGAGTCATCAGTCCAGAGCAACTGCTGCCATTTTTCTGCACCCCAGTTTGGACGTTTTCATGCATATTTTATTAGCAACTCTTCGCTGATGACCACTTCTGACCAGACTTCCCAGGACAGTTGATGGGTCTACCTGGGTCCCACTGGTTTCTACAAGTTCTGAAATGATGGCCTAGCTGGACAACTTCCAATTTTCAAAGGGAAACAAGCTTGATGCATTCTTCTTGGCTGACCACGGCATCTCAACGGTGCCCCTTTTTCAAAAGAGCTTAAACAGCACATTGTAAAACGCCAGCTGGCTTTGAAATGTTTGTCCAATGTTACCTTGTGTCTTGGTGCCATGCTCGTTTCTTTCTTTCCTTTTTCATCCCTGCTTTATTCTATTCGGGGGAGTCATCGGGAGGATACTGGAGACTATCCAGCTGCATATGGGTACATCCCTGAATGAGTCGCCAGCTCACTACACTGCCCCATGTGAGCATTAAGGGTTTGGCCACCTTGCTTAAGGGTACCTCAGCAGCTTTCTGACGGTGTCCTGGCACCGCCCCCCTTCAACAAGAATGCCTCCCAAGTTTTGTTCACTTTTCAGCCCAGTTCTGGGACATGACACTGTTCCACAGCATTAACACACCTGCCTACAACGTTTGTACGGTACTGATACATTGACCGACTGTCGGGCCCCTCTGGGCTCAGGGCCCTAGGCAATTGGGTCGCCTGCTTCATTGCAGCAGCTCTGGACAGCAGAGATCAGAACCATGGACAGCGCAGTTTGGGCGTTGGGATGATGTGTGTCTGTCCTCATACACCAAAACCCTTCAAACCATTTTCACATGATTAGCATTACAAATAGATGCCAGTATTGTTTTACCTCTGTGTTGATATTAACCTTTGACTTGTGTCTGTTACACACTCGTGCACACAGTTGGGATGGACTGCTACCCTGATCTTGAACTTTGACCCTTTTGACCTATTTCTACCTGAGCAGAGGATTATGGGTAAGAACAATAGCCTGCCAGGTTCGTACACTAGAAATACATTTTTTTCACCCATCTGCTTTATGAAAATTACCAATCTGTCTGACACAAATTTTAGAAAGTAAATCTATTGAAAAACAGACATAGTTGGAATAAGATGTATATCAATATAGGGATTCAATCTATGGAATATTTTACAAATGGAAATGAAAATATGTAGCACACAATAAATGTCAAAACTTTAAAAAAAAACAAGTACTGGATTATGAACAACCTGGTGTATATTATTATACACCAGGATTTACAGTATATTATAATGTTTTTCATTAGTTGGTTTTATTGGTGTGTAACCTTGACCTAAATCAACCCACTGAATTAAAAAAACTACAAACAATTTAGGGCAGAAAGGTTAGGAAGAGCTTAAAAAGAAGAGCTTGAATGTCAGATATCAGTTGCCAGGAGGGTTACGCCTGCAGAGGGCATCTTGAACGTCAACGCCTCGATCACGTGACCTACTCAGACAGGTCCACGTTTGAGTCATCCGCAGCGCTCTGGTCAGTCAAACCTTGTTTTTCTCCAAGCGACGAACACTCGGGGGCAGGGATTAAACCGTCCGTTTTGACGTCTCTCAGCTCGGATGCTCGCTCTTTTTCAGCCGTGCGGTCCACAAAGAACTGCAGGAGGCCGGCCCCAAAGGCGTCTCCCTCTACATTCAGCACCGTGTTGATGCGGTCACTGAAGAGAGAGTGAATACAGTATATATTCAAATGTGAGCAATTACGTCATTAATTTTCAGATTTGTCTTACTTACATAAGCCAGTCAACAGCCAGGATAAGAGAAATGTCGTTGGTGGGCAGGCCCACCGCCTCCAGGACGATGGCCAGAGTCAAAATCCCACCAGCTGGTATCCCCGCTGCTCCAACGCTGGATGCTGTTGCCGCCACACTAACAAACAAAAAGGAAAAAGATTATTAATAACCACTGAGTCACTCAGCTAAAGTTTATACTATAGATTAATTCACAGAGACCGATATATTTGAGGCGTTAGTTTGATTGAATTTTGATGATTTAGGCTTACCCCAAATTCATTGTCTCTGAAAATCAGAATTTTCCTCGGCTAAGTAAAGAATTTTATTGAAGAAATGTATAAGTTTGTACATGTTTCATTCATTCTTGGCACTGCTGACGCATTAGCTCATGTTACTATTATGGGGGCCCTCAGCTCTTGTGCATTGTTGGGTTTGATGTCGTCCTCTACAAAACACTCCGTAGAAGCTCTTTCATGTTTAGGTCAGGTGAGTTTGCTGGCCAAGGGTCCCTAAATCAGGTATAGTTTAGGCAGGGTGGTCCTGTCTCTGGTGCTTTTGTAAGTTTTTTATCACGCATTTACTTCTTTTCAACTTCCCACGATGGTGCTGGGAGCCCTCGGAGAACAGCCAGCTTCTTTAACACTGACCTCATGTTGCTCTCCTTATGCAGTGTCAAAACTCCCAGGTCAGGATTCTTCCCCATGATTGTGGAGCCAACTGAAACAGCCTGAGCCTGAATTTCTGTATTTAATTAGCTCTGAGCCATAACCATCAAAATTCAAACAAGCACTTGAAAATTGTCAGTCTGTGTATGTAGTGATTCTACATAATATACAGCTTTTTTAACTTAACTACTAAATTAAATCAGCTTTTTCTTATGGTCGCAAGAAATAACTGCCCTTTAGCAGGAGGAAACCTTGTGCAGGACCATGGTCATGTGGCAACACCCTCCTGGTATACTGTCGAGACTGCAAGTAAATGGGTGGGGACTCACAGGATAGTGATGATCTGGATGAAGTTGAGAGGAAAGTCGTTGAGCTGAGCGATAAAAACTGTAGCCACACACTGGAAAAGAGCCGCGCCGTCCATGTTGACCGTCGCCCCGATGGGCAGGATGAAGCGGCTGATTTGCTTGGAGACGCCGTTCTTTTCCTCCACACATTTCATCATCAAGGGGAGCGTGGCAGAGCTGAGAATTGCAGAAGGCAGAGTTGAGTATGTGTATAATTGATGCGATTCTTTTTGCCTGTTCATATATTTTATCACTGGAGAGAACAAACAAGTGTGTGTAACCTGGAGCCTGTTCCAAATGCAGTTGCAAGAGCCGTGAATATCCCCCAGAGGAAGGGATAAGGGTTCTTCCTTGTAAAAATGAAGTAAATGCCAGGCAGCACCAGTAAACCATGGATGGCATGACCAATGATGCAGCAGGCTATGTATTTTCCCAGACTGGCGAAGAGCGCACCCACATTTTTCATCTCAATGATCTTTCCGGCGACTAGGAACATGATACCGAGAGGTGCATACCTGCAAACAAACAGAAGGGATGCGGGTTTATTAAGGCTCTGAATGAAAGGACGTGGTGCCGTGTTTCTAACTGACCCACAGATATGGAGGCCGCTCTTACCACATGATCCAGGACACCAGCACCATGGTGGCTTCATTGAAGCTGTTGAAGAACTTGATGAGTATTTCACCATCCTCCCCCAGCTTCCGTAAAGCTATACCAAACACGATGGCAAACACGACCAGGCCCAGAATGTTCATGCCTTCTTGGTCTGTTCCGATCGGGACCTTACAGATTTGTCCGTAAGTAACCAAAAGTATACACTCCTTTATGTTCTGGATGCTTTTGAATGCTCACCTTCTCCTGTGTGATGTTGAAGCTCTCATCATTGGCATTCCTGAGAATCGTCTTGTAGCTAGTTGCATACTGGACGGAGAAATGGACGCAAACATTTAGCAAAGCTCATCAAAATATTGACAAATAGGTTTTTAATAGGACTGAGACGCAATACTCACTGACTGAAAGGCAGCAGACACCAAGTTTGATGGAAAAATGTTTCTGTAGGCCAGAGAGAAAGAAAATGAACCAACAGATGACTCTTTGCATATCTAGATTTAAATGTATGTAAAATGACGTTGGCTGCTCTACTTTGGAGTTGTTTCTTTTTTCACTTTTCTGCTGTTATAAAAAAGCGCCTTAAAAAAAAAACTAGCTATAAAAATGTTCCAAAGAAGTTTGTTGTGGTGTGGTTACATTTACACTTCTAAGGGATACAATTAAAAAATTTTAGGTTAGAGGAGTCCTATGTATGAAATGTCTTTTTAGTAATCATTAGATGGCCGGTATGTCAGCAGACATTAAGGAATAACGTTCATTTCAAATACTCATATCACTGACAACAGTAGTCCAGCCAGAAGAGTCTAGTGGCAGCCAAGTAAAAATTGATGTCATTTCATTTTTTGTGTTTCCTGCATGTTGCGCCACCCTCCAGGTTGCCAGTCACCACTGCGCTTCTGCTACAACCCTTTTAAGTCACAAATATCAGGCGTTACTAAACCTAAAAGGCCTCGCTCTGAGTCTTTACACAGCAAATTTCCCCCAGGGCAGATAAGCTTTAGCTAAGTTGAGCTAATTTCATTGTACTTAATGTTGGCAAATTTTAAATTTTCTAGAGACGAATAACATCATGCTCGTTCATTCATAGTACCCTAGCACAATGCTAGTGGGTCAGCGACGTTCTTGATGGATCCTGCAAAGTGACTGGTAATGTTTTCTCTGGGGGATGGGGAGGGATACACTGCAGTACCAGTTTGGTCACATACTTACGTACAACCCCATTAAAAAACTCTCAGTGATATAAGACTCAAAGCTAAAGAGCCAGGAGTGACTCTATGTTGACTGTTGCCATTATGTCCAAAAGCTAAAAAATCTAAGAATTTTGGATGATAATTGGAATTTTATGGTTGTGTAGCATCAGCTTATGATGTCTGGGTACAGAGTGAAAAAAAAACTTGACGTGATCTGGCTCCAAGCCTGTGCAGAGAGGGAAACATCGGAGCTGCGACTCACCTGATAAGATCTAAAAACGAGTCGATCACTTCTTTGGGAGCAGGGACGTCGTCATCCAGGCCTTCCACCTTGGGGGTGCTCAGTGACCCCGACCCCGGGTTTATTATGTAGGCCATCACAACCCCGATGGAAGACGCGATCAAGGTGGTCACCAGAAAGAAGAGCATGGCCCAGCCACCAAGTTTGCCCAGGGCTTTAGGGTCGAGGCTGGCGGCGCCGGAGACGAGGCTGCACACCACCAGAGGAATGATGATCATCTTCAGCAGGCGGATCAGCAGCTCACCCGGGAAGCCGATGTAGATGACCTGGGTCGCCGTGAGAGGCACATTGCGGATACCGAGTCCGATGAAGACCCCGACGATGACTCCGGCCACAGTCAGAATCACCAAGGGTTCGCCATCAATACCTTCTTGACTTTGCCAGACAGCGACTCTGCAGTGCTATCTCGGCTTCTCGATCCATTAGGAAGAGGGTCGCCATTGGCTCCCATCGCTGATTTCATCTCGATCTTCTCGACCATTGTGTGCTTTTAAAGTTTCTGCAGTTATACCCTGGAAACAAGTATTTTAGAGAATCCGTTATCAGCAGCTATCATAATGGGTTGTCGCTCCTCTGCCACTGCTGTCTCTGACACATCCTACTTATCCATCCCCATGGCTCTGTTGCAATCGACTGGGTGTCATTTTGAGTTAGGAATTACTGCATAAGCACATTACAGGCTGAAGTTTTTGTACTGTCTGCTCATGTCAATTATGTTCAAATACATTTTTCTTTGTGTCTCTTCATTTTTTTGACTACTGAGTAAAAGTAAATACTAAAATCTTTGCAAAAATTTACTGATATATTTCGCTCATTTGAAGGAAAAATCTCAAGGGCCAAAATTCAACAGGGTTTTCTGATATACCAGCGAGACAAATCTCACCTGGGTTTCCACAGCCCAGGGGTTTAATTACCGAGGTGTCTTCTTCTTAAAGGAAAATGGAGGGAAACAAACAGGAAAATTACATTTGGGCTGTAAATACTTGAGTTTGTGAGATCAATATTGCCTCAAACAGCAAATTCCATCTCTACCTCTACTGTATAGAGAAGGTTTCACCATGGATTAATTTAATAGAAATGAACCTGATGGTGCCCGATGGTGTTTCTGTCCCGTTTCGTTTACCTGAACCCTCGTGTTGTGCAAAGTTCTTACCACCATGTGATGGAAATGTTTTAAAATCATCTAGAGTTGAACTGCAATGAAATGGCTGATCATCCTAGCAAGTTTAACAAGACACAACTGCAAGTGAATTAATTTGACCCTAAATTTGCAAACAAGAATTATTTTAAAAAATGCAGATACAAGAAAAATAACTGGGGGGACATTGGATGTGACCTCCTTTCTGTCATTCTGGTGAGGATAAAATAACAGGAAAAGAAAAATATACCCTGTTGTTCTTTCATTAAATTACAAAATCGGTTGAGCAAAAAAAAAAAATGAGCAATAAAGAAACTGCGATTCTAATTTTACAAAAACCATTTTTAAGTTCCTTTTTCTATAGGATGTTCACTTGAATCAGGAAGGAGGTCGTGTTGGTTTGTGTTTCCAAGCACTGTCTTTGTTCCCCCCACTGGGTCAATGATTTCAGGGCTTGCAGTTATTCCACGAAACACTGCCTCCCCCTGTGAGAGAGGGCAAGATCAATGGGTGAACCTACGAGTGCAGAAAGTCTGGAGTTTATCTAGAGAAGCCCCACCTATGAAAACACAGACACATGTGCGCCACAGATGCCCCGAAACTAGTCCCAGTGGTTTACTGAACGGCAGTGGGTTTTCAGCTTAATTAGTTCCTCCTTAAATTGTTAAACTAATGTCTTGTCTGTTCTTCAGTCCAGTTAATTTATTGTTATACAGGTTTTGTCCGGCAGACCCTAACTATTATATCTATATACGTCAAATTAGGGCCTATATAAGGATTTTGAACTGGTCTTCAAACTAAAGAAGTTTTTTAAAAACAGGAAGAAAATGTGGACTGGCTGATGAGGTGTTGGGTGGTGGATAACATAACATGAATAATGTTAAGCTGTTTGTTGGATATACTCGCACGGCTGACTTTTCATAGCCATGACAAGGTGGAGGAGGAAGCTGGGTGGAACATGGGAGTCTAGCATAGTAGCCACAACACATTCCGTGCGAAGCAACAACGCAAAGAGAGAGTGAATAGTGCTCAGACTGTAGATCTAACAAAATCTGATTGGACGGTTGTATGAGGTCGTCTCAGGTGTCGTGAGAACAACCAGATGAGAGAAGCCTCGACAAAGAAAGTTGGACAGAGAGAGGAAAGATAATACAGCGCTGCTGTGTGCCAGGGCCTCTACAATCATTACAGTTGTGCTGCTAATTCACAAGATTATAAAGGTGGAAAAAACAGCTTGTCTGATGACTGCATAACAGCCCTGCACACACACACACACACACACACACACACACACACACACACACACACAGACTGCATTTCAGTCTTATGTATTAAAACTTTTTTTTGAAAAAAGCTCTGCTAATATGTCACTACATGTGGTGTGAAACCACCGTGGGTCTACTAAAATGATTGACAGCATAACAGTAAAGCTCACAATCTGTCCCCACCACCATCCATTACTGGTTCAATCCAGCATTTCTTGTACAGAGTTCACCGATCAGTGATTGGGGTGAAATCTAATCACCAACATTGCTTTTATTGTGCAACCTTTAATATTGCATGGTTCAGAACGTGCTGTTCACCAGGAGGAGCTTCCATTACCCTCGCCTCTCCTCTAAGATGCGTTATTACGACACTTGCATGCTGATGACTTCCCTCTTAACTTCCCTCTTATCTGTCACAGCCGAGCTGGGAATTTTTAGATTTAGCAAGTGGTCGTTTAAAGAGAGATGGGTCATGGTGTCATGGTGGCCTCAGTGCGGTGCTTTTCTGATTGTGAGGGCAAAAAAGCAGGCACCGAGTTGAGAGTCGACACGTGTAGTTCATGTCCTGCAGGAATCCAAAATTATGTAACAACCTAAAGATTACTTGGTTTTTGTATGAAAGTCAGAGTGACACATTTACACACTTGCCCTCCTCCCTCTGAGACCTTTGCAGCACCTGGCAACACAACGAAGAGCCCCATGTGTCGGACAGCTGCTTTTGGGCCCCATATTGGGGATGCAGCACAGCGTTTCCTGCACCCGCTGATGTGTGAACAAAATCTTTAAATCCAGACAGGCTTTTCAACATTTCTGCTTGTTTAGTATAATTGTTAATCCATTTTGCCTTTATCTCCATGTCAAATAGTCCCTTCTTTCCTTTTAAACAGCATGTTCCAAATATCTTAGAAAATAATTCCTAAATATTGATTAAAAAATGCGTTAATCTCCTACAGCCTCATAACTCTCTCATTACTGTGCGTCCTCGCCACCTATTCGTGGATTTGGTATCCTTCCTCCTTTTATCAAGGGCTGTAAATGTCAGTGGAATAATGTCACCAGTGTGTGAGAGAATGGAAGAATCCACAGAACAATCACCAGACTATGACAAGGAAAGTTCAGGTCCAAGGGAACCTAATCCCGACTGAGGGAGAGAGTGTTCTTATTGGCTGGGAGAAATAGTCCCTTCTGGTTAAGTCCCACCCCTCCTTTACTTACAGTCCCACTGTGTCATATGATCTAAAGCAGATAAAATCAGAATCTTCTGTTACCCAGCCCACCCCACTACATTCTTCCGACCCTCTTTAATTGGCACAAAGAACGCCAAGATCTGAGGAAAACCTGCAAAATCTCCTTCTGCTGCTGCATTTTATGGCTCCTCTGAAGTCTGAAACTTTAGAAATGGCACAAGTTTCTCGGTCTGAGCGAATCTTAATCAGTTTAGGAGGAACAGTCACTCAGTGCTGGAAGGATTGTGATGAGGACACTTTAACTGTGAGCTGTATTTACAGTGTAAACAGTGTGTGCGTCAAACTGTACACACACTTGCCCTCCGAAGATCCTTCTATGTTTCCTCTTTGAGGGCTGAAGGAAAATGAACAACCAAATAGAATAGTCTGTATCAGGTGGACGCACTCAATGAGATTGTATCATAAGACATAGCTTCCTTTTAATACATGCGTTATATATGTGTGACCATGCAGATGTTGCGATCACAGACGTGCAGCTTTACCAAAAACACATCATACCTATCGGTATTTACCTAAGACTGAGCCGATTGTTGCTCGACCTATAGAGGCAAAGTCTTTCACATCCGCCACCTATGAGTGTTTGAGCTAGATAAGCAGCGCTGAAGGTGTGACCGTCCTGCTGCGTTGTCCTTCGCACAGCCTTGACAACAACATGGTCCCATTAAAGCGATTCGCACAGAGGTGGAAGCCCGTAGAGGATCTTTGTGCAGAAGAAAATCCCATAATCGCCCTGACTGTAACTATTGTGTCAGCTTATCTAAAGGATTCTGCAATAAATGTAATCACGCAGTTGGGGGGGGTCTGTATCCTAAAGTTGCAGGTAATAAACTGTTAATACCTCATTGCCGTGGGAACCCAGTGTTGTGCAGAGACAGGGAGAGCCTGTTCAAATTAAAAACATATCTCTTAATGTCTCATTGCTCAAACTCCAGATTAACCTGCTCATTCCCTGCATTTTTCACATCATCCCCCCCCCCATTCCCCTTCCTTCCCTCCCTCAATCAGCAAATAAACCATTCTAGCTGCTTAATCCTCTCCTGCAGCTGCTAATGCCTGTCGGCTCTGGCTTTTGGCTGCAGTAGTAGATTAAAGTGAGCAGGGTGCAGCCTGCTCTTCTCAGACTGGCCCAGTTCCCTGATCTCAGAAGCCACCGGGAAAGATGTTCACTCCACATATTTGCTGTCAAATTCGACAAATTTGACTCATTTTAGAGCTGACTTTCTGAAGATTTCGTAGCATCCTGTGTGTAAACGTGACCTGGTATTACAATAAATGTTCCTTGAGTCCTTAAAGGGGTTGAACAGAAGCAAATGTTTCATAATCACTACAGCAACATGACATCCCACCAACTGTAGCCACACATGAAAATTGAATTCTGTTAAATTTTGAGGAAGGCTACTAAAAACAAAGAAACACGATCTACAAACAGGAAAATTATGACCGGCCTCCCTCCAGCTTTGTTTGCATGACATTTCGTTACACAACACTGCTACTTTTATTATTCTATTAGCATTTCTATCACATTAACTGATGATTTAGACAGGCCTGGGCTTTTGTCTTGTACAGTGCCCATTTGGCACAGTTTAAGAAGTGGCAAACATAATTTAGCATTCCCTCCTGCTTTATTAAAAAACAAATTTGGACTAATCCAGGAGTCAGGGGGGCTTTAACAGGCACCAGCAAGTGGGGCCCAGTGGAGGGACCCGGCAGAGGTCAGACGGGGGGAGCATTGAGCTGATCTAAGCCTGAGCTGTGTTGGAGATGCCTCTGGGAAAGGTGCTCAAACAGGTCCCATGAGAACCACCACAATGTGAACTCAGGGACGCGGCACGCGTTGGTGTATGAGCGGGACTCAGCCGACCATCCAGGTCTGTCATTTCACTGTCAAAATGGACATTAAAAGCACATGCAGAAAGCGTGACTGTTCACGTGTCCGTGACATGTATGTGACGTCCTTGTGTCTTCATGTACACATGAATACTACCTCACTAGATACTAACGTGAGCAGAAGCCTATTGATTTTTACAGGCTAAACCTGGCCCTTCTATCTATAATAAATCAATTATTCTGACGTATATCATGGGGAAGATCAATTGCCGTGGCAACACCAGGTGTCACCTTCAAGTAGGGGACACGAAGCATGAAGCGTTAAATAAATGATTACATTTTCAAAATCAGAGCAGCATCTCATCATTCCAATGGTTTAAAAACACCTAAAGCACCTCATGTTCAGGGTCTGACGCGGCACCTGACAGGTGGAAGTGTTAGCTTTGTGGTAATTTTCAATTTATATGCTAACTCCATGGACAGTTTAGAGCTTTTTCAGGCTAAACCTTCATTTCTGGTGTCTCCTCCTCTGCAGTCACATCACAGGTTGGTAATTGACAAAGGAAGGCTTTGACCGTCCCACACCTAGTCCCAGGAATCAATCTCATGTGAGGTGTGCCAAGTACCGACTCAATCGCCATGGCAACTAGGTGTGACATGGGACTAGAGGAGAGAGTAGAGGTCATTCTTGCAGATCAGAATGTGATGCACGCCTGGACGAGACAGCAAATCCTCACAGCTACACTGTAACACTGTGCAGGATCCAAAAACCATTGAGTAAAAACTCATCTTTGAGCCATAAAGTTGTCTACAAATAGTGGTTGATTGAAAATACCTGTTGTTGAACAGAAAGATTAAAGATTACTGAAAACAAATAGGGAAGGCACAACAGTAAATTGATATTTCAATGTGCTATTTGGAAGACGTAAAGCAAAAATAAAGTTAGTATTCACAGGAAACAGGAACAAAAACTCCACGTTAATTTTGTTTTATGCTATAACAGCCGAGGGTAGTTGGGTTAACGTGACAAGCTCGTGCCAAGTTTCACTGATGTCTCAACCAGAAACGCTTATAGCCTAAGATATTTTGGATGGTTAGAAATATGGAAGTGTGCGGTTTTGAAGGGAAGCAAAAGTCCAAATCGAAAACTGACCCTGCAAAGACTCAGGTCTGCAGCCTGTTATGAACAAATTCCCCCTTTAATTCGGAGAGAGAGAGAGCATATAAACTACACCTGTGGAGTAGAACAGCCATTCAGTGTCGAGCAAGAGTTTAAAGGATTGCATCATCGCAACCTGAGATCAGTCAAACCCTAAACTGGGTGACCAGGCAACAGAACACCAAACAGGTAGAGACTGTTTCCGTTTCGTAGATGAGGAAGAGTTTAGGTATTTATTAGTATTTATAGCTCTTCTTTTTCGTCAACTCCCCAACTCGTGTGTAATACTCATTAATGATTACTTGATTAATTGATTGGTTGGTAGCATTTCATTACAGTGAGTGGACTGCAAATAATAATTTATAAGACAAAAACAACACTGAAAACACAACACAACAAGGCCGTCATGTCAAATATCCAAACTCGAGTTAAAGCGACTGGGCCGGTGTTGGGTTTCTGCACATACTTTTCTCTGACTGCACCTGCTAATATCACATGCATTGCATTTGTGTGTATGTGTGTGTAGGGGGAGGGGAGGTCTCACCACCCTTTACAGTCCCTCACATGCACATGCGCAAGTGTAAAGAACAACTTGTCTGCATAGTTCCGCAATGGGGCCATTAAAAGTGACACGTGAGTAGTTTTGCTCAGAGCCAACTCCCCATTAAGGAAATACCCTATTGGCTGTCAAACAAAGTCGCTACAAGTGAAGAAGAGTGACTCAGGGGACTCAAAATGTGAGCAAAAAATACCTTAAATATTTTCTGAAGTGCAAAAAGACATCTTATGTGTTGATTCTGTTTGGTGTTTTTCTATTTGACCATTGAAATGGCTCAACTTGACCATTAAAACTTCATATGAGTACATTTTAATTTTTCCTTTTTAACTGAATGATAAATTGATTAAAAAGACTGTGGGGGTGAAATTGCAGATGTTACACACCCAACCATCTCCTTTATCTTGCCTCCCCCACATAGCCAAAACATATATTTGTTCAGGAGCCCTCCAGACATACAGAAGGAGCAAAAACAATTAATAAATATACATTGCTTGCCCTTCGTCCCTGTATTTTAGTAGAGGATAGAACAAGATTATACAAGTTATTTTCACTCAAGTCTTACGATACCTTCCTGTATTCTGAATTTCCGTGGTTACTGACTGTGGTTACCAGCTACCAGTAGATGCCAGTAGTATGAGCAGTGTATTTTTCCTTTGATTAGTGTAGATGTATGACAATGCATAATAGACAAGGATAATAGATGCCATTGGAACTAAATAGTACGTATTATAACGTGGCATATGTCAGAAGCTGACATAAAAACGCCTTCGATCTTTAGACTGTGTTACCTTCAAAATGTTAAACATGATTTATGATTCATGGCTGAGCGGCGGTGTTGCGCATGCGCGGTGCTGGATGCTTCTCCACCCAGACCACGGACTCCTGCGGGAGGCTGCTAGGAGCCTGGAGCCCGGAAGTGCTTTGAAACGGACGAGGAGCTGACTGCAGCACTCGCTGACAGCAACTAACAGCGGAACTATACGTGCTTTTACGTCAGTCTCCAAAAGAGCAGAAAAGTGTCAAACGACACCAGAGAAATTCGCCAGATAAAATTAAGTCACAAAGGCGATTTGTAAGAATCTTAGGTGTCGGCACAAGACGTTCTGGCTTCTACTGCCATCTAGCGGCTAGTCCTAGCACTACAGGAGCAGCCAGGACTCGTGTGCTGTGACCCAAAAGAACAAAATCCTGGGTCTTCACGTTGACTCTCCTGAAAAGAGACCAACCCTAACTTAATTTTGGCAAGGGTACGTCGGTCTCTACAGAGGTTGAGGGATCTCTTAATATACTCGACCCTCCACAGAAAAACACAACTCAAATTTTACTTTAGTATGAATTTTGAACCATATAATCTGTTCAATTACACACATTTTAATCAAATGGGACTATGGATGCCTGTTCAGCGTGACCTCTCCGTCCCTCCTTGTAAAGGAGGTTCAGCATGACCTTTACCACGTCACATTGTTGTCCAGGTTAGTCGATTTGCAGATGACATTTGATTTGTTTTTCCTGATGCACATCATCTGAACCCGACGTCTGACCCGGGGTCAGTGTGTTCTGACATCGCTGTGATAAGATTGATTCCTGGAGCAGGATGATAATGAATATGTTAGGCTGCATTAAATAAAGATTTTAGCATTAAAATATAATATACTGTATATATATATATATATATATGCAGTCGTATATATGCGTCAATGGAGTGCAGCTGACTCCAAACACCAGCTACTGGTCGACAGGGCAATCGCCCAGGACTGTAGGATGCAGCACACCAACCTGTGCACTGCCTGGATTGATTACAAGAAAGCCTATGATTCAATGCCGCACACATGGATACTAGAGTGCCTAAAGCTGTATAACATCAACAGGACACTAAGAGAGTTCATCCAGAACTCCATGAAGCTGTGGAACACGACTCTGGAGGCCAACTCAAAGCCAATTGCGCAGGTGAGCATCGGATGTGGCATATATCAATGCTCTGTCCCATAGGCCTAAACCCCCTCAGCCAGATCATCACCAAGAGTGGTTATGGGTACCAGTTCCGAAGTGGAACAACCGTCAGCCACCTCCTCTACATGGACGACATCAAGCTGTATGCCAAGAACGAGCGTGACATCGACTCCCTGATCCACCTCACTAGGATCTACAGCAAAGACATCGGGATGTCATTCGGGCTAGACAAATGTGGGCGGATGATATCTAGAAGGGGAAAGGTGATCGCAACTGACGGGGTTGAACTACCTGAAGGGAACATCACAGATGTGCAGGACAGCTACAAATACCTGGGGATCCCGCAGGCAAATGGTAACCATGAGGAGGCAGCTAGGAGGTCAGCCACAGCCAAATACCTGCAGAGGTTAAGACAGGTCCTGAAAAGTCAGCTGAATGGTAAGCACAAGATCCAGGCCATAAACACCTACGCCCTGCCAGTAATCAGATACCCTGCTGGCATAATACCCTGGCCACTGGAAGAGATACAAGCCACTGACATAAAGACAAGGAAGCTCCTCACCATGCACGGAGGGTTTCACCGTAAGTCCAGTGTCCTGAGGCTGTACACAAAGCGAAAGGAAGGGGGCCGAGGACTAGTAAGTGTCCGAACTACTGTCCAGGAGGAAACAACAAGCCTCCAAGAATACATCTAGAAGATGGCCCCCACTGACGCACTGCTGAGTGAATGCCTCAGGCAACAAAAGCCCACCAAGGAGGAGGAACCTGAGGGGCTATCATGGAAGGACAAGCCCATGCATGGAATGTACCACCGACAAATTGAGGAAGTGGCTGATATCGAGGAAACATACCAGTGGCTGACAAAGGCCGGGCTGAAAGACAGCACAGAGGCACTAATCATGGCTGCACAAGAACAGGCCCTGAGCACCAGAGCAATAGAGGCCAGGGTCTACCATACCAGACAAGACCCCAGGTGCAGACTGTGGAGATGCCCCTGAGACAGTCCAGCACATCACAGCAGGGTGCAAGATGCTGGCAGGCAAGGCATACATGGAGCGGCATAACCAGGTGGCTGGCATAGTGTACAGGAACATCTGCACTGAGTATGGGCTGGAGGTCCCAGGGACCAGGTGGGAGACACCCCCGAAAGTGGTGGAGAACGAGCAGGCCAAGATCCTGTGGGACTTCCAGATCCAGACTGACAAGATGGTGGTGGCCAACCAGCCTGACATAGTGGTGGTGGATAAACACCAGAAGACAGTGGTGGTGATAGATGTAGCAATCCTGAGTGATAGCAACATCAGGAAGAAGGAACACGAGAAGCTGGAGAAGTACCAAGGGCTGAAGGAGGAGATGGAGAGAATGTGGGGCATGAAGGCAACAGTGGTCCCAGTGGTGATCGGGACACTAGGGGCAGTAACACCCAACCTGAGTAGATGGCTCCAACAGATACCAGGAACCACACCAGAGATCTCTGTCCAGAAGAGCGCAGTCCTAGGAACAGCTAAGATCCTGCACAGAACCCTCAGACTCCCAGGCTTCTGGTAGAGGACCCGAGTCTGAAGGAAGGAGGCACCGCCCAGGAGGGCGAGGAAGAGATATTATATATATATATATATATATATATATATATATATATATATATAAATAAAGGTCACACACACACATATATATATATATATATATATATTACAATAGAGTATTTCAAAGATTAACAACATCATGCCACTTGTGTTTTTGTTTATGTGAAATTAGGGTATTTATATAAATAATCAATACAGGAAGCTTTTGGATATGATCGCTGATATTACTGATCAACTATAATCTAGTAGATTTGTAATATCTAAAACAAAATAGTCTGAATCCTAAATACACTATAAGGTTTTCAGCTCCTGCAATCTATATTCGTGCCACTAGATGGCACTACGTGTTTCTCATTGAGCAGGAATTGAGCGATAACCCGAGACACTAAAAAGTCTCCAGTGACACTTTTTCCGGACAGTAATACTGATTATGTATACTTTGGTATACAGAAGGACCAGGACATCCTGCTAGGCTGCTGCTAAAGGCTTTAAATATTTACCTTAGTTAATGATTAAATGGCTTAAGTTTCTGATTTCATGTTACTACTGAGCCCACAACCCTGCCCCCACCCCCAAAATAAATCAAATGCAAGTTTTGAATGTACAAAACCGATTTTAATTAAATAATCCAAACAAAAAAGAAATAAGGCAGACAATTTTTCATTTGTTCATTGTTTTAGGTTCCGTTTGGGCGACCGTATTATCCACAGTTGAAAAGCAATAATCTACATTTTCACTTAGTTAAACTCTGATTCACACATCACTTCCTAACAATAAAGTGCTTTGCTTCAATGTTCCAAAAAAAAAAACTTCTATTCAATCATATATGCTGGCGAAACATCCGCAGCCCTCGATGAGACGGTGGAAATAGTCACACACAAGCGGCCTACATCGAGTGTGTGTGCTTCATGCTGTAAAGTCCTGCGTGTTTCCATTTCAGACTATTAATCACACACAAGGACACACTCATTTAATCAAACCCTGTGTTGCCGTACAAAGAGGAACCACTTGATGATTTATCTCTGCAGGGGCGGCTCGAAAAAGTTGATTCTCTCACAGAAAAGGACGCCCACGCTGGAACACCTTGTGTTTTCGTTTCCAAGGCCAGACTTCCTGAACTCTGCTGTGTGCTGGACAGACTGAAACCACAGCGTTCCGTTGTCCTAGTGCATGTGTCTAATGACTCCGCGTCCCCGTGAGATTTAGCGCTGGACTGGATTCATACAGAAGCAGCAGCAGCCGTGACGCTTGCTCCGTTTTGATGTCTTTGTCAGTGCGTCCACATGGTGTTAAGATGATAACGAGGACTTCCTGTGAAGATGCATTTGATTTCGGCTCCTCGCGCTTTTCATTTTTTCCCCCTCTTCTCTTGGCGTTGAAATAGAAACCCGAACAGATTTCAGCGTTTTGTAAGCACGCCAACCGACACACAAAAAATCTCCACTCAGATGAAATAAAACTAAATTTGTCTCTTTTTTTTTTCCCAGTTTGACATCTTTTCTAAGCGGGACGTCAGTGTCACTTTCGTTGTGAAGTGTGATCTCAGCGCCGCCGCACATTGTGCTCCATTGTGCTCTTTATGTGCGAAGCTTTGATCACATGGCGGCAAACGCTGCATCGCAAACCCGTGAGATGGATCCAAGATGGACGCCGACAGCTCGCTGGAGTCTCCTACACGCTCCCGACGCTCCTTCACAGCGGAGGAAGGCACTTTATTATTTCTAGGTGTTCTCCAGTCGCTTAATGGGATTTACGTCCTGCTGCTTTGAGTGACAGGCACTTGAACACCTTTCTGCCCTGTTGCTATGGACGAGAGAGAAAATGTCACCATCCTTTAATAAAATATCTGAGACTGATGCACAAATGATTGCGGAGAACTTACCCAGTTTGTACTTCTCCTTAGCTTCAGCTCTCTCTTTGGCATCAAAGTACCAGACGGTGATAGCGTATCTGCAAGACCAGACAAAAACATCTAAATAACTCGCAGATTACAGATAATCTCTGTGGTCAATCATTGAATATTTGCAATGGTGCTATAGGAGAGAAAATTATCCAACGATATATAAGGCTTCAAAATAATAATTAAATACTAATAATTTTCCACTTAAGTCACTGAGCTAGCCTGACAGTTCACCTCTAAAGTCTTGTGCTAACGGCTTACAAATAAAGCTGGATCAAAAATATATATTTGATAAAGTTCAAGTCTGGACTGACCCAGTGATAGAGGTCAGCTGACCTCTATCAACTTTTAGTGGAGAGTTAACTTCCCCTGTTCTGGACGCTCCTGTGGGGCTGCGTTGTTTATTCCTGTCTGCCGTGTCTGCACTTCTCCAGCACGAGTCTTGCAATTGAACCCCCCCCCCTCCCTCCTGCAGAAGCCCTCAGGAAACACATACTTCCTGCTCACGGCTCCACCTCACCCGTGAGCAACGACACGGACGGGAGGAGAGGAAATGCTCTCTGACTTGTCTCATGCATCATCAAGCGATGTAAACCAGCATGGGGGCAAGTGTTCAAGTCAGCGTCACCTCCATGAGTCTTGTATTTCTTTTGACTGAACCTGTTTGTGCGTGTGTGTGATACAGAGTGCGTTCACAAACGCTCGCTCACCGGGTGGCGAAGGCTGGCTTCACTTCATGGGGGTTCCTGCGATCGGACCAGAAGATGAGCAGCCGATCAAACAGAGGCTCGATGCTGGCCACCACATTTTTGCCTTCGGGGTAGATCTGCAACATCCCTCCTTGTGTCTGTGCACATACAGGCGGAGCAAAGAATGTACCAAGTACGGCACGAACGACTGAAGCTTGTGGGGCCGGTTGTCCTCACCGTCTTCTCAACCTACCTTAACATCCCAGTTCTTGTTGAGATAGTAGATACACGTGATGAAGCGTCCGTCGCCGTTAGGGTTATCGACATGCCGCACGTACCCTGCCCCGTTACCCGGGTAACAAGCAACCATAGCCTACCGAAAGACAAAGAATGAGACCTTTAGTGGTGCAAAAATTGACATTGTGATGGTATATGTTGTAGTTTTATGCATTTTTAAAGTAATGACATTAGTTTACGCACTAATTGTTGTTTAATTGTAAAAAAAAAAAGGGTTGGGAATATGTCAGGTCTGCGTTCGGGCAGGTGCACTTGTCACAAAGGCATAGGCTGGCATTTCCTGTGCTCCACATCTAAACGTTGGTGTGAAAGCGGAGACGCTCCCGGGGATTGTGGGAGAGCCCAGGCCTGCTCAGGGCAGCCAGACTGTGCATTTCAATCCAGAACAACAGCAGCAGCACCTGACTACAATCACGCTACGAAACACAGAAATGTGCTCACGTTTTAGCGACAGACGTGACATCAGGCCGCGCTAGCAGAGGATTCTGGGTGAAAGCCAGCGGATATTAAGCTGTAGATCAGCAGTGGGATCGTTCGTGACTAACAGCTGCAGCATCGAAGCGCCCGACGTCGAAGCTCCGTGTGAACATTTCCATCTTGAGGAACTCAAACAGCGCTCGCCTCCGCTCCTAGCAGGATGGCACCTGTTCTCAGGATCCTTCTCATGGAGCCTTTAGAACAAAGCAGCTAATTGTTGTCCTCATTCCTTCCTTGTTCGCGGCCAAGTGTGTGTTGGCTGTGTGTTAGAGGCCAAGCTGTCATCTGTCATTACTGAGCGACGCTCACAGTCGGAACTCATTAACCTTCACCTTTAGCGGCGTGTTCCATCTAACAGGCAGAGCTTCTGCTTCAGGATGAAGAGATGAGACGCACACAGGCACAGTCATGCAGACAGAATCTTCAGAAATACTTTTGAAAACATTTCATTGTCTAAGAGTTGCAAAATATAAATAAAGCAAGCGTTCACTGATATCTAGGATGTATCATGAAGGTGCGGTAGCCCAAGAGCTACATCACGGGCTACCGCTTGACACACTCCTCTAAAATAACAAATTGTGTGTGTGTGTGTGTGCGTGTGTGTGTGTATCAATAACTTAGAGTGGGTAACAGAAAGATCAATATTCAACACTTTATTATTATTAATCTCAGCAATTGTTCAGATGATCACTAGACCCTCTCAACCATAAGAAACTAAACCATTTTAACAATTCATAAACTATGTTGAACCATGTTTTAAAAAGTTATGCAACATTTAAAAAAAATAACTTTCATATTGAATAAATCTTAACTGAACAAATCTACTGCAATTCTGCTCAAAATCTGTTCCATTTTATAAAGACACTTTTTAGCTCCTGGGCCTTCTCTGACTGTAGAATGCTTCCCGGTGGGTCGTTAGCATTAGCATTGTAGCTTTCATGACGCGTAGTGAAGCGTCGCTCCACATTGTGCCGCTTCGCCGTCATCACAGTCGCCCCACAAATGCAACATACACACCTTCCTTTCACAGTAGTAAAAAATTACTCTTCCTCCCATTCACTTTGAAAATGATAAATTTACTGTCTTCTTTTTGCCATGTTTTTGGGGTAGAAAATTGCACTCCACCCACCATCTTCACTTCCCGCTAGTTTATTCTCCACAAGCGCAACGGTTCTTTCATGCGCACAATACTGACATTTGAACTAGGTCAGAGTTCACCTTCACTTTATTTAGATTTTTATTTATTTTTAAGACATTGTCATTTTAAAATCTATGTAAATGCAGGTGTGATTTTAAAAAAAATACCAGGAGAAAAGATTTTCTTAGACGCACCTCACTTGCGAGTTTTGCTATTTTTAGAACAGGCTTGTGGGCGACTCATGTGGTCATTGCGGGCGACTTGGTGCCCACGGGCACTGTGTTGGTGACCCCTGCTTTATACGCAGCAACAAATGTGATTATGGGTGTGTGTTCCAGCTTTCCCCAGCAGCCTAGTATGGCTACGTTTTTTTCGTATTCAACTTTCAAGCAGCCCCAGCAACTGTAATTAACCACATGCCATAGGCCACAGCAGACAGCTCAGCCCTCGCCTGCAACATAAACATCTAAAATACATGCACAAGGATTTTGAGAAAAACAAAGAACATCAGAAGAGAAACATTTACTATGCCGTTGGATCCAAGTTGTAAAACCAACTGCAATAACTTAGCAGTCATTAGCCGTGTGTGAACCACATCCACGAGCTTTCAGGACACCTCTGTCTGTCTTACACTCGCGCACAAAGCATTCAGGCGCACGGCCAGATCCAGGCTGTCGTCTCTGCCGTCCTGGCTCCTCCATCCTTGCCAGAATCGGTAATGTGGTGGGTTAACTTCAGGTGCCTGAGGGGCCTCCACATTAGCAATACTGGGATAGAGTTGACGGCCAGACGGGCAAAAAAAGACCAAACCCTGATCTGGACACAGATCCAAATAAACTCAACTGCTGCAGAGCAACTACAGATAAATTCAAATGTGCAATGTAATCACAGCCTCCTAAAATATACTTTCACTTTGCTAAAATCAAAAAATGTGAAGCTATTGCGACAAAGTACCCGCTGTAATAAAGCCTGAACGTGGTCCAAACAGCTGAGGACAGCATAAGGTCACTGGATGAACCAGGACCGAACCCTAACGTGCACAAACATTAACCGTACGGATGAGCAAAACCAGCTTCTAAATTTGTAACGTGACGTTCCCGAGGCTGCCACCGGTACAGAAACCTGCAATGAAGAGTGAGTCACTGCGGAGGAGTGCGCGGGGGGGGGGACAGGCCCGGGATCCTGCTCGTGGCTCAGCACAACCCTGGAAGGTACAGCAGGGCGACGCATTCAGGCTGAATGTCAAGAACAGTGATCCAACACGTTGGCAGGAACGCGGGCTCAAATATCAGCCCTGCTATGACGACAATGGCCCATATTATGTGTGACTCAGCACAAACACAGCGAGCCGCACGGGCGTGCTTACGTACGTAGGGCTGCGTTTATCAACCCTGTGTCGCAAACGCCGACTCTGACACCTGACAACGCAAATCCAAAGTACAAACAGGGTGGATCACGTTACGTTTCAGGGGACAGTTTGATCAAGCTGCCCGAGTGACTCGTGAAGTCTCGGACGTGTCCGAGGACACAATTGTGCTGCTGGACACACTCTAAAGTCATGTGCTGCTCCGTCCTCCCACCTCCCACCGAATGTCGGCCTCTTCCAGTCAGTTCCCTCCCTCCCATCCTCTTGTAAGTTTCCCTGCACCAAGACAGTTCCCAGTAATAAAAGACGTTACTCCCAGCCATCCCATAATGCCGTTCTGCCGGTAATATGCTAACCTTTCCAGATAAAGTTTAAAAGGAAGTCCGGCCCAGATTCCCTGAATAATCTTTTTTTTTTTCAAATATGTCGTTCTGTTCCTCTGGCTATCATACACCGTTGTTAGCTTTGTATCTGGCCAGTTACCATGGTAACAGCTTTAAACTACTTCCTCTGTGTCATATTAGGCTTCTGGTCAGGTGAAGAAGAGTGTGCGAAAGACAGAAAATTACAAAAAGTCAGTCACAATCGCTTTAGTAGTTTTAAAGGCAAATGAAAATAAGGATAAATAAATAAGGATAACTTTCATTAAAAGAAAGACTGAAGCAAAGTAGTGTCCTTGGACATGTGCCCTTCCTGAGGCCTCCTCTCCACACACCCAGTTGGTAACCTGCCACGATCTTTCATAATGCAGGATTAAACAATATTTATTACCCGGAAGGACAAGATCAGCTACCAAAATGTCATGTGTGTTGCTAATAAAGTGAGCTTGATCTGACTGGAAAAGTAACATTAATTCAGCCACGCTGTCAAGGCAACCAGAGTGGAGACACGTCAGCATAAAGGAAGCAGCTTCCACCTCCTGGATCCACTGGGATAGATCAGTGGAATCACATCGGCTTCCTAAACAGTCCCTCTAGTCCCTCTCTTTATAGATCCAGGCAGCACATCATGTGTCCGCCTGACCGCTGAAACGCTGAGGACCTGTTGGGTAAAAGTCCGCACGCAAATGTAACAGCCGACTCACAGCTGATAGAGCGAGGGACGGCCACGTCGATTCCCTCCGTTCCTCTTGTTTTCTGCACTTTTCATTCATTCAGTCTGAACCGAACATGCGCACAGAGGAAAAATTGCAAGTGCTGAGCCACGACAGGGAACAGAAGGAGGGTTCCACCTTATTCACCACATTGGGGAAAAAACTATAAACGCGAGGAGACGCCGGATGACGTACGGACTAAAAACCTATGTGAGGAACGGCTGAAAGGAAATAAACAAGAGAAGACGTCAATCAATAAGGTTTGCAATATGGTTTGAAAAGCAGGTCTGCATCAAACGTTGCCAATAGGGTTTTTTTTCCAAAGCCAGAGATAAAGCGATGGCAGAGGAGATAGAAGCCGAAATGGGATTTTTTTTCTTCTTCACAAGGAGTAAGAGGTGGTATCAAGCACGGGGCAGGTCTGAACACAGACGGTAAGCCAGTTCAGGAGGACAGCTCAGCCCCTCTTACCGCTCTTCTAAAAACTAGAAACGACTCCTGACTCTGCTGCTTCCTCATGTGTGTGAAGGAGTTCAAGAGACCGATCGCCTTTAACGGACGGAAAACGCGATCCCGGCACCACCTTAAACCCCCCTCTTACCTTGGTGCGCCCGTTGATGACGCAGTCCCCGAGCTGCCCGTTGGCGGCGCTGTACATGACGGCTTCGTCGATGTGAGCCATCAGGGTACCGATGCTCTCGCATCCGGGCTCTCGTCCCTCCACCCAGGCGATCTGGTCCCCGCGGATGTTCCGAGAAGGGATGCTCTTCTGGCTCACCAGCTGCCCGCCCCGGAACTTCCCCGTTTGGTTTAGGACCTCCACCTCCTGCAGGACCCTGTCGCCCAGCTGAGGGCCAAGAAAGCTGTCCTTCACGCAGATGCCGTAGTATTTCATGCAGGGGACGATGTACTGCTGGGCGATGCGCTCCGCCGACCAGCCGGACCCCGCCTGGGGGATGCGGGCGGGGATCATGTCCGCTTCGTCTGAAAATGTCTGGCTGGGGGCCGGTGGCAGGCCCGGCGGTCCCGCTGGATGTCTGTGGTACTGATCACTCAGAGGTGCGGCGGAGGTGAGGGGCGACTGGGAGGTGGCGTAGTGCACGTCATTGATAATCTTCTGAGAATTGTTGAAGGTGACTGAAAGAGGGGCCACTGCTCGATTCATTCTGGCAGCGCTTCCATCAGCCAATCTTCTCCTTTTGGCGTCCAAGCCTCCTGAAGGGAAAACAAGGTCCACAGAATTCACCAACCCTGACATGAGGCCATTAAACTGACCCGAGTCCAGGTCCTGATTCTCTCCATTTCTCCGTTTCTGTGGCTGGACCTGGCGGGCTTTCAGGTCACCGTTGGTCCTCCTCACTACAAAAGGGCACTTCTCGTGCGTTGTCCAGTCCCCGTTCTGCACCAGCCAGCCTCTGCTGGTGAGAGGGTACACGGGATCGACTGTTACACCAGCCATCCCCTTCATTTGTGCTGGATAAGCGTTCGGCGTGTGCGCCAAAACCCCCATTTGACTTCCTTCCACGGTGGCGGACGGAGACACCACACCACCGTTGTAGAGAGGCAAGCCGGTTTTGGACAGCTTTGTCGGCGTGCTGATAGCCGGGGAGTCGGTCTGAGAGGCCAGACCCCCGAGGAGCTCCTCGGCTGTCGGACTCCCGACAGGCGCGGCGCGGAACCCGTTCAGCCCCATGTCGTCCCGGCTAATGTCGGCGGCTCCGGGGGGGAACTGCTGTCCCCCCGTCCCTCCGTCCCACTGAGCTCTGGCGGCCGCGGATCGACGGGATGAGCTTGGGTTTAAAAGGTCCGTGCGTCCCAAGCTCTCCATTTCATATCGTCATCGGCTGGATGCGCACGTAGCTCACGTCCTCGCTTCATTTTCTAGCCGAACCGCTGCTTCCTTTAAAGAAGAGGATTTTTGACAGAACTTTCATCTCCAAGTCTTCTTTTTAGCCGGCCTGTCCACAATCGATGCTTTCATTTGTTTGTTAGGATCCTTCTTTAAAACATGTTGAGGAGATCTGCGAAGGGTAAACGGCACACTTTAGGCCTATTTATAGCACAGTGCAGATCAGTTGTCATGGTTATCCCAAGTTATTACATTTATGCGCTATAAACAAACACATAACGTGTAAAAAAAATGCGGCTAGGGGCAAAACGGTCGACAAATGATAATAAAAAACCCTGAATGAACACATCGTTTAGTCCCCCCCCCCCCCCCACTCAGTCGTTTACAACATTTTAAAACCAAGCTGAAATTCTTACTTAAATGCAACATTTGCCCATTTCTGCATGTTAAAACACTTTAACCCCTCACCTTTATCCGCGATTGATAAGCAACTAAACAGCCTTCACAGGGTCGACTCCCTCAAACATCAAACGCGCGTAATATCAATATTCGTTGGGTTAGAACGTCTATCGGGAAACCAGTCAGCCGTGTGCATGGTAAGATGACATAAACCACTGTTACAAAAGCCACAAAACGCCCTTGAGCGCAGCGCAGCTCCCTCTTACCTCCAGCCCACAGCGGGGTAAATCCACACCGAGCCTACGTGACCGGCTGAGAGTACGCATGTTATTTCCGGGATTGTCTCGCTCGTGCGCGCTCGCGGCGACCCGTCCAATTTTTCTTAGCGGTTATAAATAAAATCCGAAGCCGCCCTCAGCGGGAAGGGGGGGCGTCGGGCACCCATACAAGGCACCTCCAGTCACCCGAAAAAGAGTCCTGCGTCGGGTCGGAGAGCCTCCACGTTCTCCGTGAGTCTGTTTCTCGGCGATGTGCCCCCTCTCCTCCCCCTCCCCCGCTTTTTCCTGTCATTTACATGCACACCGATCACGTGACCAGCTGCTCCGAGACATCGCCAGAAAAGCGTCGTTTATAATAATAAAAATATTATTTTATTATTATTATTATTAGTAGTAGTAGTAGTAGTAGTAGTAGAAGTAGTAGTAGTAGTAGTAGTAGTAGTAGTAGTGTTCTTTGTCCAAATCTTGTGGAACAACCCCCCCACACACACACACACAAACACACACACATAAATTCTATATATTCTAAGACTTCCACACCGACTTTTCCTTCCCACCAATCAGCCAAGGCCCACTTAACTCTTTACATTAGAGCCCAACAACATATTTCTATAGCAGGAGGAAGTGAGATAATGTGCTGTTTTAAAGCCAAGCCAGGGGTTACTGTGTTGGATTAAAGACTCATCCTGGGGGATTAGGGACAGGGTCTATCAACAGAACATTGACATACCACATCCATCAGTGCTGCAGTGCGGGCCACATATAGGCTGAGGCGAACCCACAGAGCAGTGACAAGGGTCCCATTCTAGTATGCTGGCTATGTAAATACAGACCCAGTACAATTACAGGACATGACTAGCATCCAGGGGTCATCATATTTTGCACATGTAAATAACCACAAGGTTACAGACCCCAGGAGACTATGAATATGTCATTCGGAGCTAGGAAACCCTCCAGGCAGAAGACAAAGACATCAGTATGTATTTATTTTATTAATTAGGAAGAGCATTGGGGAGCACAGAGTGAGCTTGCACAGGAAAAAACAGGTTGGAAAAAAGTGTGATACACAGATTACACAGTATAACTGGAAAAACCAACCAAAGTGCAAACTTTGACCTGACGAGCAGGGTCACAGTCTAAGCAGCAGAGTCGGTTCCTCAGCCTCAGGCAGAATGGAAAAGTTCTCAAAGAAGTGAGACCCTCAGGCTGTGGGCCTGGGGGGGCACAGCAGAGTCCCTCAGGTGGGGTCTGAGCATGATGCAGAATGCAGAACTCAAATAGGGATGTAGTCGGGGTATGCTGCAAGGATGGAGATCCCTGAGGGTCTGGACAAGAACTATAAATGCTGCGGAAGTGTCTGCAGCAACAGTTCTGGAGGACAAAGAGGTACAGACTGGAAGGTGATTATACAGAGTGGTAAAAAGGTTGATCACTGGAGGAGCGTAAGGGGGGAAAACACACTTCTCACTGTGTTATTGACCACTTTGTGGACCTTAAACTGTAGACATTGTTTCAGTGAGTTTACCTTTCCTGCCAAAGTGGAATTATTTCAATCCATCTTGGTTTTCAGATGTCAATCAGCCAGAGAATAAGTCATTGTTTGGCATTCACTGTAAAGAATCTGCACCTTGTTCCTGAATCATCAACTATGATGTTGAGCTTGACTTACTTGCATTTTTATGCTTCCAGAGCCCTCCTGTCATAATAAGCACTGAACAGGCAACCTTAACCTTGAATTTGACTTGACAGGCTGAAGATGCAGAAGAAGAAGAAGAAAAAGAAAGAGAAGAAGAGGAGCACCGATGGAAACCTGAACACAATGCACAGTTTGAATTTCAGTGTCAGTGAAAAACATACTTACAGTGTCTGGCATTGTTTTTTTTTATGAGATATTGACATTTAAAAAAATGTAACCATGGCTACAATCCAAGTGCAGATTGAAGAAATTGAGATCCAGATGAATTTACTATATTTTTGTTCGTGTTTTGGGTGAATAAGTTATCAGACACTTTCACAATTCCAAACCTCAAAAAGTGAATCTAAAATATAAAGAACATAATAGGTATTGTGACGCCCAGGCAGACTCCATAGTGATTTAATTAGCAAACTGAAAAGAAAAGGAGATAAATATTTAAATCTCCTAAATGTAGTTGAGTAGAAGCCTGATAAAGGATGTCATACATCGGACGTGGCTCTGTGGAAGCAGTTTTATCGGTGTTTTTCTTCCGATCAGCGGAGGTAAATCATCAATCTGCTGACACGTCTGTCCAACACTTGTTTGTCTGCGAGGCTTAAAAACAGCAAACTTTCTGCCAAGGTCAGTGCTCCCAACACAGCTGGCTGGAATCCCCCAGACTCTGAGCAGAAAAGTGCTGCTCTGCACGTATACAGGCCCCCCCTCTATCCTCTATCTCTCCCTCTCTTTCCTCTTTTCTGAAGAAACACAGATAAAACAACAAAGAGTTAACAGATGTGTGTGTGTGTGTGTGTGAGTGGGTGTGTGTGTGTGTGTGTGTGTGTGTGTGTGTGTGTGTGTTATTACAATAATCACTGAAATTCTCGAGTCACTGAAATGTCTACTTGAATTTGATCATTCCTTATTGTTTACGATATTTACTTGTCGTTATAGAACAAACAGACTTCTCATTACCCACCATTCAATAGACGTTGCTAAGTATAACATTAACAATCTAAAGCCAATTATAATAAAATAATTACATTTAGAAGTGTTTTGTAAAGGCAATTGAATAAGATTAATAATTATTTTGAGCGTGTGTGTGTGTGTGTGTGTGTTTAGATGAGTGTACACTCAAACATCAGCCTCCCATTGTGTTAGGGACAGTAGCGTGAGAGTGACCGCAGGATCAGCTGCATATCACATCAAAGATTTGGCTGTGTGTAAAACACACACACACACACGCACGCTTACGCACACGCACACACACACACACACACACACACACACTCCCTGTAGATGTTTTTGCACTTCTTGATGCTCCTCACACCGAACAATCAGGTATGACAGGTGTGGTCATTTGGAGACCCAGCGGAAAGAACCAGACAAAAGGTCTCAATTCCAGTCCTACACACACACACACACACACACACACTCACACACACACGCACGCACGCACACACACAGAGACAAGCAGAAAGAGAAAAATCAAAAAGCACATTCTGGGTTTACATTTACATGAATTTGCATAAAAAATCTGATACCAGAATGCAGTAGGTATAGGATTTCGGACCCATTTGAGAAGCAACAAATAAAATACATACATTCTTTTTATGCTGCTTTCAATTATTGTCGGTAATGAATCTCATTCTGTTTTCTTTCATTATAGTATTATGATTATTTAAGATGGAGATTTAAGTTTAAAATGATTATTTCCGAGTACTTAGTTGAATTTGGAAAATGAAACGCTTGGATGCCTGACAACATTGTAATATGTCTCCATCTGGTGGACATAAGGAGACAGTGCATGCATTTGCCTGATTTTACAGGAAATAAACGCCGCTAAAAGAAAAGATGGATGAAGTTTGATTACAGGTCCGAGTCACCTGTAACCTTTTTACAACACCCCACAATTAGCTGAATCTAAAGAAACGGATAAATTCAACAAAAATAAGTTGGCTGAGCTGTTTGCTCTTCTTTGCCGCATGATGGCGCTGTGTAAACTGGGCTTTCTTTTTCCGCAGCGTCTTTGAGGGAAGGGCTTCCGGGTTTTCGTCGACCAGGTGAGAGTTCACAGGTCACACAGACAGCCACAAGCCATAGGTATTACTATTAATGTCTCTGGCCACGAGCCCGGGGACTGATGGCTTTCCTTGGTTTCTGTTTTAGGCGACAGCATTTGGTCCCGATAATCAAGTTGTTTCGGCAGGCGTTTCCCGAACCTCCGCTGAGGCGGCTGCACGGCTCTTGGCCGCTCCGGGTCGGGAAGGGACCCTGGGCGAAGAACCATGGTCCGGAAAAGCAGCGTGAGCACCCCGAACTGGACAAGGCGGAAGCTTTGGTAGGTTGAACCCCTTTACGCCAAAAAAATGGTTTCACTTTCACTTCACCATTAGATTAAAGTAGCTTGACAAATTTATACCAGATATTTATAAAGTTGTTGTTGGCCTTTAAAACAGTCTTATTTCTAATTTCTACAGATGCTGAGAAAGTCCCATGAAACAGGTAAACCGATGGAGATGACTGCAGTAAAAGTTATCAGGAACCTTTTGAAAAAACGTTCCACCTTGTCCAACTTTATGTGTTTAATATAAAAAATTGGACATCTTTACGTTTTGTTCGCATGTCAAAGAAAATATTTTCTCAGGCCCAATCCAATTGAAGAGATAGAACATTTTAATGTGATCGATATAGTCAGCCTCTTTGGCTCTGGCTGCTGTTGCTGATTCACATCAGTGAGGTGGAATCTTTCTCTTCTGCAACTTCTTTAGCTGTTTCTCAGCTGACGACTAAACTCTTCCTCACAGGATTCCTCTCGTGGTTCAGAAACGGTCTGCTGGCGACGGGGATCGGAGTCATCTCGTTCGTGCAGAATGATGCGGGACGAGAGGCGGCGTATGGTAGGAACCCTTTCGTATTTACCCAGCACACTGGGAGTTTAAGCTCTGAAGCGGAGCCTTAAGGCATCATAGGTGCCATCTTGACATCCGAATATAAGACAATCAACTAAGTTGATATCTTCTTTTTCCACTTTATGAGTAAAAGTGCGCCGTACTTTGTTTTATTTGTGTCGCTGAGCTCCAGAGTGATGCCAAGGTTCTCTTTTTCTTCCAGCCTTCTTCGTCCTGGGGGGTATTTGCGTGTCGTTTGGCGGGGCTTCATACCTTGGCAGCCTCTTGTCCCTGCGGAGGTTGATGTTGCTGCCTGTGCCCTCTTTGCTGCTCAATTACACCATAGTGGGAAGCGTGGTCAGCTTCTGGCTCTGTGCGGTGTCCCTCTACATCGGCAAGATGGAGGTGGAGATCATACACGAGGAGGAGGAGGACGAGGACCAGTGTCGGGAGTGCAGAAACAGGCGCGAGCAGCAGGCTTTCCGCATCTCCAGCGACGGCAACAGTAAGGGCCCGAGCAAGTAGATGAGTGACAGCGTGTGTGTGTTTGATCGGAGACCTTGGGAAGACTGGATGGTAAATGGAGAAATCAAAACTTCCCTTTTTATAAGATTTTCTATAATTCAACTATTTCAGAGCTGCTAAATCTTCAAAAGGTAAACTCATCTTTGCTGTAGGAGTGAAAGCTCATTTTTTGGTGCACTGGACTGTGTTGGGCTATTTTTTTTAAAATATACTTTTTGGGGGATGTGTTTTCTCAGTGATATTTTATTTTGTTATACAAGATTAGCTTTATTGAAGTTTTGAAATAAAGTTGTGATGTACACACACAGAGTAGACAAACAGATTTATTCTGCTTGTGTGTCTGTTCCTGTCACGTGTAAATAAATCTGGAGTTGTAATAAATGAAGACACGTCCGAATCCATCTGTGTCTTTATTTACAGTCAGCTTTAAACATGACTGATACCTATCAAGCCAATTTTCTTCTGGAGCTCTGGCGCCCTCTAGTGGCCGCTACTGCGAACGTTCTGTTGAGAGAACTTGAAAAGTAGCCTATTACCAAATTATTTTGATTTTCGACTTTCAATCTGAAGCATTTGGAATTTGAAAAAAAAAGAACCTGTGTAGCGATGACCCCTCCAATGTTTTTTTTAAATAGATGATAACGTGACAAAATACAACCAGCATATTTGAAAGACTAAAACATTAGTGCGAGGAATGAAAATGAGATGACAGTTCTGAGATTTTTGAGAGAGATTATTGGCAGGAACAGGTTCTGCTTCTTCTGCGTTATTTGGAGGCATCAAGTCCCATTTTAAGAACTGAAACTCGGGAAAAGAAATAACAGCCTGCTGCATAATTCCAGCACGCGCGGCCCCTTCAGTCCAAATATGAGGAGAGTAAAACTCCCTTAAATGAAGCTGGGTTATGCAAACAAGTCTGGATTTAATGTCAACGCTGTCGGAGCTGGTTCAAAGTCTGAATCCAAAGATGCTCAAGCTGTCCGCACCCGCGGCTACACGGGAATAATTTTTATAATGAGCTCCTCATGTGTGAGCAAGGACCTGCGCCGCGCGCGTGTGTGTGTGTGTGTGCGTGTGGTGATGAGGGGGCTCTGTGATAACTATCACTGTGTGGTTCAGGGCTTAGGTCTGTGGTATCTCCCAGCCATCGACACGTGGGGCTGCTGTCGAGGCTCACCTCAGTCTCCCACTTCCTCACCCCTCCACCTCCACCTCTCCCCCCCCCCCCCCCCCCCCCCCCCGCAGGGTGTGTCTCCGGATGGCTGCTGCTGTGTGAAAAGTCCTCCCTCAGATCCGCGTCCACCCTTCTGCCCTCCAGTCTCTTTCTTTCAGGCGCCCCCCCCCCTCCCCTCCCCTCCCAGCTCTCCTCCTGACTGCACAGGTCTGCTTGACATGCAGGGGGGCTCCTGAGGCCTGGCGCGTCTAAAGGGCAGGGTGCCCAGAGGCAGCGGACGCGCCCGCACTGACAAACACCAGCAGCCGCAGCTCTGGGGTCCGGGTCCGGCCTGAGCGGCGGGACCGCGTCACCCCCCGGATTATTTTGAGGGCTCCTCCGCTCTCATGTGTTAAATACCACACGTATGGATCAAAGGATCTGCTTTTGGGAAGCGCATACAGACTGGCCTTCGGGGGGGGGGGGGGGGGGGGGCAGGTGGGGACGGGGGAGCAGGTGCAAGTGGTCTGCGCCCCTCACATATTATCACTTATATGGTAGGGGGGGGACTATTGCCAAATACGAGAGAGTGGAGATCAGTGTGCAACACACGCAAACACACACACGCGCGCAGAATTTGCGTTTTTTTCCACGCACAATGACGTTTTCTCCCCAACAACTGCTCTTGTTTAGTATGCGCTTCCTTTGGTCCTGAGGAGGAATGATCCTCACTCTAATGAACTCGGGCCTGCCACTTGAATGTAAAACAGGATTTAACCCGTCTTCAATGTCAGAGCCCCTCCCCTGGGCTGCTTCAGACACGGCGCACACTCCAATTCAAAGACGCGCACACCCAGGCGCGCACGGACGCACGCCTGCTTTGTCTACGCTCTTAAATCAGACACGCGTGGCGCTAATGACGGGATCTTCCAAGTCCTGGCGTCGGACAAAGAGGCGCACCCTCGGAACCCAGTCCTGGAGGTTCGAAATCCAGCCGCGTTTTCTGACCCACCAGGTAGAAACTCGTTCACCTAAATTCGTGCCTGGGAAGAGAGAAAACCTGGCAGGATTACGGCCCTCTAGGACTGAGATCTGACGTTAGATGGCTCCCGTCCGATGAAATCTCGCACACCTGAGCAACATCTGGCGCCCCCCATCGCTCATTAACCCTAACCCATTAAAAAATAATCCTACAACAGTCCATCACCGCGGTTGTAGTTCTGGAACAGATCCTGGAGTAAAATGACACAAAGCCTCTCAAACAATATTGTTTATTTGACATCTGATGCAGTGTTAGCATTTTTCCCTTGAACTGTTGATCTCATGTACAGTGAAGGTTCCCGCCCGTCTGGCACGTGCCTGCACCAAAAGTCAACGCCATAATAAAGAAACAAACACAACTTTGAGTTGTGCTCCCCTATTGGGATGTTTTATTATTACTGTATCACAGTTTCTTCTTCTTTACACTTGTTTGTTGTATGTGATGAGCGGGTGGGGCATTCACAAAGATGGGGGTGGGGGTTAGCTTCACAGTGATGGGCAGGCGGTTAGCTTAAGTCAACCAAAGTCTAAAGAGAAAATAAAAAAGAGCAAACACACGCAAGAGACACAGCCGCTCACACACACACATAAAATCATATGCAATTAAACACCCAAGACACACACATACACACGTGTGAGGGTGTGAAGTGCACGTTTTAATCTCCATTTCTGATCAGTTTTGCATCTTTAAGATAACCCTCGAATTTTATTATTTTTAAAGTTTCCATTTCGGAACAGTCAGCGGTCAGGTGGTTCAATGGGGCTGAAACCGCCATAATTTGAGCGCTGACATTATTTTAACAACCATACGTCGGTTCGTTTGGTTCCTGGTCTCTTTAGTTGTGACCTTGTTTCCCCATTTCACAGGAAGGCAGTCGGCCTTAAACGACTTCATTTAAGTGCTGGAGAAAATCTAAATGATAAACTTCTTCACTGGTGTTGGGCTCCCCTTCTGGAACATTTCCTCTTTAAAAAAAATGAACAGTAAAAATGTTTTAAGATGATATTGTACATCCAATAAAATATTGTTATTCTGTCTTTTTCCCCCCCATCTCATTCCATCTTCCTTCCTAATCAATAAAACCTTTTAAAAAGAACAAAAATATGGCTTTTATACACAGACACCACTGCAGCATCATAGACTATAATTAATACTCGGTTAAACAAAAGATCTTCTTTTGATCAAACAATTGCATTTTCTTCCCTTATACATAATGGAATGTCTGGGACTGAGTTATTCACATTGTGTCCCAACAGTGTGCTTTAAGAATGACTGAAGAATCATTTTTAAATTATTGTTATTACTATTATTATTAGGAACCTCAATACAAAACAGCAGAAGCTCGTCTTCTCTCCCTTGCAGAATTCTGAAATACCATTATTTGTCCCAAAGCCACGGCGATTTGTATACAGACACGTCTCTCTCTACTGGTCTGGGGGTTAAGTGGAGGATGTGCGCTGAGGATCTTTATGGTTTCGTTTCTATGTACAATAATATGGCTTCTCTCAGTGGAAGAGACACGGAAATCACAGTCGTGTAGAGAAAGACGCAGGCTTCATTATTGTTATGGAGATGAAAGTCTCGAGCGACAAGCAGTCACAAGTTTCCACGTCCCGTTTTCTGAGCGCCGCTGTCACTTGTCCGTGGTCGGCCGACGGGATAATCCCTCATGGCGCCGGCTTGTCACATGTTTTAGATTGCAGTTATTCAACTCATCGTCCAATTAGTACATCCTTGGAGGCTTAATGTCCTGCCACTTCTGTCTCTGCTGCCCTTTTCAATGTCTCTTTCTGGTGTGTCACTCTGCCTTGTCGCCCCCTCTCCCCCCCCCCCTGCCCTCAGTCTCAGTCCTCTTCCGAGCCTGCGGCCCCCCTCAGTCCGTTCATACAGAAGGGCAGGCTGGAGGAGAAAGGGCTGTCGGATGGGGAGAAACCGCTGAAGGGTGGCAGGCCAGCCAAGCGCTGTAGGTGAGGGAAGAAGGCTGGGGGGGGGCCCTTGTGGTGGTCCGAGCGTAGCTGCAGGCCGTCGCTGTGTCCTGCGCTGTGGTGGTGGGAGGGGGGCAGCTCAGGTGGAGCGTAGCGGATAGTGCTGGGGGCGTAGAGGCTCTGAGGACCTTGGGGGCTGAGGGCCAGGGGGTGGAAGAGGACCCTCCCCGCTGCGCTGCCGGCAGCCAGTCTCTGGAGGAGTTCAAAGTCGGGCCCGCTACCTGCGCCGCCGCCGCCGCGACTGACCACCCCCGACACGGCCCGCTCGTCACGGGGGAGCGGGGACGACACGGACATGGCGGGAGACAAAGCCGGAGAGGGGGGAGTGAACAGGACTTTCGGGGGCGCCTCATTAGTGGAGTCGGGGATGGGCGTGGTGGGGCTGTCGCCGTTCAGGCTGCTGGAGGGCGTGTGCGCGTGCGAGGGCTGGGGTTGAGAGGTCTGTGTGTGTGGCGCCCAGCGCCCGCTGGTGAGGGCGTCATGCTCAGTCTTAATGCCGGGACTCCCCGGCAGGGCGGAGGGCGCGACCACGCTCTTCAGGTGCTGAATCACAGCCCGGCCATTATGCGCCCTGCCCACTCGATCCCCTCGAGTCGGGGCGTCCGCCGCCCTGCTCAGTTTCCCTCCGGCGCCTCCGTCCTCTTGTTTCATCCTGTCGCCGCTGCCCCCCTGCTCCCACTCCGTTTCCTCCTCCTCCTCCCCCTCGCTGTCACTGGCCTGGTCAGAGGACACCGACACGCTCTCCTCCGTGTGGCGGATGTCCTCCAGACGGCGGCGCGTTTCAGCGGGCGCGCCTTCAGGATCGGACCTCAGCTGGCGCTTCCTCCGGTCCTCCGATTGGACGGCGGCGGAGAGGAATTTGTCCCTGCTTTTAACATCGGTGTCACTCTTCCCCCCCGAGCCTGAGGAGAAAGGTTTGATGAAACGTTCAAATTTTACGGTACCAGAACAAATAAAGTTACACTGAAAACCACCAGAAATGTGTCAAAAAGTATCGCAATAGTGGACCAGCAGGTCCTTATTTTCTGTTTATCGGACTGACTGAACGCCATCTGTGGCGTCCTACCTTTGGTCTGCGGGGAGCTACTGGTGGGTGACGAGCTACTCCGCAGCCTCTCTGCCCTGATGCTCTCTGGCAGCTGCAGCAGATCCAGAGGAGTGTCGGCCATTTCGTTTCGACTGCACAGACGGAGGCAAAGACGGATGTGAAAAAGGTAAAAGGCAGCGAGAAAAAGTGGATGTAAACACAAATGGTTGTGCACTTAAAAGCACTTTCACTTTCAAGGAAAAAAAAGAGCACTGCGTTGATTTGCGTGAATACTAAGAGTTGGAAACAACATATAATCAACCTCCTCACAACCTCTAATATTCAAACTGCCTCACACCTTTCTAACCTCTATCAAACACACACGCTCTTTTCCCTTATTGCACCACCTTCTCTCTCTCTCACACACACACACACACGCGCTTTAAGCTGCACTTAGCAGCCCACCTATGCACAGTAAAGCTCCGACAAGGAGGAGGCTGTTGGAGAAGTTAATGAGCTCTTGTAATTACAGCTCTAATTAACTAAAACACCATTCAGCACCAAAATTCTGACATCCATTTGATGTAATTATATAGCTTCAGTCCAATTAGCGCTGTAATCCAGTCTACTCCTCTTGCTTTTGTCTCATCTGTGCACAAATGGTTGGACTGTGTATGTGTGTAAGGAGTATTTAAACTGGCATCTGGGGAGAAAGGTGTGTGTGTGTGTGTACAAGGGAATTATGAGAAATACTCCATTGAGATTCCTGGTGCTGAGTTGCTGAACTGGTAAGTAAAACTAGTTTTGCATTTGCAAGTAAGGTTGCGAAGTAAAACAGTGTTTGTGCTGACCTCAACACATAGTTCACCCAAATGACGTTGCGTTCATGCGGCGCTTTGTGGTTTATGGAGACAGTGGCGGTAGACTGGATCCACAGGTAGCCCCCCCTTCTCTGAAGCCAACGATAGTATCCGGTCACAACTTGACCTTTCCTCAGTACTGAGTGGAAGAGGGAGGAAAGGAATCGAGAACACAGCACAGGAAACGATTGTGTAATTAGGTGTGCAGTTCACAGCCTCGTCAGCAGAGGGCGCCGATCGCAGGAAAGAAGTCGCGTCAGTGACTAAATAGTCACACATGCACGCGCGTATGTCTGCGACTCACAGTCCTCGTGGCTCTGGCGCAGGTTTTCCAGGTCTTCTACATGGATGAAGTGGTAACATGTATGTCCAATGACCTCAGCTGGGGTGAGATCCATATACTCTGAGATCCTGTAGCCATACGTTTACACACAAACGCACACACACACACACACACACACACACTTAAAATGTGATCTTCTCAAGACTCATTAAAAAAACATGAAGGAGAAGCATTTCAGAAGTGAGATAAATAAAAAAAGTGTTACCTGTTCTCACAATATATGACCTGTAGGTCCATGTTCACTCTGAAAACAAACATATGGCTCTCCATGCGGACCTCATTAAGTGTGGATGGCGGGAGCGTGTGTGCCAGCGCAACTAAACCCATCGGTCGGCGCACGGAGCGTGTGGACCCCGGGACGAGAGCAGGGCGGCAGCGGATCCGTCCTGTCACGTGGATCACCTGACCGTCAGAAGACAGGCACGTACGCGATGATTCATAGGTGGCAAACCAGTTTATACAAAAAGACACAAACAAGATTAAATATTGAAACAAAATCTGAAGTGAAGGAAGCAGTAGTGGTGTTGCAGCAGTTATTGCAGAACCCCTTAGCATGAAATAAGATACAGATGTCCCGTCCAACGTGATTACCATAGTGCTGACTGATAAATAGTGGGGGTGCGGCTGTACCTTGTATCCGGACGACTTCACATGCAGGCCTCTTTTAGTGAGTGTGGACTTCATCCGGATGAAGAAGCCACGATCAGGACAATCATCAGTGGTGGAATGAGGACTAGAGGGAGCTGCTGTGAATGAGGACGGATCATAAATGCCATTGTTTTTTTTCTTTGTTTCTCTGTTTTAACTATTCGACGATTCGGTTCGATTTATATAACAGCACTTCTGTACGATGCGTCATGTGTATATTTTAATCAAGACCTGGTTCAGGAGTACCAGACAGGGAGGAGGTGGAAGCCGAACTGGAGGCGCTTTCAGGGGCCGTGTGGCAGCCGGCCTCGGCCCTCAAGTGAGGCCTGATTCCCAGTCGCTCTGCCATTTCCACGTGATCCGCCGGGTGGATGTAGTCGAACACGCTGCTGCCGGTCAGCTCCACCTGAAGCGAAACGCGCGCGCTGATCAACAACAGGGGCTCAGGCATGGAAAAAAAAACTCAAGCAGATGAGACACTTGCAGCCAGCCACACACAGGAAAAATCAATATGTGCTCTGACACAAAAATGAAAGCACTGCTCTGGGTTACAACTCAGTGACGGGTGTGAAGGTTGTAAGACAACCCCCCCCCCCCACACACACACACACACACGCATGTAAATGAATCCTCGGAGGACCGAGAGACTTCAGCCAAACGCAAATAAAACTCAGGGAGATTAAAATCAATTGTATTTGCTGATTAAAAACAGGTGAACTCCAAGTATCTCTAAAGGTCACATTACTATTCTTCTTATTCCCCGTCTTCCTACCTGCTCCTTCATTTAGTTACAGTCTTTCCCAGAAGGCATAAGGAGCGCGACAGCTCATACAGCTCTATACCATCCCATCATCATAATGCATCAAAGCTGCATTTCTAATCATTTAAAGGTAATAGTGGCGCTGCTCCTGCATGGCATCCATAAAAGCTGCACAATTGGAGCTGTGATTCAATCTGAAGCTGTGTAAATGAGCATGTGCGGGCGCGTGTGTGTAGGTATGCTTATCCGCACGCATTCAGCCTCTATTTCATTTGTGAATGAGTGTGCGCATCTGTGCGTGTGTGTGCCAATACCATTCCATCTGATAAAGCCGTGGCTGCAGCAGCCTCACACCCTTGTCTGTAGGACACAGCCATTTATTACCGGATTAGAGCCATTTACTGCAGGCTTTATGGGAGCTTCGGCAAGCCCTCAAGGACATCACAGCCGGGGGAAAGAGGAAGAAGTGGGAATGGGGAAGGAGGGGGGCCAAAGCATGGACGACAAGTGAACAGAGAACAGGGATGATAAGAGGAGAGACTGAGGTTCTCAGCCCCAGAAAGGGGGGATTCTCATAGGGTGCCCTTTTTTTGGTAGCTGTAACCTGTTGTAAAACACACAAACACCTATAAGCCCCGACACTCACCAAATGAAGGAATTCCTCCATACTTTCGTTGATGTATTTTTAGAATCAATAAAATATATGATCAGAAGGCGAAAAATTATGAAGAATTTTTCACTGGCCCTGATTAACTCGATGCTTCCAATCAGAATGTGTAAACTTGTAATTAAGGTCCTGTCCTTTAATGCCCATCGTTGTTAATTTGTATTATACCACCATACGTCCGACCATGGAGTCAGATTAGCCATTACTACTCAATTTAGCATCGCCTTGAAAGAAAAAATGATCAATTTTTTAAGTAGAATTGTATAAAAATTCAGGTTAAACTGGTGAGGAGGCAGCATCTCCCAGCTTTCAGTGATTCTAAAAACTAAAAACAGTCGCTTTTTTGCAGGTAGAACCGCAATAAGCTGTGTAAATGACTTTTAATTTGATATATGTTTGCTTTTAAATGGATGTGTTACAACATTAACTGTATACTGACTATGGAGAGATTTTTTTAAAAAGGACTATATACAGCGTGTAAAAGAATTCTTCTTTTCTCCCTTTAAAGCCTAGACCCACCTCTGTTCATTAAAGACGGATGACAGTGTGAGAGAGACAAAAAAGCAATAGGGGGCTACTGGTCTCAAAACTTATTGGAATTGTATCGTTCCATCAAGAGCAGGAGAGAGATTTTTTTTAAAAAAAAATGAGACGGGAATGATGAGATGAGAAAGAGACGGAACAATTACGGGGATGAGTCGGGCTCAGGCGTGGAAAACAGAAACAGACAGTTGTGTGACCGCAGACGTCATCATTCAAAACCTGGGCCCGGTCGTGCGCGTGTGTGCACGCGAGCGGGCGGCAGATCAGGTGCACCTTTGTTTCTATGCGTATGTGACTAGACTGACTGTTTTTGTGTCGCTGCGTGTCATTGTGTGTCACCGTTTGTGTGAGCGCTTGTCTGTCAGTGCAGCTGTGCAAACCTGCGCGTGCGTGTAGACATACGTGTACACGTGCGTAGGGCTGGGGGGGGGGTGCTGGGGGGGCAGCAGGCGGAGGAGGGAGAGACATGATATAAATAATAGCAGGGGCTTTAATATGTATGAGGCATCCGGGCAGTGGTCCACAACACACTCTCAGCCTCAGCCCTTACTGAGTGATGGGAGAGAGCAGAGGGGGAGGGGGGGGAGGAAGGGGAGCGGGGACTGCATACTAACCGTTCCCAGATCAATTCTCTCTTTCCTTAATCTACCATCCTTCCTCCTCACTCTTTACCCCATTTATCCCCTTTCTTTCCCTCCCCGCTCTTCACTTTTTCCCAATGTCCTCCTCTGCTCTGTTCATCCTTCCACTTCCTGCTATGTGCCCCCCCCCCTCCCGTCACCCCATCTGACACATTCCCTGGTTTATCCCCCTGCTACCAGGCTGGAAACCCAGTGGGAAGGAAAATGATACCTGAAGGCTCCAGGGGAGTGGGCGGCAGGCTGTGCCCTTGGTCAAGGTGTCTGACCTTTGCTAAGCCGGCTAAGCACCTCTCCCCAACCCCTGTCAGGGGAGAGGTCCGGGGTGTGGGCCAGGAAAGAGGGGTCAGACGAGGGGGACAGACGACGGCAGGGTGGGGGCGGTCCGCAGGGGCAACGTGTCCTCAAAAAACAAACCACCGCTTACACGTTTTCACTCCGAATATCATTTGTTTGTCTGTCCTTCCCTTCTCCTCAGTGGCCGTCCTCCCTTTTTCTATGTTTTCACAGCATGCGTCCATGAACACACTATATATTCCCTCTCACACTTCCCCTTCAACTCCTCACTCCATTTGCCCTTTTGGGTTGCCTCTCTTCCTCATCATAAAGCCCCTCTGGCCCCCTGCTCCCTCTCATCTTGTGGGGTAGGTAAACGCTCTGTTGTATGTTGAAGGTTTTGAATGTAATCTTCGATCATAAATAATTTCATTAGAATGCTGATGGCTTAGGCCGTGTTTGAGTTGATGTGATGGGTTAGGCCATCTGCTCAGCTGATAAGAACAGCTCTGTTTTATTAGCATCTCCACCAAAGCCTCAACTGTCTTGTTTACTGAGGCGATCCCAAGGCGAATTTCATTCCTACTGCACATTTAAACTCTATTTACACACTCAGACTCTCCTCCTCTTTACCACTCTCTCCTTTCCTCTCCTCTGTACCTCTCCTTTGTTTTCTTTTTTTCCTCATGTAATTGTCTGTCTACTTCTGTACATTTTTTCTCCCGCTCACGTTCTCACCCCTCTGGCCTCCACTATTTATACTTATAGCTATCTATATTTGCCTTTTTATACCTGCAAGTATTTGTCCTATTTTTGCTCCGTGTCTTTGTCTGGCATTGACTCCCTGACCTCCATATTTGAGTCAGTTTTCTGTGGCTACAAAGTAACATGCTGATGTTACAATAATATTCCAGGCTTTGCCTTTTCTCCACATGTTGTTGCAGGTAGCTAAACCTTCCACTCTGGTTTTTCCTGTTTAATCCTTCACCATATTCGATTTATCTGTACCGGTAGGTCAAATCTTATTCCAGTGGTGGGTTGGTTAACATTAGCAACAGTATTTAAAGAAAATAATAAATGAGTGCGAAATTTGTGTTAAGAAACTAAAATCCAAGTAACAGTACCTAGAGTGGTTCTGGAACCCCTTTTAATGCTGTGGCCGGTCTGCTTGGTCTCTATGTAAATTTTAGAGTGTGAATGAACAATGTGAAAGATTTAAAAAAATATATATATTATTAAAAATAAAGACTGAAATGCACTTACAGTGGGATGCATTTGAGATTCAAATTTAGAGGAGTCCAGAGCCTCATAGTGAGCCACAGCTTATGACGACCCACTTCAAAGAAGTCCTCACCACAAGTGTAAGTAGTCATCATTAGTTTTCTAAAGCCCAGTGACATTTATTAAAAGTGGATTGAAGTATTCAAGCAAGTTGTTTTCCATTCCTCTGTGTGCCAGGATCTACTCTCTTATTTTTAATGGCAACATCCTGGACTCTGCACACAGCTCCAGAAACAGCTTTTATATACGACGTGGTCACGTCAAGCAGTCAGGGCAGGTGTGCAGGCGCACTGTAAATCTAGATGTACACACATGGTCGTCAGGACACGGGCTAACAATCAGGCTTGAAGAGAACAATAATCTCCAGCAAGTAAAGCATGTAAACTCCTTTTTGTCCCCCTGTCTGTCACGCGGCAGCTGCTGCTTCAGTGGCCGGGAAAATCATAAAAAAGTTTACACTGACCAATGACTCTGAATGTAAATACAGCACAAGTGCTCTGGATGGAGCAGAAACTCATCCAGAACCTATTGAGTGTCATCAAGGGTAACCGCTCAATCAGCAGAGCCAGTTTTGTTATTGCAGCACTGACTTCTCTCTTTTTCTCCCCCTGTCTTGCTGTACCGATTGTGCGTACTTGCAAACATCTCTCTTATCACACCTCTCCTCCTTCTCTCCCCCGCTCTTTCTCTTGCCGGCTGTCTCTATCTATCTTCCCATCCCCCTTGGTGTTTTTTTCCCCTCCCTACAATCAATGTGGCTTTTAAGATGCCTATCGATTTGTTCCCCTAGACAGGCCCAGTGCGCTGGGGCGACACTTTGATTGCTGGGCCAGTAATTACTGTTATTATTTATGCATCTGGGCAAAATGGCAGGACTTAACATTCACAGTACAAGAGGCCACAGGCAATCAACAGAGGTGAGCACCTGAAGAGGGGGAGAGAGCTGAGAGAGACGCATTGTCCCCCTGAGAGTTACACTCCAGGGATCTGCGCAAAGAGAGCAGTCAGATATTCACACACACACGGAAAGAGGGAGAGAGAAGAGACACTCAGGTAGGGATTTGAAAGTGTGAGCAGAAGAAGATGGGTTCATGTGGGAAAATGCACTTGTATACAAAGAATACTCAGGCGCGCGGGTATGCGTGCGTGCATGCGTGTGTGTGTGTGTGTCTTTGTGTGATTGTGAGTGCGTGCTTGTGTGTAGTGTTACCTGTGAGAGGCCCAAGTAGATTGAAACTGTCTCTGAGATGTAGAGGAACCGTCCCTCGTGACTGACCACGAACACAAAGCCATCTAGAGACTGTGTGCATGTGCACAGACACATGTGCGCACGTGGACACACGCACACAAAAGGCAAACAGAAACAAGACAGACAAATTAGAGCAATTAGTGGGTATCGAACAAATTACAATGAGCTGGTGAGCAAACAGCCCATCACCCGTTGGCTTCTTCTTTAAATTTCTCACACTCTCCCTCTCTTGCTCACATGCACAGACACATGCACCTTTACAAGTGGGTAGACATGAAAGGACTCCCACAGATCCAAGCTGCATCTACAAACAACTGTCAACAAGAACTGCATCCATAAACAGACAGGAAGCAGCAGCTGATATAAAATATTGCCCACAGACAGACCAGAGCGATGTGACAAAATAGACTGGAGTCGAATCAATCAACTGTAATAAACTCAGAACCGCAGCTTTGTCCTGGATCTCCGTCCGTGTGTGCGCACACTTGCTCACGCACCTACGCAAACACATGTGAGACAGACGGATCCGCAGTCATTACGACCTCCTGTGATTCTAATGAGAAGTGAAAGGTGTACAGATAGACCATTAGAGAGGACTACTTCAGAGAATAATACTAATCGTCATAACAAGCATCCAGGAGTGAGCCGACGGTGCCTCTCACACGCACACACACACACACACACCTGGACCACTTTGCTCTGCAAGAATGATTGCTATTTTGGCAGGCCAGCGCTTAAAGTGGCGGCGGTAATTTATGCAACTGACACATCCAGTATGCAAATGTCTGGCCAGGGTGTGGGGCGTCATGTGTCGTCGTGAGAAACCAGCCGCCTGAATGTCGGGGAACTAAAGTGCAATTATCAGGCTATTATGGCAGGAGGACGGCTGGGAGTGAAGAATCATACAGTTTTTCTGGAACGTTAATTTGATTTCTATCAGCGGCGCTCCCTGAGCATCCGTTCCTCTTTAAAACGCTGGTGGAGAGCTGAGACGTATGTAACCTCTCTTTGTTTCAGCACAACACTTTCACTACCAAGCTCTCAACCTCTTTACTCTCATTCTTTTCTTCACTGCCACATCAACAAGGTGTTTACTTAAATATATATGGCGCCTTTCAACTTCGCAACACATAAAAGCATTTTTCCTCATCCCATTCTACTACAAACTGTCTCCCCTTCCTCCTCCGGTCTAAAGTACAATCTGCAGTGTTACCTTCTTCCTCAGCCTTTGTCTCTACATCCTGCATTTCATTATCCCCGCAGCCCTCCTGCCCCAGAATCCCCCTCAGGCTCCATGCATCTGTCATTGAGAATGGAGGCATTCTCTGGCAGCCGTTGACGCTGTCCATGCATCCGAGGATTCACGCGCAGGCGTCCGTGTGTGAAAAAGTGAGAGCATGTGTTTGGAGTCTGCACTGAAATGTAACTTTAAGAGACAGAGGGCTGGAAATTTTAAACCTGCATAACCAAAACGACCACCTAGGAGATAAAAACGCTTGCTAGTTTGAGGTTTTATGTGCTTTAAGCGGCTTCACTACTGGGATTCTCCTTCAGTCTATCTAGTTATTATTTATTTGACTAAAAATATTACAAATCTGAGCTTGAGAAAAAGGTTTGGAGGCCTTTTTCAACACGCTGGTGACACAGTGTAAATGCTGTTACACAAGATCCCTTTCATCTGGAGAATAAAGGAAGACAGAAAGGTTGCTGTGGCCGTTACCTGCAGGAGATGTGCCCCCAGGTGCTGCTCAAACATGTCAGTCGCCAGCGAATGAGATGATCGTCTTACTGCATAGAGAAAAAAGAGACAGGTCAGTATATTTACCTGTGCTAGATACGTTTATCCAGACGTGATGGGCGAAAGCTGGATCCCACAGTCATTTCTACTTCTCATACATACAATTTCAATGTTTTATACTGTAATACAGACAAAATCCACTTAAAGAATAATGCAAGAAGAAAAACGTATTTATTTAAATTGTAAATGTATGTTAGTCTCAGCTAAATACCCCCAAACGTTCTGCCTGGTTTAATTTTGATTTGAAAAGTGAAAAGTAGAAAAGCGAAAACAAAAAGGCAGCATAAGGATGGAGCTGCCATGTGACGTGCGCTGCCTGGCTGCTGCCAGACACACAAACAAACAAGCATGCTGGCGCACAGACATTCAGTGTCTGCATCGCCACTCTTAATGCATCCCAAACACAAGCTATCAGAGCTGCTTCAGTGCCAAATGGTGCTGTTTACCAAGGCAATTACAATACAAATAGAGTTGGAGGTGGTTAGGAAGGGGAGGGGAGGGGGGGCGAAGATAGGTAGGAAAGGAGTAGAGGGGGTACGGCCTCGAAAATGAGAAAACACTGAGGAAGATGAGAGTGATCTCTTTCCTCCAAGCAAGCCGGGACGTAGGGGACTGCGGTGACGTGGAAGATTAATTCAGCAATCAGCAGTATTTACTGTTTTATGTCAAAACGAGTACGTGAGTATGTGTGTGTGTGTGTGTGTTTGTGTGTACCTGTAAGTGTGTGATGGCAAGAGCAGAGTCCATACCTGAGAACTAATCTCAGTCCAACAGGACTGCCTTTGAACACAGTGTTCCTTATCCGACAGAGACAAACTATGTGTGTGTGTGTGTTTGTGTGCATGAGTATATGAATACGTGTGTGTGCGTGTGTGTGTGTCACTGCAAGGCTGAGGGAAATCAATAAATGTTATGACAGGAAAATGAAAGCACTGCTCTGGGTTACAACTGAACACAGAGGGAGGTTTGGAACACACACACAACAACACACACACACACACACACACACACACCACACACACACACACGCACACACACTGCCCAGTTGCCTGCTTGTGATGTGGGTTGGTGAATAGAGGAGGGAGGCATTCCATTAGAGCTATAGACACACATACAGACACACACTTCAGGAATACACACAGCAATGAATTCTCATGCCCAGACTACATAGGGGTAGCATGCCCTCCGATTAAACAACGCAAATACCCGGGGACGAGCGCAAACACACACACACACAAACACACACATAAATTTAAGTTGCTGGACAAAGCCACAGTGGCATTGTGAGATTGGGGTCCCCCCCGTGTGACAGAGTGTGAATATAAATAAGCAAGTCCATTCAGAGCTGTGAAAAGGGGGTCTGATGCTGGGACCCTTCAGCCCAGCCAGTTGCTGCCTGGAGGGGGATGGGGAACCCATCTCGATCTCTGCTTGGCTCTCAGGCTCCCTTGTGGGGCTGCAACGGTGCTGCCGAACTGGGGGAGTCTGGAGGAAGCAACCCCCATCGAGATAATAAGAGAACGAACCAGAAAGGATACGCGCATGCTGCGATGATAGTCCGAATGATTCACGAATCGAAGGGAAAGATTCGCCGTGTGTGAAGGTGTGTGTGTCGGGTTTCTTGTCACAGAACCCCGGAGGAGTGAAGGTGGCGGTGGGTGATCAGTAGTGCTGAGCTGTGTCAGTGGGGAGGAAACGCTGGATGTGACATGAGGCCAGGAGGGCTGACGGATGAGTCCACACACTCACACACACACGCGCACACACACACACAAATGCACAGAGGGCCATTTATTAAAGGGTAGCAGGGTACAATAGGGCAGCCGGGAAACCAAAACACCGGACCTGGTATGTGTGTGTGTGTTTGTGTATGCACGCGTGCATGTTGGGATGTGCGGGAAAGAGTGCACATGTGAACATTGTGGGTCTTAGTGGTGTTAATACCAAGACCTGAGAACAAAGATCCTTCTGTAATGGTGTTGTGAAACCCTACTTTTGTGTGTCAGAGAGAGAGAGGGGCAGAAAAAAAGAGGAAAAAACCAAAAACAAAGTTGCCCACCTGATAAATAACACAACTAGCCTGGCAATATCAAATACTGAAGACAATTTACCGGTATGCAAAATTCTTCATTCCTCGTAAAAGTGAAGAACAGCAAAAGGCACGAGGTGGAAAAGGGAAGATTGTGAGAAGAGCTGTCAATAACTTGACATATAGGCCATTTGTGGCTGTAGAATGAAGTCAATCAGAAAACAGTTTTAGTGTCCAGCTAAAAATGATGGCCCACCATATAACACTGACTTCTGAACGGCTTTGGCTTAACGGCACGTCCACTTGAAAGACTGTCAGAAGCAGAAAGTGTATTAATGTCAATAAGTCACAGGAGCTGAGCTGATCTTCTTTCTACTGATAAAACATATTAAACATCCAAACTCGGGTAACTAATAGCTGGATTTTGGCTGCTACCATGACTTGTAATGAGAATAAACACCTTTCCAAACATTCCTGTTTATATCAGCATCTTTAAATGACCACTTTAATGGACAAAAAGCTAATAAAACCATTTTGGTTGGTGCTTTTCAGTTTGTCTTCAATAAACCGATGTACCTACGCAGGTGTAGTTCTATGTCTGAGATCTGTGATCAACACTTTCTGTCACACGCGCGTTTCATTAGCTTCCCAGCACGTTACAGAGGCCCCATTCTACTGTGGGAATAAGAGACAGAATGGGAGCGGGTAACATCGGGCGCGTTAATTATGGTCTGACTCGTAGGTCAATTCTCGGGGTCTCCCAAGAGCTCCGCGAGGGGAAAAGATGGGGAATCCATTTGAATGACATTCATTCTAACTGTGACTGATACATAATTCAGTCTCAGATAAGTCCAGGGGTAATCACTCCTACACCCATACAGCACATGGCTTGTCCCTTTCACGCCTACAGGGTGGATCACTGAAGCCAGATTAAGATGGTAGCCAGTCAGGTAGTGGATATAATGGACCCCTCATTCTTCTAATCAATCTGCATCTCTGTTATCTGCTCCTCAAGCCTCGCTCACTTGCTGTGGTTTTACCCTTTTGAATCCTGAGCGCGATCACATGCCAAGCTGTTTACAACAATCCAAATGTGACGGTCAGGCTGTTCAACAGACGGAGGGAGAAAGAGCGAGCCTAATCGTAGCCTCCCTCCCCGGTGCAATTATCTTCTCTCTCTGACATCTATCCCTCCTGCCATCCCTCTCCGTCTCTTCCTCACTTCTTTTGCGGTCGAACATAATTTGAGCGCAATTAACTTCCCTCAAATGCCCAAGCTGCTTTAAACGTCGTGAATTAGAGGCCAGGCAGATGCGGGGACAGCACGAAAGAGTGGGGGAGTGGGGAGGATGAAAGTCAATGTCACTAGTGTTCAGAAGCAGAGAGGTGTGTTTGACCTCACTAACAGACATACTAAAACACTTCAGACCCCGTGGCTGCCGACTGCCATTGTACTGTACCCGATAAAGACTCTTGGGGCTTTTCCAGCAGTGAAGCGGCTGTGATTTAGGCTACAGCTTTTCAGAAAGAACTCAGGCCTCGAGGTGATAGGTGATGGAGACACCTTTGCCTCATAGTGTTCTTACAAAAGCTTCTATGTTCGTTTATGTATTCATTTTCATAACTCATCCCAGGTAAATGCATGAGTAACCATCGCAACTATAGTGGATCATTAAGCAAGTGACTGTATGAACCAGACACTGAAGCATCACTTTATGAGACAGTGTCAGCAGCTTAAGATGGAATCCCCTCTATCCCAGAATTCAGTGCTTTCTTTACAACCTGCAAAAGATAGGTCTTAGCTGATTGCAGCAACTAGTATTGATTAATTCTGTGTGTCCCTGTATTTTCCCAACATGTAAGGGATGCTTCTGAATCTTTCTTCTTTTCATGCCTGGTTTATGATAAACATCTTTCTTTGCTTCATATTGCAACAAAAAAAAAAGATTATTCTGGCCATTGTTGTTATTAAAACATGCTTTAAATGGATTAAAAATGTCGCTGGCTGCAGCACTCGGGAGAAACATTAAAAACGGTAAAATGTTATATAGGATAATATTGAAATAGAACCCAATTCAACAATCTGAACCAGTAGTGAGAATAATAGATAAGAAAAGGACAAAAAAAAACCATTAACTGTGACCATGTGTACTTTTGTATATTTTATCATTTTGCACAGATAAGAGTTTCATCCAAACACAGATATTTAATACTCTTTACACTTCACAGACTCTCAGATTAATGTTTGAGCTACTCAGGTTATACAAGTGTCCTGTCTAATGAGGTGTTTTATCTGTTCACTTTTGGTTTTACAACAATTAAAATACTTTTACCATTCAGACTAAACAATCCATCACACCTTCTGACCACGATAAGACTGATTAATAGCAAACATTTAATTAGTGCCAAAGGAACAATTTCCACCGGGAAAGTTGAATTGTACTTTAATGTCCTTGCGGGTAAACAGGAACACACAAAACTGGGCCTGGGTGTGAAAAAGTGATGGTGATGTGAGGTGTGTTAATAACTATCAGAGGATTTAGAGGAAAAGATTTAATTGTCACCGAGCTGCACAATTAAGAGGAACAAACATTCTTGGTCATTTTACTTCCTCTCCATTGCTTTTTGTTCCTTCCTTTCACGATCTGTTCCTCTCCTTTTTCACCCCCCCCCCCTTCTGCTCTCTCAATCTCTCTTTCTCTCTGTGAAGGTCATGCAATTGATTTTCCTCTGTCTATTCATTTTTCAAGACTGGCTTTGAAACGTGGGAAGCAGACAAAAGCCACACCAGCCCCTCCTTTCCATCCGTCTCCTCCACCCTCCGTTCTTTCCTCTCCTTACTCTTGGCGCTCACCATTTCCCAAAACCCGGTAAACAAGACCCAATGCGGAGGAATGCCACCCCCAAACTCTTTCGCCAGCACTGCCGTCACCCAACACTCCGTGTCCTTCCTCTACACTTCTGTCTCTATTCCTTCTTCATTTGTTCCTTCCCCCCTTCTCTCACCCTCCTCTCCCTTTAAGTTGGCTATCTGACCACATTCCACTAACAGAATTAAAGTCATGCATCACACTTAAAACCCCGCCGATGCATTGTGGGTAGGCTTGTTCATCCAAATTAGCATTTGCAGCCTCCCTTAAACTGCTTGACCTTCTTGTATCAGGAAGGGGGGGCTCAAATTCTAATAATAATACAAATAGTCCCAACAGGTTGATATAATGCTTAGAGTATCAGAATGATGCCCAGAGTTCACATTGAGAATTCCTTGTAATTGATAACTGCACTGAAAATATAGTGCAGTTATCAATTACAAGGAATAACTTGATACATTTATGCACTTACACCTCACACTGCTGTGCAAAGTGCTTCTTATTAAACAACTACTCACTTCCGTCTTTCAACAACTCTTCTTAGCTTTAATGCTGTGAGGCTACAACTGGGTGCAATCATGTTAGCATACGGGTATTGACCAGACATTGTGATGCTGATGGAACCGATGCAATTACAACCCTGTGTACTTTGCTTTTGCCGACATGTGTTCAGAAATTTATTATTAATTTCAGTGCAACTTGGAATGATAATGATTAGATTCATGCTTTGCATACGGTTAACTACTGGCCAGAGTCCAATTAGTACACAAAGGAAATCAATTAACCAATCAATGCGAAGAATGTGTACATGCAACAATAGACGTCAGTGGGCCTTTTACAGCAGAACAGGCTCATTGACATGGAGAGGAAGCACATGTTTAACAAACACAATTAGTGCTGGCAAATTTCCATTGGGTTGTTGGAGTGTTTTAAGTCCTGTTTTTGTACAGTTATAAGTAGTTATTATGAGCAGCATCTGCACTTTCCTGTATCGAAAGGTTAAATGTCAGATGTTAAAAAGGCTCTTGAATCTGAAGAGCCATTTAATTTTCAGAGTGACGGAGGCACAGCTAAAGTTGGAAATGTAATAAAAGTTTTGTTTTTAAATCAATGTGAATTTTAACTAAAAATAGGACATAAATGTCCTTCTTAAGTTACACATATTCTGTGAATCTGGATTTTACATGCAGTGTTCTTAAATGTCTTTATGTGCAAACATTACATGTAGAAGCTGGGGACGCACACAAAAAGTGGGAGCTGTAATTGTACTATACTAATAGTAGCAATTACACAGGCTTCATAATTACACTGTCCTTGCCATTTAGTTAATTTCTCTAATTACAAATCACACCACTCCTCCCCCGTGTATCATCTACTTTGCGTTTCAGTCATGGCAGCACATCAGTTTGTCTTAAATTAATTTATTCTCACTGTACATACATGTGTATCTACACTGGCTTGTCAATGAACATGTGTTCAAGGAAGGAACGAGTAATTACATTTGTGGATGAAGCGCTAAAAAATTGTCCCAAGTGTTTATGGTGTGTATAGAAGGTGTAGGTGTGGAGAAAGGGATACCTGGGGGCAGAGTCTTGCTCTGAGTTCTGTGTGGATTTGAATGCACATAGTTTACTTTTCTGGACAAGAATTCCTTTAAAAATCTCAAAATATTTTTAGCATTTGTGTTGCAGAATATTTATATTTGAGGAGTAATTCTGCAAGACAACTTTTCTCTTGAAGTGATTGTAAGAATTGCAAGAAAATGATATGGTGCTATATTAAAAATGCTAAAAATAAAAAGTATTTAAGAGACTGAGGTGTCACTCGTGCTCACCTTTGCTGCAGTTGCTGTCTCCCTCCATCAGTGGGCTCCAGGGTGGGTCTCCCTGGCTGGCGAAAGTGCGCATGTGCAGGTAGCTGATGGTCAGCCGGATGACTGAGGCCTTGTCCAACTGGCTGGTGATGGCCCCGGGCAGAGGTAACATCTTGGCCAACTCAAAGAACTCGAAATTTTCTTTGCCTCGCCTTGAACGTGCTGCATTTCGTGACTTCTCTTTACGAAGGTTCTGCAGACTGACAGTTGAACATTGAGAAGGCGTAAGACAAGCTGTGGGAGCTTGGCGAGGGAAGAAGACACATTAACGAGAGAAAAATAAACCAAAAACCTGATGAGAAAAATCACGGTGAATGAGTTCTATGTAGGGCCGGAGACACAGGTCATGGGTGTCTCATTCACTGACAACCTGTTGATTGATTCGAGCTCTATAGACAACCTGAGAATCAATCCTGAGAACTCATTTCATAAATATATATGTGGGTAATGGCTCCTGCAACTCAAGAGAAACAATCTCCATTCTTACCCTTTAGAGATTGGCCTGGTAATTACGGACAAACTCCCTCCTTCAGTCTGCCACAGTCCGAAAAATGCCATTTGCTCCAAAATCCATATGTGAACACACATTCGCCTGCTCTTTCTGCCTATCCCTTGCTTTGCACCCTCCCTCTCTCTCATCTGGTCCCGGGCTACTGAGCTGAAGCCGTGATTGAGGGATCAATAGGAGAGGGAGGGGCAGAGTGACAGAGGGAGGCCGGGGGGGGCCCAGGTAGCCTGTCTCTCTGATTGGGTATTGACTCTCCTCAATGGGGGCTGAGTGGTGGAATTATGTTGTCACAGCCACTTCACAATTTGTGTTGGTCGGTGTTGGAATAAAGTAGTGTGTGTGTGTGTGTGTGTGTGTGTGTGTGTTGTGTGTGTGTGTGTGTGTGTGTGTGTGGTGTGTGTGTGTGTGTGTGTGTGTGTGTGCGCGATAGAAGAGAGAACCTGATCTCTGTTGCTGATTCTAAATCCAATAAATAAGTGAGAAAGAGAAAGAGAGAGAGAGAGAGAGAGAAAAGGGACGACAAAAGAAAATAATGAGAAAGAAAGAGAATGTTTTTAAATCATGTGTTTATGTCTTAAGCAGCTGATACAGTTGTATTTAGCCTTTTTGTTCTTCAGTAAGTGCACACTCGTGTGAAAAGTGTGTGTGTGTGTGTGTGTGTGTGTGTGTGTGTGTGTGTGTGTGTGTGTGTGTGTTGCGGACTGCCAACCTCTATAACATCTCATTATTATACTGACTCGACCCCAGCCACCGAGAACAATCGATACACACACATTGATCCTGCTTAGTTTTTATATCCGCCTGTAAATGACTGCCCATTAATAATTCTGGCCAAATTTACTTAATCTCCCACTAAGGGGAGGGGATTCACCACTGACAGGATTGGCAGGAGGGCAACAATGGAAGGGGTCTGTAGCACTGAGGATCACGCTTATACTGTCTGGATTGTGTTTCATTGATAGGAAATTCTTCTTCGGGCTGTCAGTGTGTGCAAGGGTGTTAATGTATAGATTTCACCTTGCTGAGATTAATTCAGGGGCATGCACGTAGGCTTATGTGATTCGTGTGTGTGTGTGTGAATGTGTCTTACCAGGGCAAGGTGGGAGGCTTGGCCAGGAGTCCTTGTAGGAAATCCCACTCCACACTCACGCACTTCCCCTCACCCACAAACGGCATGGTGGCCATCCTACCAATCACACGCCGTTAACGAAGGCTCTGATTGGCTGCGGATGTATCGCACTCAGATCTGGAAGTTCAGAAGCAAAAAACAAAAAGGAAAGAAAGTCTTTTTTAGACAACAATACGCATTTTGTTTCATCACCCTGATGTGGTAATTGTTCTAAAACAGTTGCCCTCCCTGCTGTTTTTCTTAAACCGGCCGAGTTAAGAGCAGGCATCTGTAATTAGACCTCAGTGGCACAAATGGGCATTTATTGTAGGGATTGCACATACTTCTCACATAGTTTTGGTAGGTTTAAAGAGAGTTTCAGGCAGACACCAACAGAAGATGATGCTATACTGTTCTCCAGTGGACATGATGGAGAAGCCAATATTCTTCCTCAAAGAAAGTCCTGCTCCTTACCCATGGCCCCCCCCCCATGCTGTGTTGACATTTAAAGGGCTAGCGTGGCCCCGAGCACCACAGTGTCATGCCCTTGGGCCTGAGCTACCCTCTCCCTCTTTAACTCCATGTCTTTAGCACAGTTTGGTCAGAACAATAATCTCAGAAGAGCTTTACCCTGGCAACTGGAAAATGGATTATGTCTCCAGTTTGAATGTGGCTACGCTGACCTCGGCTAAGAGGGGTCAGCACAAGCCGGGCAGGTTTTGGCAGATATCATTTTACAAATCTTCCCTAAATCAGCCAACATTACATGCGTGCATGCATGCAAACTTCCACAACCAATTTCAGAGGCAGCACAGTTGATGAGGAATAGCTAATGAGAGGGGAGATGGGGTCAGGTACTTATGTTCAGTAGTTTAGATTTATGATTTCTACCGCTAACAGGGTCTCAGGTCAGTGTTAAAGAGGTTGACCTCAGTGGATATTAGAGGACAGGACCATTTTGTCTCACTATATCTCCATCCACAGTGACACGATCAGAGTGGACACATCTGTTTACCAAATTAACGTACAAACCAATTTACTTTGATTTAAATAATTGGTTGTAATGTTTGTTCAAGATGGCAATGACAATCCTGTGATTTATGCATTCACTTACAGAACTGGAGGGTGAGTAATACTCTTTTAATTACTACTTGTCTGGATAAAGTTGTCTGAAATTTGGTCTGGTGCTCACGGATGTGGGGTATCTGTTGTACTGTGGAGCAGAAATAAATAATTATTTATTACGGGTGAAGGGAAAAATGCTGCAAAATACATTTTCTTAAGTAATGCTGATGAAATAGCAGATGACTGTGCATAAAATCCTACCACCATCCTCAGTGTAAACAGACTTTCCCTCGTCGCTCTCAAACCCGAGACCTTGAGGGGTGAAACATCTTCAAGAACCTAAAATAAATTAAGTCCAGTTGTCTTCCAGCACTCAAGACTAGAGACACTCTTCCACCTCAGTATGTTTGTTCTCTGTTGCACATGCCAACACAGTGTGGTCTGAGTTTAGAGTATAGTGTTCTGACAGTCGTACTTTCCCCCCCTGCTGAATCCTGTTGTTCATCATTTTACTGAATACGTCTGAACCTTTGTCCACCCAGTTAAAGCTAAAACAGCCAGATGTTTGTACGGCTGGATGGCTGGAGGGTTAAATGCTGCTGCTGCTGCCTACGTTCCCAGAACATTTTGCCTTGTGGAATTTTAACACTGACAGCAGTCTTTTCTAAGAGTGTGATGAAGAGGAGACGGGGTCGGAGCGAGGGCACTGCACCTCTGTCTAACAACTTAACCTTTGTCACCTTCTCTAGATCACCTCGATAAATGTGCTGCATGCCAAATGATGCTGTATACAGTAGGACAAATAGAGCAGAAAGAAGACCTGGGCGGGAAACAATTTGCTGCCATATTTTCACCTCCTCACAGTCACATGCAGACAGCCCTTGTCCCCCCTCCATACCTGTATGTTTATCTCTTAATTGACCCTATCGGAGCTTATCTAATCTCACCCTCCATCTTTCTGTCTCAAGCTATCTCTCCATCTCTCTCTATCTGGGCGGACACAGGCGTAATGGACAGGGGCCTCCACAGTAATTATTCAATCAGCCTCATAACCTTGTCGCAGGTTGGGCGGCCCATTAATGCACTCATCCAAATGGACCCCCGCCACTTTGACTGCTAATGCTCCGCCTTGCTACCAACACAACAAGCTGAATGTCAGAAGTGTCATCTAGACAGAGAACGTGAAACAATCCACTCAACAGAGCTGAGTCAACACATCCTCTAATGTGGGAAAAATGAAAAAGTGTGACTTCCGATGGTGCGGCAACATACAGTGCACACGCAGTTGTGGCTATTGGCTTGTATCAAATGTGGTCGTAAGAGTTCATAATGTGTTGCTGCAGTGCTGCATATTCATAAATGTGGGCTAACCGTGTATGTGTGTGTTGGAGACCCATGCCCTATAGACCAGGGCTCTCTTGGCACAGTCTCAACAGCAGCAGAGAAGAGAACCGCGGCGAGCATTCTCATCATTTACCGTGTTTTTCTCACTCGCTGCCCATTTTGGCTACTGCTCTGTTTATTTTCAGCGGGGACGTTTAATTAGGGCTTCCAGCTGTCAGAGGTTCGTTAGCATGCCCCTCCTCTCACAGAGCTGCCCCCTCCCTGTAGGGAGCCAGGGGCATCAGGCAAATGAACACATTTAAGTCAAACAGCACGCAGACAAACAATAGCCCCTCTGCCACGCCACCAGCTCCCCTAGGTAGAGACATGGTTGTTTTATGCCTCATCTCCCCGGCCCCTGGGGCCCGATACACAGGCTGGCCAAGGAGGTGGATGTGGAAGCGAGGAGGGCTCATGGCCCACCAGAGACGGTGTGCATGAGTTGATTGTGTGGAGGTGGGGGAAAGGACCCTGCCTAGGTAATGTAGAGAAAGAGAAGTTCAAGCTCTAAAGGTCAAATCTGATCAATTTTCCTATTTTTAAAAAAAAAAAAACAAGAATTCATCTCCATCTATTTTCTGAACCCAGTTGATTAACAGAGATGCATTAAAGAGCTGACATTAGCATTCACTCGACATGCGACCTGTCCAAATCGCATATTTTGGGTTAATTAGTTTTCAGACCTTGTCTGTAGGTGTGAACATGAATGTGTGATGTTGTTTGTCTCTATCTGTCAGCCCTGTGATGGACAGACAACTTGACCACCTTCACCTAATGAATCGGGGATGGGCACTCCTTTGTAAGGAAGCAGTGGTAGAAAAGGCATGATAGATGGCTCGAATGTGTTGATACGCCTGTGTTTTTGGACATTTTCTTGACACGCCCTTACAGCTAATAGTTTTTAGACAGCTCCCTCCCAGCTCTCCAGCCCACCACCATCTTTAATTATCTCCAACACCACATTCAACAGTGATGAATGATTTTTTTCTCTCAATCATATTTTATCAAATAGAGCACCCTTGATATCAGGAAAGATGCAGAAAACATGGTTGGAAATAACACGAACAGAATATTTGATGTAACTAGTTTTCTATCTAGCCTTTCATGTTGTTGAGTAGTTGTAAATGAGTGTCTGGAGTGTCTGGGGAGATGAAGTTTGGTATTCTGGTTGGAGGGCTAAAAACTACTTATCATGCATTACAGCCCTGGTTGGACCTCCGGATTTGGAAGTCAAAAGACTTTTTAATGTACAATTTTTCAAACGCTGATCAATCGACAGCTGCTGGTCATGAAGACCCCCCCCCCCAAACCCATCTCTATATCAGTATTCCATATTCTGACTCGTTCGGCATTCTGCTTCCATATCACAACTCTGGCTGTGGTTGACCTTGACAACTCCTGCTTATTCCCAAGCCAAGGTTCTCTTCAACTCTCAAGGGCCTCTGTGTACCGCTCTCTCCATCCCCACCATCCCCTTTTGGCTTTCCCATCATGCTCAACCCCCACATGTCTCCTAACCCTCTCTTTGCTCCTCCCTTGGCCCCTGCTTGGGTCATTAATTATCTAATGGAATCAATATGGTGTAAGATTGGACCAGAGTGACCCTACCCGCCCCCAGGTAGTTCTGCAGCGATGAGGAGGCAGAGGAGGGCTCAAAAAAGGGTGTAAAGGAATGATGATTACAGCCTGCAAGCGTGAACCAGCAACCCACAGTTGCAGCATTGGCCAAACCTAAACTGCGTGAATACATAATAAAGAGATCAGTGATAAATAAATTATTAGAGGGGGTGGATGGAGTCAGGGATATAGGCAGGGGAAAAGAGGCAAATTAGAGATCAAGTGGGCAAAAAAGGAGTGAAAATGATAGACAGGTAAATAAATGCATTAAAAAGGAGAAAGAAAGAGATTTGCTAATGTTCACCCTCACTAATCAATATCTCTCTCCTCCTCTTTTATTACACAGGGCTCTAGCAAGCGTGCTTTGATGTCCACTCCTCACAGACGTGCAGCCGGGCAAAATCCAATCCATGCCCGTCACACTTAGCGTCAGCTTCAACGTACAAAGACATAGTCATTTTTAGCCTGAACTGTATTAAATTAATGGTGAGGTTTAGAGGTTTTACGTGTACTCGTAATTTTGGGGAAAAAAAATAAAAACATATATTTTTTTAAATTTAAAAACATTAAATAAATACATATGGGAATAGAATTAGCTTTAATTGTAATTGTGGTCCTCTTGGCTGCTGTAAGATAGCGGCCCTGGGGCAAACAGTGTGGGGTTAAAAGATGCCACAACCTAAAGAAATCCAGTTATACAAGAATTTGAGATTACTCTCTAGTAAAGGGAACATTTCCAAACTGTTCCCTATAAAACAGTAGAAAGACAACATAAACTTTTCCCTCTGACTGTGAAATCCTCAGCTAAGTTGATGCAGGTCCTTATAAGGCTGAAGATGATAAATCCACTCCAGCAGGCGGAGACCACATCACCACTGACCTCCAAATAACCAGAGGCCAAAGCACCGCGCACAGGGTCACACTGGCCAACGTGCATGTCTACAGCGTGTATGTTTGTGTGGACTTCAAAGCGCACCGTTTTCCTGCACCACCAGCAGAGATGTGCACATGCTAATTCAAAAAAAACAAAACATCAATTAGCATGGTGCAAATGTCAGAGTTCAGAACGGTGTCAAACTCTTGATAAGAGTTGCACAAGTTGTGTAGGTGTCTTGCAGCACACAGGGGAAACCAGGATACCCGCTGGCTTCTTACTATATTCCCACACACCGCTCATAGCTCAGCGCTTTGTTTCACCATTTAAAGATTTAGTACTGTTAATTTCTGGAGTTTCTGCGGTGCCACACATTGCGGTAAGACAACAAGGCAGAGGGAGAGGGGGAAAAAACTGACAGTGAATGTGACGAAGAGACCGCACTTGATCTGACGTCCAATTCAAAGGAAAAGTGAAAATGAATATACTGTAGATGCCTATACATCTTGTCCACGTCACTGAGTAAGTGCATGTGTGTGGGTGAAGCAGATCCCTTCAGGCCGATGTGTGAATGACAGCAGGGGTTATGTAAGGAGCCACAGTGGGGCCGAAGTGGACAGTCTGACCGGAGATCAGGTCAACAGAGTGTGACACTAAACACATCTCCCTGACACCACGCTGACACCCTCTGTCACAGACCCACACGCTGTCTGTCAATGCTCTTCACACGCACGCACCATGAGAGCAAGGCGCATGTGAGGGGCTGTCTGTCAGGAAGACGCTGACCACTTCAATGTGTGTGTGCGTGTGTGTGTGTGTGTGTGTGTGTGTGTGTGTGTGTGTGAGTGAATGAGTGGGAGTCCATCTTTGGGTAAAATGATACAGAAAATGAAAATAAAAAGTAGATTGTTGACCTCAAAGAGTTTTCAGAAACGTATACAAGCGGATCAAATTTGGATATAAAAGCGCAGCTCTTCTGCCAGCGTTTCAAGGAGCGACGCCAGATACTTTTTATTAAAATCGTTTCAAATTTTTCTGCTGTCTTCCAGCTGCTGACTTTTTTCTCAAGCAATCCAAGTTAGCGTCTGTGACACAGTTGCCTGTTGGCATGAAGCGGAGCTCCTAAAATCCAAAAGCCAAAGGATAAAACCTGGGTCTGCATCAAATCAAAACGGGCCTAGCAGAGGGTCACGACCAGAACGCTCCGCACACGCGAGAAAGTGAAACGGCTGGAGAAGCTTAGTGGCTCACTGGGTTAAGGTATAAACTGAGATGGCATGGTTTCACCCTGCCCCTGTCAGTGTTGCTCTTACTGCTGTGACATGGCTTATTTTCTGAGTGCAAAGCAAAAACATTCCTTTCATTAAACATGGTGAAAATTACCGACGACAACTGACGGCTCCAGTGTGACCTAAGATAAAATTAAATATGAAATTGTTTGATGGATCTGATATATCTGTAGATGTCAGTTTAACTTCTCAGCACCACAGAATGGCAAAAGCACACCACAGATTTGTCTTTTGCTCATTGCATTATAATTGTCCTCACTGACAAGCCTGACATTACATGTCCAAAATCCAATTATACCCCTTAAAAACAGAACACATCCTCAGGTGGAACGTGTCAGTGACACACACTGAGAGACAGAGCTGCACAAAGACAATTAGAACCATATAAATTAAAATTTTCTCTATTAAAAGATAGTTTCCTGATTTTAAAAAGCCTGAGAAAATGGGACAGAATTATAGGATAAACACCAGAGCCAAAAAACCTCAAAATATTCTCATGCTCCACTGACTTCGGGGACTGTAATCCTCCTCTGTAGAATTCTTTTTTGCCTGAGTGAAGCTGCTTTTTTTTGACCTAACGCATCAGTGCAATGTGATGTTAAATTAGGCAAAAATGACAATACCCACCTGTTTGACTATCAGGCCAATGTCGCACTTTGTTTATCGCAAATTTCTGCCAACCGGCTGCAAACAACGTAAAGGTGCCAAGTGTTACCAAACCAGTAAACTGTGACCAATTCTGCATCTGCAGGTGGAGACGGACACAAAGCCGCTGGCTCTCTGCTTCTATATGTAAAACTTTGGCGCGCACACAAGTGTGCACACACAGACACACAGAAAGTGTTTGCTATTAGTGCTATAACTGAGGCTATTCATTGTTGCACATAAACACACACATAAAAGCTTTCAATATTTGCAGCTTGAAAGTCTGAATCAAATAAAGTCGGATACCAAAAGAAACTAAGGAAGAAACCTTTGGTACATTTACCAAATCCTATCAAACTTTCCATTTAAAGGCAATAAAAATATGTGCTTAAATGTGTGTATTTATCTCTGTTATATAAATTGGAGATCAACCATGTTACACTATAAAAAGACTATTCAAAAATAACATAATTCATTCACATTTTAAACCCTGATCTGATCTCAACTAATCACTGGTACAGTTGTGAAATATTTGTTCTGTTGCTTATAGAATAAGAAAAAGTTCCAACTGCGTAGATAGAAAGTAACTTTAAAATAAAATGAAGCAAGTAACAATGAAGCATATTCTCTAAATAATATCATATCAATCAAAACCAAAAAATATATATGACCACAGGTGTAACCAAAATTAACCCGATTGAGAAAGTGTGTGTGATAAAGTTGTCAAGTCTGTTATTTTCCACTTACCTGACAGGCATTTCCAGTTCTCACTCTATCGCTGTGCATCTCATCCACTTTGTCCTCTTTTTCTTCTCTTCCTATTCTCCCGAACTCCTTGTTTCGTCCTGGCGGTGCCCCGCCGCCACCGCCTCCTCCGCCGGCACCTCGGGCTCAAACACAGCAGACAAACACCGTGTGTGTGTGACCAGCGCGGGCTGGAACGGCATCAATCTCCGTCACTTTCAGAAAAGCCTTGACCGTGCAGCTGGACACATTGTGGACTCCTGTTGAGACTCTGCGCGTGTGTGCGCGCCTGTGTGTGTGTGTGTGTGCGCGCGTGTTGGAGAGAGCAGGAGTGTGTGTGTTTATGTGAATGCAACTAGGTGATGCAGCTCTCCCTGACTCTCACACTCACTTCACCAACACTGCTCGGCTGCTTCTCGGAGATGGACTCGGATTAGGACACAGTCACTGTGAGAATCTCTTCCTCCCTCTCCCTCTCTCTCCTGCCGGCATGCTCCCTCCCTCCCTCCCTCCCTTCCTCTCACTCATTCACTCTCTCCGCTGAGCTTCTTTCTTTTCATTTCCTCTTGGGAAAGCCGTGCACACCAGTTGTCTCTGCCTTCAGCTGCTCCCTCTCTCTCGCTCTCTCAGTCACTAGTAAATATAAAAGGCATGCTTGTACAGCCCCTCGCTTCAGTCTCTGGCTCTCCCTCCCTCGCTTGCTCGTTGTGTCTCATGCGTTCGTTTACCCCCACCTCCCTGTGCCCCCCCTCCCTCACTTTCTTTCTCAGTGTCAAAGCTGCCTTTCAAATGCTGATTAGCAGCCAGAGTAAAAGAGAGACGGCAAGAGGAGGGATGACTGAAACAAGTGGGAGATTCCATCACATGCACACATATTGTAAAGTGTGACTCCTGTCCTGTACAAACACACAGCTGCAGAAGAAGACAGCCCCTTCAACATTTTTTCCACAAGTGTATTCACTATTGTCTATAAAATATCGGCATTTTTCAAACTCTACAATCTTACAGCAGATGCACAAAATTAATTCATTCATTTACAAGGTTTAATCAACCAAGACAATCGTGTTCCGTCAGGGCTTTTTTGGACATTACATCGTCCACACAATTTAAATTTTTTCTAATTAAAAACAAAAACCCAAACAAACCAAAAGCAAAATAACTAATAAGGGAACGTGACCTCTTAAAGCCTGATCCACAGGTATCTGATCCACAGGTATCTGATCCGCAGGTGGCAGGACTGGTTGTGAAGAGGTGATTGTTTGGAAATATGGTTAATGCAACAGAAAACGTCATTTTACCTACACTCAAGCCATACACCCCAGAGCACTTACTATGTCTACCCACAAAGTGAAGAAGCAACAATCCAGAGGAATACATTTGACTTCAGCATATGTTCTCTAATCATGGAGGTATTTTAAGAACATAATCTTAGAGAAGGGCAGAGAAGTGGCTGGTGTTTCTGTTCTCAGCCAGCACATTTATTCCTTTTAAACACTAACTTTCTGACATTATCTGAGGGGAATCAATCGATCCATTTAAACCGAGTCAAATGAAATTGGAGCGCAGCTTACCATCTTTCTAACTGCATGATGTCATCAGGAAGGCAGTCTCAGGAATTGATTCTAGAAGCAAGTACATAAACTATAGCGGTATTCCATTAGGTCAATAATCAGAAAACATCCTGGGGACCTTTCCGTCATTACACTGATCAACACAGAGTGCTATGACCTCTTACAGGTCAGCGGTCGGAATGGTCGAAGGTTTAGCCTTTCTTCTACATTACAGCACTTTATCTAGTGCCATTTTATTTATTTCTCAGCACCCAGGATCACCCCTGTGAGGAAAAAATACACTGCTGAATAAGACAAACTGAAACGCTTGCCCCCTGTGCTTATGCATGCTTACCCCACACCAGCGGCTGCTCCTGTCCTGTTGTGCAGAATCACTGCAAAATGACCCCAGAAAAATAAAAAAAACACCGTTGGCAAAAAGCAGCAGATGTAAATTAGTTATTTGCTTGTTTCGACAATTTCTCCCAAACCCGTATTTAAATGGAGCATTTCGTTAAACTCGCTCTCTTCCTGCAGCAGCACTGCTGTGGTGGCTCGGGTTTTGCTCCTCAGCTCTTGCCGTTTTCGGGTTTGAAGAAAGGTGGTTTATGCACTGTGGCAGCTGTATGTTTTTGATTTTGTTGGGTAGTCTGAACACAATAAGTCAGCCGGAGTTTGAGTAGTTGTGTGTTCTACAGGACCATCCCCTAGATGCCATCTGTGGAGTGGTCTGACAGCTGTACCAGGATACCACTGCCTGTTGCTAACACTAAATAATAAAAATAAACACCAGATGTGAATGTAAATGATTATCCAAATATATTTGCTGAGAAACATTTGAAAACAAAACACTAAATCAGCTTCCAAAAAATTACTGTCGCTATGCATGAAGACCCGCAACCACATAAAGAAAAGCAAACAAAACATATGATCACAGATGTGCATGCACACACACATGCTGGTGAGCATATACGTGTACAAATAATCAGTCAAAGACTCACTCAAGTACTCTCTCCCACCAGCCCCCCCCTCCTCCCCACATTCTCCCTCTCCTCTGTTCGTTCCCCTTGCCCTCAAACACTACTCAGAATATTGATACATCACCCCCTCCTTTCTCTCTCTCTCCCTCTCCATCACTCACTTTCTCTACTGAATACTGATAGGCTGTCTACTCCGTGGTCTGAGTTTCAAATCTCTTCTCCTTCAGTCGCTGAACCCCTACAAAAAAACAGCAACATAAAGGAGGAAACTGCAGAAGTTAATTCACTGGGGTAGACATAAATTCACTTAAGGACCATTTCAGATTATGTCAAGCTAAAAATGGGCTTAACATAGTGGGAAAAGGAGGGGGACAGGACGGGGGTGACGGGGGAGGAAAAAGTGGCTGCTTTGGTTGGTTGTCTTGCCAGCGGAAGCTGGCCGGGCCGATCAAAAACACTGTAGTGAAGGAGCAGGCTGCAACAAAAGGGAAAAGACGTGTGAAAAGTTCAGGCAAATGAAGATGCATTCAGAGGTTTCGGTCCCGCTCCCACCCTCCAGTCTCATTGTTGGGCATGTCGACTGTGTCCAGGCCGAAGGCAGTAGCGGGGGGGGGGGGGGGGGATGAATGAGGTCGTCAAAGAGTCCCACTGAGCCTTTTCCACTTCTCACACACGGACACGCACTGAACAGTCTGAAACAGCTGAGAGCAGCAGAGGGCGGCAATAAGCGAAACAATGCAGACAGAAAAAAGTCCCGCTTCTCTCATATGGATGGGAAGGTAGAAGAGCCTTTCAGACTGTTGTGTGTTTAAGCGTGTGCGTGCAAGTGTGTGTCTGGAGGGGAGAGAGTTTGTGTGTGCTGAGTATCTTTGGAGGAGGCTTTCTGTCTGCATTAGAAGAGCAGCGCGTCTGAGACACTGGGAGTGAGTGTGTGATTTTGTCCTCCAAGTCTTCCAGAGTCGTCCTTGAAGGAGACTGGCAGGGAATATGTGACTGTAGTGTGTGCGTGTGTGTATGTGCGTGTGTGTGTGTGTAGGCATGTGTGCACAAACTTAACAGGCTATAGTTCCAGAGGCACAGGTGTTCCTCTTCTAAGACAGGGTGTTTTTTGGGAGGAAAATCAGCTGAAGAATAAGAATAATCAAATTGAGTGGGTTAATAAAAGAGATCCTCACACCTGTATGTGTGTGTCTGTGTGTCTCCGCATTTGAAATAGTGTGTGATAGAGTAAGACAGTCACACCCTCCTCTAGCCTTGTTTCGCAGCCCGTCTACACATGCTCTCAGCTGTGGTCCAGAAGTCCCAACCCCACTGACAGGAAATTTGTTTTTGTCCAAATAGCCGGCGACGGAAAAGAAGTCCAGTCTTCAGAAATCCCCTAAAAGTATTGCTCCGCGTTCAGAAATTCAGTTTTTATGTCTAAAATAAACCAAGCATGCTGAGAATATGGAAAAGTAATGAAGAAATAATTATTCTGTTCAAAAGCACAGTTTGTTCTTGACAGTAAAATAAACTCAAATAGTCACTAAAGAAAACCATCTGCTGACACTTTGAGTCCCACTTTGAACCGTGTGTTCATTCAATCATCTGCAAATGATTTCTGGTTGTGGTCGGGCGCAGTCAGCTCAGCAACATTTCCATTTAAATTCTTGATTAGAGAATTGTCGGAAATATTTACAGTACCACCACAACAATACTGGGGCGCAGTGCACAATATTTTCTTCATTATGACCTCAGCCATTCAGGGCGGGTGATACATTTAAAATGGGTGTTTAACGATAACAGCAGTATAGAGTAAGATAATTTTCCAAATCTATCAGGCAATAATTCTTTGAGGTCATGTAGCCATTAAGAAGCCATTTTTCCTTTTGTTGAGTATGCTCCTCCATATTTCATTGAGATTCATATCTGCCTTTCACACTGTCTGCCTACTCCGCTATTCTCTATTCAACAGTGACCCATTGCTCTCTGCCATACAATCCTTCACCTTTCTGGGCTTAAAAGTAATTACCACTTTAATTTGCTGTCTGCTTTTGTGCATGCCTGAGTGTATCTGCAGCTGACTGAAGTGCTTAGACTGATTGTGTGTGTGTGTGTGTGTGTGTGTGGTGTGTGTGTGTGTGTGTGTGTGTGTGTGTGTGTGTGTGCGCTCATATACACCTGAGCTGAAGTGAAACAATGACTCCAACGTGAGAAGTAACTGATGAAAATCTACTTTTAATTTATCGAGCCACCGTCGTTGCAGTTGTAATTGTAATCATTTGCTTATGTGATCACATGAATTAATCCACTTTACATTGTCAATCAGGTGAAACAGTTAATGTTAAGCAAAACAGTATTTTCTGCCTTTGTCCTACACACATTTTAGAACATTATTGTAAAATGAAACAAATATAATTAGGCAGTTAATGTTTTTTGTATTTACCAGCCATGCGTGTGAAAACATGTAGGAAAATGCACACTTATATAAACATTCTGGTTAAATGTTGAATTTTATGTATGCTCCTCACATCAGTGCATATAAATGTATGCATGTGTCTATTAAAAAGTACATATGACCACGCCAGTGTCTGATTTTTTAATGTGATGTGCGTGTTTGTCTAGCCTCCCATTGGCCCAATTACTCCAGAAACAAACCCCCTCTGCTTCACTGCATCCCCCTAAAATCCCTCACCCCTTTCACCTTCAGGTCCCAGCAGTGGAACCCCTGGACACCCCACCTGCCTTCCCCACCACCCCACAGCTCTTTACAGCCAGAATGTCCATCACAATATACCCCAACCCCACCGTGGGCCTCCACCACCTCCACTGTACCTTCTGCTCCCATTTGCCTGCTGAACTCGCCCCCTAATTCCACCCCTCTCCCCCCACCTCACCTCACTTCTGCATTCTTCCCCCTCTGCCCTCCCCTGTCCCAGGTGAGCTGACGACACAAGGAGAGCAGAAACACTGGGCGAATATTAATGGTTTGATCTGAATATTAATAAAGCATGCATCTTAATGATTAAAAAAGGAAACAAAGAGGCAGAATGAAGCTGGGAAATGTGCACAAAAAGGTCCATGCAATCACACACACACACACAGCTGAACTATCTGTCCTGCACAGTGCAGATTAGTTAAAACAGGGCCTTATCCTCCAACCTGCTGTTTAAATGCTGAGCACCACGTTCAAGACAAATGTGTTGTCTTTTTTCCCTCCCAGTAAATGAAGATACTTCTCCTTTCCCACGTCCTTCTCCTCTATCTCCTCCTGTTGCTCTCCTCATTTTCTTTTTATCTCCTCTTACTCTTTAGCTCTGGAAGGCCGGGCCCCTCCCTTTTCGCCGTTGCCCCATTTCACCCCCCCCTTTCCCGCTTTTACCTACAACCTCCCCATTCTCTCTCCTTCCGACTATCTCACCCTTTCTTGCTAGATCACCCCCGTCTCTCCCCTCTCTCCCACCCTCACCTACTCGATATTCCAACCTTGTTCTCCTGCAGTCTCCAGCACAACTTTCTGACCCACTTCCTCTCCTCTCCCTGGCCCCCTGATCAAAGCCTGCAGGACGGCATTGCCTTGGGCGCAGGAGAGGGAGAGCACGAGATGGGGGGATGAAGGGATCGGAGCTTGAGAGAAGAGAGGAAGAGACAGATAGAGAAGGGATAGAGAGGCACGAGAGAGAGGAAACAGAGAGATCACAAGGACGGGAAGAGGAGCCAGGTGCCCTCTCAGCCCAAGGACAAAAGCTTTTCCTGGATGATCACACTCACACACACACTCACACACTGGCGTGCAGAAAGTGAGTCCTGTCAGCCCCGTCACTGCTGGTCATGTACGTCATGTGCAGACACAGCGCTGACATTAATGTGTTATGATACCAAAACATCACTCTTTTCAACACCTCAAAACAGGCCATCTTTACAAGTGATGGCCATTAAAATTCAACAGGATGTTTAATAAATTACACTTTCAGATTGCATGTTGTCCTAGCTTGTTATTCTGTTTTACATTCAGGCGTTGCACCGGTGAGCATGCTGACAATATGTATCCGTGTCTCAGCAGGTGTCAGTCAGGATGTAAACTCGCCTTAATGCTAAGCTTTTGTCTTGGCTGGATTCTTTCCAAACAAACCCTGAGTGGAGAAAGTTTTTGCGCGCAGGTGTGATTTTGCATGATCAGTTGCAGTGTTCCACTTCCTTTTCAAATACACAATTTAGGCTGTATCACCCAATTTGCACTAAACTGATCAGGAAAATATAAACCTGCACGTACCCAGACATGAGACGGTTAGATGCACTGCAGCGGGCAGGCGCCTTTAGTCTGAATTTTAAGACGCCGTTTGTGTTTGGAAGCTCTGTCCACCCCTGTGGCCACGTCAGTGGGAAGCCGGTGCGTGAAACAGCAGCCCATTTGTACCCAGAGTGAGGTGGCATGTACTTTAACATTCCCCTCGCATCCTTACAAAGAGCACTAATTATAAATAAATTAGGGACACGACACGGTGTGCCACAAGGGGACCAGCCAGAGCATTCGCGGAATAGAGAGACTGATAGAAAAGAGGAGAGCAACAGAGAGAGGGAGGAGAAGACAGGAAAGATTTGGCGATGATATAGAGGAGTAAGTAGGAGACGAATGGAGATAAGAAAATGGAGGAACCGAGCGCAGGGAGGCCTGTGGATTGAGCGAGCGGAGGATGTGTACATGGCTTGAATCAACAAAATAGTGTGAACATAAATCCAAAAAAAAAAAACAACAACTTACTGACAAGACTGAGGTGAGGCAATATGTTCAAAGAGAGATAAAGACGGGCAAATTAACAACTAAAAAGAATCAGGGGACAGCAGACGTGGGACGGAAGTCCAAGGGAAGACAAAATCATTTGCTGCGTGCATGTCAGAAAGTCACTGCTGTTATTTTAGAAGTAAATAATGTATACTTTAATCATACGGTGCCAATATCTACCAGAGTATACTACACACACGGGTAGTCATCACTCTGTACCTGTCACTCAAGCTTATCTGAGATGACTTGTCAACCAAGCAAGTGCATGTCAAGAGACTGTCCCGTGAGTGTGTGTGTGTATGTGTGCGCGTGCCATCTGTTTCTTTGCATCCAGGTTTGTGTGCATGCACGCGTGCTGATGTCTATGTTTGTTTGTTGTTGGTGTGTGTTTTTATCGGATGTGTGCGAGCGGAGAACTTCGCCGTTATCTAAATGGATCACTTCGGAACGTGCTGCCGTTTTTCCGGAGCTGCCATCTCCCAGACAGCCAGCCAGCCAGCCAGCCAGCCAGTCAGCCAGCCTGCCAGACTGACTGACTGTCTGTCTGGGCGGTGACAGTGGTGGGGGGTGCTGAGGGGAACTCAAGGTTATGTGTTGCCTGAAGTTGAGGAGTGATGACCGTCGCCACAGCAAGAAAATGCGCCTGTGTCCAAGAGGAAAAATAACCATTGTCTTTACTCGGGGGCATTCCTGTCTGTGTGATGTGTTGTGAGTGTCTGAAATGATGGAAGTTAACAACCTGCACGGACGATAAAGCCGGGAGACATAAATAGTCCCTAGAACAACTGCTTTGTGTCTCTCTTCTGGGGTGGGGGGGTCAGAGGTCAGCCAAATGCGACACAGACAGAGAAAGGTCGATTGACTGGCCTGCGCTTGGCCCCCTGACATGGAGACCCACCCCCAGCTGACACCGCGGTAGCCATGGCTACTGAGCTCCAGACAAACACAGTTAGTTGGTATAAGGCATGATGTGGGGGTTGAGGTCACACACAACGACTCATCACGGTTCCCCCAAACACACGATACAACTGATCTCCCATCAAAAATCACTATTTTAACATGAGACGGTGCAACATTTTGGAATATTCAACAAATGGTGGCAAAGACTCAAGGGTCTCCATTATCAAAGTCTATGCTTGTGTCTATATAGTCTCTAAACTTTCTGCACAGAGGAGAGCGAAAGAAGAAAGGTAAAGAAGGGAGGGAAGACAAGAGAGGAGCAGCTTGTTGCATTAGCATTCCGGCAGCAGAGAGGCTGTCTGTTTGCCTCTGGCAGCAGCCGAGAGAGGGGGACACTCTCTGCATCCTCATACAGCTCGTCTGTCTCTCCCTCTGTCACTGTCTATCTCTCGCCCTGCCTGTCTCTCTCGCTCTGCCAGCCTGTCTGATACATTTCCTCCCGCACCTCGCTGCTGTCTCGCGCTCTTTTCTCCGCTCCCGATGATTTTCTTTGTGGGTTTTGTCTATGTCTTTATCACAGTGTTGGGTAATTATTATAATCTATCAACTATTTTTCTAAATGCTCACTACTGCTCACGGCTCAAGGCCTTAGAAAGAATCCCAATGCTAGCGGGGTGTTACATGCCCATTCATCTGAAATTATTAAATAAATGTATGAAAGATAGAGCTCATTTCCCAGACAAACATGTTGCAGATAAACAGTCACTCAGGTACGACCCTGAGATGCTAGCTGAGTACAAACACCTCCTTTGTTGCCATGGAGATTTTAACAAACACAAGTTCTGACCATTCCAGACATGCTAAAACATAAAATAATTCCTGTTAAATAGAATCGTGTTCATTTTCAATTATTCATTGGATGTATTAAAGATTGTATTTTGCATTACTGATTTAATGCTGAAATTCCGTCTTTAAATTACAAGAGAAAAAGAAGTTAGTAGCCAAAACCAAAATTTATGTCCTCTTTCCTCATGCAGGGAAGGGTTAGGGTCAACAACACATGTTGCATAAAAGAGCCCTGTTTTTAAAAAAAACCAGGCCCTGTGGGGCTAATGCTAACACCTTGGGTCAACCAAAGACCTGCTGCAAATAAATGACAAAACACCCACATTAAAATGTAAAAGCAAAACCTTGAACAGCTAAAAAAAGTGTCTCTATCTAGATACTTGTGGACTGTGCTGTTTGTGCACTTGTTTGAGTGAAAGTGTCTGAAAGTGACTTTGACTTGTCAAAACGCCTCCTGTATTCTCTGCAGTCAAAGAACAAACATTGAGAGAATTTCAACTTTTGTCAGCGGATTTCGCTTGTGTGCACGTGCGGAAGGGCGCTCCGTTGCGACTGTTTACCGTCTTTCTCTTCCTGAAAGCATCAAGCATCAGCTTTGCCCTGAACCGTGCTCGAGGAGAGAGGCGACTGAGCGCCGTACTCTGACACAAACGCGGGGGAAAAAGATCTTTTAATGAAAGTATTTAATCATATCAGTGTGAGTGCTTGCTATAATCCTGGGATGATTACTCTGCTTTATCAAATTTAATTAGATTATAAGGGATTAGCCTCCAAATAAGCGTGAGTAAGCGTCCAGGATGCTGAACTACACCCGGTCTGACTCTGCAGCCACAGACACAAAACAGATTTGAACAAATTAATAGTCCATTAAATAAAAGAAAAACTCTGCTAGCCTCCCTTAAAAGCATATTAGCATAAGACTGGGATAGTGGCTCATTTGTCTGGGAGCAGAGTGAGAAACCAGCAGCCTTGTGACTCTTTCTTTACATGTGACATCTTGTGGAGGACTTTATCCCTACTGTGCTGTGAGCGATGCTCTAACCTGCCCCCCGCATAATCAATTCTCTATTTTTTCCCCCTTTTCTTTCCTTTTCCTCTGTTGTCACTGAAACTCATTCTTCTCATTTAAAAGCTACTGTATCTGCCTTGTCTCAATTAATCTCACTCGTTCACTCCACTTGCCTTTCCGCTTTTCCAATCCCCCGCATCCTTGCATCCATCTTGTTGCCCTCCCCCCAACCAATACCATCACCAGCAACACCGCCGCTGCCGCCCCTGCCCCCCAGGCCCAGCCACCACTCTGGTATTCCCAAAGTCATCTGCAATCAGACATCTTCAATGGATTAATTACACTGTCCTCGCACGGCTTGATTGAGCATCTAACATCTGCACCCCACCCTGCCAGACCCCCGGCGCTCCCTCTTCACCTCCACCCACTTACAGACCTTAAATGCCTAATGCTTTCTTCTCATCTTTCCTCCCTTCCAGAGCCTCTTGCTCCCTCCATTTTCTCATCTCGCCTCCGCTAAAGCTCTGCCTTCAACTCCGGACCCCACCCTGACCTCCTGTTTGCCAGGATGACCACAGCGGTCGTCCCCTCGTTCTCTCAGCAACGGAGCTTCACTAATTGGACATCGATTGGCAGGATGCTCTCCATGATCTCTCCTGAATATCGGGATCACTCTAATTGAAGAATTAACTTAAATGCAACTTGGGCCCGGAGAAGGGGAAGACAGACAAAATGCTTCAGCTTAGAGAAATACAATACCGTCCGCAAAGGAGTTGCATTAAATCAGGAAAATACTGTGTGAATGAATGAGTATAGACATTTTGCCACATGCTAGGATTCATACATTAATCATTAATATCTGATTTAGAGTCACCAAGCAGTTAAGATCCCATTAAATCCCTTAATATAGCAAGGAATGAGCAAGAGGGAAATTAAACAAAGTTCCCCGTAGGAAGAGTTTGATTCCAATCTTTATTTGTGCACGTAAACGCGCCTCTTCCTCGCTGCTCTCTTCAACAAACGCATGCACCTCGCATCAATCACGGATCCCAGACCATAACCCCAAAAGCAGAGTGCTGCTTTTGACTCATTCTAAAATCGTGATGGATGACATCTTCCTCAAGCAATCCCTCTGCGTGCCAGCACCATTTAACTAAAGGCATCAACCTGGCCCAGCCAATACCACTTTTCCCCGGCCTGAGAGCGCAGGACCCACCGCTCTTTAAAAGAGGGGGAAAAAAGACGGTCCTGAGGAGACATATGAAGGCTGGCATGGAAAAGAATGAGCTTCGCCCAAGTTTCTGATTGTGAATCTGTGTCCCCCCCCCACCCGACTCCTCTGCAAGCGGCGCAGATGATGAGAGACAAGATTGTGAGGAGGTTAAGTCGACCTCGGGCTCGCGCTCTGGAGATGCCTACCCTGCAGTGCGAGATGACAAAACATTTAGGCCGATCTCGCTTGCAGCTCGCTGACAGGCTGAAACAAAAGAACGGCCTCGGAGGAATTTAAAATCATTGAATGAATGTCAATTAATTTCACAGGACAGAGTTGAATTGATTAGAATATAAAACAATCTTTCTTGAAAGCAGAGGGGAATTGATGTCCGAGGCCTTCAAACAATCAGACTGAGGAGACGAAAAAAGAGAAAAAGGAAGGAAGATGGAGGTTTTTGTGTTTAGCGGCAGGTGTGTGTGTGTGTGTGTGTGTGGTGTGTGTGTGTGTGTGTGTGTGTGTGTGTGTGTGTGTGTGAGCTCAGCAGTTGTGTTGCATGCTTGGCTGGCAGGGTGTGTGTAAAGTAATTAACATGATAGCCTTCCTCTCAGCCTGATAGCCCGTTCCCTGCAGCGAGGTCGTTCCACAGACACCAACCGACACCTGAGCTGCATCTCAGACACGAGCCTCTAACGCAAACAGAAACGCACATGCACAACCACCTTCATGATACCAACAAGTAATACAAACCAGAAAAAAAAAGCAACGCATTTCACAGAATAAATCAGTGGCACGGTCGTGTTTACTAATTTACCTTCGTCCAAATAATTAAATAATACCAAACTAAATTATATTTTGATAACTTCCTTTTTTAAATATTCAGCAAAAGACATTTCTAATTAAAACATACCAGAGATGATGTGAGGAAACGGTGACGCGATGTTATTTGTGATGCTACAAAGACTTCTTATTAAATTTGTGTTTTAGGTTTCCTGCTCATTGTTTTGCTCTTCGGCTCGCAGAAGCAAAAGAGACATATTTCCCTAAAGGGTTGATTATGAATAAAACACAGCTACAAATCTGAGTGTGTCCAGACACACAACTGAAAGGAATAACAATTTGGCTCCGATCAAGCCCATCTACACAGTTTCCCCAGGATCTGTAACCTTGAGGAAAAGTGCTCCTTGTTTTGTACCCACACCACACGCCAGCTGTTTTATTTGTAAAATACGAGCTACAGCAACTATCAAAAATATTTTCAGCCTTGCGGTTGCTCCTATCAGCTTTAAGATGTCTCAAAGTGCTAGTTCAGATTAGCATACTTTTAGCAAATCATACGGTCATATCAACCTGTCACTGAGACTTTGATGTGTGTATGTAGATAATCATCCATTCTTAGGAGGTAATGTCTCAAACTTAAATTAAAATTGGGCAAAACAAGGTGAGTTTTGTCAGGTAACTCTGGTTTTGTTCAACACAAAGACAGATTTAAGCAGAAATAAATAAGACGAAGGTAACAAGACATTTGTCAGCGATCACTTTTGGTCGACTAAACTGCTGACAATATCCTTCCTTTTTCTTTCGGTCCAATCTTTTCTTTACCCCCCTTCTTCATCTTTTATATCCCCGAGACCTTCGATCTGGTCCTCTAATCCTAAGACACTGGCCTGCTGCAGACCCCCAAACGACCCCCTTCAACACTGCACAAGTCTCATTTGCTGAAGGATTAGAGAGAGGGCATAGAGGTCAAAGCAGGGCCACCACCAGAGAGCCTCCATGAGGAGAAATGCAGGTGCGTGCGCACACACACAAAAACCCAGGCACGCACACAGAAAACAGTATTATGTATTCACATATTGTAGGTGTGCAGGACACTCAACTGTGGAAGCACAGAGACACATTTGCATGAGTATATGCAACAAAATAAGTTGACCTTAACTCTCTGAGATTCCTATTTGCACAACTACTGGGGGGAGCTACTGATAAATCACAGCAGCTGAAAAATGCCATGAACACATCGAAAGAAGTCTGAGAGACGATGATGGGAGGGAGAGTCAGCGAAAGAAGAAAAGTGATTGTCAGGGAGAGAAGAAACATCACTCTGAAAACTTCTAAAGGCCTGATCTGGGTTTTAAATGCTCTCCTCCCTCGATCACTCCCTCTCTCTTCGCATTTTCCTCTCATCCCTTTCATGAATTAAAAGCACAGCCAGTCTGTGGGGAAAGGCATAGTTAATTCTGATCAGATCTCCCCCTCCCCTTCTGCTCTCCTCCCAGGGCGATGGTTTCCATGCAGTCTGACAGACGGAGATGGGATCTGACGGTAAACAGGCGTGTGGATGCCCAGTGTGTGATTGACACGTAGGCAGGTTGGCGGGGGCCCGCCCCCCTCCTAATCCTGCCCTGTCAGCTCTAATTGGGGAGGTGGGGCTCAGTGTCACCAAGGTGACTGATTGACAGGACCCCAGCTTTGCATAGATATGGGGGAAAGGTGGGGAGGTTCACGCATGGGATAACACTGTTAACACTATTATACTGCTAATAGAGGTGTGTTGTGTGTGTGTGTGTGTATGTTTGTGTGTGTGTGTGTGTGTGTACATTCGCAAATGCCCAAATGCATGTGAACACAGTCGTGAACATGACCAAGCACACAAATAAACCAACAACAAAACTGACACGCATACCCAATGACTGAACAAAAGCATAACAATAACACGCACGCGCGCGCGCGCTCAGGCGCGCACGGGCACGGCGCCATGACGTGCTGTGATGAGGAGCAGAGGTTGGTGCGCGCTGAGATACGGGAGTCAAAGAGGAGCAATGGGGAGGGCGCCATCACATCGAGGTCAGCGGGTAGCATGGCAGAGGTTAGACAACCTGCAGACGCAAGGATGTTGGGTCTGTGCTAACATGTTAACTAGAACTGTCTTTGTGAACACATGTGATCTTGAGGGTCAGGAACGGTGAGTTCGGAAGCAACAAAAAGAACCTTCACATCTATGAGTGAGGACCAACCACCGCGTGGACCAGCCTCGAGTAAAGAATGAGAACAAACTTTGCAGACCGATTAATTGGTCCATTCATCCAACTTCAACCGGTTTATCCTAACGGGGTGGAGATGGGGGGGCTGGAGCCAATTCCTCTGCCTTCAGGTGAGAGACAGGTACATCCTGAACAAGTTGGCAGCTCATCACAGAGCTGCCATTTAGAACAAACAACCATTAATACTCACATTCACACCTAAGGTCACTTAGCGTAGCCAGCCTGTTCATCCCCCAATGTGTGTCTTTGGACTGTGGGAGGAACCTGGAGTACCGGGACAGAACCCACACAGGGAAGGGAAGAACAGGCAAACTCCACAAAGAAAAGCCCCGGGCCCACAGGGAGATTGAAACCTGTGACCTTCTGGCTTCACTTCACTGTAAATCAGTTCAGCGCGTAAAATCTTTAATCTCTTCAAATAACGCAAACAAATGAAGCTCCTCGACATCTCTGCAATAAATTTCTGCTTTTAGATGGCCGCTAATGTCCTAGAAAGGTGTTATCCCAAAATTGACTCAGTTGCGGATGCTAAACCAAATTAGGTATTGTTTATCTGCATTTCGAGAGAAATAATTATTACTTTTCTCCTGTGAACTTCTGGTCATTTTAATTAAATCCAAACGTCATGCTGTGCGGTGCAGAATTCTAATAGCCGCCAAAATAAGTAGGATATAAAAATATACTGTTATAACAGGATAGAAAGAAGCACTCTGCCAGCAAGCACTTTATTCTGTCTTCCTAATTATAAAGTGTTAATTGTAAGAGAGCACAGCTCTGAATTATGAGTATGAATTTATTTTAGTATTACAGTAGTGTATGTGAATGCCTGTGCAGTTGTTTTGATTGACAGCTGCCACTGACCTGTGCCAGTCAGAGTGCCATGCTGCGGGGCGGTGGGGTCGATCGCTACAGAGATGACCTTCGCCCTCATCTGCATCCTGCCTTCATTAGCAGAGCCAGGCAAGGAGAATAACAACCCAATAAATTAATAAAGAGAAAAGGGGAGCGAGGACAGGAGGAGCGAGGGAGGAAGCGAACAAGAGGGGAGCGAGGGTAAAACGGGAGGAAAAAGGGAGGGAAGGAAGGAAGCAGGAGGGAGGAAAGGGCAGGGAGGGAGAGGTATGAGAGGAAAGAGCAATGCACTCAAGTATAGAGAGCAGGGATATGGAAAATAGTGTGTGTGTGTGTGTGTGTGTGTGTGTGTGTGTGTGTGTGTGTGTGTGTGTTGTGTGTGTGTGTGTGTGTGAGTGAGTGAGAGAGAGAGGTTAACTCAGCTAGAAAAAAGCTAATAAATGAGGAAAAAGGCGAGGAAGATGGGTTGAAGAAGTGAAGGCTCCATAACTACAGTTTATCCTAAGAACTAACATCCAAATGCAAAACAAACAGCCCAAAAACAGATGGATCTGCATTTTATCGTGACACAATGAACAGAATTAATCATTTTCAGGCACTGGACTAAATCGGTGGTTAAAAATACTGAGACATTAGTGTCTGCTGGTTCTTAAACACCAGTTAAGCACAGATATGCTAACTGGTGCGGGGAAGAACTCTAAGGTCTGACCATCGACCGCTATAATTCATGTCTGACGTGCTCTCTGCAGTGAATAAAGCTTCAGGTTTACTCATCCGCTATTATATCAAACACTTTTTCTCACTGGTTCGGGTTCCTGAGCAGACAGATATTGAGGAATACCTCCCGAATACTCCCATATGTTCAGTAATGCACAGCAAAGTCCAGCAGAAAATGTATTATGAATAAATAATGGACGACTATGATGCGTACGGTAGACCGCCGGTTGGGAGCGATCTCAGGAGGATTCTAATGATGCTTTCTCATTCTCCAGCAGAGTTGCACAGCATACACACCCTTCCATATCTCCATCTTCCTCAGTGGGATGGATGGAAATATGACCTCTTTTCAAGCCAGGAGAACTACAGTTTTGGAAGAAAGTCTCTTTGAACTTCCTCTATCTCATCCTCCTAGTTTCCTTCTCACGGCGAGTCTAACCGCTGCACCACCATCTAGCAAAGGTGAAAATGACCATTTTAACCAAACACAAGCCTGTGTTTAACACCTCTTTACAGCTCTCCACTCAAATATGGCTGTTCTGCAAAGTACCAGAGCGATTGCACCACGAGGCCTGTCGATGACACGGCCGTCTGATTCAGACTCCATGAGGACGGCTCTCTCAACACCTCGCCTCTCCATTGGAGGAGAAGCGGTTGAGCTGGAGATCACCACTAAACGCGTCTGTTTGAGAAGGCTCACCAGTGCCTGTAGGAAGCTAACGCCGGCCAGCCTGGGTGCTGCTGACATATTTATGGGTTTCTAGTAGACAGCGACCTTTTCTGTAACTGTCTGGTGCGGCAACCGCTCTGGAGCTAACACACAAATCTTGCTAGGAGTGCTTTAAAAAAAAAAAAAGTTAAAGTACAGTAGAAATATAGCACAACCAGAGCAAAGAAAATGATGGACCCCAACTAGCCAACCAGACCAATTTTCCACCCTCCTCCCCTCAGGCTGAAGGCTGCACAGCATCAGAACTCTGACAATAAGGTTGAGGTGCAACCTCTTCCCCGAGGCTCATGAACTCTCTCTCTCCACCTTTACTTCTTTGTCGCCGAATGTGCGAAAGATGATTAATGTAGGAATACCTGGCTTCGGGATATGATGCAGTTTACTTAACTGTGTATGTATTCTGGAGATGTAAATAGGTAACATAACAACACAGCTATTTTATGCAACACAAATGTCAGAGACTGTCAGAAGATCTGTTTCAGGGTTACCCACACAGAGAAATCCAAGGAATAGAGGACAACCGAATGGAGAATATTAAAAAAATGCTAATGTTCTAAGACGAGAGACAACAAAGGACTTTTATTGGTTAACACCATGTTTGGCTGGTGAGCCCTGATCATATTGCTGGACAAAAAAGAAAGAAAAACTTCCAAAAACAAAGGGGAACCGGTGCTTTAGAACCCAATAGGAGCAACCAAAGAGCGGAGAGAAGGTCAGAGATCTGGAAATCTGTCCAAGCAATAAAATAAAGACACAAGTTTGAGCACCACAAATTTGAAGTAAGACTGAGGTTTATACAGCAGAATCATTTTAGGGAGGAAAAAGAACACAATCGGTCCTAGTTAGAAATAACTTGGCCTTAAATTCATTTTGAAAAACAACTCTGTTGATGGACTGCAGGAGTGAAAACAGGTAGGCAAACAAATTTGACATTCCAACAAGTTGGAGTTTGTGTCTGGAGAATGTGCAAATAAGAATGCAATAGTTTGGCTCGCACAGCCCAGTCTGGCTCTAAATGGTGTCCCCTGGACAAAGCTGTAGTTTGCCAGGAATATCCAGGACTAGGAGTCTGTCCCATCAATCAGCCACGAAGTTGAAACCACAGACATGAACACCCACCAAAACGTTACTGCACATTAATACAACTCATGAATTCAATACCAATCTTCTGGGTCCGTCTGCCGAGGAGCATGACAAAATGAAACCTGGGGCATTGATCTTACTTTGGAACTCAGAGGCCCCCAATTCTATTAATCTGAAACACGGACAGAAGTGAGCCTCAACCCCCACCCATCCCACTCCACCCTAATATCCACTGCTATGGTCCTGGATGCAGGTATCAGAGGGCATGCCCAGAGGTCACCTATCTATTTCCTTACAGGTGAAGGACTGATGCAATAGGGGAAACCATCAAGCACAGTTCTAGACCAGCAACCTGTATTCTATCAACATGTCAAAAGCAAGCTTAATGCAGTTTATAAAGTTTAGGTGAGGTAAAAGCCGCAATGTTGCCTCTCTCATCAGCATCTGCCTCCTGCAAAGATTTAATTGCACACATCCCACCAACGAGACCCATCTAGAGAAGACAGGTAATTTGCCTGACCCTATCGTTTCTGTCTAAGTGAGAAGAGCCAGCTCTTCAGGGTCATGGAGTGTGTGTGCTCAGGAACCCGCTGTGCCGGTGAGGAAATTCTCAGGGCGATCGATGAGGAGGATTAGGGCTGGCTTTGGGGCTCAGAGGCCGGGATCTGAGCGGTATTCTCAGTGGGGCCCCTGGGAGAGCTGAAGAGGAAAGTTAGGGGAAAGAGGAGAGGAGGGCCAGGGAAGAGAGGGGTTGAACGCTAACCTGGAACTGTCAGGAGGCTGACAGGGGGCTGCCCAGGCTGGGAATAGCAGGCCAGCCATGGTCCCACTTCACATTATGGCTGATGTTGTAACTCTGCCTCAGACACAACGGTCACTTGGATTGGCCGGAGCTGCGGCTCTAATATAACAAGAAAAAAAAACACAGCTGAAGCCGATCATGTTTGTTTCCTCACACACGTCTTTTAATTTTCTTTAGGCCAAATGGGAAGTTGTCTTGTAAGTCGATGAGTGCAGCGCAACAAAAGGCTCACTTCGTTTGTGCGTCTGCCTCTGAAGCTCGTGATTGGTCAGCCCGTCCGCCAGCTTGCCGCTCTCCCCCGGGTAAAGACGGTTGGATCCATGATTCATTTTGCAATGAAGGGGGGGAAAAAAAAGAAGAGCGCATGTGAGAGAAGAAACACCCCGGACCACTGGGAAATTATACGGTGGAACGGCGTGGTGGATGTGGAATTAAACGGCATAATTAATCAAGCAAAAAAACAAGCACGTTGCTCATACATTTATTATTTGCATGTTTTCCACTTCAAGAGATGTAATAAGCAGATATACGTAGGGGCCGCTGATCTGTGTTACAGGCACCTGGAGGCCGGGATCCCATTTCTGACCACTGACCCAAAAAGCGCCAAGTGGGATCAGACCTGCTCAGCGCTTTTTTCTCTCCCGCACCGACTATCATCTCTGCACAATGCTCTCTGCCTCCAAAGTAATCTACACAACAAGCAGAACAAGTCCCACAGAATCACGTTGTTTTCTGCCCGTCCTTTAAATTAGGGTCTCGGCAAAATTGGGTTCACGACTCATCGTCTCTCTGTGGAACTGATCCGCATTACGGACCGCGTGCACTCGCCCTGATTAGGAAGGACTTGGCCATTTTCAGAAATTCAGTCTGGAAATATGCACAAAAAAATTAGGATGGGAAACAAACATATGAATGTATATTTTAGACTCTTATACAAAGATCTTCGCTGTAACAAAGCAACCACTCTGCACTTCCTTTTTTAATCACGAGATAATATCCAGGCATCGCAATGCTGCTCCGCATCCTGCCAATGCAAACAAGTGCAGCCCCGGAGTCAGCTGAGATGTCCTCAAATGTGTCACTGGCAACAGCACTTTGTAAACAATGCAATAACATGAGAATAAAAACCAATTACATAAAGTGGATGCTCCCAAAACACGGTTTGTCTCTACAGTTTGTGAAGGTTGGCAACAGTGATTCCTCTCGGGGTTTGCTGATAAATGCTAAATGCTGCTCCCAACCTCTCAGCAACAGTAACAGACCAATATTGCCTGTACAGGCTGCCTCCTGGCAATTTTTGTTGTGATCAAAATACCATAACCTTTATATTTTCATCAATAGTTGGTAAAGGGAAGGCTGGAATCTACCCACTGTTGCTATGTATGGTCTGCCATTTGCACCTAAAGTCTTGCTCCATAGTAAAAAGGCTTTCTGACGTGCCCATATGGGGTTTTATGTGTACTACATATATCGCAGCCATAATGAGGACACAGCATTCCGGCTAAAAAAATGTCATCTTCTTTCTGAAATGCAACAACGGCGTCAGATGGTGAGGTCAAACAGCCACCACTGATGGTGTCCAGTATACGTGAGGTCACTGACGCCTCGTCGTGTACAATTAGCTCTACTTTATAGCTGTAAGGTCAAATCTAGACATGCGATAGCACATAAAGGAGTCAAAAATAGATCTACAAAAAGTGCAACAGTTCTCAATATTACTATTTGATATGACAAAAAGCATTTAAAAAAAGCATTAAAATTTGTTTTGTTTTCTTTGTTGTACAATTAGAGCATCTTCCCTGTTCTCGTACACTGAATTACATCTTAGTCCAGTCTCAACCCCTTCTTACAGAGTAGCCTCACACATTGGTGTGCAATAATTCTTGATGAAACTAAAGACATCAAGAATGTATACATAGGTTTTTTGTTCTTATATAAAATCGCCTTTGTCCTTGCCCTCCACCTAAAAATGTGGTTTTCTTAAATAAAATGCAACAAATGACTGTTGAATTAAAACAAGCACATCCTCTTCTCGATAGCTTTTTAGACTTGTTTACTCTCATACGGATGCTAAACTTGGTCAAAAGCACACACCCTTGATATTCTTTAAACAAACTGGATTTGATCTCTTATTCTGTGTGTGCATTACCTTGTTCATCATCTCATAATCCCTCTGAATTAAACTGCAGGGGTCTTCTTCAGGGGCCCAATTTTGGCAATGAGCTTAAAGCTGCAAAAATAATGACGTTTATCAGTTAATATTAAAGGACTTGTCAAAATTCATGCGGATAGTCTTGGAATATGCGTCGACTAAAAACAGGGCACATAAAATGCCATCACACCTCTCCTGTCTTTACTGTTGACTGGAATACATTGCTGGCCCAATACAACACGTCCTAACAGGATATTTCATGAGTTTTCCCCACACGAATCAGAGCATAAGCTCCATCTTTCGCCGACACCACATGTACCTAAATCATCCTTTCCCCTTAAACAGAACCCCTTAAAAACATGGGCCTCTCACTAGCTGGTCAATGCGACTTGTTCCTGCAGCGCCGTCATCAATCGAGGTATCAATATGGAAATACCACCATGACCCAGACATTAATCAATTGGCTCCTCGGGGAGGGGAATGGAGGGCAGGGGGGCCCTAAAATCATCAATGAGACGGATCAGCACGTACTCTGACTCGGACAGTCCGTATTGATAAGAGCATTTCCACCTGTGGCGGCCGGAACTGAGAGACGGGCCGCATCTAAATTCAATACCCGCCACCGCAGCTGCGAGCTCGAAGCCAAGAAAGACACGCTTGAGCGGAGATACGTGCCTCGACTCATCATAAGAGCAGCCTCCTTGTCTCCATAGGCTATATATGTCCCCCTCCTCCTTTGTCTGTGCACAACTTATTTTTTCCCAGTTCCCCCAGTAAAGACACAGAGCGACAACGACTTCCAATTAACTTCTTTGTCTTCGTTCCGCGGCTTAATAGCACTTTCCCGCCTTATTCTCCCCCTCTCAGGACTTTATGAGCTCTTTTCCTCCTCTAACTTGGGTGGAGGAGAGGCTCCTGAGTGAGAAAGGCTATCGGATGCGTCTCTCACGCATTCATTTCACACTGAGTGCGGGATTAACGCGTCGGCTCACACGCTTCCAATCAATTCCGTCCGCGCGCTGCGCCGCTCTTCTTCGGCGGAAGGCCAGAATGGGACACGCCCGCCGCCTAGTGGTGAGCCGCGACATGTGCAAGGGAAGCCTGCCGTGTGGCTGCACGGCCCAAGTGTGAAGCTGAAAACACAACAAACACTGGAACTAAGATGTTGAGTAAATATTTAATGCCACAAAAAATAACCAGTTTGTGTTCACATCGATTTTACGGTTGACTCACAAGGATTTGTTTGATTATCATGGCTTGACTTTTAATGTATTTGAGTCTTCATGATTGCTCTACTTTTAATTGAGCTAAAACGTGTAATTCTAAAACTTTTCTGTTCACCTAATAAATATCCTGTATAATGGAAGGGGTATTTTTATATGGATCTGTCCACATACTGAAATTATGTCCTGTCCATGAGACATGTATACCTCCTAGACAGTTTTATTTAAAAAGCATTTTCAGAAATAAACTATTTAATTTTGAATTCATGAAGCAATCTGCAGTCTTCTTTTAATGTTCTCTGAGGTATGAAAACAGATTAAAAAACCAAAACCGTTTTTCATTTGCTGTATTTTTGAAAAAGAGTAATTATTTAAATTTTCGACTTTACACTCTCACCGTGAACAGAAAAAGTAATGGCAAACTTAATTTTAACACGGTAGTAAGTAAACGCACAAGACAGGACCACAAATCTTTAAAAGCAACTATAAATGGAGGCATAGATGGCTCTGTTTTGTTTACTTGGCAACATATTCCCATCATCAGCATATTTATGTAAACCAAGCTTCTTTGACAGTATTGACCATGCCTGAACGCGTCCTCCAATCAAATCCCACAGCATCTCTCCCTCATGACATACTGTAAAGGTTAGAGTTCAAGGGTCACGTGTCCTGTGTGCACACCGCTGTGCCCTTTTCATTCCCAATCCCACTTTTTTTTTCTTACTGTGCCAGAATGGAGAGAAGCACCACAAAGGTCATGGACATGGATTTCCTTTGGTTTGACTCCATGAAAAGGTCAGAGGAGGGCACCATGAAATGGCAGTGAGGCCTTCACGTCGCCCTCACAGGGACCGCAGTTGTTACACCAACCCTGAAATGGCAGGGGCTGAAAACATTCCAGGGACACACTCACCAGAACCAGGAAGGTTCCCCTGAGCTTCATGTGACCTCATCTTGTCCCTAATTGGCCTAAATGCCTGTTCAAAAGCGTGCACAGAGTACAGCAACAGTCTGGGCTAAATCACCATGTTTAAGGGAAAAGTTACTGCTCATTCCCCTCCTCCACCCTCAAATTAAATTACTCATAAATCACAAGGTTTGTCAAGATCTCATTCTTTCTGATGAATGTACCATAGCACAATAAAGTGCTCAGCAGTCTATAGAAAACATCTGGAACATCCAACCATGATGTAATGCCTCTCTTAAGGAACCTTGTGAGTTTAAGCGATTATGGAAAAACACAAACGTCTCCATTGTTTTACCTTTGTTATTGTGTTTTCACTTATAACCCTTTACTGTACAACATTCCTACTTTCACCCTGCGGCTTGAACACATGATAAAAGTTTAAAAAAAGACAAGAACAAGACCATTTACAAGATTTGATTTATTAACTATGATACAGATCACATAAGGCCTTGCTGTACGCACCGTTCCCGTTGAGACAAATTTCCATACATACATAGTTACACTAATGACTTTTTTTTCTTTTTTCTAGTATACAGTACTTCATTTTATTTTAATGTTTTCTCCCCATTGTTATTTTTTTTTATCTCTTAAATAGTGAGAGTGGTGGAGCCCCCTTCCTTGCTCAGGAAGAAATCATGCACTATACTGGGCGAGTCTCTCAATCGTTCACAAAGAAACTGGTTTTTAAAAAAAGCTTTGCATTTTTTTTTTTTTAATTAAAATAAAACATTAAAAAGAAACATTTTTCTATCACCACTGACTAAAGGGCAAAGTGTTAGACCCCCAACATACCAATAAACAACCATTTTTAATATAGTTTTGCTTGTATTTCACTTTAACTTAAACATTTGTCACCATTTTGGAGAAAAAGAAAAGAAAAAAGCAATGCAGCCACTTATTTTTAATAAACCAGTCACATTTTGAAGTCAATGTTCTTCTGTTCTGTCACTTTGCTTTTTTATTTCTCTCTCAACTGTTTTCCAGTCTTTGGCTGCCTCACAGTCAGCTTAGTATTAACACATTGATATACACAGAGAACGCCGCTGGCTGGCGTCCACACACAAGTACCAGTGGTCCTTCCTCCCTCCGTCTCCCAAATAAAGATCCCATTCACCCACTTCTGTCCATCTTCCCCAGCCTCTCCCCATCTGTCTCACACTTTCTGGAAGGTCAGTGTGTGTAATCCGGATGAACTAACAGGGTTGCACAGCGGGAACATAACTGCCAGGAGAACCACATTCCTCTCCTTCACGTCTGTTTGGATCACGTTGTCTGGCTGCCTGCCAATCACAGCCCGCTAGCACGTTAGCTCCAAACCGTCCATCCACCCGAACACACAATTAATTCCTGTATCCACCCAGTCATGGTAAATAGGTAGCCTAGGCTGACAAAAGCTCTTTTAAGGGTTCAGTGATTAGTAAAAATGACCATTTTTCTATCTTGTGGCCAGTCTGGACAGATGTGCGCAGTCAAACAGAAGTGAACCTCAGTGAGCATCTGCTTAAGCTTAACACGCATAAGTTCACTCATGATTGATAAAACTCATGCATTCATGTGTGCACAGACACGCGTCAAAAGCTGCTTATGTCGATGCTCAGTGGTTCTGCTCAGGCCCGGTCTCGCTGGGTTCTAAGGTAACAGCAGGGTGAGCTGAGGAATTCTGTGATGCTTCTCTCCAGTCATGCAGACTGATGAATGAACTGTCTGTTCAGGCTGCCGTCTCTCTCAGATCCAATCATCCCTCTTGGACAGGGAATGAGGGGGACTGGTGTTATGGCACCGGCAGCAGGGGGAGACTGGTATAGTGTTTACACTCTTCTGAAAAATACAGCGAGTGCCGTGGTCTCGAGCAGTGGCAACTACTTATTTCAGATGATAGAAAAGCATCCCGACCGTCAGATCTTACCAATTCTCGGCCTTGAGAGGCTACACGTGATGGCCTAAAGTTGCCCAAATCAAAAAATGTAGTATCCAAAAGTTAGGCTGTACTAATATCGGAAGATTTGAGAGCTCTAACAAAAATATAAACTAAGACAGAATTACTGCATGTCTGATCTACTGCGACGTAACCATTTCCTGGTTGCTCTGAAACAATGTAATCTCAATTTGTACCAGATTAAAAGCAGCTATTGGTCTCAGTTAATTTGAACTGGCACGATATTTTAAAAATAAAATAAACTTGACGGATCACCTCTGAGTGTTTGTGACATAGCAGAACAAAACAAGGAAAATGGTGCTACGCCCATGCAGTAAAGCAGGAAGCTATGGCCGCAATACACATTTCTTCCTCCAGATGTCAGTGGTGTGCTCCCAGTGGAGAGAGAAAGAGCGAGAGATACAAATAAAGTGAACTGTAGCTGTCATGTCGTGGCAGCACCGATTTTAAATGTGCCTCAAAGTGCTCAGGAAAGTGCTTTTTGAAAAAGGTCCTTACTGAGGAAAAACGCAAAGCCAACCCGCTTGTAAAACCACCAAAGCAGGAAACAAGTTACATGACAGGTGAGGGCCCAACCCTGGAGGAGCTGCACACACCGTCTATCCCAGGAAACCTTAGGTAACAGCAAAAAGGCTATGGATACATGCGCATACAGTCGTGCAAACACTCTTCTAATGATAGGTCTGGCTTGGTCTGAGCTTTTAGACTTTGTAGGATGAAAACTGGAGTTTAAAAATAACCATGAGGACACAGTAAATGTAGAAACAAGATTTGGGAGCAATAAAAATATAAATTTAAAGATGATGTATCGCTTAAAAAAAAAAAAATGGGTGAGACTGGGTGAACCCTGCCCAGAATACCAAGGGTGTGAGAGTTAGGCAATTATTAGCTCCATTTTGCAGCCTAGCTAATCCAGTCAGTTGAGTTTCTTTCCCATGGTTGGCATACTCCCCGGACTAAACCAAAATTAGTCTGCATCTCTGTGATGAGTTGACAGATAGGAATGTCTTCATTGGGAAGAACAGAACATCCTCTCAGGTAAGTAGTTTTAGCGCGCAGGTGAGCTAATCAAACGTGATCAGGACACATTGAACTCCTGTCTCGGAGAAGATCTCCGGGACAGGGTTGGTGGATCGGCCACCACACTGCCCAGCAGCCAGTGACACTCCCAACACTGTGAATCTTTTTCACGTCGTGTGTCTGTGTTTTAAGCAACCTCACAAAACAGAGTTTGTGTCCCCTAGACTGAGTCCCTCGCTGTCCCCAGACCGAGTCCCTTGCTGTCTTCACTGTGTGGAGATTCTCCATAAGGCAAGGAGGATGTGTCTAGCTGAAGTGAGACTAAAAGTTAAAGTGGCCATGAAGGAGAAATATCTTAATAATTCACAGGCTCTTCGATGTTTTCCATCCGTGGGTCCATTTTTCCAAAAGCAAAGCGGACTAAAATGTCCCCTTCTCTCCCAAAGATGTCAGTTTCTCCCTGTAGAAACTGCATCCCAAAGACTTGTCGACGTACTGTACTTATTTCATCTTTCATTTTCTCCAGACTTCTTCTTAAATCTCTCATTAATTGGTAGTCTTCTTTATTCCCTGTTTCCCTTGATGTCGTGTTCACAGTGTATGCTGTTCTGCAGGGGGGTGATGAGGGTGCAGGGAAGGTGGAAGCAGGACCGGGATGGGTGACTGAGGAAGGGGAGGTGGCGAGCGGGGTGGGGACTGGTGATGATGATGATGGTGCTGATGGTGTTGATGGTGAATGGGAGGCCCGTAATGTGGGATGACGGGAGGGGTGGCGGGGAGGACATAGGGAGCTGGGGACGGAGCTGGTGAGGACGAGTAGCCCCCGGTCATGCATGAGTAGGCGGAGGTTCCTCCACTGGAGAAGGTGGAGGTGGGCGAGCCAGGGAGGCCGTCGGCCAGAGGCTGATTGTAGAAGAAGTACATGCACTGGTGGATGAAGCTCTCGATGATTGTCTGGTATGTGCGGGTGGCGGTCAGGGCGTCCATGGTGGTGAAGTCTGGTCTCATCAGCGTTGGCCAGAAGCAGATTGACAGATTCTCGCTGGTCATCAGGTTTAACTTGTTGTTCTGACTCACCCTGAAGAACAAAACATAAGTGCATTTTTTTCCTACTGAAATGTACAGTAAAAATCTTCAAGGTATGTCTGGTTTTCTCAAAGTCTACCGATAAAATGTTGGTGCACACCTGTAACCAAGGTCAAGTTGTGAATACAAGATTAAAAGGGAGGGAGTTATATTGCATTGAAAAGGCAACCTTATCTCCTTATTGCCTTTCCTTAAGGTGTTACAAATAATGATTTGTAGACTGACTCATCATTCTTTGCATATGTCACCGTCATGTGAATATATTAAATGTTTTTCATTACACACAGGGGGAAAAAAGAGTTTCAATAAAAGCAACCCAACCATGACTCAGCCTGAGGAACACTGTCCTGTCACTCTTTTTGGTGACGTTACTGGCAGATCTCTGGACGACCCTGTGGTGTCGTCAGCATAGATGTCGCAGGCCGTCTCAATCACTCACTTGTTCAAGTGGCTGATGACATATTTGAAGACCTCGTAGTTGTCCTTAGGGAAGCGCCGTAGGATGTCCTTCATCGTCTGGAAGCGCTGTTCCCTATCGTTGATCTCTGAATGGAGGTGAGGGAAGAAAGGAGAATAGAGGAAAGAGTAAGGCAGCTGAAATGGGCCTGGGAGCAGAGAGAGTACAGGATTCAACAAAACAAGGATATGGTTTCAGTGACGGAAGACTTTAGCAGACGGAGACCGCACACATTCACATAAACCCATCATCCCGACCCACAACGCGCGCACACGTACACAGACGCACACACACTGGTTGTGCGAACCCCCAACGGCAGCAGCGAGTGAGTCACAAATGCTGACGTCACTGCCCGACTCGGTCCTGCCTGTGAATGTGAGCGAGCAGCCCTGAGAGCAGCAGATGTTCTCGACCACTAAACATGATTTACAGTCAATCGAAGTATCGTTTCACCTAAGTTGGGTCAGCGTGGATCAAAACCAGGCTTGGGGCAAAGACTAGCCATGGATTAAAACGCAGCTAACGCTAACGAAAGCTTCTCCGACGGGACGCCGCCGTCCTCTGAATATTTCCTCAACCTCCTTTCCCCTTTTTCGCCACCTCCCAGTTACAGAAATGTCAGCTGAATTGAATCGCTCTTCACACTTTTTCCTCTATTGTTGTGCAGACTGCTGGAGCGCTATCAGGTCTCTGTCATGGCTGAAGGCTCTCGCTGGGCCGTAAAAACGCAGCCTCGCACACATGCGGCGTTAGATGAGTGACAGCAGCCCCGCAGCCCTGCGAGCAAATCTCTCTGGCGCGATACTAAACTAAGCCATGTCTTAAATCTCTATTCTGGCAGATTACAGAAGACAAAGAGAAAGAGAGGGGCTGTAGGAAGCATGGGAGCACTCTCCTAGATCTAAAATATGGCTGTTTTCTCAGGACTTTACCCCAGCCTTGCTATGCTTAGTGCTGCTGCATCCCTCCATCATGTGCAATCATCCCCACATCCTCTTCCTGAGGCTTTACATATTCTCTCCTCTGTCCACATTTCCTCTTCTCCCTGGCTCATGGCCAAGGACGGCAAATCCAATTTTCCCCATGGATTTGGACTGCTTGAGTTTTGCATGGTTAAAGAAAAGTTACAATAAAAGGAAATGGGATTTCAGGCAAAATCCAGCACATCCCCTCCCCTCTACCCCCGGACACCCTCAGACAACAGCGGGGACTTACTGAAAGCCTCCACCAGCTCTCCCTGCATGTTGTATGGCACCAAAGGCTCGGGTAGCTCGGAGAAGAAGGCCTTCATGGCTCCAGCCACTGTGTTCATGGTAAAGTCCTTCTCCACCAGGTCCAAATTGTGATCTGTTGAAAACATGTTCAGGCAAAGAGAAGGCTGTTAAAGACTGAAATCAAGAACGATGCAAGGGCACATTCTACCTGGGGGATTCATTACTGAAGACATGTTCTCTTGTATTTTTGCACCATGTTGATTTTTCTGGATAAATAAACCGACAAAAACGAGGAGAAAGTTCACGTAGCGCAACAGTGACACTGTCTTCAAAGCAGCAACGGGCTCCAGGGACAACCGTTTTATAACTTTCACCTGCTGTTGGGTCCAAAACTAAAAAAAATAGGCCAGAAATCACCAAACAGCAAACCTGTCATCAAGGACAAGCTGCTGAAATTTAGGTCAGGATCCACAGTTCAGCAGATTTTCTTAAATCATCAGGCTCCAAGAGGCTGCTGGCCAAGCAGAAAATTCCTGATCCAGATGCAGACACTTAAAGTTCTTCGGTTGGGTGTTCCTCTGGGCACTGATCTTAATTGAGTTACTGAAAATTAAAGGCCAAAAAAGTCCTGATCAGAAACTTATGTGAACTGAAAAAAACCAGCAGATTTACGTTTATTATTATTACTTAAAATTGGCCGTGTAATGGGATAATCACCTTCAGAACCGGGTTGTTTTTAAAGACAGTGCATTTACAATTTTGTTATTGCAAAATTAAACCAAATCATTGGCTAATTTGGTAAAAGCAGAACAGACACACTGAAAGTTCATTTAAATAAACAGTTCAGGCACCAAAACTGCTGAAATGTAGCTTTTATATCCGAGAAGCTTGATATTAAAAAAGAAAGAGGCCATCGTGCCAGACTCGTGACTTTTTAATTGAAAAACTTGGGGAAAAATGAGTTGAAAGGATCCGGATCTTTCATTTTAACTTTTCAACTGAGATGATCCTCTTGATGCTGTCCTTTCCTAGAAGGAGCGAGTGGAATCTGTAGTGAGCTGATTAAATGTCATCCTCAGTATGGCTGTGAGACATCCGTGCTGTAGTTTGGAGTGTAATTGTCTTGTCCCATCGGCCTCGGGCTCTGAATGATTCAATGTGGGTTTCAACTCTGATTACCTGTGTTGGATTTTAACCTCAACCAGGCGTTGATGCCCACGCGCACACACACACACTCACAGTCCATCTTGCTCCACTATCCATCTTGGCAGCGACATGCTTCATTAACCAAACCAATCTCGAGGTAATTAACTGCCTACACCAAAGACACACGCGTGGCGACATACATCGAACGCGCTCCTGCGGTACGTGCACAAGTGTGCAGGAGCAGGTAGAAGATTGAGGAGGTAGCTCTGCAGTCTAAAAAGAAGCCAAGGGTAAGTCCTGCATTAGAATTAATGCCCCCAGGTTAATTAAGTGGACCCAGATTTATTATAAATAGAGCCCAACATGCACACAAATAGGGCCGGCTGAAGGTACTGAACTCATGTAGGAATAACAGAGGAATCGGTCACAGAAATGTGAAGGTGAGGTGTTTTCCCCTAAAAACAGGTGTGCCTTGCCAGCACTTTCTTAGAATTAAGAAATATTGGGTGAAGGCTGCAGAGCTTGATTGTTGCTGATTTCCCAAACACACTCAGCAGCTGCAGTTTCTGGTTTGTGATTGGAGACTCTTTGTTCCCAAGGCGATTCTGATTCTTGGCAGATAAGTTCCAGGGACTAAAGTTAAAGATACTGGTGGGGAAAACAGCTGAAGCTCAAAAAGAGAGGCAACCTTGTTCAAACTGCCGCTGCATGCTCTCCATCTCTGCCTTGTTTCCGCTGACCCTGTAGATTCCCTCTGTGTTCAACCCTGTTGGTGAGGGAGGCAAAAGGAACATCATTAGCTCAGCGTTATTTCTATGGGTTTTATTTGTTAGCAGTATTTACATTAGCTAGTGAATAACCTCAATGTATCCCCACTGTGTAACATCTTGTGGTCCAGATGCACTCAAAAGCACCAAAAGGCTGAAAACCATCTAATGGCTTCTCCCAGTGTCCCACTGCATCTCAACACACTATTAGCACTATTTATTAAACTCATAAAGCACTCCTACAGGCCCACTTACAGCCCACTGGTGCATTGTGACAGTCCAAGCACCACACACTTTGAAATGAATCAGAGAACAGCAAATTACTTTTTTCCCCCCACATAACTTCAGGATATGTATTTAAGGATTTGCAACTTTTTTAAGGTCAGTCAAATTTAACCCCTGGACAGATTAAACATTATTTTTAACTACAATAATTAAAAAAAGAAATATATGTTTTGCAAATGTGAAAGCAAAACTTCTGGTAATAATGAATAATCCAAATGGGGAACTTTTTGTTTGGTTGCCATATTTGCTCACACAATTCATCTGAACTTTATGTGATTTAATTTCATCTAAACACAAACAGATAAGGTTCTGACCCCCACCCTCTCAGCCCATCCACACTTTGGTGGTGAGATGGGAAGACGGAGATCAATCCAGGGGGAGTGAGGGAGATAGGGAGTGGCAGAAAAATAAGGCGAGATTAGAGAGAGTGAGGGAGGAAATGAGAGCGCTCTCAGTCTAGGCATAGCCCGCATTGATCGCCTCCTACCAATCAATTATCCACAAAAGCTTTTCTCGCCAGATGCTAGCAACACAGGGATGGTGCAGCGATAGGGAGAAGGCACCGGTGCGGGAGTGGTGGGGAGAGATGGTGAGAGAGGGTGTGTGAGATAGGGGCAAAATAGGACAATCATCCAAGTATGAGGGAAAATAGAGGAAAGGAAAGCAACGACACACTGGTGAAAGTGAAAAGAAGAGAGTGACTAAGATAAGGAAGGTTATCTAGAACAGGAGGTCTGATTGGAAAAAAAACCCCACAAAAGATGGAAGCAACATATAAAGAATGGAGTAAGAGCCCAATAACACATAAGACATAGACAGCATTTAAGAAATGGAATTGCTTTAAAAATTACCAAGCCTAAGCTAATAAAAATAGGTTAGAATAAAAAATTAAGTTATGTGTATTTTAAGTATCTATATGGGACATATATTGAATACTAAAAATCATTCACAGTTGCCTCCTCTTCCATAAGTGCAACCGCCACATTGAGAGGAGATATCACACATCATTGTGGATTGACTGATTATGTGGATTGAAAGTTTTTTACAACAAAAAACTGGAAATAACCATGTCCAGCAACATAATTACAGTCCAAAACACAGAAGCATGCGGTGACTGTAATGTGGAGTTGTACTACATAAAATAGGGTTTTCAGAATGAATTCTCACAGTATAGCTCATGCTAAATCTGATTTGTTATGAAAAATGGAAAAGAGAAGGATGTAGGTCAGATCTTCAGGTCAGCCTCACAATGTCAGTCATTATCAGCTCAGACAGTGATCAACATAACGCTGGCATTGTTCCGCAATTTCCTGTAAGTGCTTTTACAGAAAGAGATTCTCGCCAGCGATAGAGATTGAGGGAGGCCTGACTTACAGCAACTAAAATCAAACCTCAATGACACATTGTGAACCATTTCCGCTTCCATCCATGCTGACTTTCTGCTGGCCTCCGCTACACGTGTTCATATAATAAACTGTTCCTTATAAGAGCATTTGCACCCAAAACAAAAAAAAGCTACATTAATTTGATATTGATTGGACAAAGAAAGTAATGGAGTGAATATTAGCCGTTGTGACCAAACCCCCCTCCCTCAACAGGAAGAGCAAATGTAAACACAGGGAGAGAAAAGGAAGAATGCGTAGCATGAGGGGGAAGAGTGAGAGGGCAACGACAGGAACGGGAGAGGTAGAAATATAGGTGACCAAGAAGAAAGACAGGAATGAAACCTGACAAGTGAAGGTAGAGAGGCTAAATGCATCCCTACACTGGCACAGAAGAGGACAAACCGAAGATCTCAGGTGGGAAACACTCAGCATCTATGTGCGCTATACCGTTTTTCTCATTCGTGTAGAAGCAACAATAAATACGGCAGGCGATGTCTGAGCGGAGAGGCGCTGTATCTAGCATGGTGTTTGTTGTCCACAGCTCTCCCCTATCCTCCAACAGGGAGGAAAACACTCGGTGTCTTGTGTTTGCCGTCATCCTCAGAGTCAGAGAGATTACAGTGGAATGATCGGGCATGTTGGGAAGAAAGCGATAAGCTCACACACTACCGAGGACCTGCTCAACAAAGTATGTCAGGAATGTGTTTATTGAATATTAAATGACTTTATAAACCTTCCTAAGAGAGAATTCCTATTCAACCTATTCAATAAATATTCAAGGTAGAAATAACACTTTCTGTGACATTCTATTTCACTACATATTAAACAGCCAGTCTGCTGGTGACAAAGTAAAAAAAAAAGGTGGAGGGAAAGAATGGTGTGTGGCTCACATGATGTGCCAAACCTGTGCAATAAACACACTGTGTGGCATAAAATAATGTCATTTTGTTTTGGAAGGTGTTGCTGGAGCTCAACCAGACACTACCGTTTATCACACACAGCGCAAGAGGCACAATAGAAAGCAAAACCGGACAGAAGACACAAAAGCTGTGATTTCAGGACCAGAGAACAGCCTTGGTGGCAAAAGACCAGAGTATGCAATGATTCCGCCGAGGAAGAGGATTAAGATAATGGAGAAATGCAAGGAAAAAGGAGAGATTAAAGCAGGTAGGTAGAGGCTGAATGGATCCACTGAAGTCACTTTAAAACTAAGTTAACCCTTGAATGACTGAAGTCCGTCTGTGCTGCTCCACACTTTGCAGCACAAAGCGGCGGTCACGTAGCTTCTTACCTGTTGTTTCAATGAAACGGATGCACTTCTCAATAAAGACTGGGATGGGCCTCTCAGGAGAAACCACCGATGACAGCGGCATGCCAAAGTAGTTGCTTTCAATTGGCTTGGAGATGGAATGCCTGGGTTTGGAGCGTGGTTTCTAGGAAACAAATATTGATTGTTGAAAACCCTGCTCATGTTGGAACTCTCAAGGCATAATTCTCGAAAACACTTAACATAGTAGGATAATACCAAACATACAGATCATGTTTCTGCATAGACAGATACAGTAGAAAACTCAAAAAACACCCACCCGGACATTCCTTCAAACCTCGAACTGATAGTCATTCATTCCTGCCTTTATTTACCGGCAACTCTATTCCGTGCAAAGCCAGATACACATCAGCTCTTTTGTCACTCCAGCCTTGTCATGTCTTTCTTTGTAATCTGCAGTTCTTCTTTCTCTACGAGACTCCAGCTCTCAAACAAATCAAACTCTATTACACGTAGTTTAATTACACTCCCTCTCCTTCTTCTCTTTTAAACAGATCTATAACGCACTCCGGCACTGCTCCTTGCATGGCAGAGGTAGCGAGAGTAATTGTACGGCACTTTAATAGCGTTCATCGGGGCTGCTGTGAATGGCCCCCGAGGCCTGGATCTCGAGTAAGGCGTCGAGACCCCCCCCGAGGCTCTTCCCTGGCAGGCGGGGTGGTGAAGCAGGGATGTATGGTTGGCTGGGCACATACACCACAGCCCTGACAGACAGACGCAAGGAAGCAGCAGAGGATGCTCATTAGAGAGGAGCCCGGCGAGGCCTCTGCTCCAGATATCGGGCTCGCTGCACTTCAAACATTTTCAATACCACAAATACACACTTACTCACAGGGGCACACTGAAACACTAATTAAGAGAAGATCAGCAAAGAATCACCTGGACCTTTTCTGCACCACCTGCCATTTGAACAGTTAGTGAATTGAATCAAGTGTTCTTCTACACTGAGTTTAATTTGACTCAAAAGGTCTTAAGTGGGTTTTTTTTTGTTGAATATGATCAATATATCTGCAGGCTGCCATTTAGCCTTTACAGATGAAAAGACTACGGTCATGCAAGAAAGGAGGAAACTGCACAATTTTTCTTAAACTGTATTTTAAACTGCTCATGACCCATATCTAAAGACAATTTTCATTCAATGTCTAAATATCTTATGACCTATTCCCGAGTCTAATCTATTAAAAGGCTTTTTAAATACAGACATAGCTGTTGACATAGATTAGCCATCATTCAAGCTCTTCTGTCGAGGGTGTTTTCAAAATAAACTCCGTCTGTCAACTCAACTGTCAGGAAAATAAAATGTCAAAGATAACTCCACAATGTTGACTGGCATACTGGGGAAACTGTCTCAGGCGAACAGGCTACTTTAAATCATTTCCCTACCAGGTCAGTAACTTTTGCCCGCTTATCTGTAACATAAGCCAAGTCCTAACTGGAATTCCTTAACTTATCACTGCCTCCTACGCTCTCCCCTGTAATGTTCCGCAATGAGGAACTAAACCTGGGGTTATTTTGCACATAAACAGAAAGTGTGTATTCAGGCATTAGCATGTGTACACAAGAGCCACGACAAGCCAAACTGAACAAAGGGAGAAATAATAAACAGTCACTGTTGTAGCAGAGACATGGTGCGTCATGACTCAATGTCAGACTGGGCTTTGCAGATTCCAGCTGCACATCATAATTTATGTCCAAGCACAGGGACTGCTGTCGCGTCTGTGCCCTATCGTAGCATTGCAGACAACAACATGGAGCACTTTTCACTTGTTTCTCATCCCGCAGTTTTGCCTCCTGGCCAGCCCTTTAATTGTTACGCGAGTGGGGATATGGGGCCAGCCCTGAGAAGATAAGTGACCTCTGCTAATAAAGAGGAACAAAACATCTTTAACAACAACATACACCATGGGGAGCATTTACATGCTGAAAATGGCATAACGCAAAGCCAAACACACACACACACAAAAAAAATTAGTCTATTGTCGTCTTATTTCTCTTTGGCTCATTTTCTTTCTGCGGCTGAGTGGAATTAGAAGCACATTCTTCTTGAGGGTAGAAAAAAGCTTTGGCGAGGAGAAGGGAAATGTTTCGGGCTGAGGGATGGTTGGCTGGGCAGAGACGCAGTTGATCGCTGCCTGGGGTAAGGTGTGTAGTAAAAAAAAAGAGATAAGAGCCTGGTCTCAATTATTTTTACTTATTACATGACTCAAATTTGTATAATGGCCCCTGAGGCTCCAACAAGGGAAAAAGGTGTTTACGCTGCAGATATCCACACCTTCGTCCTAAACTTAAGTGGAATTCTGAGGTTGTATTAACCCTGACGAGCCTGTAACAGAAGCATATCCCGATGCTACATCATTAAGTGAGCACATAAAGACAAACACTCAATAAGCAGTTTGACTGCTTGGTTCATTACAAATCTGTGTGATTCAAAACCTCTTGTAGGAGTTACTGAAGCAGGCATACTTGCTACCCCCCCTTAAATTTGCAAATCATCCCAACAGCTGGTGCCTCATTCCAAACTTTGTAAAGGACAAATGGCAAGGAGCATATTGACATGATGAGACAACAGACTTTACAGATAAATAAATCTAAGTGTGGAAGGTCAAAAATATCGTCATAACATCTGAGACATAACAGAAATGAACAGATTGGGGGGGAGGGGGGAGCTGAGGAAGGAAATGTAGAATGTGTTTTAAAAACTTGAATTACTACCTTGTGTTTAACCACACTTGTGTCATTCTGGACGTGAGGGTAATGCTACAGCGTGACTGTTGCACATCACGTCATTCAAAGAGCTTTTTTAAACATAGTACACATTAAAATAGAGTTTACAGTGTCATGCATACACATTAATGTTCCTGGCATCTTTGTACACAGAGCAGAGGATCTAATAACCCAGCCCTTCCAAAATTAGTGCTAATTTGTGTTTAAATTTGAAGTTACAATGCAAAATTGAGATCTGCATAACAGGAATGGAGGAAAATAATCACCATCAAAGGATTGCTAGTATTTGGTTATGCTGGTTTTTCTATTTATAAAGCATTCAGCTATACCTGTGACATCACTCATATTAAAAAAACAAAACAAAAAAAACTCACCTTTGTATTTCTCCGCAGGCTCTTAAGGATATTTCTCCTTTTGGGGTCCTCATTTTCCTCGATTGAACTGTCCTTTTGGGCTCCTCCCTCATCCTGGCTGGCTTTTGGTGGGCCTCCCATTTCATCATCGCTGCCGATGGAGAAGCTCGTCCTAAAGCTGCTGAACTTCCCGAGCCGTTTGGATCGGTCTCTGTAAAGTTTAGGCTTCACCCCAATGGCAGACAACTTTCTCCTCCGTTCCAGTGAGCTGCTGTCAGCCTCACTGTCTGAACCATTTCCTCCCGCGCTCCCATTGGCGTGACCTTTGCTTGCATTACGAATGGTGATTATCTTGCCCTGTGTGCTGTCATGAGGGACAGAGTAGATATTTTCCTCTTCAGTAAGTCGAGGTTTGCTCACAGCATCCATGGGCTCTGCGTAGTCTGAGGGGTCATAGCCACCATCACTACCTGGTGCCCAAGTGACAGCTTGCGGCAAAGAGCGGCGGTTGGTGCCACCCTGCTGGTCCATATAGGTGTTAAGGTGTACCTTCAGAACAGGCTTGGGCTTCACTTGTGGTGGAACCTTATTGTTCAACTTGCTTTCAAAGGTACTAAGCTCAGAAATGACAGACAAGGTGTCACTTGAATCCAGGTCTTGTGGCTTAAAGGTTACCAGGGGACTACTCAGACTGCTGTCCTCTCTGTAACTATGGTAAGGTGGTGATGGGTCTATATCATCCTCTGAGTCCAAACAAATGTTGACTGGACTTGGAGAGCCACAGCGAGAGCTGATGCTCTCATTATTACACGCCTCTGCAACATTGTCATACATGTGCGTCGCTTCAACAATTGTGCGCTTCTCTACCACCTCTTTGAGAAAAGGCTGGAAAAGGTCCATTTTGTGAAGCCCACCTACGACCCCACCATGTCCACATATGACTGTGTTAAATCTGGCCTCTATTTCATGTGCCAGATCTTCTCCCTGACTAAGCTGCTCCTTAGCTGAATCCGAGTCTGACAGTTCCATCTGACTTTCCCCCACTGCTACCAACTGGATTGGGATAATGTCTTGGACCTCACAAAGAAAAGCACATAATGTCTCCATAGAGGCTTTTCGACGAGCAGAATACACCAGAATGAAGCCATGGACCAGTTTGGTCTTGCGGAGGGCGAAGGAAGAATGGAATGACAGCACTGAAAGGTCAATATTTTGCTTCTGGCCTCCTATTGTTAGATCTAAGAAAACAGATGTGCCACTGCTGAGGCTGGACGCAGGGCGGCAATATTGGGGTAGCAGAAAAGGAGCAAGAAGCTGGTCTAAATCATATGTGTCTCCACACATTAGGCACATGACAATCCTTAGGTCTGCCTCTAGAATTTGCTGGGATTGAGAGTCTCTGAAGGCGGAGGAAGTAGAGTGCAAGGGAGGAGAGCTGGTCCCTATGCTTCTCTTCGACTCCAAGAGGCCCTTTAGCATGGCATTGATCTGCTTTTCATTCACATTGCGCCCATAACCCATACCTGGAGATGCAGGGTCTAAGTAAACACACTGCAGCTTTGCAGCCACCTGCAGCCCTTGTTGGATAAGAGTCTGAGCCGTCTCTCCCCCAATATCACCTATGGACCCCACACCCCTCTTAGTGACCAATAGTAGAGACAATGGGAGTTGGGCTAAGCTGCTTTCCCTTTCCCTCCTGCTAATTGTTGATTCCCTGAGCTTCTCTAAACTCTCAACAACGTAGGAGAGGGATTCTTTTGAGTTGTACAGACATAAGCAACCATGAGGTGCAAAGGTTGGTGTCTGGAAAGAATTGACTGGCAGACGCACATTTCCCTCTATTGGGCGTAGAGCTAACTCATATATTTTGCCGTCCAACACGTATCGGTCATCACTAGAACACAAGGCTCTTATCTCATTTGCCATCTCTCTCGCAAGCCCATCTTTTCCTAAAATGACAATATTTATCCGCTCAGCCCTCCCACCTTCTGTTCGCGAGCTTTCTGACGATGAATAGCGTGTAGGGAATCTCGAAGCCAGTATCTGTTCAATCTTGCTGTCAACACAGTGGGGGCTGTTGGGACAGGTGTCCTTTGTAGGGTGGTAAACAAAGTGGATATGTTTGAGTACTAGAGCATCCCTCTCTGCCTGCAGCTTCTGAAGGGCTTTAAACCTTTGCTCCTCACCCAACAACTCCTGAATGGCTCCCATTTTCTCTTTGCTTGGTTTTGCATCTACTTCTAGTTCATAGAAGAGTTCAGAGTATTCAAGAAGCAGCTCCTGAAAGTCTTCTTTGGCTCGGTCAATGATTTCTTTCTGGTGTTTGTTGTAGATATCCAAATACTCTGCCTCTTCCAGCCACTGGTAGAACTCTTCATTCATGATGAAGCTTCGGGCCTCTTCCCAAGGCTTCCCAGGGGTGATGAAAGGTGAGACACTTAGCTTTTCCTTGAGTTCCCACCTCATCTCAGCCCGTTTGCGGTCATTCCTCAACTGTTCTAGGTGTGTCTCGTAGATCATCTCAGCTGGGGGTGTCTCCAAGAGGTCCTGGGGGATTCGATCATCTTCCATGTTATCGATGTGCGGTGTGATCTCCCAAGGGGTGTCATCGAGCACTACAAACCACTGACAGAAATCTCTTTTTGTCTCCAAGACTTTCTGAACTCCAGACCAGCTGAGGTGGTCAATCTCATCTAATTCAGGTAAAAGTACAGACAGAACCTGTGGCAGTTTACTTAGATAGGCCTTCCTACGTTTTTCTATATGCTCTTGTTTTAGTCTATGCACATGCTGCTGGAAGAGCTTCTTGGCTTTAGGCGTCCCCTCGAGGAAGACATAGCCCTTGTATTCAGGGGCAGACTTCATTCTGTGACTGACAGCGGGCCATGTCTCATTGTGGTTCTTCACAATTCTGTTAACTAGCCATTCGTAACGATCTTTGGCTGTGGCAATCTGCTGACTCTGCTGTTTCAGCGCCTCAAAGTACGGGATGATTTTGGGCTTTCCCCTACTCTTGTCTATTAGCTGAACCAATGTAAGAAAAGCTAGTTCAACATTGACATTGGAGCGTGCCGATGTCTCTACCACCTGTAGATTCTTCTTTGTTAGGGCAAAGGTGTGCGAGTCTTTTATATAGCGCTCAACTCCTTCATCGCATTTGCTGAGAACCACCACCACGGGTTTCTTCGTTTTAGCTAACTGGTTGTACAGGTTGGTAACAAACTTCATTTGATCCTCAAAGCTACGGTTCATGCCCCTGCTTACATCTATACACAGTAAGAAGCCATCAACCATTAACTTCCCCTCAGGCATCTGTTTCTGCTCAAAGTCCTGTTCGAGTCCCAGTTGATCCGTGCAAAAGTACATGAGCTTCTCGGCCGAAGCCAACTTGGTGGAAGCTGCCCTCTTGATGTAAGGCTGCAATGCCGTGCTTCGATGTGGTTGGAATGTCTGATCATCAATAAATTCAGTCTGTTCCACCACATTTATACGGCATTCCTGCCCCTCCTCTGTGGTCCGCCCAGCCTCGCCCCAGAAGAGAAAGTGGTCATTGTTCACCACACGGCCTCCAAAGTCACTAGTACTAAGAACAGAGGTGTGGTCAAGGTAGAAGTCGTCCGCGCTTGGTCGGACAAAGCGGTTACACAGGCAGGACTTGCCCACACCACACTGGCCTTTTTCCTTCTCTGTGCCGGACAGCCCAACCACGACCAGGTTGTAGGTGGGCGCCCGGACATCTTGCTTTTTGGCCATCATCATCGCTGGCGGAGCATCATTCTGCCTTGTTGGCTGCTTGCTCTATGGAGAGAATATTCCCAAGGAAGAAGGGCTTCTGCACAAGAGGAGCTCACTGTGCTGGGGTCTTGCACTGCGGAAGAGAGGGTAAGGGATAGAGGGCATTAGTAATGCAGAGGTATAACAGCTTCCCGCTAACAGGCTTATGATTTAAGAATATCATTATGCTTCTAATCTAAATCTAAACTGTTAATGATGTTTAATCTAATCTGTGATCCTATTTCTCTGCTTAGTGTTTCCTGAAACGATTGAGGTCAATGGAAAAGCTGCTGAAATGTGTACAGTATTTAACCCAGCTATGGTTCAGTTAACTGTATCTTTTTTCCCTCCAAAGAATTGAATACATTAATGTTTTATACTAATGGGGAGCGCTAAGAGTGGTGTCTGCCTTTAGCATCTATCCCAATGGCCACTGTGGTACGGTATAATGCATGTTTCCGATTGTGGTGGGTTAGCTCACTGCCGGCAGCGTTGGAAGCACGACGTGCGTGATTTTGTTACTGCAAAAACAGACATGGAGCTATGCCCGCTGCACTTTGAACTAAAGACAAACATACCGAGATAAAAAAGAAAGTTTTCCCAGAGTTAAGTTACTAATTGGCCAACTAGGGAAAGCCATTCGCATTTTAAAGGGCTGCAGTGACTGTTGGCTCACCAGTGCTGATTAAATAAAACATGTTCCTTGCCCAGCTTGGTGCAAGTAGATCAAAGATAACTGATCCATTATGAGTTATTTGTCAACATATCTAATTCAGTGAATGCAAGAAATGTGCAGAGTAGTGTCTAGGTGGTATATCTAAAATACCTCAACTAACCATAACGACTAATATGACTTGATCATAGGAACATCAGATTTTAAAATGAGCAAACAAGGAAAAAAATATGTCTTCTCAGACAGGCAGAACACACACTTGGAGTGTCTTCAACCCCCTCAATGCTACAACTGAGATAATAATGCAGTAAAACAGTCATTAAATCCTCAATTAAATGAGTGGCTGTTTGATAAGGCGCACACTGCTCTTGACTCGGGTTTGTCAGAGAGCATAGCCTGTGAATAAACACAAAGTTGAATTTTAAAGACCGGCAGTTCCGCACCAGAGGGGAAAGCCATAAAAAGGAAGGAGGAAGAGAAGGAAACACACTTCTAAGGAAAACAGCGAAGATGTAAAGAAGCCTCACACCTGCAGCTGCTAGTCTGACTTCTATTTCAGAGTTTTATTAAAAAAGCAGTGGCTATTATTCCAAGTGAAGTCCTACAGTTAAGACAAACCTTTAAAACAAAGCAATTCACCTGGTATATTAACCTTAGCAAACTAAACAAGGTCTCCTGATTTGATTTTGGAGTGGAATAAAAGATCCGAGGATGGATGTAACAAACAAAATATCTATTTGTTTTTTGGGTAAGTTACTCCTATTCACAGCAAACGCATGCAGGCACGACTTTGTGGGTTGAAATGAAACTGGAAATTGAAGAAAAACTATTGGTATATACTAAAGAGACAGTAAGTTATGTGCATTTCTAATGGTATCACATTCACAGTGCAATGCGGGTACCTTCAGCTGGATAACACATCACCTGCTACTTCTCAATATGACCCGCTGGCAAGTATTGAGCATAGTAATGCCCATTTTATACTGTATTTTATTTCCACATGATTATTTTAATTGTCCTTTTTTGTGACCGGCCAATTACAGCGAGAACAAGTTAAACAGTTATCAGAGTACAGCTGCTAACAAATACTTCAATTTTAAATGTTTGTGCCTGCTATTTTTATGAAAGGTAAAAACCTCATGTTCAAGCAAAATCATATTTAGTTGTGAGTGCGCATGAAAGCTTGTGGTTTCTTACACTACATGACATCATACTTGTGGTTCCATGTGTGAAATGGGAGGTGTTTGTGAGTGCTTGTTTTGTAGGGGTGTCTGGATTAAAAAAGGCAACCACTCCTAAGGATTCTATAGACCTGGAGGCTATCCAGACTCGATGCATACAGATGCACTTGCCAACATCTGCTTTACTGACCCCACCTTCCCCCGAATGTAGTATAGTTTCTCAGCTAGTTACTTGAATCTTTTGTTCACACAATAAAAAAAATTATAGGATTTTTTTTTTTTTTAATGGATCCTAAATGGGAGGAAAAGAAAGGGAGAAAGAAGTAGAAGATAACCTATTACCTTGAGGTGATAAGTTTGCACGGGTGGAGAGGATGAGAACAGACAAGAATGAGCTGGGGGAAGGGGAAAGAGGTCAGCGGACCGGGTCATGTGAGCTGCACACTGGAATCCTCCAGTGCAGAGGGGCTAGGGTGTGGCATGGATTGGATGAGTTAAGTCATGGTCTGAACATGAACACAGCCATCTCTGAAACATTATCCTCCCAATCTATTGTAATTGGACTATTTGCCAGCACTGAAAACATTCACGGGGCAAAAAAATGATCATTAATGTTAAAAGCAGTACACATCTACAATTGTTGAGTGTAATGAAGCACATGCATCAAAGTCGAGTATGAGGAGAGATCGTGTAGACTCCTCGGGGTGGATACATTCTTTTCGTTGCAAGTTTGGCTAAGCAGCATCACCGAGGGTGAAGTAATTGTTAGTCAGGCAAGTTTCAGTGCAAAAAAGGATGAGATTAGATGAATTCCATTCAGATGAAGATGAAGATTAGATGAATTCCATTCATCTAATCTCCATTTCGATTTCTAATCGTTCTGCAAGACCGAGTTAAACTGTTGGATTTTTCTTGAATTCAATGTGGCTTATATGTCCAACAGGAAAAGAAAGAGAAAGGAGACGGTGCGCTTGTATGGTTTCCCAGCAAGCCCTCCGGTTGTACAGTATTACACACTCAGGAAGGCTGGGAGCAGACCGAAACAAAGGTCATGAAATAGTCATGAGGCAGTGCGATGGCAGCGATTATGATGACAAAGATGCAGCAGGGAAACCGTCGTCCTCTCTTTTATTCGCCGAAAAGTGAGAATGACGGACCAATCCAATCCTCTCTTTGACCAACACCTTCTTTTATTTTCTTTGTCTGCACGATTAAGACTTGTGCTTCTATCCAGCTCCGCCTTTATTTTCGGTCTGGTGTTCTCAGCGCCGACATTATCCACATCGTACAGATATTCTCCCTCAGATTTGAACTCTTCTGTCTCCATCGCTCTCTCCGTCAAACGCTTCCCCTCCCTTCTCTGGAGACTTGTCGTCCATTAGAAAGAAAGTAGGGTTGTGGACAGAGAATGGGGCTGTAGGAGGGTGGGGCACTACTTAGGCTGTTAACAGTGCTCAGACAGGCTAATACATACGACGACCAAAAGGCAGACGGCTCAAATGTACAGCGCACTATCGTCGTTGCACAGCCTCGAAAGTTAAATAATTACTCCCAAATGTAAATGTAGGATAATCTGCCTCGACATGCTACATTTAACACAGTTCAGTACAAATTGTTCCATGGTGCAACACTCTCAGTGTCATTTATCTCTCTCCATACATGCGATGCATCCATCTATCATTTACAAAAGAGCGGGAAAGGTAGATGGAAGAGTGGGGAAATGTGTGCACACGCCAACCAAAAGCACAAACACTCGCAATCACATTCCCGCTAATGCATTTCACATCTGGTCACATGGACGCACAGAGCAAACCGCAGCAGAAAATCCAACAGCAACACGTTATTCCGACCAGAAAGCACTTACGTTTACCCGCAAATGTCTGCACATCCTGAATCTACTGAGTGGTCTTATGAACATATTACACTGCAACATAAACATTTCATCCCAAAGGCTCATGTCATATTCAGGTCCTGATCCTGGAGAACTGCAGGGATTATGGGTAGTGGATTAGCTGCGGCTATTTTCATCTTTCCATTTGTAGGATCACAAGCCATGTCATGATTAGAGTAGGGCGATATAACCGCATCTGAGGACTAAACATACAGATAAACATATAAATGTGCATGGAATTATGCAGAAACTTATCTGACCTCAGGTCAGTTGTGTACTAGAATCTTGAGCAAGTTTAACTGCAGCAAATACATTATGTAGGCAGACTAGAAGCTATACGTTGGCTTCGACTTCCTCTCTGTGCCTGGCATTGCAGAGATAGAGCAGTCAGACACCCTGAGGACAGCGGTGGACAGGGGGAGGAAGGATGCAGGATAAGAGCAGAAAAAAAGAGAAGAAGAGGAAGACTATAAGCAAACACGTTATCAACAGTTAAGAATGCAGGGTGGCAGGGAATGAGACAGGAGCGAGAGGGCAGGAAATGATATACGCAGATTCTGTTCTAACAGTCAAAATTATAAATTCTAAAGGCGGAGATGGAGAAAAGTTCAACCCAGATAAAGAAAGGCGCGTGAAACAGGGATGACTTATTTAGAATGTGGAAGAAGACTGTGTTACACCAAGGTCTGACCTCTTCAACCGCATCAGGAAGATTTGCTGATAGATTAGTGGAATAAAATGTGCTGGAAACAAACAAAGTGCCATAAATCTCAGGGGCTGGTAGAAACACAGATTCTGGCATAAATAAAAACACACACGCTAGGCTTTGGCATGTCTGCTATGCAGCTACATTCAGGGTGATCTTTAAGTAAAATAAATGTTGATTAACATCATTTGTCTCAATAAATGATGTACATTTCCCATGAAATGCCAGAACAGTGATGAATTTTGAACCTTTCATAGTTTTTTCCCTGTGTACGGGCTTAGACCCAATGAAAAAACACTGGCTGAAGCCTATCAAATATTTAAAATGCACTTTTATAGAGAGAAAGGTTTCAGAGGAAGGGAAACAGGGAAAAGATACTAACCAAAAATGTCAACAACCACTGCTTTAAATGCATGATCAGAGAGACAACTAAGCCTGTGATTCACTTAAGGACAAAAGCTCCTCTGTGAGACTCCAATTTCCTCCTGCCAGGCAGGAACTGCCTTGCTCTTCATTCCTGTCCGTGTATTATTGTATTCCACATATTCTCTCTGCTCTTCCTCTCGTCAGCTGCGTCTTATCCAGCACTACGACCTAACGTGTCCATGTCTGACTAGTGGACGTGCGTTATTATCATAGATCTGATCCCTGCTTCTCAGCCTCACTACAACTGGACATCCAATATAGGTGCCGACTCATCTTAGAGAAACTCACCGCACCAGCGCAAACAAACCATGGCAGCACCACACGGTAAATACGTCCAATACACTCGTCAGGAGACAGAATTCGCTCAGATAAACAGCTATGTTATGTCTGTTTCAGTCAGTGTTCTGTCCATACCACAGAGCCAAGAAATGATCTAATCTTTTCCCCGATGAGCCTTTAGTTTGGACAGCTAGTCTAATTATGGTGGTGTTGTTGTTTTTGTTTGGTTTTACAAATAAGTACAAACTGCACCTTTCATTTTCAGGGATCTATCTATCTATCTGACTTTGTGTTGCCATTTTATAGATCTTTAATTACTAACAGAGAAGGTTGCATTCCACGTGGTGACTCAAACAAAAATGAGCGATCGGGGCAACGTTGCCGCCCCGACACTTTTAATACCGCCAATTTCAACAGATTTGGAATAAATACTTGTTTCGCCTTGTTCATAAAACCATTTTGAATTGTGCAACAGATGCCTTTTATTTACCCGAGACATATCTAATAAAGATCCACAATAAACCAGTGCTTGCTAAAAGCCATTAGCCCAGTTGCATTATAGCATTTATAGCTACATTCAAGCTACTGGATAATAATAATTTGCTTCTGATTATTACTGACAATACAAGAATAATGTTGTTAAATCCTTTCCATCTGGACATGCAACCTGCAGGCTTTGAATATAATCAGGTCTTATGATCCCTTCAGGGAGATCTTACATCATCCAGAGATCACCCAAACTGTTTCTAAGTGACAGATGGTCATCTCACACACACAGTAATCCTACACCTACACCATATGCTCCAACATAGATACGGCACGTTCTCCATTCACAGTGAACAACTGTCCTTTATGTTGCTTCCTTTCTCTGGTGTTTTTTAGACATATAAACAGCTAGTTTTGTTTTTTTTAATGTTCTGCTTTCAGCTGAAATGTTGCGGCGATACTAAATGGCGGCACCAATTAAAGTTGAAAAAGGGACAAGGAGACCGTGAGGCAAATGACAGAAGATTCAACATACCAATTTACAATCTGCAGGAACTCTGACAAAAGGTGATGCTGGTTGTGAATGTGTTACGCTTAGTTACAGCGCATCAACATAAACTAGGATGTCAAAGCCTCGCCATATGAGATCTGTTCCTGTCATGTTCTCACGTGTGGAGCCAAGGTGCTAATGGGCTGGCATATACAACAGAGCTGTTGCAGCATCTTCACAACCTGTCAGTGGCACGAGATAAATAAGTCAATAGATGCACTTCCACCCACACGGCCAGTCAATCCTCTCAATCCTCCTCTATACAGCCGAATGTAGCAATAAAAAAAACATTACAGTAGCTGCACGGCCATCTGGTTCGAACAAACTTAAGGCAAACAAAGAAAAACCCACATATTCAAACAAAAGCTGCAGACATTTTTGGTGGATGAACAGTGAAATGTGTGAAGTCATAAAAATGATTAGGAGAAAGCAAAAATAGTTAAAGTGACTTTCAGGGGAGGAACAGCACTGGTTAAAACTGAAAGCAAACACTGCAGCTCACAATAACAGCTAAACTTTCCAGCCTCGCCGTGACACGCTTCAACATGCAGAGTCAATAAATAGACCACTACTTTCCCCACTTTTTTTGTCTTCTGTTCTCCTGGCAGTTATTTCCCAAACGCTCCCATTGATTTCACCAAAGTAATTCCCATCATTCTTGGCTCGTCCAATTTCTTCCATCAACAGTGCATCTAAAAGCACTGTGGAAACGTGCTACATGACCTGGGGACAGGATTAACTCACAAGTACCTCAGACACGCTTGTACAAAAGCATGCACAAGCAGTGAGGCGCCCAACAGACGGCAGATATGAACACGGCCGCAGAGACATGAAGGGTTAAAAAAACAACTCAAGAAGCCAAGGATGAAGTGGAAGATGGCTGCCAAATATGGATGAGTCACCTCGGAGAGAAAAACAGCAATTGACATAGTTGAAAACACCTGAACCTGCCTCAGCGTAAATTGAAGCTAATGACTTTTTACCGGTTGCCACAGTAACCTACTGTTGGCGCAAAGGCACATGGTTAGACAAGCTTTTTTCCACATGATTCACCAATCTCTTCTCCTCTTCTTCTGTCAATTTCAGCCCCCCAGAGAGCTTCAGTCTCTTTCTAGCATAAACTCTGCCAAAGTGCAGCTCATGCGGAATTAATTGCAAACAGTTTAAATGGCCCTCAATTTTAGACTGAGCGTTTGTTTGGTGTTTCTGTAAGATTAAACCTACTTTTCCATCCTTAAAGTCATTAAAATACAAAATGAAATGTAATGCATAGGCTGTAAAACAGTATGAATATTAAAAAGACATTTTTAAGGCGGATTGTCTCGAGTTCATAAGGGTCATTCGGTGCCTTCAATTAAAAATCTGCCTCTAGACACTTGTTGGAGCACCGTTACAGCTCACGACCCAGCTGCTTTGCTGCCTACAGCAAAATTATTGTGCAAAAACAGATCTGCTGACTGTTGCTCCCTTACTGGCCAGAAACAGACAGACAGAAGATCAACAGGTCAGCAGAGTTTTTTTATAGATGTGTATAATTAAGAGGAAGATGTTCGCATAATTAAAAAAATGTAGTGTCAGGGATATCAATCGTGACCCATGGTGACCTCTTCCACCTACTTCCTTCAAGTCAAATGTCTAACATGTAATTTTCCCCCAAAGGTGTTTGTTTCTCTGTATCCTCCTTTTCTAGGCCAAGAGGAAGAGAAGTGTGTCAGGAAACACAGAGCAGGGAATTAAACCATTTGCCGAAACAGAAAAGGAATCGGGTTGGATTTTAAAGCAGCTCTATTGGCTCTAATCCCAGCCTTAACCCCCACCCCATGTGCACACACTATTAAATTCCTCTAGTCACTAGTGATGCCAAGACTCCTTTCCTTTTTCCCTCCCTTCCCCTCCACCCATCCCTCGTTTCACCTCTGACTGGCACTGTTGCTGCGAATCCCATGGGCCTCATATGAAGCCACTTCAGAGCAGATAAGTGCAGTCTTTGCTGTGGTTAGTGTTCTTTAACCGCCCCAAAAAATAATATCTACATCAAATTACATGTCAATACAATATGGTTTTCTGCATAAACACAGCATGACTGCTGGACGTATACTCTGGATTCTACAGTCTGATGTTTGGACACCTTCAACCAACCAAAAAGTGCGAAAATGAAAAGCCTTTAACCATTTTAATGTAGGAGGAACTTTCTCTTTGAGTACTTGGGCGATGTAGTCATAATAACCTCACAAAAACATTTGCAGCTAGAGGTACCATCTTTGTCTTTATAATCCTTGATTTCAGACAAAAGGGAGGGGTCTGAAAGGGTGGTGCATGCCCCTCCCACCCCCCCTGTAAAAAATACAGAGGTCCATCCATGGAGGATGCTCGCGAAGGTCGTTGCTATCCTGAGAAGGTAAGGAGGGATTACTGTGCCGGTGACCAGGCGACACACATAAGGGCTTACGGTTCTCTGCCTTGTCTCTTATCTCTCTCTCTAGCTTCCTCTGAACATCTCTCCGGCTTGCTTTGTTTTTGTTCTCTCCTATCTCCTTGAGGATTTGAACTGAAAGCGAGGGAGGGGGCGTGAGTCAGCCAGTGTCTCATCCACCCCCCCCCCCACACAACAATGATGAGATAAAGAAGCTATGCGTGACCCGGGCTGTGAGTGCAAGGCCTCGACACACTGACCAAATGACCTTGGAGAGGCTCATTCAGAGCGCTTTAACACCCTGCAGCAGGGCACAATCACAAATACGAACACAACAGGACCCACTGAGGGAGGAAGGATATGAAAAACAAATGACTTAAGCCAGATAAAGCCCGGGTCCCCTCGCTCTGACTTGCTGCCACGGTGGAAAAGAAAGTGAGAGACTTTAAAAGGTAGTGTAATAAAAGAAGGGAGGAAAGCTGAGTCATCCTCTGAAATATGCCCCTGCAGTTATTACAGAGGGGATTCGTTTACAAACGCCTTAACACAAACCAGTAAAAAACAACTTTTTACTTCATAATTGGCGTAAGCAATCTACCGACAGTACATGACAGGAATTAATACCCTTTTGGTGACTGTGGCGGCTCCTGGCTTCTATCCCATAATCCATTCTGACATTTCAGTCCTCAAGTGAGGCTTCTGTTTCAGCAGCAATGCTCAATCAAAGTCTTGGCACAGTAAAGGCATAACGAACAAGTAGAATTGAAGAAGACACATTTAAAGACAAACCACACTGGGAAAGAAAAGCAAGGATAATTTAAAGGCAATCTAATACTGCCCCGATGGGTAAATATTGTCCCGTTTAACACAGGCAGGTCTTTCTCCACCGCCTATTAAACCCTATCCCATCATCTCCCCATTAACTGGCCTGTCAGGTTTGCTGTTTGCTGGGCTGCTCAACACGGTGACATGTTTACCTCCAGTCAGATTCCCATTTAGATCGCTGAAGAAACGCAGAGAGGCGTCTGTGTGGTGGTGTCCAAGAGTCACGCGGCTCGCTGAGATTTGGTTATTGTTGCCTTTGTCACCATAAACGCTTTGAAAAATAAACAGCGCAGCCAGATTAGTCTGGGGGAAAAGCTCAGCAGCTATTTATTACTAATTAGCAGATGCATTTAAAATCAAGCGCATTAAGCTTCAAACTGGTAGGTCAGTACCCTGCATTAACACACATTAATAGCTTGGATTCTAAAAATAAAATATGCACATATGTATATATATCATCTATAATGTCAAAGAGTACTGGACTGGGCAGGAAAACTGGATTGCTACTTAAGGAGCGTTTAGTTTGGCCACTTTTTGTCTAGCAGCATGACGGAAAGTGATTGTTTTTGCAGAAAGTATGTGGGGGAATGGGAATTTTACTCCCAGACCAGAAACCCAAACCTGTAGCATTGTAAAGTTTCATGATATTCTTGGGCTCTCCTTCAAACTAGAATGCATTAGCACAACAGTGGGTAACACACTGCCACCGGTAAATGTAAGCTGCTGAAGAGCTTCAAAGAAAAGACAGCGAGTTGTGTTTTATACATCTGTCATCCGATTCGGAATGATTTGGCTTCAGTGCCGTCATGTTACTGCAGGAATACAGAAACATAATAAGCCGGGATGATGCTGTCAGAGACCCCATCATCCCAGTCATATCCACCTCAACGTGCACTTGGAGCTGTACCAGTTTGCCTTTAAAACTGCCTGACAAATGGCAACAAACCAAAAATGATATAAAACAGTGGGTTTGTTTCAGACTCTGCTTGAGACTACAGGATAAGGCATGAGCAGACTTACAATCATCACAAAGACACAATTACTTTGTCTCTGTTTGTGTTATGCAGCGCACAATTACAATCTTTACGGCACAAATGGAAATACAGGAAACTGCTGTTGTGACTAGGATTACAGAGAAAAACCAGAAAATGAACAGAAAGCAAGGATGACACAAAAAGTGGGGAAAAATACAATGCCCCTCTGCTCCTGCTGCAATTAATGTACAGCCCTGTGCAAGCAGCTGCAGCTCTGATTTACAGACACATTTAAGTCCACTACAGGGCTATTAGCCTTTTTAAAACAATCCCCGGCAGCACAAAAGGCTCTAATTTGTAGCCTCTAGCATAAAATAGTCAGTCTATCCTGTTCGCCTCATGATTAGGAGTGATTAATAAAACTTACTTTTTGCCACTACATGCTGCGATAGCATCTAGTTTGTCTGTAATTATGGGCCACATCAGATACACACTCATGATGAAGTAAAATGTATATAATACAATTGGAACATTAATTTGGAAGGTTTTAGCTTATCTCACTGTATGATTAATCTATTCAACTAATGTGGAACAAAGTTAATCCTGCCAACAATCTGTATGGGATGCGGGTTGCTATCTAAATCCCCAAGGACCTGAATATTTTTATCTTGACCACCAGCTCTTCCCTGCAGTAGGTGTAAGACCGAGGGACCACTCATCTCATGAGTTTTTTTCTACTCGTGTGTAAATTGGAGGGGGAGGGGGGCATCCATGACTGTTACATGTGCAAACAGTGATTATACACGTGTAACCTGTGAACATCTCGTGTCGCCCAACAGTTTTATTTCACGCAGACTTGCATGACGCACTGTCACACCAAGAGTTCTTGCTGTAAAGACAATGCAGCTGGACCAGAGTGGTGACAACACTGCCATTCATCACTGTGCCCCCGAGACTCTGTGTCCTTCCACAGTGACAGCGAGGCATGCAAGCTCACACAAACACACAGAGTTGTGGTACAGAGAGTACAGATGTGCAGTAGAGGAACCCATGAGAGCGTTGCTATCAAATGGTTACTTGTCCGTGTTGGGGCTAAAGGATTTATTGCATCTGCAATAGTGTTGTAATGTCTTAAAACCGAGGCTTTCAAACGAACTGCCAAGGCTGCAATTACACTTAGGGCACGTGATATACAAGTGAGAGTAAAGCAGTCGGTTCGACGCTGCAGTCTATAATTACTGGTATCTAAAACGAGAACACAAAGGTATATATTTGTTTTGAGTGTTAACTCATTCTCATGAAATCGTAGTAAAAAAGCAACTTACACAGTCACAAGAAGCACACCTCAATACAATATTTCCCAAATCACTGAGCCTTGGTGTCTGTGTTCATGGTTGTATTCATATATTATTCATGTGCATGCAAGTGCAGGAATAAAGCGACTCTGCTATTAGAGATAAGGGGCTCCTTTATTTTGGTCTTGTGTGTCAGTGAAAGCGTGCAAGTGCGAGTTCCTCCAAATTGTCTATCAAACAAACTGTTTGTTACAGGCGAAGGACACGTGCAGTTTCCAGTAAAAAGAAATAATGAAAGAGGGTTTCTAAAATGAGGAAAAATAGAGCTGTAGGAAGCTCTGCTTTCAGAACTCGATAATAAAAGCTATTAAACATGCATGAATTATTATGGTGCAGTGCAGACATCCCGGGATTTGTTGTTTCAGCGTCGAGTCCAGGACTGCTGTGGCCTGCGACAAAAATGGTACGCTAATAATGTGCGTGTTGTTACACACGTGCGTGTCGACAGGCGGGAGGCGCGCGCGAAAGCCCACAATGGAAAAGTCGGTCAATGAATGGGAGGGGGCTGACCGAGTAGCAGGTGCTGTGGTGGCGGAAGATATGGCTTCTGTCCACCTCAGCATTTCTAAACACTCACAGTTATCTTCCCTCTTCACTGGAGGAGAGGTCAATCCATTTTTCTTTTCTCCTCCTGCTCCCCTTCCTCTTTCCCTCTCTCTGCCCCAGCTGCTTCTCCAGACTCATTTATCTAGTTGCCACCTCTCCTTTTATACTTCCCTCTCTCATTTTGCAGTTTTTTTTCCCAGGAGTCTCTGGTGTGTTTTTTCCCTTCCACTCTACCCTTCGCCTCACTATCCCCTCCTTCCTCTTTTACTCTCAATGGAACAGCGCATTCAGCAACAAAACAAAGCTGCCTGGAGCATCACACGCCGGCTAATCAAGCAGGGCCAGAATTCAGCAGCCTTCAGAACCACTCTAACATCAGGATACCAGGCAGAGCTGGAGTGGAGCGGTGGAGGAGAGTCACCAGAGGAAAGAAGGAAGGATAAAAATACAAGGAGCAATGATGTCTATTAAAGACGATGCAGGTGATGACCAGCAAGTGTTTTAATTTCAATTGCTCTATCTGTGTCTCCATTTGGGGTGTTTAAAAATGGATGCGTTCGCACAGGAGGGAGAACGAGTCTGCCACTGTATAGCCGAGTGCTTTATTCTTTGAGATGCCATCGCCCAAAAGGAGGTGCAGGTATGATCATGAGGAAACCCAACGACAGTCAGCTGCAATGTCCTCCCAGGCAGAGGAAGAACATCTACAGTTTAGGTTTGCCAAACACTCCTGTTCAGTTGGGGGAAAAAACAACACCGTTCGGCTTCAGGGAGAATTCAAAACAACAAAAGACGCTGGTCCTGAAAGATGCAGAGATAGGAAGAATATGTAAACATGCCAGAGCAACAACTGGAGGGCTGCTTCAGAAATCCTGCATGAACAATGAATTTCAGCAGCAAACCTGAGCTGGGAACAGAAATTTGTGTTGCAAAAACACGAGGAAGTCGGGCCCCTTTCACTCCAGAAGGAATCTGCAGGTATAGACGCTATCCCCAAAGTTCCAACACTCGTGCTGTACACCTTCTTTAAATGTAATTATAGTAACAGACATGTTTTTCAAACCACAGAAGACCCTCATTGTGCTCCATACATGCCTCGCTCTGAAGGAAATCTGCCATATAAACTCTACGTGTACATGATTCCCCCTCTTACTGACATAGAGTAACAATGGAGACCAAAAACGGATGGAACCGGGCTTTTCCTCTGTGTTGGCCTCTGCTTATACATCTATAGAGCTGTGTAAATATCCTGGAATCTTTTAGGTCAAAGTGACTCACCAGATGATCAGCGGGGCGTCCAGGAAGTCACTATACCAAGTCACGCTATACAGGCTGTGGGAGTATTTGTGCCTCAAAACTAACCCACATTCAAACGTTCAAATCTTCCCACATCTTATTAACCGCGTCGCTTTTCCCGGGCATAATTTAGCATTCGCGCTACAGGATACAGAGGTAAACTGGTAGTCTTAGAACATTTTATGTTGTGCACAGCAATGTCTCAGAGTGTGGCTGGGCCAGAAACACTAATGATGTTAATAGAAAAGCAGGAATGGTGTATGTACGGGTAATGGTGGCAGGCAACAGAGGGGAGAGCAGTGATGAAACTGAGCGGCGCAAGTGATGGTGTGGGGGAAGAGGGTGTGATGGTAGGATGGGATTTGAGTCTTTTAACTTCATTAGTTCCGCCTCAGTCTGGGGTCTGTAGATTATGTCTAATTAAGCAGCTTAACATGGCTTAAAAAGCACCACACAGAAAGCACAAGCGCTTTATCTGTCAACCTGCTCAAATGATTCCTCGCTTCTCCTTTTATTCCTGTGGCAGGCTAACAGAAATTCCCTTTGCATGGCCTTTATGCTCAGGAGATTAGAGGCTCCGACATTGTAGCATGAGCCGGATAGCTAGCAGCTGTGGCGATAGCGGTGTGGGCTGCATGGAGAGAAGGGTAGACGGCATGTGTGGCGAGTAGGGAAAGGCAGAAGGGGAGCCAGATGCTTCCTCGGCTGCAGGGGACAGAGACCATAAAGAAGGGTGGGGCCCACCTAACTCGATTTCTCCAGCCATTCCAATCAGAATTGGCAGACCAACCGGAATCAGTCACGATGGTCTGCTCACCGTCACAGGGTATTAACTCCATTACCAACCAAGTAATAGCATAACCACACAGAGCAGGGGCAAATTTCAAATTATGGCATCGTCAGTAAGATAAACATTTTTAAAAAAAACCCTCCAATGGAAGAGATTAGTAAATAATAATACTATTGAAAGGAAAATTTCAGCTTGGATTTGAGAAACCTCTCAGGACTAATTTTCAAGGCCAGACAATTCTATAAAGTCACATCGCTCAAAGAAATTATTTTAATCTTTCAAAAAAGTGCTAACCTTCAGTCCTTCCACTTCTTCCTTTAGAGGTTTTGGTGGTTTCATAGCCACAGCCACAGCATTAGTAACAGCAGTAAAATTAGTAGTAGTATGTGTTTTTACTGTTTATTTTACCACTTAACATTACTTTAATTTTCCATTTTAAAGTGTTCAAATAAAAGATTTTAGAAAAGCAGCAACCATATATTTACATGCTCAAAGTTACTATCATAACACTTTTATGCATCCGACTGATGTAATGACCACTATATCGCCAAATTTTACTGAAGAAATGCTACAATTAAATGCATATTTAATTGCCTAAAACTAATATATAGTAAGGTTAGGGGGATATAATTAACTTTTTAAACGTTTCTCAGCTCTTTTATGAGACATTAATGCTAAAAGCAGTGCAATAAAAAAAGAAAATGCTGACTTCCTGTGTATCACTGGCATATCGCAGCCTTGTTGAGCAACATATGTCAAAAACGTGATCCACTGAGGTCAGCTCTCATACACACGTGCACACAACCTTGATAACATAAAAACTCTGCACCTCAAGCTCGATAACCTGGTTTGGAAAAGAGCTCAGTGTGGATGATCTGTCAACAGTAGACATCTCTGAGGAGTCCAGCTTATATCAGCTTGCAAAATTAGAAGATTTTTCAGTATCGCTCTGGTTGTGTCATTTGCGACTGGCCCAATTTCTGCACCCAAAACTGGTACAGACTGTTAAAATACACACACATACTCGCAGTCGTAAACAGATTGTAATGGGCTAATGCGTCATAAACTTGTGTCATCCATTCTAGGAGCAATGGCTCTTAGCGGAGAGAGCCGGGTTTATTGCACACAGAAAAACTCTGAATTGGAAATTAAAGGAGAGACAACAAAAGTTGCAAAGCAGCAACTAATACAGCACTGAGGGGAGGAGAGGAGAGGAGAGGAGAGGAGAGGAGGGAGAGGAGAGGAGAGGAGAGGAGAGGAGAGGAGAGGAGAGGAGAGAGAGGAGAGGAGAGGGGAGGGGAGGGGAGAGGAGAGGAGAGGAGAGGGAGGGGAGGGGAGGGGAGGGGAGGGCTAGGTAGCCATAAGATAATAATTCAAAGCTGGAGAGAAAAAGTGGAGGGCTAACAATAGAGGGACATGAAGACTGAGCTGCAATCTGATAGAAGGGATTTGTCCATCCCTGGAAGAGTAATTTACTAAAGCCATTCTACAGAGGCCCATCATGGCGATCTGCTGGCAGATTAGGAGACAAAACCTCATCCCTCGCTTTCTCCCAGCCAATCAACACCCGTCAAACAGCCCAGTGCAGAGGATGGAGGGAGGACGGTGAGGGGAGGAGCAAATTTCCTGTCTCCGTCAACTAAATTTGGGGAGCTCCATAGACACAAGCAGTCAAGCACAAGTGTGAAAAATGCATACATAGGAGAAGATTGGACTGGAGTGGGAGCCGTTTCTGTTGCATTTCCCCACCCTCAGGATACGGCAGAACAGGCTGCTTTGATGCGAGAGCTGTCGTTCTGTCATTGGGAACGCATTAACGGCTTGTTTCCTCCACACTTGCTTGTCCTCTTTTTAACAGTTTGTGTCCTGCCCCGGAGCCCTCGCTACATTCCTCTGTTGTGTCAGCCCCTTTTCCCCCCCCTCTGCCGCCTACCCGGCTCATTTCTGCATGCGCTGCAGAGGCAAGTGTTTCCCAGCTGTGCAGGCAGCAAGACATATTTACCACGATGCATCGTTAGGCAGCCTCAGGAGCGCCGCCAACATTACCATCAAGCCCTAGCAACCTTCATCATACCGCTTCAAAAGAACTCAATGGGTCAGCGTAAGAGCCGTGACCGAGTTATATCAATAATTTATGTTGATGTCACCCAAAATAACCCTGTAATTGTTTTGGGACTACTGACCAACCTCACAACAACCCCAAGGACGCCCAGATCCCCCAAGGATTATGGCCAACACCATCCACCCATATCTCCTGTCAACTTTGACCTCTGGGTGGAGAAAAAAGGAGAAGTGAAAGTATGGCGCGACGGTCAATCATTTAGAGACCACACTCAGCCAAAAATAGTGTGGATTCCCACCTTGTGTGGTGGTTACAGGACAGGTTAAACTCCTCCCAAAGACCAGTTTGCTTGTATTAAGGAGAAAGAAGCGAGTTCACTACAGTCAACACAGCATGTCACAAATTAGCCCACATGTTTACAGCAACACCTACTCCGACAGCTCCGACACAGACCTACTTTCCCATCATTTCCTTTGCCATTCTTTTGTTTGTCTCGGTGACTGTTGAAAACCCTGTCACACATACACATGTTTTACACAGTATGCACAGCAGGAGGTAAAAATAATGAAAGCATCAACTTCTCTTTCTGGCAGGAACTCCAAATAAGCAAAGTAATTGCCAATTACTGGTATCGTGGTGACTTTTATCCCTGTTCATTTTTCCAGGGGTGTATGACACGTTTCAAACATTTCCATGACATGACAGAGCTGCGACTTCATCTGAAAACAATATCTTAAAACCCTTCATATGCTGCACAACTGGGGGTCTCATTCATTACCCGCGACACAAGAAAGATGTCACTCAGTCAACATGTGCGTTTCAATCGTGTCAGAATACAAAAAAGAAAAACTGACACATACCAGAACACTTTTGATTTAATGGAAAGCAAAAACATATTTATGATTGTAAAGAAAACATCAAATCAAACAAAGCAAACATGGGATCTAACGTTCTTAAAAAAAAATCCAAAAATTTGCATGGTGGGAAATAACAGCTGGCATGAAGGATTACCAAAACAGTAGCCGTTTCTTGGAATAACTCCCTCCTCGACTGATTTAAAGCTGTGAATGTATGAACATTTTATCACCATGGTGAAAAATAGCGCCAACATGGGCAGTACCCACAGTGCCCTTTGACACCGCTAAGCCCGCTAACATCCTTCTACCCAGCAGCTGTTTCCTATACACAACACAATTTTCCCTCCGAGTTGCACAACTGCATACCGAGCATCTGCACTTCCCTGAAAATGGGTTTCTCTCTGGCGATGCCAAGACTGGGAGAACACTTGCTATCTGCTAGCTGCATTATTATTCTGCTGTGCTGACACAGTGAGCCAGCTGCTTAGCCTGGGTGCTAAGCTAACTAAATGGGGTCATTGAATGGGAAGTTGAAGAAGGCCAAAAGCCAATATCTTCGGCTGCTGTTCAGTCTGGTCTGGAGCTCACACTTGCGTTAAATTATGAAAATTGACAAAGTTTCTGTACTTAAGTCATTGCATTTTACAAGATCCATGGATTATGGAAGAGATCAAATTTCAGCTGGGGGGGAGTAACCCTTGTGGTGCATGTTGTGATTGCCTGTTTCTAAATAAGTGTGTTTCATTGTGAGGAAAGGAGGAATATAAGTTTCAACTAAAAATTGAAATTATGCCTGTTGAGCAACCATTTGGATTTGAGGTTAGCCTTAAAAGAACAGCCAGGACAACCTGTAAACACTGCCAGGCATGAAATAAATAAAACCCAAACTGCCCCTCACCTGCCAGAGGATCTGGGTGGGGCCTATTGTTACACAGGTGGCAGCCACAATGAAAGGGTCACGTCCGAGAGGTGGAAAGACCGGCGAGAAGGACCAAGTGCTTTAACACAACTGGAAAAGAAAAAACCTTTTTATCAGGGGTTTTCCCTCTAAAACTGATGTAATCGAGTTACGTCATGTATGAGGAATGGAGTAGGTTCTGATCTCAGTGCCGTTACCGTCAGTTATGACGGACGCATCGTCATGCATTACTGGGATTCCTGAAAATAATTAAAGCAGAGTGAAGGTGTGTTAGCAGACCAGTGTCACCGACTGCACATCTCATCCTGCTCAAAGCTCAGCTTGTGAGGACCAATGGAACAAATCCTCCCATCCTGGATTAATAGTTCTGCCCCTTTTTATTACCAGTGTCTAACTGGTAGAATGGATTAAATGATTGTCTTAAACCAGTGCTAACCAACACTGCTTAAAGTTTGATGTTACAAATATCATAAAAATATGATAAAATGTTAATGATTCTATCCAGGCTTGCAGATTTCAGCACTCACAAATGCGCACACACAGACACACACACGCGCACACACACAGATTAACTGGTGGTTGAGAGAAGATGAATGATAACTTACATAAAATTGAATTAACAAGTCATGGGGGGACGAGACAGCCGGTAAAAACAGTTGAGGTTTTCTGTGGCTTGTGTGGCATTTTGTCAAGTCTGACACAATAATTGAAGCGGGCTTGGACACAGCTGCATTGTGGGCAATGTAAGATCAACTGTTTTGGGAGTTTGACCTATACTGGGAACAAAAACCTCAGTGGCTCTCCTCAGCAGATTTTGAGCAGTGGCCTCTCGCAGCTCCTTGAGGTTTACGGGAAAAAGGGATGTGAATCATTTCTTGACTGGTTGGCAGAGGAGATATTTGACGCTTCATTTTCAAAGATCACATCTACCTATACAAATGGCAAATCTGAAATGGTAATCCCAAAGTAAAGAGACAAAGCATGGTTCCCCAACTTGGATCCTCCGCTCCTCCGGCAGGTCACAGAAATGATCCCAGTCCGGCTTATCGGTGAAAATATAAAACCAATCATAGCTTACGCCAATTAAAAAAAACCTCAAACATGTTGACAAAAAAGCCAACGAGAATGTTCAGTGGCAGTTATGATATTTATGTCCAGTCGAGGTTTACCTTTCTCATCGTTATGCTCCATCTAGTCATGTAGATTTAAGCCATGACAGGTCTGGCTCGCCCTGACCTGACAAACTGCATTCCCAACGACCTTTTCTCTCATTGGGCAAAAAGTTCTGCACTCCTCTTCCCTCCAATGACTGTGACTAATGCAAGCCGTGGTGCAGCGAGGCTGTCCGCTCTCTGAACAACCGAAAACAACTCCAAGAACTGTTTACATTCCTCGCCCGTGTTTCCCTTACTTTTATCTTAAAACATACTACATGTATAGCAGGAGTCTTGGCAACGCAACAGAATGAAGGATTCAGGTCTACGATTTCTGATTGTTCATAACCAATATGTGGGTGTTTCAAGTATTGTTATAAATGAAAACTTTATTTCCCTCACATGCTGTAAATTGCGACACATTTCCACAGTCCATAACGGGAATTTAACAAAATGGTGGATCCTCAGGAGCCGAGCGCTACAACAGGAAATGAACTCTGACTTAAGAGCTGTGGACCTCGGGGCCCCCGCTGCATCCTGGGAAATTACTGAACTAAGAGAAATGACCCATGTCACCCCCAAGAAAACACAAATAGGAGCAAAATTCATTTACGAAAAACTAATGGACAAGAGTGATATTTGCATCCATACAAGCATGTGCCTCTAAACAAGCCTTCCGGCGCAGTTATCGAGTGTTTATTTAGTAGAGCAGACAACAACAACTGCCAGTAACAAGGTCAAAGCCTTGCCGATCCAGAAACTCGCTGCTCTGTTTTCTGTCATGCAGATGGACAAACAACTAAGACATCTAACATGCAGGAAGGCAACGCGGCAGAGACAGTATGGTGGCGGTCATAAAAAGAATGCTGGCAGATGGCGGGACGCTCCACCAACTGGCCTCCTGTGCGGAGGGGAAACATCTTTACTTCAGATGCCACAGCAAGATTCTGCTTTCTGCCTGATGACCGTGTTCCAGCCATGAAACAATAATGTGGATATCATTAGCTAAGTGGTGGCTGGATGACAGGCGACCGATCGATAATGGCAGGTCCAGGCGTCCGCAAGCCAAGCCTATGCTTACTCATCCCCCGTGGGGCTGGACGCAGCCGGGCCTGGGCCGGGAAGCCGGGACGAGACCAGATAAGTGAAGCGCAGGTGTCAGAGGCTTGCTGCCTGCGATACATATGGCAATGAAGGCCCACTTTATCCTCTCACCTTAAAGAGAATGTGATGGCAGCTGTCAAAAAGCTGCCAAATGACCAAAACTGCCCCGGCGCTGATGTTATGAGGACAGGGAGAGGCCAGCCATTAGCTCCCTTTACCAGCATGCTCTCCACCGCACGGCCAAATTCTGATTTCAGAGAATAGGAGTTTTACAATTAAAAAGTGGCAAAACAGAAAAGGGCAATAGCAACAAAGTTAATTACAAGCAGTGCTGTGAAAGCAAACGATAGAGTGATATCATATCGTATGTTCACAATGCGTTTTGCATACCAGCGTTTCCAGCTGTTGCCCTCTGAGCGGGTTGCTTACAGCTCTTAGCTGCTTTCAAATCTCCCTGTTGTATGTCAGACTCAATAAAACATCAGCGCCTTGTCAAGTCATTCTGGGACACCAGATTACCAATTCAAACAGCTGGCCACTTCGCCGCTGTTACTACAGTGCTGTATCAAGCATGAAATCACTTGGAAGCACCCCAATTATGCTCCTGATGTCAACACGCAGAATCAAGGTACGGCAGAGATTTAACAGGCCCGTTGCACGTTGTAAAACGTTCCATCGCTCTTTCTTTTCTTTGTCTTTCTGCGCGTGGATGAGGCGTGGACACATGTTCGCCAGGGCGATGCCAAAGGCCACCACGGTGCAGACCAGATCTCCCTGAAGTGCCATCTGAAACAAACATCTAGTGACAAGGTGATGCCTTTTCTGTGTCCTTCACCCTTGCTGAAAATAACACTGTGCTGTGGAGCAAAGGCGGACGTGAAGACTGACAGCACGCCTATGTGAAGCAGGCACGATAATGAAGACTGCAAACCGGAGCGGAGGCAAGAGGAACGAACTGGAGGCCGCTGTCTGGGCCTGCAGGTCATGCAGGAAACGTGTGCAACAAATACTAACCCAGCAGGTATTAAACAGGAGTGCCGACTTCCATGTTTCATGAAGCACATACTGAAGCCAACTGACAGATAAATGCCTAGCATAGCTGCTAACTGTTTTCACTCGCTTTTTCACTAATTTTCCAAACCCAGCTCTTCGTCTCTAGGCACGTGCACGAGGAAAAGCAGTAGGACTTCCTCAAGGAAACACGGGGGCGCCGCAAGGGAGAATCTCCAAAGACAAACAATGTCACACAGGGACTTCATCCCGATTTAGGCAATGAAGTGTGGAAATTTTCAAATGGGACGTTTGGAGGTCGGCGAGACAGGTTACGGACGTGTATGGGTGGGAAATGTGCGAGCGCGTGATGTCCACAGACTACAAATATGCCCACAGTTATCCTTTAATATGTGTGTGGGTGGATTTCAGGGCAGTCTCGCCTTGTTTCTGTCTAAATCCTGAGTAGAGTCAGCATAAACAGTGACTCACTCAGAAACAGCCAGAGCCTATTGAACACTTAAGTTAGAAATGTAACAGGATACAGCAACCATCGTTCTGCGGCCTTTTCCTAGAAGAAATCTGTAAAACTTGAGCATTTAAAACAACTCTTGACACTGTTTGGAGGTGGCTTAAACTTTCGGTGCACAAGTCCAACCTATTGAACTCCAGGCAGTGGCCTCATTTTGCTGGCAGCGACTCAATCATAACATCTTATCGGTGGACACGCTGAGTCATGGAATTTGGCTGTGACCAACAGCTAAGCAGCAGGGTTACTTATGGCTGTCATTGATTGGTTGATCCCCAAGCACAAAGCTGAAAGGGCACATACCAGTAACACAGCCTGAAGCGAAAACGGCCAGCAGTATGTTTGTGCTTAGCTTCACACTCACCCGTTTCTTGGAGACTATTTTTTTTTCCTCACCTAGTTTTGTGGTGTCCTTTCCAACTGCTGCTCCTGTTCCTGTACAGACCTTTTTAAATTGACCATTGCCCCCCTGACCCTTGTCCCTCTGTTGTGTAATTCTATCCGAAAAGCAAAGCCAGGCTGCTCGTGTCCAGGGGTCACCATTCCACTGTTGCTTACATCCTGGTTCTGTGTCTCCATGGCAATAGTCTTTTTTTTTTCTTAAAATCAATCATCGAGGGCGAGCCACAATCATAGCGAAAAACCCTTCTCCGTATAGCTCATTTGTATTGGAAATGCAATGTGAACATCTGACGCAGCACAAATCCATTCTTTATTACTGATGGCTTTCATTAAACATCAACTTTTAAGGTTCAGGATGAACTATTTGTAGACAAATGCTGACTGTGTTTGTCATTCTGGTAAGAAAAAGGCCACCCAGGATTACTGGTTCCATGTCATGTCCTCTAATAACTCATACATAATTTGTCCATTTAGGTTACATATTGAAAGTGGCTGGGAAACAGAGCGGGGGCACACTACACAGGGCTTTAGATCAAGGCATGCCCATCTGTGAAATCTGTAATGAGCACAGGAGCTAGAGCCATTGGGAGAGAAGAGACCCTCAGTTCAACCGAAGCAGGCACACTTTCTAATGGAAATTCAGATACAATCATCCCAGAATGCACTTCTCTCTGCCTAATAAATCGGCCACTAGAACAAGGCTGCCATTGAGAGAGGAGTGACTGTAATCTGGCCCACCGAACTCCAAAGCTGCCCGGTCGGCTATAATTAGCTCCTTTCTCCATCAAACACTGCCTGACAAGCAAACTGCTCCTGTAATACAAGAGACAGGAGGAGATTTAGCCAAATCTTCAGAGGAGCTGATGTAAATTTCCCATCTGTGGTGCAGGACTTACCCTGCTCTGACAGGTCCACCGCCTGTGAAATCTGAAGGCCACCGTTTCGCTAAATAATGCAGAGGTTGGCGAAAATAAACACCCGAGTTGACATGATGTAAAAACCTTGTTATGCAGCATGATTCCAAGCTTAATGTTGTTGTAGACACTGATTCTTCACAACAGCTGGGCTTACTGCTTAAGAGCATATTTCACACAAAAACAGTCATTTTACCAGTTAACATCTTCTTTTTTTAGAAATCCCTTAGTCTTGAGAAACCAAAGGTTGATGACAGCAACTTTTTCCACCAACACAAACTTTCACTCTTGAATTTCCAGAGGACTAAAGTTCAGCAAATTGTGCAAATCAGGGAGACAAGGTTGTTCGTCATCGGACCTGGAATTCTTTTTTTTACAATTTCGCTACCTCGGATTTCCCTACACTTGTTTCCAAGTAGGCCGAGTGTTCTGCTCAGCCAGCTGTGCCGATATCCTAGATTAGAGTCAGTCACCTTGAGACATCGTCCACCATCTATAATCTTATCGGCGCCATAACCGCACGCTCAGTCTACCACAGCTTTTTAAACCATCTCACAGAAAAACCATTGCCAATCCATGGGTAATAATAATGCCCAATTTCCTAGACCCAGGTTGGAAAAGTACAGATTTCTGCTGAAAGTTCTAGCAATTGTCCATTGGAGACATTCCTAAATGCAGCAGCAATGTGTGTTAAACGCCGTTTTGTATTTGTTAGCATTAAGTGGGATGTGAGACTGAATCCCTCTGCCATGCCGCCTTCAACAAAGGATGAATCTGCATTTCTGGCCTGCATCCTGGCGAACAAAGCCTTCACTCCTCTAATCCCAGGAACACGTTCTAGCCGAGGGAATCACAACGCGATCCGGGGCCCACAGGCGAGCTGGGCTAAAGCTGGTAACTGCCCTTCTGTCAGGACAAGCGGTACAAGCTATCATAGGGAGAAGGGACTTCCAAATTCAGACTGGCACCACTGCCATGAGCCCAACCCAGCAGAAAACAGAAGTTCTGACAGCTGCTCGTGCATTTACCTGAACACAAATGGAGCAACCTCATCAAAGAACATCCGTTTGGGCTTATATGGAATATATGGTGGCGTTCCAAGTCAACTAGTCCCTCTCTTTCAGCACCACCCCTGGAAAAGCCCAGAATCACCCCAGCATTAAGGCACTCTTTCAGTCATCTAACATTCACCCACAAATCACACATCCTACCCAGAATCACAACCGATAAAGCAGAGACAAGTCATTTTAAAAAGGAAAGGAGCCATTAAAAAGGTCCCTGTGAAAAGGGGAGCGGCATTAACCACTTAGCTAAGGCAAAGACACACCATTGACTAATTCTAGCACACAAATATGCTGATGGATCAGGTATTGGGGGTCAATCAAATCAGACCATCTGTCCTTACCTACAACAGACAGAGGCACATTAAATATCACCACCTGAGAGACTGAAGTGGTGGAAAAATAACTCACTTAAAACCTGTGAAGTTACAGTTCCTGGCAGGGTGTGCAGACCTCAGCTAAGCAGGGCACCGAGATGCCCTTGGACAGGCAGTGTTGGAGTTTACAAAAGTTACTGGAGAATTTAATATGAAGGGGAAACTAATTACTGGGCAGAAAGCCTTTTCCTGTCATATCAAGACCCAGATCTGATGTGCAAGACAGATAAAACTTCCACATCCTTTAACTACATCTCTTCACTTATACCACGCAGGCCAATAATTAATAAAGGCGGTTTGACAGTCGCTGTAGATAAAGCCAACATTACTATTACCTTTCTATTCAAATCCAAGACAAGTTATCCAGGCCTGACAAGCCCCAATGCGTTCCAGGTGTCGAGTGTTTAAATCCGAGATTCCATTTTAACGCTCTTCCCTCTCGCCTCTCTAAACTTCCCATTCACGCACGCCGAGGCTTTAATCTCTGAGATTCTGATTATTTCTTCGGATCACTGCTAAATGAAGGGTTTCAAACCACACCAACCCTCGGGGGGGGACCGAGGTTCACTCCCAGTTTTGGCTTCTTCGCAGCACTTCGAGTGTCGCTACGGCGTAAAGAAGTAAACGCCTCAAATGGGCTTTTTTTTAACAAACCAAAAACGCGATGCAAGGTATTTTTGACGATTTAATTTGATGTACTTACCATAACATTCCTCCTCTCCGGCTCCTGTCTTCCTCTGCGACTCACTGCCGGTGTTAGACTTTTGAAAATGAGACAAAAACACTGTGAACGCTCACGACGATGGTCTCTTTTCTGTCCGCTGCTCCCATTAAGAGCTGGCTTCGGCCAGTCTGAAGTTTTCAGAAAGACACCATGATCTCTTTCTTTCCCCCTCCTGACCGGAGGAGAGGAACGAAACAACTAAAGGACGAAAAAGAAAACGTTGTTGAAACTCCGGTCTTCTCACTACGACTGGAAACGGAAAGTGGGAGGCGTTGGAGAGCACTGTTTTCGGTGTGAGTGTGTGCGTTTTCTCCTCCGTGCTCCAGCCACCACGTTGTTTTTGACCAATTATTATTTCCTTTGTTGTGTCATTAAAAAAAATAAGAGTCCGCAGAAAACGCGAGTTGAAGCCGCGTCACTGTGACGGGGGGAAAAAACGACGCTTTTGGGGGACAAACGGCTCGACCCCGGGCGCTGTGTTGCCTGCTAATGTTAAGTTCCGTACATGCTAAATGTGTGACGGTGTGTTTAAGTCTGGTTTTTTCAGCTTCCCCAATAATGGCGGACCTTCTCTCGAATCCAGCATCAACCCTCCTGTTGGGAGAGAGAGAGAGAGTCCCAGGGAGAGAGAGAGACTCACCCAGTGGCTCGTGGATACAATTGCAACACACACTATTGATAAATTTAGAGAATATTACCGTCCTCCCTGTCTGCGCTCCCATTATAAAGCAAACATGCTACAGCGGATGCAAAAGTTGTGCAATTATAGGTTTTGTTTTCAGTGGTAAATTGGTTCATTAGGTTTGTAGCTGCGCTGTGCGAACCATAAGAGAGCCATACCAAAGTGCGGTGTTCCTAAACGCACCACGGACAACAACACAAAGAGCATATGGCAAATCGAGTCACATTTTTGTTTGTATGTTTGTTATTTGTATTCTATGAGAGGGAATAGTAGTTTTAAGAGCTACTACATTTTGGTTACAAGTCTTCACATTTTGGTATTTTTTAGGTGTAGTGAAATAAAGAGATTTAGAGCTAATTTCCCATTTGTTTACTTCACTCTTCTGCTTTATGTCATTTTGTGAGGAAACATTTTCTGTATGATCTGTTTTGATGTTTTCTAATGTAGATTCATTTGGTAGGTCACAAGATTAAAACCAGGTACACTTAAACATCATATTTCTCTGTATCATCTTTAATCTTAAAGCGCTATTGTGGTGACCTGAAAATACACCTGAAATATTTTTCACGATCGAATACTAAATAGGATGAGATACGTGCATTGCTGTGATGATGACATGCTGTCTAGACATTTTTACTTTAAAGTGCTCTGTATGTGATATAAAAAAAAACATTCTTGTTGCAACTATACGTATTCACAAGCGAAGGGGAAGCAAGAACTATTTGGTCTCACCTCCAGCAGATCTGAAAGCTCTATGACATAATACATACAGTAGGTGATTTCACCTACTGATTCCTTCTTTAAGCCTTAGACAGCAAAGCAGAAGGAAGCTAATGATCACAAAGGTTAGTCCTTGTGCTCTGAGCAGTTGCCGTCCTTTGAAGACTGTAGTAAATTACACTAAATGAAAGAATTACATAAACTTTAAAGTAGATTTCTAACTTTTATGAATCCAGCAATGTAACATTGACATTCTAGGAACTGTCTGTAATATGTAATGCAAATGTAATACAAGACTACAGTTGCACAAACAACCCAAACATATGTTTAGTGTAGTCTACAGCAACTGAAATTCTGCTCTCTCCCTCTTGTTCTTCCCTGAAACCTAAAACATGCATTCCCAATCTTGCAGTATTTTCTATTTGGGGTATTGCATTAGTAGAGGTAGTAGATTATTCTTTTTTTAAAATTAAATAAATAAAAATGCAATACTGTAGGTATAGCAAAAACTACATTCTCTATAAAGAAAAAACACTGTTCTCTTGAGGTTGAACTGTTCTATTATTGCGAGTTATAATATAGTACAACGCTTCAAAAACTGCTAAAAAAAATTGTGACCCACTGTCAGCTACGGTTGTCCCGAGGTGCATCGACCCCATGATTACAGATGGTTATTTGTGCATGTAAATTCTTATATATATTTTGGTTACTGTAAGCCCTATACAGGGTGGAAAAACACCCTTTATTGTATAATTTCATCTTCTTCATGGCTCCATCCTACCAAAAGCTTTATTTGTAGCTGAAATGTTTCTGGGTCCTAGGGGTAAGCACATTCCTCTACTAGCAATTGTGCAATTTCTGACAATTGCACTTTCCCCATCCCCCCTCTGACTCCCTAAATGCTCCGAACACTCGCTGAGGCAAGCTGTCCAGGCTGTCTATGCAATGTTCTTTAGTGAACTGGTGGCCCATTCAAATTGGATTGAACAGTAAACAAACTGTGGCCTGGCACTGCAAGAGACCACCACATGATGTAACCTCAAGAATCTACCATATATTGCAATTTATTGTTTAGCCTGGAAACATTCCAGTATATTCAGTCCATTGTAAGGATACGCAACGAAACATCTTCCAAAAAACGACAACAAAAAGATTCTTCAAACTACAATTAAACTTTTTGCCATTAAACTGCATAAAGATATTTTTTCTTATGCTTTGTCACTATTATATATGTTTATGTTTAATAAATTACTGAAAGGTGCAACCTTAACAAATCCTATTGAACACAGAACAAGTATGTGATCAGGGGTTAACGATATTATTAATTTTAAAACAGTGATAAAATAACATCAAACTAAAGACTGCTCGGCGCATGTTACACACAATACACAAAATTAGTAGTAGTATATTAGTACCATCAGTATATAGCATATAATATACATTAGTACATTGTAACATGGAAAATGTTTTGCATTATTATACATCTTGAAGAATATACATACTGAAGAATACAATTAGTCGTCAACGTTTCCGTACGCGTTCTCATGTGACTCGAAGAACAAGAATTCGCAGAGGGACGCTGGTTCTTGTAGTGCATAAGAATATTTTTCTGTGTTCAGAATATGAGCAGGACTACATTACCCAGCAGTCGTGTGCACTTCCGATTAGCTCTAAAAAGATAGCGGACGGACGATTCAAGATCCTACTGATGTATCTATGAAAACCATACAATAACATAGTAGCAACGTTAAATTCTGGAGCCCCCGACGTCCCTACTTATCCGAAGACAATGGTAATTTTATCGCAAATGGGCAGTTTTAATTTTCGCTTGTAATAGCAGCGTTTTACCTTAAAGTTGTTAGCATTGGGGCTTCGCTAGGGGTAACCTTTTCATTCAGCCAGTAGGCAACGTTAGCTGGATACCTAATTCATCGTCTACATTTGACATGTTTAACACAACACCAGCTAGACCTTAATTAAACTCGTCGTTTGACGATGACTTGAACTTTGTTAATAATTTTACACAATGCAGATGTCAAAGTATTGGGTGGGGTTCAATCAACGTTATCATAGCAATGAGCTAAAGCTAATGCTACCCTTTTTTTTAAAAAAAAATCACAGTTTTATATTGGCAGGTATATTTGAATATAATTGACGGTAACTTTCAAGAATATCCACGTTTAAATATGATGCACATTTCTGACAGTTTCCGCAATATTGATTTCGGATTCATCGCGATGTAATTTTTTCTTTACGTAGATCCGCTTCATTCTCATCCAAAACCGAGCCGGGAAAACACGACTGGCCAAATGGTACATGCAGTTTGATGATGATGAAAAGCAGAAGTTGATCGAGGAAGTTCATGCAGTAGTAACAGTCAGAGATGCCAAACACACCAACTTTGTGGAGGTATGAGTGAGTAATATACAGTGTAATTATTGCATGTCCACTGTACCATTTGAGACAATGCATATTTGTATTAAAGGTGTCTTTAAAGAATGTTTAAACCCATGTGACGCAATAATTGGAATAATCAAAATGCACGTGGATAAATAACAATAATGTTGATGTTTTACATTGAGCTGAGCTAAATTCCAGATTGTGAGTTGTTGATGTCTAACTATGAAACTCAGTGGTTAAAAGACTGTGTATGTTGTTTCCACAGTTCAGGAACTTTAAGATCATCTACCGGCGTTATGCTGGTCTGTACTTCTGCATTTGTGTGGACGTGACTGATAACAATTTGGCATACCTCGAGGGAATCCACAACTTTGTAGAGGTAACGGACACGAGCAGCACATGACATAAGCCAAGGACTTACATCTCGTGGTCTGATTTGTTTTCAGGAATGTCAGGAAGAAAATTGCTTCTGCGCTTGAAGATTAATTTCAAACTAGCATTTTTGTTGATGTATGGTCTTTCAAATGACCTTGTAATATTCTAAACTTCACTGCAGTTCTGCAAGATTTACACAAAAATAATTTTATTAGTGAAATGGAATTATATAGGATGCCTATGTTTATTCTTTGACCTGTACGTAATATACTAAGAATCTTTAGTCATTGGTATTGGTCCAAATTTAAAATCCTAGACTTGCACTTTAGTCAGTTTTCCAGGTGAGCAACGCACTAGGTTTCCACGTTAATCACATATTTCCAGGTGGATAATGGATGACTTTGGTTACAATGTTAAATTATGCCACTAAAGTCCTCTGGAAATGAGCCTCATCTGTGAATTTACAATTTAATTGCATCTACTGATGGCTGCCTGCACGGACAAGTGACTAAAATAATGCAACAAACTTTGACAGAGAACAATTTGATTGACTTTAAAATACCTCATTTTTTGTCGTTTATCTGGAGGCAATAGAGTCAACACCATTCATTTAGTTTATGTAAATTTCTGTTGGGTAACTTTTTATGTGTCCTCATTTGGTTTTATTATTTATATGATCCTCTGAACAGCAGGCGTAAAGTACAATTTAATGTTTGTTTTTGGCAAAGACAAACAGAATATGTTCCGTTCAGAGCTCTCAGGAGTGAAGGTCATTTCAGCTAATGCTTTACTACAATGGAATGTGCGTAAGTGCCTTTTGAATCCACAGTTGTGATTTGGACAATAAGAAAAAGCATTGAAAATCCCGAATGTTGACGTGCATCCCGGAAAATCAATTCTGTCGCTGCAAATAAGATTTTCTGTGCTTGAAAATAGGTTCTGATGAACATCACTCAGGAGAAGTTTATAAATATTAATTTGTCATGGTTTGAAAAGAGGTCTTTATAGTGGAAATCACATAATTACTCACCAGTGTAACCTTGCCATTTTATTTCTGCAGTGATGCATCACTTCAAGATGTAATTACCAGCGTCTATTCAGAGAAAGAGTGCAGTTTTCTCCCTGACAGTATCAGAGTGAACTCCAATTTCTTTTGTTCTACTTCAGGTGCTGAATGAGTACTTCCACAACGTGTGTGAATTGGATCTGGTGTTTAACTTCTACAAGGTAAGATTATTTTTCCCAAAATATTCAAGGCTTTGGTTTTTGATCGTCCTAGATGACCAGCACAGTTCTGAAGCCCGCCTCTGAAGTGCTGCTTGATTCTTGGACCAAAATTATTCAGACACTAGTTTTCCACATGGACGAAGGCACAAATCTCGTTGCTGTGTGGCTAAGAAAACATTCCATCATGGATGTCCCGCAGATGAATGTGGTAACATTAGCTCTTATATTGAGTCAGTCACTGGATATTTTTAGATTGCAATGACCTAGAGGTGGGGTTGAGTAACCACAGGCTGGATGATGATGCCATTGTGTTGGGACAATTTTCCAGGAAATGCAATCCTTTCAGCCTCCTGCACATAAGAGAAAACAATGCTGGTGTATGTTCTACCATGCTACTCTTTTTCTTGTTTTAACTCTTGACCTGGTTTAATCCTCTCATTTCCTGCCTCGCATGTGCTTCCCGCATCTGCAATTAAAGGTGTACACGGTGGTGGATGAGATGTTCCTGGCAGGGGAGATCAGGGAGACCAGTCAGACCAAGGTCCTCAAGCAGCTCCTCATGCTCCAGTCGCTCGAGTAGACAGCGGTGATCTATCCTTCCCAGCTGCCCCTTAATCCGCCCTGGCACCCAAACCAAACCCCAGCTGAAAAGACCCTGGAATCATTTGCCCACATCTGCAGAAAAAGACTCCTCACAGAACTTGATTTTTCTTTTTTTTTAAAAAATGGAAATCACACTATTGTTTACCTTTATGCATATATATGGAATATGTTAGCTTAATCAGTTGGTCAGCAGCTAATAAAGTCAGACAGAAAGGTGAACATTTCAAACCAAGTAAAGTGCTCATATACTATTTGCTTTACTCAAAGCCAGTGGCTGTAGAACATCAGTTATTTAATATAATGTAACTATTTGGTATCTACATTTTATCTCTGCAGTGTGGAACCACTGAAGTGGATTCTGGCCTTCCTCTTTATTCCCTTCTTACTTCCCTCAACATTCAATCAGTGGCACTACTGTAACTAACAAGCACCACACACATACACACACCCACAGAGCGTCTGTAATGAAAATGGAGCACTTACACCAGCGTCATTGCCGGTTCTATAAATCCACATAAAGGTCGCGCCTGTGAAGTGGCTGCGGACCGGTCACGCCTTCTGCTCTGAACAGCAGCGCAAGCAGAATACCAGAGTTCTTCAGAGCTATTGAACCACTTTGGCAGGTTCCTTAATGAGGAGCGTGATTTTGACAATGTATCGGCAGCCTGCGCCGTGCCTGACGTCCTCGTGGCTCAGTAGATAAACACGTCGGCTCAGACGTCGGCTCGGCTGGATAATGGCTATGTGACGTACGTGTACGATGGTGCTTGTTGGTCACACCTAAACTATGTGAGGCAGAAAAATTCCTGGATGTTTTACAGAAAGCAGTACTGTGACGTTTTTCGTGTGTAGTGTGTACATACGGTGTCTTGCGTGTTGAGTATTGTGAAATTAACGCATTCATTCCAGAGGGGGGGTTATGGTGCTTTGTGGTCTGACCAGTGTTTGCTTAAATTCTTTGGCATTCTATAAAACAAAATGGCTTTTGCAGTCGAAACAAGCCTTGTGCATTGGAGTGGGGGAAATACTCCTCACAAAAGGATCAAACTCTAATTGTGATTAATGAGAGTCATCAAAAGTGGATTGAAAGGTTATTTTTTTAAATAAGGCCATTTAAATGTACTGAAGTTGTCCACCTGTTTATTTCTGTCTCCTCACATATAAACATCATATATATGTAAATAAACAAAATAACTCACCAGATCTGTTTTACTGTTGTTTAATAGTTTGTAAAACGATACTTGGGTTCTTCGTGACATCTGGAATTAAATACTCCTGGTCGTTTCTACGCCCAACGAGCGGAGTCGTGTACTTTAGCACCATCTAGTGGTAAAACACCGTCACTTTTTATGAGGTCATTCTGGCTCACTGAAGGATCGATAAATCAGTCAATATATCCACTTCGGCTCTATTAAAGTTCTCTAGCGCAGCTCCATTGAGCAGAGAACATTAATCGAGGCGATAGAACAGAGAGGGCGTGTGCCCTCCCCTCTGATATCCTAACCCCATCTTGGCTGCCTTTAAGAGAAATGATGTGACTGAAAAATGGACGAAACAGCTAATAAATCCTGTACATGGGTTTGGCCGTTAGAGTTTCAGGGTCTGTTGAGCCTATAAACCTGATGTGACGCCTGTTGCTTACAAGGAGAAAAAAACCCTCTGCTCTATAGCATGGAAAGGAGAGCACATGCACACGATGCCCAGAAGATCAACTAAAAAAAAAAGCCTTTTAGTGGGAATTGCATAATCATTACAATCAATGAGCACCAGGGACTCTCACCTGACAACAGGCAACTCTGATTTACAGCAAAACTTTATTTAACGTCAGTTACTAAGCAACAACTGAGTTGGATTGCACCAGCGCGATTGAATCTGGAAACATATGGCTTTAATATTTATTATGGACTTAACTCAGACACGTTCAGCTGAATAGGAGGTACGACAGCTTGTTGACGGGGGTTGGGTCAGCCGCTGGAGTCGTGGCACCAGTGCGCAACAAAGGGGTCAACGCTCGCTTCAAGACAGTAAGTTAGAAATCAACTTCAGAAGCTCAGTTGTTATTTAGTAAGAAACGACGGCCACTACAGTTCATTATTACACTCTGCTACTCAAGATAAATACTTACATCTGCAGCATATTTACAAAAAACATGAATATTCTAAAGTAAAAGTGCACTTGCAAAAGGAGACAAACTGTCACATGATGTCCGCATTTTTATTTTTTTTCTTTTACCCATCTGACATCCTACATAACCTCCCCACCCCCTCCCTCGAGTGTGCTCACAGGAGGACATTTGTTTGAGCGGATGAAAGAAATCACGTCTGGAGGCAGTTTGTCTGGATCTTCTCCTGCCAGGGTCGGAACAACCAGCAATCCGAGGTGGGTTGTTTACCTTGTTGACAGCTCAGACCGTGATACTCGCCACAAAACCCCCGCGGCTCTGAGGTTACGCACGGAGAGGCGGGAAAACTACCTGAATAAAGAGAAGTCGGATTTTTACGGGCACACCGACACGCTTGACCGTAAAGTGCGTCTTTGAGGGGAAAATGAAAGGGTTGCGTGAAAGCCTCCCAGTGTTGCGAAAGCCTTTGCGGTCGGTATAACCTACAATGGGAATTATCAGAGAAAAACTTTGTGCTTTTAACCCAGAAATGCTGGGAAAGACTCTTTGTCGGCGCCAGGTGACTCACAGGAAAAGAACAAGGCTCCAACCTCCGCCAGAAACCATCAACAAGCTCCTTTCCTTCGACGTATTTACAGGTTTACACTCTTTCCATTTGGTTAATTGAGACCACTTCGGATAACAGATAAAACAGACGTGATTATGAACATTAAAAAGCCAAAAACACTAACCAACAATGATGAATCACGTTCTGACAGCTTCACTGAGTATGCACGAAACAGCATACCGATAATCACTCGAAGGAACCATGTGCAAATATAGAATAACGTAATAAACAGAGCACGTAGAAGGAAAACAGGTGCACGACAGCCCGTACACACGACCCTTGAGTCGTCCCCGTGTGTCAAGGACCCGAGAAACCACTTCTGGTATTTTCCTCTTCTCTGATCCCAGCGTGATCACGCCGAGGGTTCCAGTGCCCGTATGGAAAGCTAAAGGGGTTGCGGTGAGCTCCGCGACTGCTCTTCCAGGTGGTCAGAGGTGTGTGAGACTGCAGCGAAGACGGTTCACGCACACCAAAAAACACCTGGAGCTGAGATGTGGGGTGACAAAGGAGACAGCGGGGACGACCGCTTTCAGTATGCTGCGTTCGCTGATGTAGGTTGTGTTGTGTCATACCAGTGACTTACCTGTAGGGGGCGTCCTGTCCTGTCTGGATTAGAGCGAGTCGGTCCCTAGCAACTGCACTGCTGTTTATTCTGTGCGGTGGAGCCTCTCGGCTGTCGTAGCTGCCTCAATGATGCGTCTCCATACTGAATCCCAGAGCCCATCCTCTCTGGGTCCAACTCACCTGTCAAACACAACCCAAATCAGAACATCCCACACCAGGGAGCTGACTCGCACGCACAGGCGGGCTGCTGGTACTGAATAAACCATGTTCACCGGAGTCTATCTTGTTGAGGATGGTGCGAGCGCATTTCAGGAACCCTTCCTCGACGTTTTCCCCAGTCAGAGCGCTGGTCTCCAGGAACATTAGCTCTGCAACAGAGGAGACATAAGCGTGGAGGGGGGCAGGCAAGCAGGACAAAGCCTCGAAGAGGACTTACCGTTCTCCTGAGCAAAGCGCGACGCCTCCAGGAAGGTCACCTCTCTGTCGGCATCCAGGTCTTTCTTGTTGCCACAGAGGATAATGACAATATTGGGGCTGGCCAAGGTCCTCGCGTCTGTCAGCCAGTTCGTGAGGGCGTTATACGTCTCCCGACTGTGATAGAAAACAAACTAAATCCTTTGCTGTTAAACGCAACTACTCATGTAATGTCAAACTTTTGCTGCTCAGCCTACTCAATTATTATGAAGACACGTCCTTTAGTCAATAAAAATGTTAATATGCGAGAAGATAGGGAGGCTGGCCTTTGTGTCCATGGTAACAGGAGGGAGTTGGGGAAGAGTAAAATGGTTAACAGCTGCTTCCAGGAACAGCCGAAGGATGACATCACTGTTGAGTCATGGCTGTGATTTGCACCGCCCGGCGCACTAACCTGCACTCCTGTTTCACTCTCAGTCTTAATTTAAATAAACAAGTTAGTTCTGCTTTCACGTGTTGTGGGGACTTTCACTACCTGTTAGCAAACCACTCTGCTACAATCCAGAACACCAGTAAAATATGCACTCTGATGAGCGCATGTGTGTCTTTGAGGGCAGAAATATTGGTGATAATAATCAATCAATCGGTACATTTACCTTTAAACTACAACGCGAAGCTGGGGGAGATCTTAAATGAGTGTTTTACCTGGTGATGTCATAGACGAGGAGCGCTCCAGCGGCTCCTCTGTAGTAGCTGCGTGTTACAGATCTGTGGAGAAAAGGCAGGATTTCAAGGTCTCCACAGCCTCCACGTACGACAGTAATAATTGTTGAAATCGGGGAGGTTCTTACCGAAACCGTTCCTGGCCGGCGGTGTCCCAGATCTGCAGTTTGACCGTCTTCCCACCTACGTTGACCACTCGGGAGCCGAACTCCACGCCGATGGTGTGGTTGGAGTCTTGTTTGACTGTGTGGCGGTGAGAGAGACCTTACCAACGGTTTCATCGCGGATATTGTGATTAACAGGACGAGCAAATGTCTCTGGCACTCATCCGAGTGGTAGAGAAAGAAAAGATAAGAAAAGATTTTGTGACTGATGATTCAGCAGCAGGTTGAAGTGAAGAAAACAATGACTGGAAATGCTTCACGGTCTCGTTCATGACAAAACTGCTTTCCTTGTGAGGCCAACAGGACATCGAGGGGAAAACTTACACTTGTTTTCGATAAACTGGTGCAGGAGGCAAGATTTCCCCGTCCCGGCGCTGCCGATCACCAGAAACTTGAACAGGAAGTCTGAAAGAAAAGGAGAGGGAGCGAGAATGAAGCTACTGCAGGGTAGACGTTCCCGGGACAACACTCAGATCACCCTTAATCCTGTTTACCTCCTACTTTATATAACCTGCCACTGTGATTCTAATTCTGCCTCGCTGGATGTGGCAGGAAGGACACCAGCATTTATGCACCATATGTCATTAATGACATTTGGGGTCACTGAATGAGGGTCAGGCCAAGCGGGCCAAGGATTGGACAAGGCTTGGATATCCGTTGACATCTGGGTGTGCAGATGTTGTCTGAACAGTACAATGCCGCCTGTTCTGGGGAGGACAAAGGTAAACAAGGCAGGGACGAGCATCGTCCACAGAGATGACCCTTTCGTGGTTAAAAACAGCAACTGCGATCACAGACGAGGGGACGGTCGACGGATACTAAACTCGATCCTCTCCAGCGCCGTCTCGCTTAGCTGAAATATGACACCGTGACAATTTTAGCGTGCGCGCCGTCCAACATGCTGGTACAACAAACGATTGGCGACTTGTGTCGAGACGAACAGCTTGGTGACCAGGCGGTGTTTGTTCGGCGCCACGCGAGCTCAACGGAAACGGGTTTGGCAACGCAGCGCAGATTCATACGGTCACCGTGTGACTTGTAAAGTTATTAGACGATCTCTCCGAGCCGTCTCCGTCGGATGTCACGCCACATTACACCTTTGTTTGTCGAGGCGGGTGTTGTTGGATGAGACCGGTTAGAGGTCAGCTTCACGGTATCATCAAAGCAAACAGGTAGTTGAGCTAACATTTTTCTTTAGGCACACTAGATCCGTCACAGACTGGATCACCGAGAGCTGTGATGACGGTATCAGAAGCCGCTGGCTCCTGTTTGAGAGCCTGCCTCAGCGTTTCAACAGCTTCCCAGACGACCCTTCCCAGAGAAGGGCAGCGCAACATCACTACAACAGCATCTCAGGCTGTAATATCATCACACATCAATATTAAATAACCCCAGGGAGCAAACCACTGTTATCTGAATTCTCATACAGCGCGGAGACCCTTAACACAAATCCAGGGATACCCAAGGTTAAAGTCTGCACAGGTGTTTGCACTGTGAGAGAAAATTGCTTTTTTCCACATACAGATGGAGGCATCCTGGGAAAAAAAACACCCGGAGAGATTACCGGTAGATATGGTGATGCATTATAATATCTGTGACCAATCGACTGAAATGGAACACATCTAAGTCAAACACACATGTGCTTCTTGTGTTCTGAATTCATTTAGCCAGTTTTGCTGCTGCAGAGAAGAATTAAGACAAATCAATGAAAGGTTCTTACAGCGGCCATTAGACCTGGTGCTTGTGCATCGAAACTGGCTGCTGGGATACGGTTACATACAAGAAATGGAGAAATCTGGGTGAGCAGTGAACAGGATATGATGATGGTGTCTCATTTCAAAGAGCTGGATCGAAGGTCAGGGTCACTGTGCATTCTTATGTTAAACAGGGACTCGTGCGAAGTTGAATTCTCATGCAAGTTCATCTGAAATACAGATGGGGACGATTGAAAGAGCTGTTCTTCAAGTAACCAGTGAGTTACAAGCTGTTTGAACTCCCTCCTTACAGGCCTGGTGGATGAAGGACTCACCAACACCATACACCAACACCCCACACGTAATATACTGCAGGAAATGCAACTTTAACTGTTCAGCAGGGCACATTTGACATGTAAAACCACGCCATCGTGCATCTGCATCCCCAGGTTGAGGCAACTATAACCAGGAAATAAAACCTACCTGTTTGCCTAGGTTCATATTGACGTAAAGCTAAGGCTTTAATCGCGGTAACACAAGCATCGCAGTGGGCAGAAGATGCAAATCTTCTAAATGCGTTCCTCCGAATAGGATACGAGCATTCAGCGACAGATAATCAACAGTAGAAGCCCACAGGGAGGCGGCAGCTAAACTAAGCTAACGATGCTAGCGACGCTGCTAAGAGTCACATCACAGCAGTCTGTAACGAGTTTAAAGCGTGTCCCTCGACGGGATCATACCGTATGTCTCAGACATGTTGACCCTCGCTGCGTGAAGGGCTCAGTCTGACGTTTATTCACTGTTCTTTGGGTGTTGTCACAGCTGTAGGGTCGCGTTGTTCACACCTCTTTTGGGTGTTTATCTTCAATGCTAGCGGTTTCCTGATCCTTCCGAGCATTCGCACCGACCGCAACCAAACGCGGCAGCTGCGCGTTACGTCAATGCGTCATCGTGTGGTGCGTTCAGGTGACAAGGGAAAAGTATGAATTTTAAACGCTTGGCAGCCGTTGATATTTTATTGTGGTATTAATTTATTTTAAACTACAAACGGTGTTTTATTCCTTCAAATGGTTTCAGTTTTGCATGGAATGTCCAATTTTTATAGAGGAGGAAGATTATCACAGTGAGGGTCATCAGAAAAGCCACACTTGGAAAATTTCGGAAATTAATGTAAAACACAGAGTGATATGATGACGTGATTATCTATAAAATTGATTGTTTTGTCATATCTGAGATGCAGCCTCGATAAAATATATTAAAATAATTAGGAGACAGTGAACCAGCATCGGATCAATAGTCTTGTGTCTTTGACCTAAAATTGAGCAGTGTTCAACAGCCAGCCGCAAGGGGGCAACCAAAGACAAAGTAACGCAGTAACGACCTCGCCAACGTTCTGGTGAGGTCGTCTATGTATTGAAGCCTTAACATGAGAGGATATCGCAATCTTATTTCCAGTCTTAGGGTTTGCCGTGCTAAGCTGATTTAATAGAGTGAATATAGAATATGAAATGATACTTGTCATGATCACTGCTGAGGAATAGAATGTAGAAATTCTCTGCAGAATATGTAATGAAACATCTGTTCTCTTCTATTATAATAAACTTGCCCATACAGACATGAGGCCATTCTGTAGACTGCAGGGCTACTCAAGGGCAACAGGTGCGTCTTACAGCACCTTCCACCCTCCAACTATCCCCTCCAGGCCTTTGTATGGCTTTGGCAGATCCTCTCATCCTCCCTCTTCTTGTTAACAGCCCTTTTCACTAAGATTAAAGACAGAAGGAAACACAGGGCTCAGCGTCGTGTGGGGGCACGGATGTTTTCCTAAGGTGGGCTGCAAGAAAGACCTCAAAGGTGTGCAGCAGGCGTAAAGAAAAGACTGATGTTTCTGCTTCCGTTGGGCGCTCTGCTTACCTTTAAGGGCGTCCCTGTGCTCATTGTGTCTTTGTCCTCATTCCTGCCCTCTCATCCATTGCCGGTGTCCTCAACACAGGATATATTTGTGTGGACCCTAAGTAGACAAAGTGCACATGTGTATCTGTGTGAGGGTTAACCAAGAGATCAAGATCAAGAGATTTGACTGTGGATTCTCCTGTTATTAATGGTTAGGACAAACGTTCAAGGCACATGCATTTAGCATCAGCAAATCAAGCACAAAATGGCGAAAACAATGAAAGGAGGATGGCAGGAATTACATCAGACCGGCTCGATCTGAGATCAAAACCAATGTGTTCATCATTAGCATGCCAGGGAAGTCCCCCATAAAACCTTAGCAACACGCCGATGTTCAGGACAAACTGAGTCATTTTGCAGAGTGCAGTTTATGTGAATCATATCTTGAGTCAGCCAAGCTGAGCTGTTGCCTGGCATCACCCGGGAGGATTGTACATCGTTTGTCCTCCAATGAAAACAAAGGGATGCGTAACAACGTGCAATTCAAGGAGCACAACGGCGTTCCGTGAAGGCCTGGTGGGTGTGACTGAAAACATGAGCCCATTAATGAGCCTCACAAACAATCTCACAGTCTTTCACTCCAGTTGATCGACGCTGGGAATAAAAGCTGAAAACTTCAGTTGAAAACTGAAAGAGTCTTTGGTGTTTAGGTGCGTTGGAATGGGGAGAGAACAGTGCGGCTCTGATTCAGAGCGAGGGGGCGTATTTATGTACATACCTCTGCGCAGCAACAATTGTACGACTGTTTGTTTGCACACCACGCGTCCTCTCCACTTCAGCGCAGCACTGGAGCCTGCGAGGCATGAATCAGTCCGGCTCAGTGGGCCACCTCATGTCAGAGCGGAAAACGCACGTTCCTGAGGGTAAGAGAGGATAAATGCAGGCTGAGATATGAGATAGAATCTCTTAGGAGTGTCATGGACAATAAGAGCGGTTTGTTTCATCACCGTTATGGTGTAAAGATACTAAGTTCATGATGACATTATTTAGATTTTGCGATGAACTGACCCAGATTGGAAGCGCTCACCTGTTGAAAAGACTGTAGAACTGGATCTGGATTGTGCTCGAAGAAGACGCCATTTCCCTCTAAAGTTACAGGCCCAAGGCCAAAGGAGACGGGGGTTGGAATGGAGAGATGGTCTAAAATAGACTGAAGGCATCGCAGACTACCAAGACACGCGCCAACATGTGCTCATTTCTGCTCCCTTATTATTGCAACTCCAAAAAACACAAATTCATATCATATGGTGAGAGTTTAAACAAACAAACCAGCAAACTTTGAGATGAAATCAGGACATGGACAGATGTTGAGTGCTGAGAGTGAAGAATGGACCGACTGTCAGGCTGTCCGGCCAACTGATCGCTATCTAAAGGAGCCTTCTTCTCTGTAAATCTTCCTCATCTTCAGGTCACAGTTCTGCCCTAGATCCACCTTTCACGCTGTCATCACAACACAGCCTGGAGGAGGAAAAAGGAGGGCGGCCAAAGGTTGAACTTTGGTGTGGCAGCGCTTAGCTCCACGGCTACTTTTTCCATTTTAAAAGAAAAGGGAAATCAATGACCGGCAACTGAAGTCCCCACCATACTCCTCTCTAAATGCAGCACTGTCCTCCCCCGGGTCCTTTTTGGTAGAAGCTCCCTGATGTTCAGGTGCTTCATTCAGATTTTATTCAACGCCTAATTGTTATTTTCCAATGTTGAAAGCTCTGTTGCGTAAAAGGTACGAACCCATCAGTCATCGCTGTTTGATACTTGGATCAAACATGCCCTGATGCGTGCCTCGTCTTCTCGCCGGTCCCATTCCCCTGTGTCGTAATCGACATGTGGAAGGTCTTATCGCCCGCTTTCCCTTCACGCTGGATGTAGCTTGTTTAGGAATCTTTGTGTGATGTCATTCGCTCTGCTTGGAATTCAAGAAATATCTGCTGCAAAGCTCATTTCCTCCATTCCCCTCCTGGGGTTTAAAAAAGAGAGGGTGGGGGGGAGTGGTAGCCAGCCAGAGGCGCGATATCTCCCTCCTTCTGTCAGTGTCGGTTTCGACTTTTGAGCCTCAGAAGTGCAAATAACATAAACTTATATTTCATTATTTGGTAGCATTCTGCCACTGTGATTGTCAGCTCTTTCATCGGGCGCTTAACTGAAAAAATCCCCTCCAGAAAGCATCAAGAATCACGCCAGGCTGCACCTACACAAAAGGTGATGTTTGCTGCAAGTAAAGCCTCTTTGCTTCCCATTGTGTCTCTTTGTATGCATGTGCGTCGATATGAGGGAGGGAAAAATTCCTGCTGCCCACAAAAGCCTCAAGACCTACAATCTGTCTCTCATGAACGCATAAATGGTATCTATACATACAAAGAAGACATCATAGCCTAATTATTAGTTCTTCTATCCGTAATCTGCCTTTGATTTCCTCCGCTGAATCGCTTTCTTTGTTGCCGATTCCTGCTCAGAGGTTATCTCATCTTCTCATATGTCTCCCTCAGGTGCGCGCTTGTAAAGTTTCCCACTGGAAACTTTTCAGGACAGCTTGAATCAGTCTTTCCATGATCTTCTGCATGATTTTGAAGTCACATCATCAGGTTGCTTCCTAAATATGCCTGAAACAGCCTCCCTTTTTTATTTAAATGTGCAGCTTTTTTTTAAGACCAGTAAAATAAATCAAAAGTCTATATTTGAAGAGGAGCCCATGTATGAAGAGGAGCACTCATGCAAGTTCAGGCGAGTGTCAGTGAAACACAACAGTCGTCCCCTAAGGAGGATGTCAGGGGCCATGATGGATGACATCATTGACCAGAACGCCCATGTAAATCACAGGGAGGCCCGTGCACATCCTCTTTGTGTCTCCAAGAGTGGGATAATTGCGCCTGGATCAGGCAGCCTTGATTCAGCTCCAGCTTCTCTTTTTCAGCGTCATTCTAAACCGCAGCGTAAATTAAGCAGAACTGTGATTCTTTAATCAACCAGATAAACCAAACATATAAATGAAAGTTTGATTAACTTCATATGAAAAGCATCTGGATGTGTCTGGTTGTTTTCTTCATTTAATCCAGATTGTGTTTGCTTTTCTCTAGAGAAATCAATCAAATCCTGCCTTGCTTTCTGCTCCTCTGTGAACTTTAAAGACCTACTGTCCAAACTTTGAACCCGCTAATGTGTCCTAATTCCACCCCACAAAACCCAGTTTGTTTGTAACAGAAGAGACGGCCACTGACCCCAGTCAGGCAGGCTAACGTCTGCCTAATGTGGACCCCCAGGGCCCAGGTGTGCAACACCTGTGCTGGCGCAGGTGTGTGTCATCCCCTGACCCCCCCCCCCCTCAGTCTCCTCTAATTTGTGTTTGTTGTCTCACATCCCCTCCATAAGCTCCAAAAACAGTCTGGGCCCGGCGGGGCGCTTCAGTTCCAATCGTTCTGTGATTAACTGACTCTAAACATCGCTCATTTTAGCTAGTTATGCAAAAAAGCCTTCATGGGTGTACATTATTGACGCGTTTTCTGGATGTCCACAACAGTTCAAAGTGTTCGATTGTGTCTTCAAAGGGCCTCGGAAGATAAGAACCTCTCATTGTGGCGAGGCGGTTGCGAGTCCAGCTGCAGTTCTGCCCACACGTCCTCTCACTTTTACCACAAATGATGAGGCGTTCACAAACAAAGCCGCCTCTCATTTCCAGCCGCAGTGCACCTCTGTCGGCTTCTCCTCTCTGACCACCTTCTCATTATCTCTCTCACAGCCTCGTGCCCTCTCTACAAACACTGACATTATTACAGACTTGTCATCTTGTCTTAATTTAGCACCCCCCCAACCGTCTTTAGCCACAATGTCACAATTTCCTTGGGTAATTTCATCATTTCCTTGAGGGGTCAGGCTTGACTTGACTACCTCAAAGGGTTCTCTGTTAATAAAGTTAAATCCTGGCCCACCTCTAGGCCTTTAGAAGCCTGGGGTTAGATTAGCTGGCCTCTCCGCTCTGAGTGGCTCACCCCTGAGGTCCTGAATAGAGGCTGAGCAGGACACAATGGTGCTCAGGGATTAGCTTTTGTGGAAGTGACAAGTTCTGTGGCTGAGTTAGAGGGTCAGGAGTCCTTTTGAGTTCACATGGGAAAGTGGTAATTTAACCTTAGCTTTATCCACACACACACACACACACACACACACACACACACACACACACACACACACGTACAGTGTAAGCACATTATAGTGCACTCTATTTTATCACTGTGCCTCCTTCATCTGCTCTGACTTCCGAGTTCCTTCATTTTTGATTGACCTGCACCTCCTTTGAAACAAAAGTAGACCTTTATGCCACATCAGCCTGTCTGCAGTCCCCTTCCCACGCACACACACACACACCACACACACACACACACACACACACTTCACCCCTCTTTTCTTCAAGACAGAAAACAAATAACCTCCCTGGAGATTTCTCAGTAGGAGTCTTCCGCGGTGCAGAGCTCCTGATCATGTTCCCGTGTCCAGCAGCTACAGAGATGAATACCTCTTTTGGGGTGTGTGTTTCTCTGCTTTAAGCTTTAACTTTATCTGCCGTCAACATTTTTGAGAACATGTGGGCAGCATGTGAGCGTGAGAGTACCTGACAGAGGACTCGCCTCCTTCGCCTAGAGTGTAAATTTTAAAAGAAAAAGTCCTTTTTTTCACGTTTAAGGTTCGTCTTTGATGAGATGCCAAGAAAAAAAATATTGCCTCCTTGATGGGATTGCAGGGGGGAAAAACTAGGTGTTTATCTCTAATGGTTTCCTAGGTAACTAATAGCAACCAGGTACACCCGTGCATATGCATTTATCCTGAATGAAGCGGGGGACGCCTGATGTAAATGGTGGCCACATGGATGTAGGAGAAGGTTTATTTGGTTGGTTTTTCTTCAGTTCTTGAGTCAGAGCTTCTCATTCATCCTCTATGACCTCACTTCTGGACACAGGGAGTCGCCCGGCCCGACTTTACACTGTGAGAGCCATGCATACATTCAAGGGCTGGAGCAGAAATTGCTTCTGCGGATGCATGTGTGCGCTAAGCTTTTTCATTTCCCCGATAATCTCTTAATCACACAGCCTACCTGGGGGTGGGGGTGGGGGGTGCAGGTTTCCATGATGTCACTTCCCCACCACATAACCAGTTCTCAACACTGACTGCATATAGAAGCTTAAAAGTCAAAAGCTCAGCATCTGGCTGACATACTTACAGATATTAAATAGAGGAAAGTCATTTGTCGGATGAAAGTCATTAATTTATCCATTTAATGTAATCCTATTTCATGCATATGTTTTAATTTTCCTCAAATGGAATTATTGATAAATCTCCTAAACCTGATGGATCTTCCTGTTCGGAAGACGTGACGGCATGTGTGTGCATGTGTGTGTAAATAAAAGCACAAATCTGTCAGCGCACTGGGGTTTTTTTTGACTTCATGCAGGTGTTTTCCAAGACTAATTATATGTTTTGGCATTTAGAGATGATGAGACTCACAGTAGGAACATTATTGTCCGGTTTAATACTAGTATAATAAAAACACATGGGAGCTCCTGTGCTGTGAGCACGATGCCTGAAAATAACTCCAAAGCAATTTAAACGCTGCTGAAAGCACGGTGGAGCTGAATAGAGCTGTAATTTTTGTTTGGATAAAAGGTTCATGTAGTTTATATATGAAATTTTACTGCATTTACATCATAAGTAATTACATCACACTTGTATGCTTACGGAATTCATAGTTTCAGTCTGTGTCTCTCTTATAAGCATATTTTAGTCTCATATCATTGGTCGAGCTGTCTGACGCCGTTATTAAAAGCGCCTCCCAGCCACGCTGGTCATTTTACCTGTGTCTAAAAGATACAGGTAAAATAACCTTCTCCCACTGGCCATTCAAATAAATCGCTGTAAGTCCTCCTGACATAGCAACGGCTAGACAGTCCCTAATAAATGCCTGAAGTTAAGACACACTCGGCTGAGGATCCTTCCCGGCACATATACAGACATCAGACATATTTATGCACGTGTGAGTGCGAGTACACACGCAATCTTTTGCCGTCATCCTGCTCGGCGTCTCTCTTGATCCCCCCCATCCTGAGCTAGTCTGCTGCGCCTCCCCTCAACCCAAACAAGCTCTAGTTTGGAGAAGAAATTGGTCCAATAAATCACAACTGTAGGCAACGCCAGCAGTGTGACGGCGTTCCTCTGACCTTCCGGAACGCCTTCCTCCCTCGCCCGCTCGGTTTAGTGAAGCAGCTCAGCGCAGCACGTTTCCCACACACTGTCTGGGTTGACCTCTGACATTTCACCCTGCTGGAGAGGGGGGAGGACCACCCAGTTGGAGTCTTAGGGGGGCCCCCCGGGGATGGGACAGCCGAGGGGTGTGGGGCTAAGCTCTGCGGGGACATCATTATGGTAGGTTAAAGAGGGGGAAGATCAGAAAAGGTATATTTTGTGAGGATGGGGAAAACAGAGGAGGGGTTAAAAGGGCTTTAAACTTTGTGAATGGGTGTTGAGGTCACTAAGTGCCTCTCTAAAAGGAGCAGGAAACACAGCGACATCCCGGAAAACTCCTCTTCGGAAAGTTGTCACCCTCTTGCCTCACCTGAGACTGTCCTGCTCTGCTTCTAAGACAAACACAGAGCGAAGTCGCTGCAGGGCGAAGCGATAACTCCAGAGCTGGAGAGGAGCGATCGAGTGAAGATAGACTGATTCTGTCACGGCGTTGTAAATCTTTCTTTATCACCAACAAATAACCACAGGGCATTCGCTCAGGCAGGAAGCCCCCCTCCCCAATAAAGCTGCCACTTTGTCTGAACACATCATCGGGCTGGTTACTGTAGCTGCGGCCATTCACGCCTGACTTTTAAGGTGTGAAACATATGTTTGTTTTTCTTTTCGTGGGATCAGACAATAGAATTAATACTTTTCAGTATAAGTATATCAGTTTATAAGTTTATGACTCTCCACCAGATAGTCTACAACTTATCATCCATGGAAAGATGGAACTAAACATCCAAATTGTTGTGTGGTGCAGACAAACCAGTGACACAAACAAACAACCATCTAAACTCATTAGTGCCTATATCAAGAACTTCTGTAGTTATCTTTGACCAATCAGGGCACATTAAAAGTGTGTATCCACCCACCCACTCTCTCACACACACACACACACGCACACAAAGCTTCAGAAGTTATTATGAGGTTCAGTGTCTTGATCCAGAACACTCTGACATATATGCAGCGTTCCAGGATTGAACCAATGACCTTTCAATCAAAGAAACTGACACTGGAATCAAAGAAACAAAGCATCAGAACACAGAGATTTGACAGAACAGCAGCAAGAATGTGCTGGTAGGTAGCGCAGGGGCCCATGCAGGAGGCCAACATGGGAAAATATGGAGGTGTGCGCACGTGGTGTGTGTGTGTCAGTTGTTGAAGGTGTGGTGCAGCAGGAGCAGATCAGTTTACCTGCTCGGCGCGTCTCTCACACCAGCATTGGGGGCCCCAAAGGTAAACGCATCAATGGTTGCCATTCACATCAGTGCACAAACGTGCGTGTTTGTGCATGTCCGCGACAGACGCGAGCGGCTGATTAATTGACGCAGAGATAAAGCGGGAAGGAAATCTTCCAGACTTTTGTCACCGTGTTAAATAAATACTGATGTTTGAATTATACCCCTGTGGTTTTCTTTCATCTTCGTAGTTTGGCCAAAAAATTAAAAAAAAGGGGGGGGGGGATTTCTCTTCTGCTGCTCTGTAATTATACTAAGTAATACTGGGTATTAACACAAAACAAAGATCAACGCGGCTGTACGCACAGTAGAACTATTTTAGATAATAACAACAGCGATGATTTACTGACACAATTATCATAAATAAAAATTTGATTTACAGGCTGGAAAGATGGGAGGGGGGTGAGCTTGGTGTGGGGTTTCCTGACAAGAAAATAAATTTAAAAAGCCTTATGTTGTTATAAACACTTTATCCCTTGTGAAGGTCGAGTCTCATTTATTATGGAAACTGGTCTGTTCAGTACTGGGTGCTTTCCTGTTTAATAACTAGCTAATACAGAGATAAGTATGAATACATTAGTACTAAATGAATTGTAAAAGAAATATCAGGTTCTTGGTTTCTGTGCCATCTGGGGTAACATTTACTTTTAGAGACATATAATTGGAAATATTTTGTTCATTTGTACCAAAAAGGATGCCAAAATGTAAAAACTAGCATGAACGCTTCCTATTACAAACGCATCATTTTGCTTTTTGCAACAGTCATGAAATGTAGTTCAGTAACAAATCAGAACTATAATAACTACTTTATTACACTGCCTTTACTCCACTATAGAGAGAGCGAGAGAGGGAGGGGAGGTGAGTCGAGTCTGGCAGATGTTGGCCTGTAACACAATCCGAGCTGTGGTTTTCTCCAGGACGACATGGGTCACACTGACAAACACAAGTGGGCCGATACGGCAGCTGTGAGTTTGTGTGTGCTGTTCCACGTACATGCGCATGTTATGTAGGTTGCTTGGACGCGGGACACATGATAGCGGCCGGGCCAGATGCCTGAGTCAGAGATAGCCAGTTGTCAGGAGATTCCCAGGCTAAATCTGCGAATCAAGAACAAGAACCCCTCTAACAAATAATCCACATAATCATAAAGGAAGAATAAACCGCTTTTTGTTTTTGTAAGACTTAAAGACTCGGCTGTTTGTTGGACTCGACAATTAGCCACAGATTAGAAACAAAAACATTGTTTTAGTCGGAAAGTTAAACAAAACCATGTGTAGCTTTTGGGTTGTTGTGCGACTGAGTTTTTCTCTGTTGACTCAGTTAAGTATCGTTATTGTCAACTTGTAGGAGTTTATTACTCATCACTATTATTATTTCACTCATGTCTACGCATGTCCTGGATTAATTTCCTGTCCGTGAACAGCTTTCCACATTCAGCAATAAGTTAGCTAAGGCTAGCAACTGTTTTAGCGACGGCAGGTGTGTTCTCAGGTATCAAAGTTTGTTGGATTTTATCTGTTTGATTTCGGAAAATGTTGTTTTGTATTTGGAGTTTGGAAATCACAAACTGCACAAGCCTCCTACAGGGTGTCACTTGTGGCCCGTTCTGTGATGGCAGTAACCAAAAAAAGAGGGTCGATGATGTAAAGTAATTACCTGATGTGGAGGAGGTGGTCGCCGAGCTCAGACGACAAAGCTGAGTCAGGAGAGCACCTTTTGACTACAAACATGAAATTACACGGCAGCGTCTTGTCCGTGTGCTCATACATCCTCCAGGAGAGGTCGAGGCGCAGACGGAGAGATGCTGACGACATCTTTGTTTTCTAAACACAGGAAGCAATGCAGCTTTTTTGACGACAGAGGTGGGGAAGAGACGAGAAACCAAATAAGCGTGGCCATTGATTCTGGAAAACATGAGTGGCATCATAAATGATGGGTCAAACCAATTTTGGGTGGTTCTACAAACTGATTTCGATGAACTCAGGCTGTAACTGAACAGAACTGTTTGTTTGCTTTAGCTCTATCAGACATGCGTAAGTGTTTATCAGAAACACCCAGACTCAAGGCCATGTAGGACAGGTTATCGTGCTATTCATTTTTAAAAAAAAGAAAAATAAGAGCGTTCTCCACTTTGGGATCATATTAATCTGGATTATGTGACATCTTGCAAAAACTGTGTGTTCAGTAATAGAGCATGTTTGTCCTACATTGAATTAAATCGGACTTTTGGCGTCGAGACCAATCAGTGGTTTTTAAAGCCCTGAGCTGTGGGATAAAACCCTGATATCGGGCTTAAAGGGTCTCTGCTCTCAGCAGCGTTACATGCCCTTTGTTCGGCCTTACTGCCCTGGCAGGGGTTTATAATCTCCCGCGGTCCCCAAACCCACCCCCCCCGGGGGCCCAGGAACAAATGCGAAAGAGTGATCTTTATAAGGTTTTGCATGGAAGCCTAAATCCAGAGTGGATGGTCACACTCCAAACCCAAACATTATCCCTGTGGTGTTTTCATGGCAGAAAGCTCCGACAGGCTCTGAGGATGAACTTTGAAAATCAACAGTTTGGGCCAGAGGCAAAGTTCAGAAGACTTTAACATCCAACCCGTAAAGTTATCATTACAAATAAACACCAGGATCAGGAGGCACAACAGCCTCTTTGTGTTTCAGCCGTGATATAATTGGCCTAAATTACTCAGATTACTTATTTATTATCCTGACAGGAGACAACTGATAAACAGTTTGACCTTTGTTCTCCCCAAAACAGCAAAAAAAAAGCAGAACTCGGCTCAAGATTCATGCAAATTTACATCAAATATTTCCTATTTCACCACCGTTGTTTTACTGCGATATATTTTTAATGCTGTTGTGTCCGTTTATAACAGGAACAAAAGCACATATGCACTGTTCAAGAGTGTGAACACACATCACAGCACACCAGCTCTGCTTTTAGTCCTCACTCACATGACGTGACTGACGAAAGCCACTTTGTTCTTATCTGCTCAGAGGGGCTCCCACTGTTCTCGCGGGGAACAAAGTCCACCAGTTTCACTATAACCACCCATTAAAGTGCGTGTGTGTGTGCGTGTGTGCATGTGTGACGGAGTGAGAGAGGGAGAGATTGTGTTTGACTTTCAGTAAATGCCCTTGCAGACATTTGCTGCGGCCGTCGGGGTAAGCAGGTGCGCTTTGTTAAGGCCTAATCCTCACAAACCTGCTTCCAAACTGACCTGATGTTTACTTTTCTCCCCCCCGGCTGAGCCTCTCTGACGTCAGCGCTGCTGAGGAACTGACAGGCCTGAAGTGTGGGGACATTTTATAACCAGTATCTTTCACTGAGGACAGAGGATTTATTACAACCAGCTCTGCGCCGCTTGACTCCACTCATTTTTCAAAATAAAACAAGAAAGAAAAAAAAACACACCTCTCTCCTCCCACCTCCTGATCCATCTGCTTCCCTCCCCTGTGTTCCCCTTATCTGTCCTCCTTTTTTTCCCTGGAGCTCAGGTTGTGTTGCCTGAAGTTGCACCGGTGTGTCCATCATTTATTTTTCCTACCCCCCCCCCCCTTTTGTCATACACTATGTATGTTGACCCCTCGAACCAATAGAACCACTTCCCATCAAACCAGTGCTGCTGTGGTTCCCAATAGGCCTTGCACCTCTGATCCCAGCGAGGTGACCGTTCTAACCAGCGTGTCCCAAATGGGCCTTTATGTAACACAGCAGAGTCATCCAGCAGGTTGTCAGGCCTGTTTATCTTGTCGTATTTATGTTCCGCTGCGCTTCTGCAGACCGATTTGCTCAGCGGTTTGTGGGGTCAGGCGGCAGCTGCGAGCGCCTTTATTAGATAAATGTTTGTGGAATCATGCGCTCACGCCGCCTGGGAGTCTGCAGGAGGTTGCGTCCCCGACTTCCCGCCTCGTGTTTATCATAAAAGTGTGTCAAGATTGTGTGAGTCCACCTCTGATATTCAGGGTGGGTCGTATGATGGCGGGAGGAGGGGGGGAACTGTGTCACCCAAGAGGTCGGACACACGCCGTGCTCCGACACGTCGCGATACAAGAATGCCTTGTCTTGTTTATCCGTGTCTATGTGCCGCCACTAATCAAATCGAGCTCGCACACGGCGGTGCTGATAAACCGTCATCCGTCAGCTCGGTGTCGAGGACAACCAGCTGACCTAAAAACTCCCTGACAGCCTCCTCTGAGCAGCTTTTTTATAAACTAAACAGACCCAAAGTGCCTTTTTCAGGCCTTTACAATACAGTGGGGTAGGGTCCTAGAGGAGGGGGTGTTATTTTGTTGATGTTTTTTTGGGTGGGGGGACACGCCTTGTCAGATTTTCAGCTATGAGATCATGCAACAAAAATGGTAAATAGTAATTACAAACAAGACTAGATGTCAGCGTTGTGCCGCTGTTGTTTTCCTGTGTATAAAAAAGCACGGCAGGTACATTCGAGGGTCTGTAATTACCAAATTAAAAACACGCACAAACATATTTTTCTACGCTCATTATCTCCACCCAATGGATAAGAGTTTGCAGGGGTGGGACAGCACACCTCCAACCCCGACACCGACAAAAACAGATGTCGGCTGTCACCTGGAGTCAGATTTTCCACCGTCGGCTCCCCTGTAACTCGCTCACAGCCGGCATGATACTGATGACGTCAACCAGATTAGCGCATTCGTGCTGCGTAGCTCTGAGCTGGTGCAGTTGTTTCGTGCGTGTTTGAGTGTTATTATAACCGGGACTCCTTCGGGGACTTGTTCCATTCACCAGCTGGCAGCTCGTGAAGGCAGTTTTTCTTACTGAGAGAGGAGGCGGGGGGGGGGGGTGTCTGGACTCAGTCCTACAGTATGATGCACCATCACGTCCCTACACACAGTTAAAACTACAGGGCAGCTTTGACAGAGGACAGCTCTCTCACTAATCCCTGTAAAACAGCGTACACAGGCAGAGGTTGTTGCTATAAACTCACCCCAGATAAACCTGTAATGATGGAACCTAGCACGATAAAAAGTGAATATAAGAACGAGGATGTAATAGAATTAGAGAGCAGTTGTTTATCCCAAGCCGAGGAGGTTGCGTAAGAGCTGCGAAGTGGCCGGAGGGACGTTTGTCTTACTCTTCCACAGCTATCAACACTCATTGTGTGCGACGGCAGAGAGGAGAAAAACATCCTGACTGTGTCCGCATCCAGAAACTGGGTGAAGGATACAAACTGCTGCGGCTGGCTGTCCGATCCAGCGGCAGCATGGAAGCGGACATACTGTGTCCCTGCAGATTTGCATTGGATGCGAACAAACCTCGGACGCACAACCCTCCCCAGCACACACACAGACACAAACTCTGAGCGTGCCCTGACCGACAGAGAGAGCGCTTGTTCCTCCAAGTTCAGTCGGCAGCTTTAAGAAGCCGTGGTTCTATATTTCAAAGGCCAAGGTCACAGCGGCCCGCATTCACCAGGAAGTTACACTGTAATGAGACCAATTAGGAGGCTGCTGCAAGGAGGTATTCAATCGCTTTCTCTGTCTCCAGCCATCTTTCCCAAATCCCACCAGGAATAAAAGCCTCGCTTTGTCCTCAAAAACATTTTTTTTACCCAAACCTTGAAAAGAAGGAGAAGAGAAAAAAAATCCCCATGCTTAAATTGACTGACTCTTTTCCCACAGCGCGCGCTGCTTTCGCTTCGCCATCTCGTTTCCACTCAGATCACACTCCCCCGCTGTCCTCTGTCCTCCATCCTTACCTCCCTCTGTCTCTCCCAGACCATCTCTATCTCATTTCGCCCTCCCTGCATGTCTCTGCGCAGCTCACTCCCGTTAGCCCAGTGGCCCAAGTGAGATCACACACACACACACACACACATACACACACAGACACACACATTCCCACAGTGTTCATTAACGATCTGTTCAACCTTGACTGAGACAATGAACCACTGTGGTCTCATTTGGTGAGAAAAGTGGAACAAAATATTCTGTGAAAAATATTCTTATCATAGTCATCATGCGTTTGTCATGTATTGCAACATTAGTATATTAATTCCGGTAAAGTTTTCAGTTTGGCTCTACTTATCTGATCAGGGCGACAAAAAAAGACATCTGCGGCTGCTCCACAGTTATTAGATCATTCTAATATAGTATAGTTGAAGCCCACATAACAGGCCAAATCTGTTAATTCAATGGTTTCCCCTCCCCAAAGGCACAGAGGTCATGGGTCAAAGGTCAGACAGGGGTCAAAATAAGATAAAGAAATTCCCAAACTAAAAAGAAACACAAAAAAATAAAAAATCCAAAGAAACAATGTTGCAAATGTCAGTTTTGAGACCGGGAACTTGTGAGCAGAGCACACACACACCTGCGGGTGGAGTAGCAGGTGTGTCACCGTGGACACAAAACAGGAAAATGAGGAATCAAAAGAGGAGAAAAACAGGACAGAGCTGAATGTACAGATGCAAATCTATTCAAACAAATGACATATGGAATGAGAAGTGCAATTTTGTTTGCCCTTTTTTTAAACTGTCAATAGCAAAATCGTCAAGGCTGCACTAATGTGATCTTTTCTATACTTATGAGGACAATAATAACCACAGCCATCGTGGCAGCAGAGAAAACTATGCAGGATATTGAGAAGCTTTCACAACGTTGCAGTAACCTGGTAACTGGAAGCGCTTAAAGATTCAGTAAGTTCCCATGGCCGGTCTTTGGTCGCATTCCTGTAGCGGTGAAAGCGGCTTTGCTGCTGACACACACCAGACATCACGTCCCCGTCTCGACATCTCCGACCCTGTTTGTAACCGTTCAGCTCCTCCTGACGATTTGCTGGTTGACACTCCTCAGATCAACAATGACAACAACAGTGACGACGACAGGAAGTATCTACAGTCCAAACTTAAAGGAATTAAAGACACAAAATGCATGAAAGCATCAAAGCAGAATAGAAACGTTTAGACAGCAGTTTCACTACCTTTCATGGAGCATTCAAGGAAAAGCCCTCTGTAAATACTGCCAGAAAGGCGAACGGATGTGCTTTCTAAGACTGAATAAGACAAACAACATGCTGAACAAACAAGTCTTAAGTATAAACTCTTAAAACAACAGTTCCATAAAAGTGAATACTCAACTTTATATGACTTCAATGCTTGACGTCAGTAATTTAGCATCATCAGTGTGATGTTAAGCATATTGTACTGTTCACAAACACCCCTTTGAAGATCCCAAAGTAAAATGAAACAAAACCTGCAAAAGGTTGTGACGGAGGGAGAATAAAACATTTCATCTAACACGAGATGTTCTTGTGTCTTGTCAGTTTTGTCCAGATCAGGTTTATCCAGACAGTTAGTCTGGACAGTGTCTGGGGTCACGGCCCTCCTGTGGAGCTCCTCTCATGGGTCACATCCTGTCCGATGGGGGAGAAAGAGGGGGCTGCTTATGCCGTGGGAGGTGAGAGGCTGGAGGTTAAGGGGTCGGGAGCGCTTTCTCAGGTTTCAAAGCTTGCTGGAGGCTGAGGTCGCGGGGGTCACAGCGGGTGGTTCGGCTCTAGCTGAGGCTGCCGTGCTGTTGTGGATGGCAGTAATGGCTTCCGCAATTAAACACTAAAAATGGAAGCATTTATATCCTCTGGTGAAGGGGGGAGATTCACCAGGGGGACTCCTGTTTCAGCCAATGGTGTGATCCTTCCCTGGGAGCCAGATACCAGTTGGGCGGTGGAGCCCACCCCAAAACTGTGATTTCAGTGAGCGCTGTTAGCATTTCTTAGCCATCAATCATTGATGACGGGCCAGCGTTTGACCCCGCTGGACAAACACAGGCTCAGCATGAGCTCTCAGGCACAAATAATAAAGACTAATAGCTGATTCAGTCACTTGCATGTTTATGTGAGCGCATGCGTGTGTTTGTGGTTTTGGAGGACACTGTGTGTAGTTTATGGACCCCAGATGTTCTCAGAGTAAAACAGCCGGAGGGGAAATGACGTCTGTTTAAAGACGATCCATCTATCCGTACATCCATCCTAATTAGGCTCACTGGGGTGCTGGAGCCTCTCCCAGCAGTCAGGAAGAGGCAGGAATACACCCTGGACAGGACACCAGTCCATCACAACAAACCTAGAGGCAAATAAGAGCTCCAGTTGCCCCGATGTGCTGGAAAACCTGAGCAACACTCACATGGAGAGGATCCAAACTCCACACAAAAGTGCTTCAAGATGTAATCAAACCATCCAGCTCTGAGGCGACGGCGTTGTCCTACTCAGGAGCGACTCTTCATTGGACAGGGGACGGGGTCACCAAGGTCCCCCTGCAGCGTCAAGCCTCCAGGTTCAGTTCCAGTCTCCGCGCCTTTTCCTGTCTAAATGCGTCCTTTCAAATCTAAACGGAGATGGCGAGAGTTCAAACTGTAACACTGACGCTCGAGGACGAGCACACTCTGTTTTAATTTAAGCGTTACACAATGTCCCAGTTTCTTGGAACCACTGTGGCAGAAAAATTTAACTGTCACCATGAAATTTACTTAGAGCAGAAAATGGAGGGTGGGGGTTAATTTCATCCCCCAGGCCAAACTCGCCACGGTGGAATAAAACAGAGGGGAGTGCAAAGAAGGTAAAGGTCATTCTGATGGAGAACAATTCGAAGTAACAGCAAAAGTGTTTGCAGACACTCAGATAGGGATTAGAGAGCTGAGAGGGCAGCAGAGAGGGGAAATGGGAGGAAGTACGTGTTCGGTCTGAAAAGTGTGAGCTGAAGAGCTTTGAAGAGGATCTACATGAGCAGACACCAGAGGAACCTGCAACAAAGCCAAGAAAAAGAAGCAAAGAAGAACTACAGAAGTACGTGTCACGCCCAGATGTTTGCCAGCCGGCTCTAAAGCTGCTCTTTTGCACGGGGAACAGGGAAGTGGAGCGTTTCTGCAGGTGTTATCTCCGTTACTGATAAGGAGCTTTACATGCAACATGGCGTGAGGCAATGAGCTGGGATTCACAGGCGGAGAGGGACACGTTATGTAACCGGCCCTGTAACTACCAGCAGCTGGCTCCTCAGTGGCTTTCAGAGTTCAAACCTCCCTGGGTCCTTTTCCAGATCTCATGTTTGTACCGGCCAGTACTTAAGAGCCCAGCAGAGCTCTCAGTAGAACAGATGTATTGGTGTGTGCCAGGAGCTGGTCCAGCAGAGACTTTAGCGCAGTGATCCACTTCTTTTCTGCTTCACACCAAAAGAAATGGCCAGAGGAAGTGACTGGTTCTTCAGGAGAAGGTGGATATCTTCAGTGGGCAGGAAGCTAATGGCAAGAAGAGACCAAGGATCCCTTTAGATATCTAATAAAATCCGTTCAAACGGGCTTGAATCTGCAACATCTCACTTCCTTCATGAGCTCGTCCAAGTGGATCATGTTTGAGCCACAGTCAAAGACTAATTTAGCTCCCCTCATGTTAGCAACTAGCTAACTTTGTAAAAGCTTACATGCAAACAAGTTTGGGTTGGCCCAGCGGTAGGGCGGTCCTGCTTTGCTCTCTTGTTAGTAAGACTTTCTTTGAATGTCTCTGTGAAAGTGAAAAAAAAAGCCCGTTTGCTTCTATGAGGAGGAACCCTTCGGTCCGTCGGTCCTGCTCAGCTGGTCAGGCCACCAATGAGTCACAGGGTTGGTCAATAATCAGCCATCACCTTGGACATTATCAGTTACCATGAAAGTTGGGGAGAGGGGGGCTTTTTGTAAACATATCGATGCGTTAGCGTAGAAACTGATCCGAAACTGGCTTCTCTCTCAGGTGTCTCGCAGCAGTGAAAACAGCGGTAAGCCACAAGGTGACATCAAGGGAAAACCTTTAGTCATATAGGGGTGTGTGTATATAGCAACATGCACACACAAACACACACACATGCCCTTATCTGTGCCGCACGATCAAAGCAACTTAAGCTGTCACTAATCAAACAGAGAATGATGGAATGCCGAGAAAATAGACTGATAATAAAAGAGCTGGCACAAAGGGAGCGAGGAAGCAGAAGGTTAGCGGCTCCAGACAACGCAGAGGGACAGAGACACCTATGTGTCCTTGCTACCTGGTGATGTGTCTCAAGTGTTTGAGCAGCTCGAGATACTCCACACGCAACAGATGCTGACCGGGTGGTGGGGCGCCCGGCGTCTGCTAAAGGTCTCAGATATGAACCGTAAGTAGTCACAGCTGAAACTCGCAGGCAATATGTAACATTCTGACACAAGTCGAGTCAGTTATTAACTCCAGATCTCTGCTGAGGCGACCTTCTATTGTGCCTCTCAGCTGCAGATAAGGAGCAGGAATGGAAACGCTGTCATCGCCGCGTCGGGCAGGTTAATTATCTTTTCAGCTGCGCTTCGACATGAAGGTGAATTGCCCAACGTTCCTGCAAACAATAAATGCCCAGACATGCGATAGGGGCCTGTGTGTTCACTGGTTGCTACGAGAACTGGTGGCTAATGCTAATGCTGGACGAAAAAGAACATCAATGTGAACCATGAATGCATTTTCTGACTTCCTAGGTATGAGGAATGTGCTACAGGGACTGTGACAAGATGGATTTAATCTCCCTTTTTTTAAGGTTCTTCTGTGTAGCTCAAACCTAGTTGAGCTGCGATCTTCCCTTGAAAAGTTGTGAAACATTGGTTTGCCAAAATGGATTTGATGGAGAATGCTTCACAATTGCAACCTCCTGAGACAAGGTTGTATATTCTCTCCAGAAATAATTGAAATTGTTGAAAAGTTGTATCACTTTAATGTGCGCTGAGTACAATTTAGCACGACAAAACTCAATAACCTAACAGTGTTTCTCTGCCAAAAAGAGTGCAAGTGCAAAAAGACAAACATGTGAACATCCAAACAAAGTGCTTGAGGAAACACAGATGCTCTGAAAACCCACAGGACAGATGTTTCTGGAGGGAGAGAAACGGGCCTCTTTCAGGGCAAAACACCGAGTTGTTCAAAGAGGCCCAGACGACCTCAGGACAGAGTGACTCAATTAGCTTCCCATAATGAGCCCACAAGGTGGGGGGGATGTTTATATAAGCTTATTAAACATAATCCTGCTAGCAATGCCATAGTGTAGCATGGCAGAGGGCGGCGCGGCTGCTTTGTTAGTTAGCAGCAGGTCGGTGACTGCAGAGGGCCACTTGTTCTACCTTTGAAGGGACAAAACAAGGCTTAATCCTTCTGAAATGTTTTGAATTACAGTGTTGAAAGATATTGGAAGCTGCTTTTTTGGACTCGTCATGTTCCCCATAGGCGTAAACACAGCAGAGTCGGACTTACCTGCAGGTCCGGCTGACGTGTGGGCCAAGTTTTGCCTGTTTGTGAGCCAGCCAGACGCAGCTTTTTATTCGCTCTTAATTTGAGCTTGGGTCTAAGCCGCTTTAACACGGCCCGTTCAGCGAGAGCCAGTCGCGCCTCAGTTGTCTCTCAACGGTCTGCATAAACAATATGAAGGCGTGATTAAGGCCAGTGCTGATCCATGTCAGACCAGAATCAGCGATGTAGGGTCAACAAACACAGACCTTTGAGGCTAGTGACCTCAGTCCGTCATCATTTTTTATGCTAACGATTAACGATAACGAGTAGGACGTAGCGAGACACGCTCCGAGTTTAGCATAAAGCTCGTTGTATGTCTCTGACCTTCCTTCTATCCCTCAACTGACAGGATTATTGTCTGAGTTTGATTTCCATAAGTTTAGAACAGAGTAGGCAGTCAAAAATGGACGACCCGCCTCTGCACCACCTACAGTTGATTTAGCATGTCAGGCATTACCCAGTATAGGGCATGATGATGGGGGATAAAATATGGCAGAAATGCATTCAGATCAAGTTCTATGTTTCGTTTTCAGTAATAAAAGACACTTTGTTTGGTACGAGTGTGTAGGAGTCTCTTAATCGTGACCCAGACGTATTGCATCACATTACCAGAGCTTGGGAAACAGTTAATCCTGAAGACAATGTACAAAGTGGACCAGACTAAGAGCTGGATCTCCTCCCACCATATAGACCCGATCAACATTGTTCATGTAGCTCGGTAATCCCGAGGAGGGGGGAGGGAGGGGGCATCATGCTGGCAATTATCCATGAGCAGTGAGGGTGGGATTTAGGGTTAAGAGTGTAGTTGGTGGGTGGAAAGAGAAGGAAAAAAAGTGCCTCCATCCAAACTGAAGCCATCAAAACTGATTTTAGAGCTGCTCTTTCAGGAGGAGTCAAAAGTTCAGCTGTTACCTAAAAGATTCGGAAGTTATGCAAGAAGGTGCGTTTGCACGACTGAAAAGTTGAGTGGGTCACCCAGTTTGGGCCATTAGCTCAGCCAGTACAAAAACCCTTTGAGCATCATTTCTGGAAATTTGAGCACTACTATAATGTAGAGTTCACACACATGCACAAGCTACACCCTAGTTAGTTATTATAAACTTAAACTAGCTTTACTTTAACATTTTCAGGAGAAAGAGTTGTCCAAAACAGTAGAAACTGTGATATTACCTCAGAATAATATGGTTTTACCTCGTTTACAACGACTTACGCTAAGCTGGATGTTGTCTCTCCGTTTCTGATGTGTCCAATTCAAGTTTTTGAGTATTTTCTCAATTTTTAAAAGTGAAAAGCTTAAATGTACATACAGAGATATTTTGACATCTGTGTTGATTTTTATATGGCTTGATTGAGACCTCAGGACTCAACTAAAAACCACCTTTTATCAGACAGGCATTATCCTCAGACGAGCCGCGAGGCTTAATCACAGGGCATTTTGCAAGATTGCTGCCTTGTAAGGGCACACCAGTGCGTCCTCCAGCCAAAACACTGGTAGAAAATGGAACCAGTTAGAACACGTGGCGTCCGTTCACTCAGTCTGTACAGCTCAGACTGCCAGACAAACTCTGTTTTAGCTTCTCCCTCCTTTAATTAGCAGTTCTAAACCAGCTAACTGTTGCTGTGGCGCAGACGTGTAGCTTCGAATAGAGGTTAAAACTATTTCGGGAGGTTGTAATCAGCTCAAAATGGAAGCGTGGACAAAACGGTGGTACACTTTTAGACCATTTCAACATTTGAGTTCAGGAATCAGACAGATCCACAACCAGAAATGGTGAAAGATTTCACATTTTATTTGTGCTCCGCTACGACAGCCCAACAAACTGATCTCAGGCACAAACTCAAACACCTCGCGCACCATTCGGAGCCGCGCAGCGCTCACAGGGTTGCCCCCGGCGACGCGGCACGGTTCATAAACCGTGACTGCGCACCACGCGTAGAGACAGACGGTAATCTTTGATCAGTGTTTGGCCCAGAAGCAACAGATAAACGCACAGAGCTGCAGGCTTCTGAAAAATAAGAAGCAACAATAGAATCAGTCTCTTGCTTGATTTCACCTCATTTTACTCACAAAAGTGTATTTAAGGCCTCGGCAACAACGACCACGAGAGACCGTGCGATTATCCGAGCGGGCAGCGCGTAAACTCGCACCCTGACCGATTCGGCTTCGGCGACACGAACACTATATTTAATTCCGGTCCTCGGTCAAAAGGCCGTCGCGTTGCAACGTGTGGCGATTGTGCGTGATAAGTGCAACAACCAGCGACACCACCAAACGCGTTCTTTCTGGCGCAGCGAAGCTCTCCGCTCGGCCAGTTTAGCGGATTCACTCGGGGTTTGGCACATTTCGCTGTTGGATGCGTCCTGTAAGGAGCTTAGAGAGCTCTGAATGCAAACTGTCGCCACCATCGGTACCAACAGTCAGTCCCATCTGAGGCTGGAGAACGAGCATTACAGTCTTATTGTTGTTAATGGTCCAACGTGACTAAATCTGCTGCGTATTTATGTGATTGCATGTTTGATTGGGCTTCTGCCTCTACCTTTAGTGGCATTAAAAGGACGGTTTTGGTGCGTTTGGTGCTAAAATACAGTGTACAACATCATATATTTGTGACAGAAAGGGAAAATCGGACTCTTTTACCACACAGCGTCGCCACATTCCCTCTCAGTTATCTCACATTTTATTTGGATAATCCAGTATAATGTGCTGCCTATGTGGCATTAATCTAAGTAGCTCCGTGTGTTTTTGGTTAAATGCTGTTCACAGTCATTTTTAACAGTTCAGAAAGGGCGGGCAGCGGCTGCACCCCCCCCCCCGCTCTTATTTTGGCAGCAACAAGAGGATCTCTTCAGGTGAAAGCAAAGGAAAAAAAAAATCCTGGCCGACGATGAGTCACTCTGGGCACCGCGTCTTACGTAATCCAGGGAAATATGCAAAAAAAACCCGCTGGCGTCCTGTTCTCTGCCAATCAGCACTTCTGGTTTTATCAGCAGTCTACTGCGCGCACACGTACTTCTTCCACCAGGACTTGGAGAGCATTTTCATCTTATCAGCGGTGCTGCGGACCTTCCTCTCCCTCCTCGCCCGTCTGTCAGAGTGCCTCAGCCCCACGGCGATGGCGGCGTCGAACACCTCCTTCAGGTTCTTCTGCGTCAGCGCCGAGCACTCCATGTACATCACCGCGCCCACTTTTTCCGACAGCGCCCTGGCGTCCTCCTCCGGCACCGGCCTCTCCCGCCGCCGGGCCAGCTCGATCAGCACCTTGACGTCCTGCCGCAGGTCGCACTGCGTGCCCACCAGGAGGATGGGGGTCAGGGGGCAGCGGCGGCGGATTTCGGGGACCCACTTCTCCCAGACGTTCTGGAAGGAGGCGGGGCTGACCACGCTGAAGCAGAGCAGCAAGGCGTCGGCTCGGCTGTAGCAGAAGTGGCGAAGTTTGTCGAACTCGTCCTGGTGGAAACACCAGAAACAGACACGATTCAGAACAAACAAATCATGGTTGAAACTCCACTGCTGCTGCTTCTGACCTTTCAAATTAAAAGCATAATTACTGTTCATGCCAGGCTAATGCAAAGTACGTACAAAGAAGCCCCGCCCTCTCATTACGTAATCTACCTCTCTGATTAATCCGCTGGAGCCATTCGAAAAAAGCCTCCCTCCTTTTAACGGTTTCTCACACACGACCTCTGACCCCACCTCCTTTAAAATGCTCTGCTGAGCTAAAAAACCCAAAAAACTTTATCTGCGGTCATTACTCTTCTGACTGTCTTCTTCTTTCCCCCCTCCACCTATATTAAATTGCATAAGTGAACAAGCTGACTCTTCTTGCGCCCTCGCGTTGCTCCCGCAGGGCTTGAGTGTCCGCGTGCTGCTTCCTGCCCTGCGTTTCGTGATGCGTGTTCCGAAATTCCCGAAGCGACGTGGCCGCCGAGTCGATTCCGCTCGGCACTTTGTGGGTGTCAGAGCGTGCACGCACGCGGCTCCCGGGGCAGAGCTCCATTAAGCTGCATTACGAAACAACGGCGCTCGTTCCAAAGGGGGGGAAAAAAGCCTCTTTCACAACTGTTCCTTTCAGTGCCAAATTATTAACTGGTCCATAACATTTGCAACCATTTACCACACATGTGGTGAGCAGCAGAGAAGGAATGACTTTTCAGGGTAGCCTGGCGCCTCACCCACAGACCCTCTCTTCTCTGTCAACACCCTGTTACAACGCGCTGTCTCACATGGAACGACGTCCTTATCATTTTTGATCAAACCTGACAGGTAGCTGAGAGCAGCATTATGTAATCCCTATACAGAGGAGCCGGTGGAAGCCTGCAGGAAGGATATCAGGCAGAAAACCAACTAAGTCTATCTGTTAATTTCGCCTAAATGCTTAACGTGAATCTGAAGCCAAATAGGCCTGACCTTTTGTGTCTGAAATAACCTCATCCGAGGGTCCATGTGATTCAACGGAATCGTGCTGATTTGGAGGGCGGTTTGGTGTTTTTCGGCGCGAAGGAGACTCACCTGTCCGGCCGTGTCGCACAGCTGTAACCTGACCGGGCTTCCGTCCACCTGAACCACGGCTGCAGACACAGAAAAGGAGAAAATAATGCAGCTGTCAACATTACACTCTGAAGTCTCCCCCCCACACACAAAAAAGCAGCTAGTTAAGGAGCACAAAGACCCCCAGAAGCAGCTTTTCCTCCGCCCACCCACTGGGCCGGTTACTGTCCCAGGTTAGATTTTACTGAGCCCATCCTGAAACCCAGAACAAGCTGTTTATTCTCTCGTTTGCGCCCTGTCATTTTACAGCCGGGTTATTGTATCGTCTTTTACTTTTTTTATATATGAGCGAACACAATGAAGAGCAGCGGGCGCATGGAAACATTTATAACCGTGTGTGGTCGCCTGTACCACCTGATCAAAGGCCCGACTGGATCCATTCTAAGAAGAGGACAGGCATCATGGTGGAGCAAAGGAGATGGAGCTGCCATTGTGTAATCATTTCCTAATCCCTGACATATGACCCTCCTTTTGATTCCCACCCCCAGTACCAAAACTCTCCCTAATAGTCCCCACGGCCTCACGCTCCCCTGCGTCGCCGCCACCTGTGGCCATTGCGTAACCGCCAGGCCTCGGAGAGCGAGGGAGTCTCGGCAACAGAGGGATGACATCACCGTCAAGGGCCCCCGACTGCACAATCGCTCTCTGTCAGGCGGCGGCGAAAGACAATCTCTGCTGTGAGACGCTGCAACAGATGTGACGGAGGAGAGGGCTTGTGGGTCAGGGCCCACAACAATAGGCAGAGTTGTGCAACCCAAAACCCCTGAAGCGCTCTGCGCCGCGCTCACAGAAGTGCCGTGATTTTTCAGTGTCCATGGGGCATTTGTTTGTACTTTGTACTGTTTGTACTTTAACTGCTGGATGGTAAAACAGTTGAAATTTATAATGAAGTCACTTAAGTTCAAAGAGAACAATGTAGGAGGTTGGTTGTTTAACCCTAAAGAAGCAGAGATCCGTGTTCCGTTGCATTTGAGCCGCAGGTGTTAAGATTTCCCTGAAGAGAAGCTGTAAACTACAGATGTCTGACATATTTACTTTTTTAATCCCACACTTTACAACATGTTCCTCCTGGATGGATCCTGCACTCGCTGCTTATTTTGCGGTAAACAACGCCTGCTGGGACTTGGTAAGACGGTTCGGAAAGAGGAACTGTGCCAAATGGAAAAAGGGCATGTGCTTTAGTGCTGATGAAAGACAGATAAGAGGGGGGAAACATACACATCAATCAGAACAATGGAACAGCAGGTCAAAACATGCAAAGGTGAAGGAGAACACAGTGGAAATTACAGGAGAAAGTCTTCCAGTGAAGCCATCATAAAGCCTGATTTGGGTCAGCAACTGATAACACACTAAACCAGAGTGGAAGAGTTAAACATGGATACAAGCGTTCAGAATCTCTGATTTTACTATGAAGGTTTGAAACTTTTCCGTTTTCTTGCGTTAAATCAATGAAACCCCATCATCATCATCATCATCATGTTTGATCTAGTTGTCTTTGCTCACCAGAAAAGTCATCAAAAGCGGTGGGGACGTATTTGGTGGGGTATCCATTCGTCGTGTAGCTGACAACCAGGCTGGTTTTACCCACCGCTCCGTCCCCGAGAAGGATGCACTTCAGAAGTCGCTCCTGCGGCTGCCCCGGCCCCGCGGCCACGGGATTGTGTGGGGGCACCGGGGGGGCCGTGGTGCGTCCGTAATCCATGGTGGGGGGGCAGTTCAGTCTAACTAGATGAAGGAGCTCGCATGGGAACGGGGGTCCGTCCGACTGCGACGATCGCGGCTGCCACTGGTGCGTAAAACAACTACCGTCCTGCGCTTTACGCGCTGCCAGATCCAATGTGACCCACCGATCCAACTACTCACACTACGACCCTGCAGTTCAGAAGGCGAGGGCGGGGCCAACGCGCCTTTATATCGCCGAGTGATTTGCATAACCCCGCCTACTTCACCTCGGAAGACTGACCAGTCTCAGGTCTGCAGCTTTTACTGCAAAACCCTCAGTATTATGAAGATTCCTGTTAGGAATAAAAGATAATATTAAATATAATCATAGCTGTCGTTAGAATTTGAGCCAGTGAAACCGGCTCTGTAGGCCTCTTAGTGTGACTGACTGGTGACTTTTAGCCTGCAGGGGCACGTCTAAACTTGTCCTCATGCACCAAAAAAGTAATCGCCAATATCCATTTTGGACGTGACACAGAAGAAATGATATTTCAGGCTCACCCAGGCACCAGTGGTCAGACGCAGAGACCAGTTACGTCAGCCCGAGGCCAACCAGTGGCCCCAGAGCTCCTGAGAAATGGAGCTCAAAATGAAGCGCAGGATTTAAACAGACGTGGATGGAAAACGAGGGGTTCACTGCTGACTGCTCCCAAACTTGGGTGATATTCTTTCACCAAACTTTGAAGGGAGTCAAAACTAAAACAGTGTCGCCCCCTTGTGGAAAAAATTAATTTCGAGCGCCACAACCTTCAACTGTAAGTGTGATAAAATCAGAAATAAAGGTTGCATGCAGAATTGATTCAAATATATTTACGGTTAAAGTACGCCATAGAGTGACAAAGCTAACATCCTGTAACATTAACTTGAGGTTGGGGTCATTTTCATGAAGACACCAATACAATTTCCTAAAAGTCACAGCTTGGCCGCAGAACGTTAAATGAAAGAGAAGATGGATCTGAAGAACATCCAGAGCTAATTTTTGTCCAGCATTTTTATTTTTTCAAGAGTTAAAATCCTAGATCCGATACAAAATTATCCGTGTACTACCATAACGAAACTAACAACTAGCTCTGTTCATTAACACAGCAAATTTAAAAGCCTCAGCGGTGCCGCGTACATTTTCTAGTACAGTTCATTTTATACATGAAATGAGATTAAGGTTTATTCCCCCCTTGCTGCTAATGCAGAGGTCCTTGGTTGCAGGGATACAACAAAAATAAGAGGCAGCAGTAAAGATAAACTGCTACAGAAGGACAGAGTGCAACAGTCTTAAAACTGAAACCATCGGGGACGTCTGGAATAAGCAGCACGAACATGCATTCGAGGCTGACTGCAAAATAATCGCAAAATGGAGTCAGGAGACTCTCATCTACTGCAGCAGTAATGCAGAATTGACTGAAAATGGCCTAAGATTAGTTCATGTGATTTCAACATAATGGGGACACGTCATAATGCATATATTATTACATATCGTAATAGATCCTCCAAAATCCCACATGTGAAGTTTAGCAACGGCACTAGCAGTTTCACGGCAGCACACGAAGCCAATTATGCTGCGATAAGGCAAAGAAATGGACAGGTTTTGGTGAAAGCTTTAAATGTAAATGGTGAAGATGGTCATCAAAACCGGTCCAGACTAATTCTAATTCATTGGTGGGTTTTTTTTTGTCAGATGAACTTCAGTCACCAGCGATCTGCAGAAGGTCGTGGCTGGGGACAGCTAGAGACGTGGGACATGGTGAGGTCATGCTCTATTTTAAAGGCACCTGCTATAAAATTTCACGCCCCCCCTCCCAGCTCCGAGAGATTCCCCGTCCGATTCATGATGAAGCCTTGTGACATTTCGCCTGATCCGTTTCAGCGAGACGTGAAGAGCAGCAGCACATGATGAGGATACTTTCAGAAATTTGAACAACTCAGGCCAAGAACAAAGGCGATCTGCCTGGTGAAGAAGTGGCAGAACATTTTGGACACTTTAATTGCTTTTACATTTTCCAGCATGATTGTATGTCAGGAATCACACACACACACACAGATTCACACACACTCGCTCTTCTCTACACACAGGTAAACACATGCATCCATCACTGCCTGCTTTATCCTGCCATGGATAATGATGTCACAACCCCCACCCCCCCCCCACCCCCACCCCACCCCTTTACATATGTCATTTGAGCAGCTGCTGGTGTGGGCACTTCCTGTTCCTGGTCTTGGTGACCTTATTTGGACTGCAGCTCCAACCCGTCGCCGTTTCTCTGTTACACATTACAAAAAGTGCACGATTCCAAGGATGCTCTGTGACGTCGGCAGCATCATATTGGTTGCGGTTGACTTCCACCCCCCCAAACTATTTTCCATCCCATAACTTAGATACAGTTAGAGTATAAAGTACCATGCGTGATTCCTCATTATTGTCCTTTGTGAGAACCTCCCTTCTATCCTCCAGCCTCCGGAGCTCCGGTTCTCTGGAGCACAGGCTGCAGGCTAAGACGTCTGAGTGTCGGCTTTGAACTCTGTGAGCTCTGCTGCTTCACGTCCAACGGGGTTTACTGATTTTTGGGTTTGGCGCCACCGGGAGTTGAGTCTGGAGGGGGGCCACCTCCCTGGGCAAGTCTCTGAAAGCTGCGAATGAAAAATAGGAGTTAGTAGTCATGCAATCGAAGCAACAAGAGATGTTAAAGTCAAGACCCCACAAATAACGTTCCTTATTCAAACACCAGAACAGACTTCTTATGAGAACTGTTTGAGAAATCTAAAAATGCTAAATGTTCTCCTATGAGCTGTGATTACTTCTGTTCAGGAAACCGATATTTTAATGTGCCAGTAGATGGCGCCACACTTACATGTCCTTAATGTTGTCAACATGGGCCTGGATCTTTGCAAAAAAGCCATCCACCTTCTCCTGTGAAATCAAAAAATGGGAATGTTTATGCAGGAATCTCATAAATTCACAGCATAACCAGCTGAAGAGGGCCGTTACCTGATGGCGCTTGTAGAAAAGTGGCAGGGAAAACACAGCGATCACACCTGGAGCAGAAACAAACGTTCATCTGCTAGAAAAGCCAGGCGCTGTGTGTTTTTTTTTCTGTCTTACCAATGATGAGCACAGTCAGACCATTGCAAAGGCGTCCCAGGTACGTCACCAGGTACATCAGAACCAGTAACTGAGAGCAGGAGAAGAACATCAGAAACTGGGCAGGTACAATTTTTTCTTCAATAAGCAAAAAAAGGAGCCAAAATCCTAATAAGGGTTTCGGGGTTTCCCCTTTCCTCTTATTGGACACAGCGGAGCCTTGACACGGGACACCCCCAACTGACCCATTAGGAAAGGAATCGGAGAGTCCCGGCGTACCTCATCCCGTGTGTCATGTCACATACCAGCAAGGTCAGGGTTGACACTGTGCGGTCTATAGGTTTGAGGGACAAACTGCCTGTTAATCAATGCACATTTCATGGCACCTGTCTTTTCATGGCAGTGACAGACTTATCAAAATAGATACATTTAATGATTTACCTGATTTATTTCTCCTTGTACAACATTATTTACATTTTATACATTACTATAAATGCCCTAAAGTAATTATGTTTTATGTGGATTACTGTATTATATCACTTTATTTTTACTTTTTTAAAGAAAAGATTTAAAGATTGTATAGCAGGATTCCAAATAATAACACTGAGGCTCTTTTTATTTAGGTTGGCAGCGACTGCCACGAGTTTCTAAAGAGACTTTTAGCTTGATTAGCTCAAATATGTCACTGCAGCTGACAGCTGCCTTACTGAAGAGCCCTGATTTAGCAGCCGAGCCTTCAGCCCAATTACCATAATGACAGAGATGGCAGCCGCGCACGGAGCCGGGGCGATGGGGCTGGAGGATGTTAGTGATGATGGAGGGGGTGAGGAAGAGGAGGTCGCACAAGAACCAACGCTTGGAAGTGACTCACCTTGAGCGATTCAAACAGGCTTTTGACAAAGAAGAGCCCTTTCAGACTGTCGATGGCTGACAGGAACATGACGATGGCTTTCTGCGTGCAGCGCTCGGCTTCCTCTCCGCTGAAGGAGATGTCCAGGTCCAAGTACGTCCTGGGGGCCAGTTAAATAAGACATGAAGTGCAAAAAAAATAAAAAAAATTCAAAGGTCCAGAAACTATTTTTGTTCTATAAAACCACCTCTCAGCACCAGGTGCTCAGATATTTGAAAAACCGACGTGCACCAGCCCTGACAGGTGCTTCCTGCTGGATCCCAAAGCCAAAGTGATTTCACCTAAGAAATGTCATTTACTTCCTACTTACTTAAAAGGGTGCTCTCCGTCGCCCCACTTGAGAGCGTGGATGAGGCCATAGTAGATCCGCACGGAGATGGTGCAGCAGACGATAGCCAGGGAGACTGTGGAGACCACGGTGATGATGCTCAGCTGGAACAGGGACAGCAGGCCCACCACCAGCCCCGTCAGCACCATGCCTGTTCGCTCCGTGTCCTTCCAGTAGATCAGGTCCACCACTGGAGAAGAGGAAAAAGTGAGAGAGAAACCGTTGATATAGTTATAATAGTTTGAACAAATGCCGAGCAGTCCCAGAGAGCCAGCTGTAAAAATCCGAAATAGCTTTAATCCCCCACGATCTCCAGTTGAGGAGAGAGAAGACCGACAGGAAGAGAGCATTTCTGACGCGGTTCCGCAGGAAGAGGATCTGAGGTCAGATGAAGTGAGGGATGGGCAGGGGGATATCCAGCCTCAGGATGACAGGACGCGTAAAGCAGCTATGGGGACACATCGGCCCCCCAGCTCGGCTAAGTTTAGCCCTCGGATGAAAAAGGGAGGCCAGCAGTGCAGCCGAATTCAATCAGCAGCTGTTAACAGGCGTCAGGCTGTCAGAGGAGCTTTCCACAGCCTGTCGGAGTCCCTCGGTGTCACCCAGCAACAGCTGCTGTGGAGACTGAAGCATCCATGGAGTCCTGGATTAATACAAAACAATGTGACATTCTTTTATGGCGCGGACGACCCATCCTCGTCCAACAAACGTAGCAGCAGTGGTGCTACTGCGCCCTGCTGGTTCAGATGCGTGAAATGATGCAGAACAGTTCGTTTTTCCTGCTCCATCACAAAAAAACAGCTGGTTGACAGCAGGTGAGTGAATGTCACTGCGCACAGCAACCCAGGATGAGCACGCAGGTGTGTGTGTGTGATGTAAGGATGCACGTAAGGATGCACCTGAAGTGTGCGTGCAGACAGGACAACTTCCTGGTGTCTTCGCTGGCGGTCACATCATATTAGAACTTCAGAAAGCTCACAATACAAAGATGATGATGAAGAAGCACTAAGGATTCAGTCAAAAATATCATTGTGTGTGTGTGTGTGTGTGGGGGGTCCCAGTATAAATACACGCAGCCACAAAGGTTGCATGTTATTAGTGTTTGTTACTATGACAATGCTGCAATATATATACCTCCCATCATGCCAAAATAAGACTGGACCGGACTGTTTTAGTGCCAATATTATTATGCCTGCTTCAATAAAATAACTCCTTCAGTGTAGGCTGCTATGGAGACGAGTCATGGATGCCACAAGTCTAATGTATGAATTACAAAACATGGTTGTAATATGTACATTTTACCTCACTACAACCTCCAAGTGCTTTCACCCCCACGATGTAAACATTTCACCTACTGCTGCAATAATGCATATTCATTATTGATTAGAACATAGCGTAAAGTCCCTTTCTTTAGCCCTCATGTCCCCTGTGCATCACAACCCTCTGCTGATAACAACAAGCAAGCAATATGCAAATATCACCCAAGTGAGATCAGTCTACAGAGAGATGATGAGGTTATTCTGCAATCAACTCAAGCGACTTCAGTCCACGTCGGCCTCATCCCGTGAGGCAGCAGCAGCAGTCTGGCATGACAGACCAGCAGAAACTTGATCGAACCCAACTGGCGGAGTTATTTCACACTGTATCGTCACCACATCGGGACAGTTTAGACCCGTTTCAGGGGCTGATGGTATCTGAACACTCGTCGACTGCTCGGAACAGTTGATCTTTGCTGAGATGCAATAATTTCGGTGCCATGACAACGCGACACCAAAGTAACGGAGTAAAACATGTAGCACAGAACATGAGATGAACCTCGTCACGCTCGACTGTAAACTTCTCTGCACTCATTTTTCTCACTTGGATAAAACACAACGCAGCCTAAACTTGATTAATGCGAATAAAAGATCCCTGTTTTGTTGAAACTCTCACCTTTACTGGCCATTTTAGTTGCTTCTCCGGTGTTTCCCCCCTCAGGCTCTGTCCTGCTGTGCTCCCCTCACCCCTCTGAGGCTGTTTTTGGCCACCCCCCCCCCCCCCCCCTGCTCGCTCAGCAGTCCAACAACCCGATGGCCCAAAATAATCTTTTTGGCGGCGCCGCCCCCTCGGATTGAAAAAGAGCAACTCAATCACACTTCAAATGAAGAGATCTCCTTCCTCAGGAGTCTTTTGAGACAGTGTGATACTTTTTTTTATTTTTTTGGTTGCAGATTTCCTAAACAGGATCACCAAAACTTTGACCAGAATAATACTGTAATATGAACGTAAGTTGACCCCATAATTCTCCAGCCATCACACCCAATAAACTTGTGGAAAATACGATGCTCTGAGAGATCCGAGTGTGCTATTTATTCAGGACACCCTAAACTCTGTCGTCGGCCCGGAGCAGCCATTCATCAGCGGTCCGAGGCTTCAGTCTGTCCACTAAAATAGGACGGAGCTCCAGCCTGACTGAGGGTCCACTTAAAATGCCACCGTGTTGGACAACAGGCAGTTATCTGCGCTTTTGGTGTGTGTGAGACAGAAAAATACACTCTGAGCGGCTCTGGTGACACAGTTGATTAAATGGTCCATTTCTGAAGAGAAATCTGATATTTCCCTTTGGTATTGAGTGGGCCGGTACCTGCTACGAGTTTGCGTGCCATGGGGTCCTCTGACAGGTTCGGCGCCGAACACCAGTGACCTCCAGCCGCCTGTTCCTGAGAATGTGGGCCGACGGCGGCGGCCAGTGAAGACGTCGCGCTTTTGGGTGGCACGGATGTGAGCAGCTTGACCGAGTTGGTTTCCCTGGAGACGGGGGCATCCAACACGGGGGCTGGTGAGGACTCTGCTGCTGGAAGACAGAAGATGATGTCATGATCTGGGTGATGTCAGCACCGACTCAGTCGGCTTGTGTCCGGCTGAGTCGGTGCTGGTTTGTGGTTAATCGGCCATCACAAACCTCCATTTCAAAGTAAACTGCTTCCTCTCACCTTGATGTGCGTGCGAGGTGCTCTGAGTCTGCGAGGACGTGGATGGAGGGGGAGCCTGGATAGTCCTTCCACTCACCAACTCCTCTCTTTGGACCCCTGCGTCCCTCTGACTGTCTGGGGTTGGACTCTGGGGAGACGGCTGAACGGTAACAGTCTCGCTGTCTTTGTGCTCCCCACTCGTCTCCTCTGCGCTCACGCCGCTGGCCTCCGCACACCCCCACGCTACCTCCTCTTCCTCCTGGGCAAGGAAAGAATTAGGGTCCCACTCCACGTCGGGGGAATCCAGCAGCGGTTCCATGGTGTCGGTGCAGATCACGGAGGCGCGGCTTCCCCGGGAGCCGGCCCTGCCGCGCCGGTCGCGGTGCTGCCTGGCAGCCCCCGTCGCTTCGGCAATGGCGATGTAAGAGAAGGTCTGCTCGAAGGAATTCTGACGTGGCGTGCCCCAGATGGAAGGAGAAGACGCCAGCCCGTCGTCTTCATCTGGACCTGCGCCGTCCTCATCGTCAGACCATTCCCTGGCTGTCTGAAGCTCACACAATTCAGACTCCTCATTTCCTCCTGAGTGCAAACAAAAGAGAATCACAGGTGGCCTCCCCAAGAACACCTAAAACACTTAGCAACAGTCCAATTACAGAGGCTGTTGCTAGGGTACGAGTGTGTGAGCGGAACCATTTAGCTTTGAAACAACTCTGCCAGATGAAGCAGCCGGGATATGCGACTGAAGTCCGAGCAAAACAAGGCTGAAGGAAATCCTCTTTGATACGCAGAAGAAAAAGCTTCGGCGGCATTTTAGAAGACACGTTACAACGTTTGGCTCAGAATCAGGCTTTCAAATGAGAGGATTTCACGGCGGTGTTGCTTTACCGTCAGTGCAGGGAGGCGTCGAGTCTGGAGTGGACACCACGGAGCCATATTCCTCTGGAAGAAGACAACATTTCAGTCAAAACGTAAACACTCGCCGACTCAACCGACGGGTGTCAGAATTACAAATGTCCTGAGTCATTCCCCTCATAATCTCACGTGAGCTTCCAAATACTTTCTCTGACGCCGGCACTCATGTGAAATGATTACAGTGACAGCATGAAAAGCAACGGTCCCCACCGCGGTGACTTGTTGTGAGTCATTCTTCAGCCCTAAAACACCAATTAGCAAATATCAACCTTAATAGTAAATGTCAATATGAATATTCTGTAAGACTATGAAGAGAGATGTGCAGCAGCAATGGCCTCCATTACATTAGAGCGCTAATAACCCTGCAAATCATATATATATATACATATATATACATATAAAAGTGGAAATATGACATATGATAATAACATTTGGACGTGTTTTCTTCAAAACCACGTCAAACATCTGCAAATCTGTAAGAGGCCAACGGGATCTGATTCCTCTCTGCGCTGCATCGTCCACTCAGACGCGTGTTTGTTAAAGGTGGGAGCAGAGGAGAGCCACGAAGAGTAGACAGGGAGTGGGGGGGGGGAGCTGGAACATGACCACGGCCTACAGAGATCCACACACGTAAACCTCCCACGTCAAAGTGGAAAAGATAGAATAGAAACAGACTCACGGCAGTGAGAGAATCCTAAAACCTGGCCCATGCTCCATCAAGGCATCGCTGGGAACCATCCAGTCTGAAAGACCCCCTCCCTCCCACCCGCCAGCACTCACGCCCAGTGGGTATCCTCCTTCACACCGTCCCTCTGCCTCTGCTTCTTGGTTGAGCCACTGGGTTGTTCTCCTGCTGCCACTGGTACTCAGCAGCCCCGCCCTGCCAGCATCAGTCCACCCTCCATCCTCCCTCCTCTCCTCATCTCCGCTTGCATCCGGGCTGCAGTGGAGCTAGCATGCACTTTCACAGCCTCGTGTCGTCTCTTTTTCAGGGCCAATCCGTCTCTTTCTTCCCTGTCATGTGACCTTGTCTCAGCCATATATAGGGGCATCCTGTAAGAGGAGTAGCAAGCTATTAATAATTAAACAAGCACCAAGGAGAAGGTGTTGAAAGGTGGTAAGAAATTCAGGGTCATAACAATATGTTAGGTTTGTAAGCTTTACGTTTTAATTTTATGTATTTATTTATTTTACAGTGAGGTGAAGGTCGTGCAATGGACAGCAGGGGGCAGTGTTGTAAAATATATAAAGTAATTATACATGATTTTAAATAAGCCTCAAGCGCAAAACACATATTTGCAGGTGAAATTTGATAAATAAAACATTTTCAGGGGTGATTAAATTCTGGAATTAGATGCTGGAACCTTTCAGCATGCTTTCCCTCAAGGTTGTTGTTTTTTAGTCATTTCCTGATTGACTTTCGTACCCTCTCTACTCATGTTCCACTTCCTGTTTCAGATTAGAGGATATCTAGTCATCCAATATATGTTGTACAGATAGTACAAATAGATGTAAGTAAAATGAACAATAGATAGGGTGAAAAATATTCAACATTCATCATCTATTTAATACACTGTACTATGGGATTTAAAATAAATTGCGGATATTTTAGGTCATATCTGCCAGCAGTTTTGTTACATAAATGTCCAATATTGAATACAAAAGTTTTGTGGAGGTTGTCAGTGCAATTATGTCTCTGTTTTATTATATTTTATTATCTCATAGCATAGAAGGTGAAACCATCCTTCTTAGGGCTTATATGAACTCACCGCATGGTTGTAAATACGCATTGTACATGTATCCGATGAAAGGTTTAATCCCATTTGTAGCTGGAGAATGGCACATGCAGAACTTCTACAGAGGTTTGTTTAATTCATAAAAACCTCAAGAGTTCAGTGGTGTAAACCGGACCAAGAGATTCAAGTAGTAAATGTGATTTACAGTGTTGGTAACGGTTTGGGTTTTTGTTAATCTACAGAATGTTTGAGATTACATCTACTCTTATGATACCTAATCTAAATCAAAATTAAATAAAACCTGCCCTTTTTTAGGTTTGATCTTTAAGATTTAAGCCTACAATTATATATTTAATTTCAGTCTAAGTTGACTTTTTACTGTACAAATTTTCTATACAAATAATACAGAGATCAGACTGGACCTGTGTAGTGGTGTGTTTTATTTCAAAGTGGGCCTTCCTATCACTGTTTTTGCTACTCTATAAGAGTAGCATGTTAATTTTAACACCAAAAAAATGTACAAAAGTGTCAACATTTCGCTTTTTGTTATACCGTAACACTATATGTGAGACTGTAAATACAGTTGAACACACTGATAAAGGTCATGCACATAATCCTTATGTGTAGAGGCAGTCCAGGTGATTAACTGGCTGTGTTACAGGGATGGAACAGAGAGGCAGCAGGTAGGACGGAGGGATAAATGACAGAAATAGACTGTCCAATGGACGCCCGGGGTGGATGCAGGGGGGCTAAACAGGAGCAGGAAGAGTCAGAAACAGAGCCAGTGAAGAGGACAGGAGATGAATCCTTTCGTTCATGCAAAGTGATGGAAAGATTTTTAGGGGAAACAGATTTGAATTGAAATTAGAGAGAATAACTGACTATTCACCTTCTTGTTGGGCCACAGCTGAACTGCTGCCCTGGACCTGCTGAGGAAAACGAAGGGCCGCAATAGGGGCACCAGGAGGAGACGGTCAAGCAGGAAACTAGAACGCAGACTCCAGAAGGTGATGAGGACAGCTCGACGCGCCAGTAATGTGGAGGTGCCGTCCTTCCTCCGTCATCTGGTGAAAGAGACGGAGAAGATGGTCACCTTCTTCTTTAAGGGAGGCACCAGGGAGGCAACTCCTGGGGAGGAGGACAACTCGGACGAGGATGACTTGATGCCGAGCCCCTACCTGGAGCATCCCATTTTGGAGAAGCGTGTGTCAGAGGGCGGTTCTGAGTTGGGAGTGAGCTACGCTGTGGCGAGCATGCAAGGTTGGAGGGCTCAGATGGAGGATGCCCACGCCTGCATTCCCCAGCTGAAGGGAGAGCTGAAAGAGTGGGGTTACTACGCTGTGTTTGATGGACATGCAGGCACCACAGTAGCACAGTACTGCTCTAAAAACCTGCTGGATCATATCCTTGCAACAGGTAATCTGGAAATATATTCACTTTACAATAGAAAGAAGTTGTGTTTCATGCTACTAATTTATAATCTGATCCTAAAAATTACATTTTTTTCATACCTTCTGCAAACTCCTGACTCAGCAGTCTCACAGAATTAGAGATAAAGCAGAGATTCTCGTGGAATAAACATCACCGGGAAATTATAAATTAGCCAAAAAAATAATAGGGATGGGTATTATTGCACTCTAAATGTGTTGTTTCTAAAAGTTTAACATTTTTTCCTGCAGATGCTAGTAAACAACAGCATTTGTGAGATTATATGGGAACGAAATTCCCTTTGAACATAATATTGCTCTCTGCAACCTCAAGAACAGAGTCAACCTTTCAACCGGTCATAATTCAGCAGAGAACAGTTCATTGGGGATCAATATTGAATATCTCCTCTCACATTTCAAAACAGGTGGAATTCAAATAAATGATGATCCCAATCAGGTGAAACAGGGAGTCCGCGAAGGCTTCCTGGACATCGATCGCCACATGCACAAAATGGCTCGCCAGGATAACTGGGATCGCAGTGGCTCCACGGCTGCAGCGGTGATGATTTCACCCCGTTACATTTATTTCATCAACTGTGGGGACTCCCGCACCCTGCTCTGCCACGACGGCCAGGTGGCCTTCTACACGGAGGACCACAAGCCGTTTAACCCCAGAGAAAAGGAGCGGATCCAGAACGCTGGTGGCTCTGTGACCCTGCAGCGGGTCAACGGCTCGCTGGCCGTCTCGAGAGCACTGGGGGACTTTGACTTTAAGGAGGTGGACTGGAGGCCTCAGACAGAGCAGCTGGTGTCACCGGAGCCAGAGGTGTACGAGCTGGAGCGAACGCCGGAGGACGAGTTCCTCATCCTGGCGTGTGACGGTGTGTGGGATGCCATAGGTAACGAAGAACTTTGTGCCTTTGTGAGAAGCCGTCTGAAGGTGTGCAACGACCTGAGAGAAATCTGCGCCCAGGTCATCGACCTCTGTCTCTACAAGGTGAGCAGTTAATGATTCTTTGCAAGGCCTGCTAAAACCGTCTCAAAGGAATTTTAAAAAGATGTCTACAGAGCCTGTAGTAGACCCCACTCTAGTGAGTCCCATCAACTTTCAAAATAAAACACCTTGAATAAAACCGTCATTAAAAACCCACAAAAACATTGAGAGGTGATAAAAAAAACAAATTATTAAATAAACAAACATTAAAGTGCTGCCGGTACATAAAGGCAGCCTGTGTAATGGCACAAATCTGCTGCGCACGTGTGACGTCTCAAAGCTGCATCTGATTCCACTTCAGGGCGGCTTAACGCCAACTTAGATAGTGAGAGATGACTAAAGTTGCAAGATGCAACCCCAAATAATATGAATGGAACCCGGCTATAAACTGTACAACCCACAGCTGGTGTATTTATGAATGGAAGAGTTTACAGTAAGGCTGTTGCCCAGGTAACCGGCTGCACCCAGGGTCCATCTGTCATTGATAATTAAGCTGACTTTGTTATGCAAGTAGATTTCTCCTGCAGGTCTTCTTAATACTTGAATGGAACACTGACCAGCATTAGCCCGTCCTATAAATAACTGCATTAAGGTGACAAACGGGCTACACATGGCTCAGATTAAGTTTGAGTGTGAGTCTGTTGGCCAGCAGCTCAGAGGTTTTATCCTGATGAGGCAGGGACGCTATTTATTTCAGCTAAAAAGACTTACTGTACTGTAAAAAGACTCTGGTATGACACAAATGGATTAATCTGGGTGGCTTATGATAAAAGACAGAGAGCAACACGTCAGAGGAAGCTAATTTCAACCTGATTCCAAAGCGTCTCTCTCTACAGGGTAGTTTGGACAACATCAGCGTCATTATCATCTGCTTCGCTGGCGCCCCCGAGCTGTCGCAGGAGGCACTGCAGGAGGAGGCAGAGCTGGAGCAGCGGATTGATTTGAAAGTGGAAGGTGACATTTTCTTCCTTAACAAACTGAAGGACCGACAGCCCCGCTATTTCTAACCAAGCCGGATGCAATTTGACAGAGATCATTCAAATGATGAGGTCAAGAGAGGAGGATCCAGACCTGTTGTACGTGATCAAGTTTCTGGCTGCGGAGGAGTTGCCTGGCCTTCCTCCAGGAGGGGGCATCACCAGCAAGTGGGTAACATCCACTCGCTCGCTTTGCTTTTAAAACAGTCCGTAACACAACTGTTTATGTCTTCTCAGGCGGGACTGCATCATGTCTTCATACCAGAAACATGTTATGAATCTCAGATCTCAGGAGCCAATGGTAGGACGGACCCCAAGGTCATGTGACGCTGAAATTAGATTTAAGTTAAACCTAACATTTCCCGTAATATACATATTAGAAAACAACAACTAATTCCACTGCCCATGACAATCCAGTTACATTTTCTTGCCAATAATTCAGTTGTGTTTTGATGTTTCAGGATATCGAAGGATCTGAAGAGTCAAACTAGACCTTCATCATCCTCATCATCCTCACAGAGAACAGTTTCACTGAGTTTTAGATCCAAAAAATCCAAGAGGACAACAAAAACACCCTGTCTCACATCTTCTGCTTATGTTTTTATGGTGAAAAGTGAATTTTGACTCCATATCCACCGAGTCAACAAACTGCCCGCGTGTAAACACAAGACTAATTCTCCTTATGAGCCCCCCCCCCCCGTGACCTCTGGGGGCACGTGCGTGTCAGTGAGTCTCATGAGGAAGGTGACAAATCAGCATGCACAGTGAGGGCAGGTTACAAACACTGATGCTAAACAGTTGAGGGGGCTGAAGGTGGGATGTTCCAGGACATCACATACTGTACATCACATCCCTCGGTGAACACGAGCCTCGTTTGGGAGCTTTAGAGCAGACGTGTCACTGCAATACCTCCCAGAGTGGTTTAGCATTTTAGGAAATACATTTTAAACTATAATTCATTGTGAAATGATTTTACATTCTAGAGATTTCAGCGCTTGTTTGACCAACGTCCACTGTTGATGCATTTTCTCAGGTATTAGCTAAAAGATCAAATGTTTTAAGCCCAGACATGATATTGTTGACTGAGGGTCTTCAGGGGCACTTTTCTGTCACCATGGTGTGGAGGCTTAACACCTCTGTATTAATTGACTGGGTCCTGCTTTTATTGGATGGCATGTCCTTCTCGCCTGCTCATTCCTGATGAGTTCAGGCTCCCAAGGACTCAGCCAAAAGCTCACCTGGGAACACTTTTGGATAGAGACAAAAGACGTGGAAGGAAAAGAACCCAGAACGAAGGGAGGGAACACTGCACAGGAGCGAGTGAGTGATTTTAATCAGTCTGCAAGCGGCCGATGACGACACGGTGGTTAAAGTTTGCCATCCTGGAATTGAAGCTGAAAAACCATCAAACGCTGCCAGGTGCTGCTTCGTATTATTAGTTTAAAAAAAACAAACAACATCAGTGTGTTTGTTGTGTCATTAAAGCTTTTATAATTTAGAATTTAAAGCTGCATACTTGCATTAAATACATAAAAACCCATCACAAATGAATGTAATTATGGCGTATATCCCATGATGTCTTGATATGATATGAAATACGTGACCTATGATAACCTGTATTATATAACATAGATTTTGACAAGAGGTCACTGTAAAAACTGTAATTATATACAATCTGAGCACTGCACTATTCATTTGGTTAAATGAACATGAACGTTAATATATATATATATTGTATAACGTAATAAGTTTATGTTTTCTCAGACCAAAAATCTGCCCTGTTTGATTCATCGGTGACGTTTATCTTTCTGACTTTATTTAACGGATCTTTCTCTCGCGCACTCGTGCCGCTTTGATTATTGGCTGTTAAATCAAGTTTATTATTAAAGTGATAATAACTATTTATGGAACTCGAACTATTTTTCCTCCACAAAAGCCTTTTCCTGGCTCGCACAGTCTTCACGGGTGCGCGTGACTGATTAATTGACACACCTGGGTGAAACCGGAAGAGGGGTCGTGGTAAAAGTTTGTCTCTGCTCGTCTTACCCGAGCACCACCTGGGGGGCTTAAGCGTCACCTCTGGGTTAATCTCTCTTCGCAAACGGTATGAAAATGCTCGGTCAAACATTGTTTGCTTATGTTAAAATCGGTTTAATTAACCTGTTTGGGTGGCCGCCCCTCAGACAGGCAGGATGCCGCTTAACGCGGGAGACGGAGGGTATGGTGCCGCACCGGGGGCCAGGTTAGTGGCCGGTGAGGATTCGGAGTCGGCCCCACTGCTCGTCGCCCGAGACCCTTACCAATGGAAGCCCCTGACCTCGGAGGAGCTGGAGGTCGCCGCTGGGGGTCCGGGCTGGAAGAAGATGCGCTGTTACCTGATAGCAGTGTTCTGGTTTGTCTGGTTGGCCATGCTTGCCGGGTCCGTGACCGTCGTGGTGATGACCCCCCGTCCGGTGGTGACCTCGCTGACCTGGTGGCAGAAGTCGCTGTTCTACCAGGTGCAGCCCAGCCGCTTCATGGTGAAGGATGCTGATGAGTCCAGCGGCTTCAGAGGTGAGTGAAAGTCTTATGTCTCCTATAAATTAAATTTGTATTTTTTTCCCCCAGCCCCGCTTCCTAAAAAAGTTTTCTCTTGGATTTAAAAGAACAGTGCCTGCCACCTAGCGGTGTCTTGGAAGTACGACACGGATAAATGAGCGTGCCTTGGCAGATTACACGAAAAAATGGGAAATAAAAATGTGATTTTGTTTATTCTGTCAATTAACATCAAATTGATCCTTTCAACTTTGCACGATAGCCAGTATGAATTCACCTATTCAGAATGTGTTTTTTAATACAATATTCACGCTATATTCTGTTGCTAGAAAACAAATCGGTGCACAATCGCACAATATTAACGTGCGTGTCATGAGAGTCTTGTCTTAAATGCACATTATCTTCATCAGCGTTGCACTAATCTGGAGAGCAGATCGGCGTAGCTGCAGGATATTGAATTTATTCCCTTGTTCTCGAGCTTTGTGTGAGCAGCTAGCCGACTTTAAGGCCCTGAGTGCGGGGGCTCTGATCCTGCAGGGTGTGTTTGGTGACACGCTCTCTCCTTTCCGCCCCACCCCGACCGATAAGTTCCGGGCCAGCGTCGCTCAGATCCAGCATCTGCTCACAGATAGCAACAAGTTGGGTGAGTGAGGGAAGACCGACGCAGATTCCCTGCAAGGTTCTTCCAAATAAGCAGATTTATTTTGTTCCTGCAGGTCTAAAAGTGGTCTTGGACATCTGTGACGTGAATGTAACAGGAGATGCAGATGAGCCGTACAACCGCTCCACCTCGGTACACACATTTCTCTGTTCTCTGTGGTAGGTCACGTTTAAATCGCCACCTGGTCCAGAGTTTCTCAAGCATGCAAACATTTTTCAACAGCACGCTCTCCAGTTCTGGCTGGAGCAGGGCGTCGCTGGCTTCGCCATCTGCGACACAGATGCAGCGTATTCAGAGGAGGTGAAATGTTGCCCGCTAATTTGTATCCTAACACTCTTCACAACCTCCTCACAAGGTGTGTCCTTCACAGACCCTGTTGGAGTGGAGAAGCCTCTTAAAGAAGTTCAGTGATGAGGAGGAGAGGTGGCGTTCGCTTTCAGAGACACTTTGATTCTTCAAGTGAAACAGGAGGGCAGTTATTTAAAAGAAATCCATCTGATTTTAGGATCCTGGTGGTGCGGCAGACGGGCCGGATTCGGTCTCCGCTCAACGCCACCCTCGTGGATGTGGTCATGAGGTCGATTCTGCCTTCTTCCCCTCAACACCTGTCTGCCTCTGATGTCAGGGATGCCATAGAGACACATCTGCAGACGAGAGAAGAGGACATCTGGATCGGATGGACAGTAAGAACTAATTGAAGAATATTCCAGAAGTTGTGTTTAGGTTCAACTGCTCAGGTGAGTTTAAATGTTATAAATGTGGACGATGTCGGCAGGCTGGACGTAAAGTACCCCAGGAGTTGGAAAAGCTTCTCCTGGTGTTGATGATGACTCTTCCCGGCTCTCCTGCCGTCCAGTATAATGGAGACATCGATCAAACACAGGTGACCGTCATCTCCTTTCAAGACAGTTTTTAAGTTCGGGTCGTGCCAACCAGAAATCATTTCCCCTCCAGAGCATCGACATCAGTTCATCATCACATGGAATGAATGAAACGGGCTCTCCTCCGGTGAGTAATCGGCCAAGATCTTCAGAAATGGGTGGTAAGGTTTTAACGTGCTGGTCGTCTCTCTCTCTCAGGGGAAGGCGAGAAGATCATCTCTGGCACTCTTGACATCTCTCAGTAACTCCAGGTCCAGAGAAGAGGCTCTCCTGTTTGGAAGTTTCTTTTCCCTTTCCTTCAGTTCTTTGTCTAACTCCTCGTTCAACTCTTCTTCTTCTCCTCCTCCTCCTCCTCCCATCTTGGCCTTCCTGCGCTCTTGGAGCTGCGTCCAATTCGCTGTCCTGCTGAACGTTGGACCAGAGCTTCGTGCCGTGGACCCTGCTTGGGCCTCCAGCTTACCAGATACAGGCATGTTTGTGGCCAGCACAGAGATGGACCGTCTGGGTTCCACCACGCTGAACGAGCTGCACCTTCGGCCCTACGAAGCCGTCATCATCAAGCTGTTGGAGACGAGAAGCTAGAGAATCAGTGTTTTTTGCTATTGTACCACCCCCCCGCCCCCCTTTTTACTGTAGATTCTCTACATGTTTGATGAAATGAGTCCAGTTTTACAAGTTCTTTTCAGTGATTCTTTTCATTAACATTGACAAAAGATTAATAAACTTGATAGACAAATGATTTGGTTTAAGGAATAAATCCCAGAGTGAACTGGGGGGAAAAAAGTACATGGTATTGTGCCGAAGAGGTTCTTAAATTCTAGTTTTCACGCTGCTTCAGAAGATAATTTTTTATTGTAAATTAAAAGGATTCATTCAATGGATTTTTGTAATGGCTGTTCCAACTTCCTCCTTAACATGGAGGCTGTGTTGTGAACACGGTGAAACGTTTGTAGCAATGTTGCAATTAAATGAAACCGCACTGAGCCTCGATTTAAATTACTGTTGCTCAACCGCAAACCACGAGCGCCAACTAGTGCTGAGGAGCTGTTCAGCATGTGGCCACACGGTGGTGCTGTAGGACTTCTGCTAGTGTAAAATTGGGAAATGCAATATTTATTCAAAAATTGCAGATTTTATTGACTTTTTATATTGAGGATTTGACTCGTTATACTGCTTAAATTATGTAGTTAAATTAGCTCCCAGTGAATAAAATATTCCAGTGGGAAAAAAAATTAAAGGGTGATGGGAACCACAAAAGTCAAGCCACAGTGGACTGGATTCTGAATCAAAGGGTAAGATCAAATCAGAAGTTGCTCCAAATTCTCTGAAAATTACCCTTTTTACAGTGTGGAGTGATGTGGCAGTGGTGAATTCAGCAATACACAGAGGTGCTCGATAATGGTGTATCAGACAATAACTGCGATGCCTTTGTCATACGGGAAGTTTTCCAGCCACATGAAGCAGGACATCATCATGCACAAAAATGAACCCAGGGCCCACCGCTGGTGAGGGTCAAGTTGAAAGTTTTAAGCATATCACATCTATCTATGTGCCTCTGCTTTTCGGCTCTCCGGCGTTTCCATTTAATCAGTGTTGATGTTACTGTTAAAACAAGATTAAGAGCAAAGGATTATTTAAATTTATACACAATCATCTTCTGTTTATCTTGCCAGTGTCTACGTTACGTCTACTGTGACCGCATAGAAGTTGCAGAGACGTCTCTGAAATGCAGACCAGCGAGCTTTTGCACTGCAGAAAGAATGTTAAACACATAAAACCAGTAAAAGGCAAACAAAACAAAAGGCGACGCAGTAACATACACAAGGTTGTTTTTTTGTTTTTTTAATTAATACTAAATTTCACATAAACAACATACCGTTTAACCTTTTAAAACTAAAATCTAGTCTTTCAAGTAGTCGTATCCTCAATGTTCTGGTGATAATGTGACTGATCATGCATGGCTGGGGGACAGTAAAAGCCAACAGTGGATGTACAACACAACAACAGGGAGGAAAAACAAAAGAAAAGCCCTGAAATCATCAATCACAGTGCAAACCAAGCTGCCATTATTGTACAGATACTCAACAACAGAGTCGCGCTTGGAGTCTGAGCAGTCAGAGGCATATCTGAGAGAATTAAAGATGCAGCAGCAGCAGGAAACGCTGTCTCACAGTTTTCCTCCCCAACCGCTCAGGAACAATCACAATAGGTAGCTTAGAGATTAGTGAGGGAGACAGACGAGTAAAACCAAGCGCTCCTGACAAACCGCCGAGGATTTAAGACAAAACCAACACCAAAGTGGCTTTTAGAGGCCAACCTGACTGGTTTGTCCTAGGGGGGAGTCATTTCTCAGCAGAAGGGAGAACAGTTTCAGAGTGCAGGGAAATCAAAATAAACACTGTTTTCTTTGTTTTGCTGCGTTTGCTGAACACACCAGTGACAGGAATTGTCACTCCCGCTGCATTCACGTTCTGGTTTCTATTGTGTGAATCCCCCGTTGTACAACAGACATAATGTCTGAGTTATGGCAAATAAACCAAAAAATCCCAAACATGCAGTCAATTGCAAAAATGTTGCTAACGATACTCAACTAAATAGATGCAACCAAACATGAGAGGGGTGAAGGCAGGGAAGGGGTTAGGCTGCAAGAATTTGCCTGCCGGGACATTGTTTGACAGTTAATCATGACACCACAATAGTCAACAGCTCCACCGAATTGTCCTTTGCTAGTTTTGGACTCAGCGTGGTCTTTTCACCGGAACAGCAGGAGTGACCTCGTCTAGAGGCCTGATGTCTCGTTCAATATATATATTGGTACAGATTTTCCAATACTTCTCATCAGCTGTAAACTGCATCTAAGGGGGATGGGAGCAGACAAAAAAGACATTCATGCAAGTATAACTATACTGGAGTGCATATATGGTGATTTTTTTAAAGATATGAGTTCATAGACATGGGATGCTCGGACCCATGCCCTAATGCTACATTACAGTGCCGTCTGTTTATGGCACCAGCTTAAAACTGTTCCCATCAGACAATTAGTGCGTTTTTGTAGATCACATGGAAAGAATCGGTTTCCATGGCGACGTGCCTTGAAATGATCGGCATTAAGTCCCAGATGAACGTGGTCCAAAAATCCCCCAAGTCAGTGCTGAGCCGCCCCGACTGGGAGAAGGGAGCGCATCTGCAGGGTCAAGGAGGTAAATTGGGATACAAGCTGGTCTGCTGGACCGTCCCGTTGGGAGGGCTGGACTGTGCTTGGATGTCCAGAGGCAAAGACAGGGCGCAGTGTGCCGTGTTCTTCACCGCCCGTCTGCTGAAGTGGCAGCTGAGCAGGGAGCGGAAGTGCTGGAGGACCGACTTGCGGCAGATGATGAAGACCCAAGGGTCCACGATGGGGTTGAGGGCGTAGAAGCGGAAGGCCGTCAGGTTCTCCTTGTCGCCGCAGAAGGGGCGGACAGAGTTGATAAAGCCAGCAATCTAAGAAAAGGAGGAGTAAACGTTCAATAAGAGTCAGACTCTTCAACTCGTCTGCATTAACAGCTTATTTGGCAGCAGGCTGAAGATGAATCTGGCAGCTCAGCAGATGACTTTAATTTGCACTGACACGCAGACTGCTGGGACTCTGAATTAGAGACTGGAGGAGGATGGTTGCGGTTTCACTGAGTAGTTGCTTTTCGACATTAAATCTGTCACGAAAAAATTCAAAGTTTGGCTTTGGGACTCCCGGCTCACGCAGAAAAATAAACAAACGGTTATTTTTTGTGGTTCTTCAATAATAAAACATATTTCAAGTTGGCAATAACAGTTTCCTTCATGTTTCACAGACCTGGAGCAAGAGCAACTAGAATAAAGCACATAAATAATTTCCAAACCCAATAAGATGCTATTCTGTGAAAAAGAGCCTGGATTATTTGAATCAAATCACACAGGTCATCCATGCTTTATTTTAAAATGGCAAATAATTAAATTGTGGATTAATAAACATTCAGTCAAAGCAGACTGTGTCTCCTCCAACAGCACACAACAACCTGTCAACGCCGCCGTGAAAACCCGGAGAGAATGTGATTGTGTTTAGCATCAGCGCCTGTGGTCCATCTTGCTATGAAACCTTTTAACAACAAACATCAACCACGCATCTCCTGGTACCCATAAAACACACGCCTGGAGCGGGTCTCTCCATTTCTGAGAATGCAGACGGGGAAAATTTTTAAAAAGTCCGATCGTTTATAGACATTTCTGATAGGTGGCACTCAGGCGGCCGGAAGAGCTGCTCATTGGTCGTGGCAGCAGCTGGTCTGTGAGGCTCGTGCGTCACCCCCATTTCCTCGATTAAATATTGGACGAACAGCGGAATAATTAAATGATTGTGGTGACTGAGTGTTTCGGTGCCATAAATGTGTTCCTGTTGACAGAATGGAGACAAACTGATGTCCCGGATGGATGACTGGGACGCTAGAAGCTCACACAGATGTGGCTTCTGACATAGTGATGTACAAATATGCTAGGGAAGAGGCTACTGATGTTCCAGCCAAAAACACCAGCAATTATCTGGCAGGGCTACCAGTAGAGCCGACCCAGCAGGAACAGTGCTGTCACCATCCACGTGTCAGATGCGGTCCAACCCAAAATGGAGCAAAACAACGCCCACATGCTCTAGATTTTTTAAAGTATTTGAGGTTTGTGGAAGTTCTCGGATTGCAAAACTGGTGTTGCCTGAATTAGCCCCCGGTTTCACTGATTTTCCCTCACGCATAGCAGGATTTGCGAGTACCGTTGCATGGTTTTTCTACGAGTTCTCGGCATTTTATCCTTTGTTTCCCCCCATTGTTGACACAAGCTCGTGTCACATTCAGGACATTTTTGAATTCTAATGATGCCAAACCCTGTCAGCTCATCCACGCTGTCCTTTTTCTGTGACCTCTAGCTTGACCTCTCAAGTGTAGTTCTATTACCTGTACTGGCTCAGGTACACGTGTACACACCCACTCAAAGTTTGGACAAAGTGCATCCGGCAGATCAAAATCCAGGTTTTTTTTATTTGTGATAACAGCAAATGCAGCTGTTAAAAGCCTTGGTGGTGATGGGGCCTGCTTATCTTTTACCTCTAAAATGTCCATTTCAGTTGAATCAATACGATGCATAAAAGGGAAGATTTGGGCAAAACACACACAGGGAAATCTCTGCACCAGTATCATCACCCTCACCCACGTCGTGTCAGCATTATCACCGAAGCGCTGCTTCGGTTCAAGGATGCCACCCTGCCTCTTATGGTACTCTCAGAGGGCCTTGAACGCAGCACAGAAGGGCATACAAATCATGCGCTGTCTGCCCCCGGCGCTCCAAGCTGTGGGGCCAAAGACGAGGAGGTGTCACGCTCTCCTTAAGCTCCTCCAGGAGCGTATTAATGTATCGCTCTGTGGATGAAGAGCAGGCCGGGGAGTGATCGCAGTCGGCCAAGAGCCGGAGGAATATTTAGGAGAGCGGAGAGTCACGAGAACGTACTGTTAGCGGAGCCTATCGATATATCAGTCTGGCAAAATTGTTCACGCGAACAACATAAACAGATGTTGAACACTGACATGCTGCTGCTCAGGCACGATGGCATTTATCACCCACAACATTAAAACCGTCAGCAAGTAAGGTAAATGTTAGCATTGATGTAGCAACAATGCAGCACTCTCTGTGGAAACTTCAGATCCTGGAATGCTAAGCTAAGCACATCCTGCCCATGACCCCCAGGCGCCCTGACCAAGCATGTTGTCCTTGAGCAGCATGTGCAAATACACGACATTGTGTCATCACGACTCGGCAGAGTCCGCACATCCAATATCTGTCATTTCAATGATCCGGAAACGTTTTGGCTCCTGATCGGCGGATTGATCGGCCGCTGAGGTTCTTTGTCTGGACGCTCTGATGATGGCGCGTCTACCTGGACGCTGCTCTAAGTGAGCACATCCTGTCTCAGACACATAAGATGCTATTTGGGGACGATGTCCACGGCCTCTTTCAGGAAACAGACCGCATAATGGATGTCTATGTCGTCACGGCCCATTATTTTCCATCTTGCCGGTCCTGGAGGAGTCTTTACTGCTTCTTCTTCCTAATCCATGCTGGCTACAGAACCATTATGCGGGAAGGGAGGGAAGGAGCAGCGTGGACATTATGGGCCTTTTACAGAGGAGTGTTTATAACAGAGGAGCAAGGAGATGGAGAGAAATGCTGCAGCGGTACATAAATCCCCGAAGGAGCAGCCTGACATGTGTATAAATATACTTAACTGCTCCTCCAACAAGAGTAATGATAATGATATATTGTTTTTGTCTGTTTGTTGGCAAACAGCTGATTGTTTACACGTCATGAGGATGAGTGATGTATCGATACTGACTCGGCTTTGACACGTTTTGTCCTATCCGGGGGGGGGAAACTGACATATTCTCTTCAGAGCGTCAGTGGAAACAAAGCAGACTTCAAAAAGCGCCGCAGATTCTTCTCCTGCCCCTCGCTGCCTTTCACACAGGGAGATCTTCACAGGCTGAATTTAACTGCCTTCTGTCTGGATTTCCGAGGCCAATTAACAATTACTGTGGGTAATGATATCAGCCTAATGATGTCTGCAGACCAGAGAACTCCAGGTCTTGGGAGAGCTGACCAAAGCCTTCCTGCGTGTTCATTGTAGTTATTTTCTACGTGCTCCTCTAAACAATTTCACCAGCCAAAGTTTCAGGTGCAGCCTTGTTATCGATCAAACATCCACTCGCGTCGATTTCATTTTCAACCACAGGGGATAACGTTTCCCCTGTTTCGATACAGAAAACACAGGTCTGTTTGTCAGGTGTGTAAACAACGCTTCCATTCAGAGGCCGTCTAAAAGTAAATGTGTTCCAGGAGCAACAACATGAGACAATGACGTCAGCATGTTTATCTTAAGACGAGTTACTTCAGGGAATATCCACTGTCTGTAGGTCCATTAGTGAGCCTCCTCTTGTAAGAGGTGCTTAAAGCCAGTTACCTGGAGCCATTAGCGCCTCTCAAGCCGACCGTTGTGCATAAAAAAGGGGGCAAAAATGAAAATTCTCAGAGCATTGCTCACACTGACTCATTCACCCGAGTGCGGAGGGAGAAGTAACCACAAAAAAGCTAGAAGCGCTATTTTCCATATGTAAACACAATCTGGCTGCTACAAATGAGGCGTTTATCCTCTTCCCATGGTGATGGGAAGTTGGAAGTTTAACAGCAAAGCAAAAAACAGGCTTTTTGAAACCAAATTTAGGACAACGTGTAGAAAACTACCTCCTCTGTCTTCCGCATGTGTGATGAGAGTAGGTTTGAGTTTCTGTCAGGCTGGCAACAGGAAACATACACACATCTATATTAATACTCTATCGTAAAGAAATAATCCCCAAATCATGTTGCAACAGGCAGATTTAGCTTCAGTTCCTCAGGTTTGAGCCTGTTATTGCTTGGCAACGTCATTGAGGTGCGATGGTGCGTGGCATCGGCAATGCAAGGGTGAAAAGAAGGACGGAAAAAAGGCGTCTACACTGCAAACGAGCTCAGGTGAACCCGGGTTTACTCAGAGTTAGTCTCACCAAACATAGTCTGATTATTCTCTTCCCCCTTTGTTTAAGAAGAACAAATGGTATAAACTAAAGAGTGACGTTTCCCTCTGGGTAAAAGGACAGTAAACACTTTAAGAGGTCAAAATGAACTCAGAAGAAAACCTCTGGCCATTGTTTCGGATTAATCCCCAACATAATTTCAGTAGTTGGTTCTGTGAAAAAGTTCAACCCTCCAAACTCAGCCTACAGCCTCGCAGCCTTGGTGGTCTGGTTGCAATCACACGGTCTGTTTGGTCCCCTGCATTCCTGGATCAGGATCTGTTTAAAGGCAGCACCTAAATTCACTAGAAAATTATTTTGGGAAGTTGACTTTTAAAGTTTCATGGATACATCTAAACAAATAAAAAAAATCACCAAACATCACGATCTTTGCTGCATTCAAACGCACTAAAACAGCGCAGATGTTTTCAACAGCCAACAGCTCACTGCATCACAGCTCAAAGAAAACAAGTGCAACTTTAAGAAGGAACCGAACTATTGGAAAGAGCACACAGAGCAACGGTGGCAGTTGTGGCCCTCAGGCCTCAACTAAAGTACATACATTGTCCTATTACGAGATCGGCCATATACATTTCAGCATAGACCAGCTGTTTCCCTTTTTTTTAAAACATGTCAGTCGGCAGATGATCGTCGCTTGACTTTATTTGTCGTGAGGGTGTTTCATTTCTATGCCGCCGCTCACTTTTATTGGATTATAAAACACCTGAGAAGCATCTCTGTCAGTTTATTATGTCACCAGGGACGAGTTCGTACAACTCTTTGAACCTACTTCCCATTCTGGAAAACATCCGGATTTGCTCAGCTCGCTCAATTCATTGAGGACTCAAACACATCTTCTATGTTTGCACAGAACAATACCAGAACTACAGAGGACAAACAAATCAATAAGCCAATTAAACCAGATATACAGACAATGCTAAGTAAACAAGCTTGCATACAGATGGCCTATACAGTATTCCAATTTGATCAGGTTACAAACAGAATTTCTCTGTTCTCCAGGTTTTAGTAGTTTTCTATAGAATTTAATCTAAATGTGAAATAATGACTACATGAAGGGATTAAATAAAACAAAGATAAAAAAAGAAATAACACATTCTTCAGAATTCTGACAGCTTCTCGTCTTCCTGTCCTCCTGCCCTCATTTCAGCTCTCTCAAGGTTCCACCAGCGAGGTGTCGTGCCATGATCGCTGCCATCGCTGTCCGGAGGAAGCGCACCTCAAACTAAACTACTACTACTACTTCCTGTGATGAGCAGTGTCTCGTCACCCGCTCTGACTGCTAAGACAAGCTGCGACGTGTCGGCCAGGTGATCCACTTAAGATGAACCCAGACAGGAAAAACTGACTCAACTTTACACACAACTATAAACGGTTTTCTGTGCATGTGTGCGTCTATATTAAAAGTCCACAGGCAATGCTTTATGTTATACAAGAAGCTGAATTCTTTGGATAGACAGAAAATGGTTTGATTTTTTATTTGTGTTCAGATTGAGAGCACAGTGCTGCTCTAAAACGGCTCCCTTCGTGCTGCAATGTTAAAATGTTACTTTAAAAATAGATTTTTGCTCCTAGAGACTGCTACAAAAGGGCAGCATATCCACCATAAAAGCACCAATAAATAAACAAAAAGTCTGAAGGCACTTATTTACCAGGGAAGTGGTCCCTTCTCTCTCCATCCATAAAATCTCCTAATACCCTCTGTGGAAATCAATGTGAGCGATCATGATTTTGTCACTGAGCCGCCTGAGTGCCACCTATCCATAGCTCCAAAGCTACCTGCTGACTCTTAAACCTCCAGGAGCAATTGAGTCAAAGCAGGTCTAGGGTGGTTCTTCTGGCAAAGCTGTGGCAAAATATCTGAGTTTAAACTGTATAAAAGTTGATTGTTTTGTGATTGCATTGAACTGTGCGAGCATGGTTTCCGGCTGCGCTCATTCATGCACTCTCTTTGCCCAGTGGTGTCGGGACATAAAGATTAAAGAGCTCACTATCGTCTGCGGACTCATTCGTCATCCTGCCACCATATAGACATTCTCGAGATCGTTCTGATGTGACCTTTGATCTCCATCTAACCTTTTATATTCGCAAAGGTATAGAATACGTGCAGGGTTTAGTTCTACCACCATTTCAAGCCACAGGAAGACCACAGGCTGGCTAACAGGAACTCATTTATGTAAAAACAATCTTAAAGTGAAACTATCGCGCTATGAGACCATTAAAAGGTTGGGGAGAGTGTGATTTTAATGTGCAAATATTAAGGAAATGCTTCTAGTGTTCAATTCATAACACAGCCGAGATGATCTACACATAACAGTCTGGGACAGCAGACGCCACCACTTTATCTGCTCTCTCTATCTTCTCTGCCCGGCCACTTTACTGCGAGTCAACCATCCAAAAACTCCCTGTCACTCGCCAACCTCATTTCTTTCCACTCATGCCTGAAGCCTGACGGTAGCCAACACACCCAACAGTCACTCCAGCGGTTTAGAAGCATCGATGCTGCCAATGCTCATCATCCCCATGTTGCTCAAATCTGGTTACCTGCAGCAAAGCCACACAAAACAAGAGCAACAGGTATAGCTAATCCCCAATGTCTGCACATGCTTTGAAGGCAGGATAAACTGTCTATTAAAAATGTAGCACAACCCTCATTGTGTCCCTGACAAAGCTGTGAAGCGATTGCGGAGCATCACCTTTCCTGACTGCAGATCATCCCGCTGGACACAAAGCAGCATCTTTTATTCCGTCACCATTGTGAAACACAATGGGGGAGGCAGGTTTCCATGCTGAGGGTAGAGTAACCGTTCCACACTGGCATGACCAACATCTCAATCTCACACCAACATCAGACAGACGTCATCTGGAATATCAGGAGCCTCCTCCTCTTCCTTCTCCTTTGCCGTTTCCTCATCAGTTTGAGTTTGTGAGCCTCAGAGTATCATCCTGTCTTTGAACATGTTTGCAATGGAATCTGAGTCTGGGATTTGCCCAGACCTGTCAGGACACCTACAGTTAGAGCTTCTGGTTATTTTTGTAAAAGATTTCTGTTGTTTATTTAGCCGTATGCACAAGGTAAAAACCCGCAGGTTGTCAACTAAACACATTTATCCTAATGTTTTGAAACAGGAGCTAGAATTTGTCTAGACCTGAAAAGTCTTGGAGTCCCTGCCCAAATTATTAAAATTGTTTTATTTTCAGCCGCTTTGTTTAATTCACAGTGGCTCCCCATTCAGACTGATTTAAAACCAGACCTACAACATTATTAACTGCATTGACTCATGATTGCCTGAAGCCTTGCAGCATTCTCAAATGTGTCAGAGTGGTTGTTCTTAACAGTTATGGTTTCATGATGACTTCCATCTTTAATCAGACCACAGAATGTGCTCTGCTCTCGCGAAAGCCCCCCCCTCCCCTCCGTCCCTTGGGGACATTAAAGACAATTCAATTCATTTTAATTCAGCTCAATCCTTTGGCAAATGGAGAAGAAACAGATGAAAAGCAAGGGGATTTACACAACACAGGTTTCCATTGTACTGAAAAGCAAAGTGGCCAAAGCCAGCTTGATATGTACTGTAGTTTAACTGACATGTGATCCGCCCACAAAGGTCACAACTCTGTGATCGTAATCTGTTTCAGGCGGCTGTGCGGTTCACGTTTGCAGTTTTTATCTAAAGCAAAATCTCCCTTGCTGCTCTTGAAAGTTTCCCTCTGTGTCTCCTGATCACATTACTGATTCTGCCCATAATGTGTCATATTTTGAGCTTCATATGGCAATCTTTAATGCATTAATTGATCTTTAATGCGCACATTGATCGGGGTCATGACCGAAAACGCGGGAGCTCCCGTGTGACTTCTGTGATACGCGGCGGTTGAGCACTGGAGATTGATTCATCAGTTAGTGCCGATAGTGAAAATAGTTTGTAGTACTTGAGAAAGACGGGCTGGTGAAGAAAGACAGGCTGGTGGCCAAGTTCCCTTTATAAGAGAAAAAAAAAACATCAACTGAAAGGGGAAGTCCATTTGCTGGCCTCACATGCATTCACCATTATGGGAGAATAACTTAAAAAAACAACAATTATTCACCTTTTTTTCATGTAGCAGGTCCCCAATCACATATTCCATAATTAAAGATTGATTAAAGCCGCACACAAAAAACTGACAGGGGGGCCATCGGGAGGTCAAACCCAGGTTTGACTGCAAGTATATTAATGTCCAGAAAATAGCAGGAACTTTATGATCTGTTTCCGTTGATTGGAGGACAGACCCCAGATCAGCACGCCATCCAGTAATACCAAAAAATGCTGAAAATCGGATAAAGAATGAATAAGGGACCGAATAAGAGCCAGAGCTCATAATCACTGACATAATCATTCTCACCTAAGCAGCGGCGTCCACAGAGGTGCTATATTTTGTTATGCCTTTAAGCAATGGTGACCTCATCCTGCCTCCTAAGAGTCGATTCTAAGTGGGTTGAGTATATTTGAGTGCAGATTATGTATGTTAGCCTATCAATTTTAAAAGATTTACCCAGCATTAAGCTTTGTACATCATGTGTCTCTTGCCTGGTTCACGCCACATCAAACAAATCAAACGTTCTTACGGAGAACAGCTGTGGCGAAATCGTTCATCACACCACTACAATTTAATGACCCCCCTTATCGTCTCCAACCGCCTCCTGTTGGGCTAACGCGACCAGAGGTGATATATAACATGTGCAGAAGCTGGTGAAGTTCTCATAAGATAAACATTCGCAAACAAAGGCTTAGTCATGCTTGTCACCACACACACTCACACACAAACACACACTCATTGCTCCAAAAGAGGAATCAAAATTTCTGAGAAATTGTGAGCACAACTTTCCCCACTTTTCTGATGACAAAACACAATCACAGGGATTCTTTTTAAAAGCCAGAGGTCACTGAAAAACTCTGTTTTCACATCTGGAAACCAACTGCTTTCCGTTTCATCACCCAGAAAGACCGTGGCGAACGGGGAGGTGCTGATGATAGTTCTTCACAGCTTTGAAAGCATCATCCTCTGAGGTATATTCAGTTACATGAAAGCACTTTCGGTAATTTAGGAGTAACTGGATACTTATGTTGGTGCTGTTACGCCTGGTTTGTTGGCACATTGTCTACATGTGAGAACGAGGACGGCTCGCTGTGTGGGCGAGGGCCTGAGCTGCCGGAGCCAACTAATACAGGAAAACACTCTTCATAAAGGGCACAAGGCATTTAGGTATCCGGCAGAAAAACCCCCCAAACAGTCTGGAAAATAGGCAAGCAGAATTTCAAAATGACACAACTGTATCTGCTGTTTGCAGATCTGACTGGTGCAGGCATGGCGGGGGTTTCAGCTTCCTGAGGTCTGATGTCAAACGCTCTCTTGTCTAGCCTCGGCGCAAAAACTGCTGCGTGCGCCATTATGTTGCAACCGTCAGGCCTCATGCTGCCACAAATCACTCAGATGCAGACAACAGGTGAGCACAATGCAGCATCCTGTAAACAACTGATCTAAGAACTTTCTCATAAAAAGCTGATTTGGGGGGAATAAACATTCATTGCAGACTAAAGAAGGGTTTCACTTCCTAAATCTTCCCCAGGACATATTATATCAACGTTTGTCCCAGAACTTCTGCTTATGAAGCCCGTGCACCATAGATTCCCAACAGGGTGCTTTCAACTGTGGGAACGGCAGAAGCAGTCCAGTCCTCCGGGGTTGTAAAGGCTTGGCACACGCCTCTCAAACACTACAGATATGGAGCGAAATGAAAAGGCTAAATCCAAGTGCAATTATACACAGAGTGACAGCAAGTCTTGCGTGGCAAAGGCCACCATCAGGCACGCCTTTTATTAGAGGAACCAGTAGAGCAAAGTAGGATAGTTGAGGAGAATCCAAGATGCTGAACCAACACAAACAAACACCACGGCAACAAAACTTCCAACTGTCCGTTTCATTAGATTAGCAGAAAACTGAAAGTTTCCACAGATTAAATTGCCTATTTACATGCCTGCAGAAGGGGGGCAGAGGGGACAGTTATGCTCCAAATAAATACCAAATTCTCTCCGTCAAACACACGCGCTCAAACGCACGAGTACTTACAGTGAGCGGCAAAGAACAGACGGCAAAGATGACAGTGATGAGCGCCAGCAGCACCAGGTGGTCCATCTCCTCTTCTCCCTGTCCGAAAAAGGCCAGGCTCATCCTCCTCCTCCTGCCCGTCGACACGACGGAACCGCGGCGCACCACCTGGCTCCGGTGCATCTGACACAGGCTGACGATCACCGAACCGTTGCACACGAATACAGCCAGGATCAGCAGGGCCATAAGCGATGAGTAGGACAGGGAGAAAGCGCGTACCAAGTTGGCGCGCTCATCCCCCGTCGCATCCATGTCAATAAAGCACCACGTCCCAGGACAGTACTGCCGAAACTGACCGTATCCGGCGAACGGCAGGAGGCAGAAGCCCAGAGAAAAGAGATAAATCAAGAAAAGGGCTATTTTGGCGAAGCTGCGACGGATGTGCACGGAGTAGAAATAAGGGTGGCTGATGGCCAGACATCTCTCCACGGCCATGGCGCACAGGATGAGCATGGGCGCGAGTCCGAAGAAACTCATGGCGAAGCCAAAGAGTTTGCACAGTCTCTCCCCACCCAGGGTGATCAGGGAAACGTTTCTAGCGTAGCAGGTAAACACGGTCGGGCTGAGGATGCAGGTGCCCAGCAGGTCGGTGAGCGCCAGGCCGGTCACAAGGATGCAGAAGACCGAAGACCTGGAGCGGTGTTCTTTCTGATGGACCCCGAGGATGAAGAGGGCTAGGAGGTTCCCCACCACACCGGCCAGAAACATGATGATGCTGGGCGCGGGTTTGCTCTGCCCGTTGACGGTGAGGGTGTCGTTGCAGGCGCTGTCGGTGCAGGACGCGTTCAACAGCATGTTTCTGTTCATGTTTGGCGCGACAAAGACGTGGAATCAGTGTGGAATTGATGAAAAATCCCCCGAAATCTGAAGGAAGTCCTCACTTCTCGACTCGATCATTTGGTAACACAGAAGGCAGCACTCACGACACATACTGGTGCGCCCCATGTGCGTGTCTCCGGCTCCTTCGCAAACACCTTAAATCATGTCGTCGCTGTGAAAAGGGGATCAAAATACAAACATCAGCGCCGCATCCTGTCGCAGTTATTATTTGTTAGATGTGCGTGAAAGTTTTCGTCTGTAAAATGATCGAACGCTCTTTAGGAGCGTTCGATCATTTTACTCTTTATCATTTACTCTTTATCATTTTTTCTCTTTAATAAACTCCACGCACCTTATCTGCCAACTTGATTGTTTAAGTTCCCTCGTTTGCTGATAGTTGTTCTTCATCCACACATGGTAAAAACATGTAGTGAGCAGAATCTCATGCGGGGGTTTTAACAGTTCACGGACGCGGACGGTGCACGACTGAAACGCTTTCTGTCTGTCTGTCTGTCTTATTTTTCTCCTCCCACTGTCAATTTCCAGTCTATAGATTCGCCCCTCCCACCTCCTCTCCTGAGGAACGTTGCAATTTTAAAAAGCTACAAGGCGATGTTTCCATTATTGGTAATCGATGGTTTAAAGATTTACACCAAAAATCTCATATCATTTGTGTCTACCTGTGTATGGAAAGTATTTTCAGAATAGGTGGAGCTTTGTTGTTCCGCCAGTTTGTACAAATCTTTAAAACCGGCTGCGCGCAGAATTCGGTTGATGAGATTTGGCTGAACTCGGTTAATTGATATTTGTGTTTGTATTTTAGGCTTGGCAGCGACTGCTGTTGGTTTTTAAAGAGGTGTTTGGAGAACCTCAATCTCATACGATAAAGCCCTGGCTCGGTTTGGTATGGTTTGGTTGGAGGAGCTCTGCGCGCAGGTGGAAGCGCAGACGAGCTGCAGGCAGAATACAATTAGCGCTCATTCAAAACTAAACAAATGACATTAAAATCCCGACCTGGACAACAAGCTCTCCAAATAAAGTTGTCTTGGCAACAGAGCAATATTCTAAATCTCGTTTTCCAGCATCACTGGCAGCACCGGCAGCCTTCTAATGCGATTCGGGAAATTGGATGCAGCCGATTCTGTGGTCAGTGGCACGGACCAGTGGTTGGTACCCCTACGGGTGATAAACACACCGTGGGTTTGAGTTGGATTTGGGATTTGGATTTCCGTGTTTATTCAACTGTTGCTGCGACCTGTCGGTGTGTTGTCAGGCTAAAGTGTGTGACCCAGGATTCACCCTGCACCGAAGTCTTAATTAGTGACAGTGACTTAGCAGCCCCCCGCCCCCTTCCCTTCAGTGTCCAAGCTGACTCTGAACGCTCGATAAATGTCTTTAAAGTAATTCACTGTGAAACTCAAGGAGAGTGAAAAAAGAGCACTGCTTTTCTGGTTGAACAGGAATTCGATTTGATTAATCATTAAAGCTCATTCATAAATCTTGTTTGCAAACTCAAAATTAAGTTATAACTTTATTTTGTCCAATTCCCCTCGTAAAACACCCTTATCTCAACTGTTAAATCACCCCTAAATCTGGTTGAAAACATTGACGGGTTGGAGGGGTTAATCAGCATAATGTTGCACACTACAAATTAGCATATAGCCATTGACCTCAATCAAAATGGTCAGATTAGTTAAAAATGTCATCCGCGCATCTAAAACGTCATTTCCTGTTTCAGTCTTATCACAACACTTGACATGACATTTGTTAGATTTCTCACATGTTTAAGCAGCCAGTTAGTCATGACTGGTCTGTTACTGGTCTGTTTGAAGGTGTTGGACAAATGGAAAGTTTTTTGGAAAATCTGTTTGTTTTTTCTTGCAACTTCACTGGGAGGTGGGGGTGTAATAGTCATAACAGCAGTGCATCCTTATAATGTTGTGAAAAAGGACCACCAACATCATCCCAGGTGGGGAAATAGTGATGCAGATCCCCTGCACTTCCTGGTGCTGTGTCTTTAATTGACGCAGCATCATCACGATAAGAGCTGAGTGTTTAATTGTAGATGCTGTAATGGAGATTATGGAGGGTTTCTTCCTGTTTCATGCACAGCTGATGATTTCCCAACACTGTGACACCGTTGAGCCCAAAAACAAACAGCCATTGCTTTTGTCCTTCCCGTCACCTCTACAGGATCAAAAACAACATGGATTATATTATTTACCGACTGCCGCAAAACTCTGCTGTGTTTGGGAGGGGATTTTTACAGTTGTAGTGCTAATAAAACAAACCAGGCAGGCACCTTTATATAAACATATGTTAAAATGAATGCCAGATGTATTTGGCCACTTTCTGTAAACCAGCGGATGAGTTTGTGTACATAGCAACTGAGATGAGATTATGACAGCCAGTTGTTGACAACAAGAGTGATCCAAGACTACAGGATGGATGGATCCAGTTTAGTGGCTGAAAACAACAGGACTTTTCCAGATTGACCTCTGACATAGGACATTTGTTGTTTTCTAAATCGTCCTGGGTGTCTGATTACACCTTCCTGTAATTCGCAACATGTGTTTTCTGGCTGAAGTGCACAAGGAACATCTACGTTCTGGGTTAATATCATTTCCAGACCAGAACTGGCGCCTATTCGATGACTGAGGCGCCATCTGCATCTGCATGTGCGAGCGGTGAGCAAGGGACGATGAAAGGCTGACCAGAAATATGTGGAGTCCCGGGAATTCGGTTTGTGACTCATTCATTCTCTTAAAAGCAGGCCGTCACAATCAAAAGGCAATTAAAGCAAATTTATGGTCAAAGATTGTGTTGAAGCCAACATTTGTATTTGTGTGTGAAAAATGAGCATATGTTTACAGTTTCTCTCATTTATACAGACTACTAATTTAACCCTTCGTTCTCTGGTATGTTAATTCCTTATATTGCCATCAAAATTTGATTTCCCTCTGTGAGTTTGGTTTTACCAGAAACAAACAGAATGGTTTCGAGACGTACCAATGTCCCCTAACCCACAATGATGTGAAATAGAGGCAGTGAGACAGAAACCCACAACACCTGATTCACACTTTATATAGTATAAATGAAATTTCTATAGTTGTGGGGACAGAAAACAGAGCTTTTCAGGAAACACTAATAGAAGTTGGGCTTCCCCAGGCCTGCAGACAGGAAGCTGGCACCAGCAATACAGAAAGAAGAGCCCAGGCTGCTAATGCACCTTCGTCCTTTACGGCATAATGGAGTTTAAATGATGCTATTTATTCTCACCCGCAACAGACCTCCGCTGGATGTCAGCTAACATTATGATTACATCTGTTTCCAAATGAATCTGCCAACATCTTTCAGCAATACACAAATTAGGGATTTTGTCCCCCGAGCATGTAATTTGTATTTAAATTTTGTGCTGTAAATATAAGTGCCCTGCTATCTGTTAACATGAGCACTTTAGATGGTAAATGTTGCCAGAACTTTTCTTTTGAGGGATCAAAACCGTAAAAACTGCAGAAAACTCCCGGATTCTGAATAGAGGCTTCACACAACGAAACGCAGAACACAAGGGAAACCATCGCTCCACTTCTCCTCCGTCAGCAGGAAATCAAAAGTCACAGTAATTCAAGTTCTCTTTTCTGTTTGCGCCTAAAATAATCTTCCTCTTCGTCTTTCTTGTCTGATTCTGTACGACCATAATAGCTGAACTTCAAAGAGTTGCAGTCATCTGTTCTCAGTCACTCTTGTCACTCACGGGGAAAGACCATCTAACAGCTTAACATGGTTATCATACACTATAGAAAGTGTATCTATGTAGTTCTGGGATTCTTTAAACGTTTAGGAGACCTTTACCTGTGATATTATGCTATCCTTGCCCTTTTTGATTTATTCTACCACAGTTAGATATTAATTAGGATATGAAGCATCATAATTTATTTATGAGTCATTCTTTCAGGAATGTACTTCCTCACGTTGATGTATTTCCAAGATGGACAATTTCCTTCTTTGTAATTAGGTTTAAACCTCCTTTGCATCCACGTTTTGTTGTTTATGCAAGCTCCTGTTCATTTACGAATGAGCACTAATCTGATTTTCAATGCCATCTCCATCTCAACAGAGGCCTCCACCGTTTTAATAATCCATACTGATTGCACTTGTGAAAATTGATTGAGAATGTTTATTAGTCAAGCACAAGAGAACATACATGCAATCATCAACTTATTCATAGAAAGAATTTAAAATGTTTTAAGCCTAAATAACAGACAACGATGTGCAAATATGCTTTCTGTGGACTCAAAATAATAAACTGGCAAAATTCTTTTGTGGTCATAATGGACTGTGCACATAAATAATTCTAAAAATAGTTGCATTGTTGAGGAGCCTGGGTGGTTTACTTTCGTCCCCCCGGATGTAATGAAGGACTCCGCAAACATTTGGTGAGGCAACAATACAAAGTGTACACAATAAAGTGAAGGAAATGAGGGCGTGGTGCAGCAGAGCAAACCGTAAAATGGAAGATCAGATCGAATTTCCTCTTTTTAAAGCTCGACAGCTGCACAGCAAGCTCTTCTTTCTAGTGACATTTCCGTAAAACACAGAAAAGTCTGGCTCCCTGAGCGAGTTTCATTTTTTCCATCCACTTCCTTACTATGGGCGCGCGCCACTTGACCTATTTTTGCCGGAGGTATATTTAAGCGCAGCGCCACCGAGTGTTAGGACGGAGTCATTACAACATAAAATGATTATTTAATCAAGTAATTATTTAAGATCCACAAATGTGATAGTAGTTTGGAGTCCACCCTTGGCATGAGCAAATGTTTGTTATTTTTTAAAATTTCTATAGATGTATATACATCACAAAAATTTTGAATAAATCCTTTTACTTACTGCTGGCTTGTGTGGGAATTCTGTTATAATCCAACAGTGGAAACTGCAGCACTGAGCCTCTATCCAACCGCAGAGATAATCACACCTTCCTGTCCAGCACTTATTGTGCTGCAGTTTCCTAATTCTTTTAGCTGCAGAATTTAGTATCTGTACAATGCACCTGTCCCAGATTACTGCTCGCCTCATTGGCTATTACATTTTTCCTGCCAAGAGATTGGAGCTTCTTTAGTATATGAGGGCAAGAGGTCGTGACCTGTGCTGACCTGGATTACCACAGGCTCCCGGAATGATCTCAGGAGGCTCTAAATATAGCCTGTGCCTGGTATCGCTTCTCCACCAATGGAGGACTGGATACAACCTAATCTGAGAACGTCTCGGTTAATTCTCCTTTTTGGCAGAGGGACGGCGAGGAAAAAATAGTGCAACATGAGCGTTGTCTGTAGGTGTGTGAAAGGCAGCACAGCACCGTGGGCAGCAGAGGTTTAGTCAGACAAAACACGCACGGACGTTCAGGTGAAATAAAGCTCAGTCAATTTAATGATGTATGGAAAATAAGTCACAACTTTTCAGTTCTCAAATCCTTTTTGGTTGTCAACAGTCTGAATTATCGTCTCCTTCCAACGTCTGGTTCAAAACAATTAAAACCTTAAGCAGCAAAGTATTTACAGTTCATAGTTGTAGGAGAGCGGGCGAATCCTCAACTGGCCTTCGTAAACTACTCAAAAACCTGAACCCCATCTCATGAGCTGAGTGGAATCTCTCATCTCCGAGCCCTGCTGTAAAAGTCCAAATAAAACAAATCACACCCGCAGTGTATGTGAATGTAAAGTAAATGTAATCCTCTACAATAAAGCAACAAAGGGAGATTCGGATCACCGGGCTACAGGCAGACGAGACAAGAGATGAGCAGAACGTAGGAACTGTTGTAGCAGCAACAGGTGACATTTAATAACGGTAATATCCACGTTGTTTATATCAAAGTGCAACTATGGTCAGATGCATGTTCATATGAATCTATTATGCACGTTTCGTTGAGTCTAATGACCTACGCCTCATGCAAGAGGCATGTTTAGAGTATTATGGCACATTTAAAAAGCCAAGAGAATACATGTCACAGGTTACTACAACAAAATGCAAAGTTTACGACACTAATAGATATATATTTTCTTGATATATTTGGTGACTTGGGTTTTGTTGTCAACACATGAATATCTGAGAACACATTTATAAAGCATTACATCAATGTTATATTAAGATAACATTTTGCGGAGCGAAAGTATCAAACGCAGTCCTCGTGGGTTTGTACAATACTCGACATGACTCCTCAGCGTCTTCACTCTGGTTTGCAGCAACTTACAGCCAGCAAAACGACCATCGGCACGTTTGAGTCTCTCTTTCTTGTCCAAACTCTCCTGGTATAAGAATGCTCACCTGGAACTGAGCACCAATGGACACCCGACACTGGAACTATTTCAAAAGTGACACAGATTTTACAGATATATAGCTATATGGTTATGTATATACCTCCAATGTGTACACGGTTTGACCACTACTGCTGACAGGATCAGAGCCTCCTTGTCGTGACAAGACTACCACACAGGTGGTACATGCAGGAAGGGTTGGTTACATTTTTTTGGTGCTTAAACTTTGGAACTAATTTAAGAGCCAACATCTGTAAATTAGCACGAGATCCTCCTGATCTTTCAGTGTTGCTCTTGTCTCGGAACCAATCGTGATCTGGGTGGCTCAGCAGAACCTGGGTCAGCGGTAGGGGGCTTAGGCCCCCTTAAAATTTGGTCCGCAACTGCTCTAGGGGCGATTCTGTTGGCGTTCGCTACAGATACCTCAGAAATACTTGGATATAACAAAGCACTGGTTGCAAATTAATATTTAAAGGGGAATTTCGTTGATCATCAGATAACCGTTGTTTTTGGTTCTGAAAGACAATGATCTTAGGAGGACAAGCAACATCAACTTCAATATTCAGTGTTTTCTTCACTTGGCAGTCATCATCTGGACAAACTCTGCGGAAACAGAAAACGAGGCTTCAAAAGGTGAAGAGTGCAACATTAGCAAGCGTGCTACGCAGCTTCTTACCCTCGTAGTTGACCTGACCGTCACCATCGATGTCGGCTTCACGGATCATTTCATCCACTTCCTCGTCAGTCAGCTTCTCCCCTAAATTTGTCATGACGTGCCGGAGCTCCGCCGCGCTGATGTAGCCGTTGCCGTCCTGCGCACCACAGCACAATCACCCTTTCTAATCATTGACTGAATGGGATTTGGACAGTTTCTTTCCTGTGTTTCTTTCATTTGGTTTGAAAAGTCCTGTTCAAATTATGTTGAGCTGAACTGATTCATAGTCGTGCGTCCTTCAGCAACTGTAACGTCGCCTGTCAAATTTTGAAGAGATTTTGTGGGAGGTGACAACATGTTGGCGAGTCTCGTCGAGGCCCAAGCGCACAAACGCACACAGCGAGTAGCAGCTACGCACCAAATATTTTGTTAGCCAGCTCTGAAGACTGAGCAGAAGGTACCTTGTCGAAGACTCTGAAAGCCTCTCTGATCTCCTCCTCGCTGTCGGTGTCTTTCATCTTCCTGGCCATCATGGTCAGGAACTCAGGAAAGTCGATGGTTCCATTGCCTTTGTGGACACGCAATCAGAAACTTGTCACTTCCAAAAAAAGAACTGCGCTCCTGTTTAGAATCTCCCTTCGATTCGGATTCTCACCGTCGGCGTCGACCTCGTTGATCATGTCCTGAAGTTCGGCCTCGGTGGGATTCTGGCCCAGGGAGCGCATCACGGTCCCGAGCTCTTTGGTAGTAATGGTGCCATCGCCGTCTTTATCAAACAGCGAGAATGCCTCCTTGAACTCTGCAAAGCGAAGAATTCAAGGAACATTCCCTCAAACACGTGCTTACAGACACGTAAGAAAATATAAAACTGTGAGATTTAAAATAGGGTTCCACAGATGCGCCATACGCTCGGACTGGGAAGGCCGTATGTAACCTGTAATTAGCTCAATCCTTAACTAGACCAGGATCTGTAACCACTCTCATTCAATTGTTGCAAAACTAAACAGGATTAAAGCAACAACTCACCAGCAATCTGCTCCTCGGTCAGCTGATCAGCCTGTGCAAGCAGGGAAAGACATCGTCCATTACACCTCATCTCATTACAAATTTGGCCAGGATGCACCAAAGTCAGGGCTCGGTGTGTTTTTCACTTTGAAATACTTTTAAAAAATCAGCTCACTCATCAATTATTGTGAATCCGCCTTTAATTTCAACCATGAAACAGAATTTAACCAAGATCTTAATGTTTTTAGTTCCCCCCCCCCCTTCTTTTGAAAGTCAAATATTCCTTTTGAAACTGATACATAAGAGAATTCTATTAGGTTCTTTAAATCACCTTTAATTTATCCGACTGTGATCAGTGGATGCGCTCATCTGAGTGTACCTTAACCAAACAGTGAACCGTTTCAACCTTTCTATGCAATCATTTAGAAAAAAAGAAAATAACTCGAAGGTGCAGGACACTTTAGGGGTAACGTTAATGTTCCTTATGAGTATTAAGACAGATTAACTTTCCACCTGTCGGTGGACCAGCCGCACCACAGGCGTCAGTCACTCCACTCAGTTTAAACTGAGAAAGTAATGAGGGACGGGTATAAATACCTGGCAGCCCAAAATACACACGCCTGCTATAATTAGTGAGGCACGAACAGGGTCGCCGATGTAGCACACTGCTCATCCCGGTAACGGACCACCTGTGTATCGCCTTACCAGAGTAGAAAACTGATGAATTATCACATAACACCTCTGACAACTGTTGCCCACCGGCGCTATAGCCGCCGTGTGCCGTCCATCACGTCTAATCACTGATAACTAACTAATAATGCATCATTTGTGGGAAATTAACCATTAATTACATGTAATCGCTGGGCTGCTAATGCATGATGCAACACTTCTCTCCTTTGTTTAACACATGCAGACTAATGAATAATAATACCTCGTTTCCTAATGAGGAAGAGAATAAATCTAAGGAGATTATCTTTCCTTTTGCTGCTAGACCACAAACCAATAAAGTACTGGAAGATTTGCACTGTCACTTAAAACCAACCCACCCAGCAGTGACATAGTGAATGCAAAAGCCTCCAGAGGCTGCAGATGAGTGTTCAAGCACACTCTAAAGACACTACAATTTCCTCCCTGACAATGTTGCATGATTCAAGGTTGGAACTAAATGATCTGTCACAGCCCGCACGGCCTTTCCCCGCACGCCGAGGTCAAATAGACGTCAGGTGACGCACCAAACCGGGGCTCCTTTGGATGCTTTCGGTGCTGAAATTATAGGGTGCACTGCGGGTCCCGAAAGCCTACTGCACCAAGCAGAGTTTGGTTCAATGCGGGAGGAAGAGAGGGGGGGTGAGGGAGGTGGATCACTCCACAAGAGCAGGCTCCGGTTCAGCGTTGTGGCGCAATACGTTGCAGGATGTCAGCTGGATCATATAGCACAAAATGGTCGGGGTGTTATGCAACAAATCCAACCATTGCTGGCATCATTCGGCAACAGGCCCGTGGGCTTTAATTCATTTAATCCAAGTTTCATACGCGCTTGTTGCGCACGTCAGATCACATTCAACGCGTACCACCGTGCTGCAGCAACTTCTGCGGCGTCCCAAAAGGCAGTTAGTAGCGCAGTCGGTAGACTTTTGCTACCCATCTTGGAAGATTAGCAGGGTTGCTTTCAAGATCACGTCGGCACCGAAGGGTCTATTTTTACGCAGCTCCCACCACCACCGCTACGCCCACTATCGGCTCAAAACGAAGGAAGGAGCTTCTGGGCTGGAGCAGAACGGGGGGTGGGGGGTAGAAACCTTTTCACCAAGCAAATTAACCACAGACACAATATTAAAGCAGGAAAGATGCCGCATATACACCGACGTGTAGCGTCGGGTTGCGTAACTTTAGCCACACTCGCCAATAACGTAAATTCATATTGCGGGACATTAATATGTGAAAAGCACCGGCCTATATTGTTGGGGTAATCGACCAACGTTATTTTTGAACACCGCGGAAAACAGGAGTACAAAAGATTTCGACCTGGCACTGATGGATTGATTGGAAGACGCCGAGAACCATAAGATGCTCACCATCGTCCCCTCGACTTTTAACGCTCCGTGAGGATGACAAAGCAACCCGGTTGAAGTGATGTGTTCGGGATGCAATTATTCCAGTTCACTTATAGCCTTCCAAAACGTTGCCGAGGAAGCTAAGCCTGGAAAACCTGTGCACACCAACCCCCGCTGGACCGTCATTGACCGGTGTCGCAGCAGAGTTGCCCGGAAACTCAACGCGTGCGTGATACGCCTGCTGGTATCCCTCCGCCAGCCTTAAACCATGCGTGGCTGTGCAGAGGCGTAGAAACGTCTGGGCCCCCTTGGTGACACCCCCAACGGTGTAAGCAATATTCCTGCATCCGTTTGGTTTTGTACAATTTTAGAGTGAAAAGAGACCAGATTCTCAGACCTTAAGCAGCCTGGGTCACGGCTTGTTTAAGAAAGGCTGCAATAGGCAACGGTTTGTTTGGAGAACAAAGGTCACAGCGGAAATGGAAAACATCGATGCATAGACCCGAAAAGAACAGTATGTATGCCATGGACCAGGAATCAGGTCTTCATGGCACTAAATGAAAGTAACGGTCAATTCTACAGTAGAATTTAAAGAGATGTCATTTTTATTAACAGTAGACTCTTATTCAATCCCTCAAACAAGAAGGGGAAAACAGCTGAATGGCTGCCAAAACTGTTTACGAGCTGTTAAAACCTACTCAGTGCCTATAAATGATGCTAAGTACTAAGTGTGCAAGGTGCCCAAACCACTGCGGTCGGCTCTTTAAAAAAAAAAGTGTTTCGAATTATAAAGGAATTGTGAGACCTGTAACTTTATTCATTTCAACTTCAACTTTCTTAATGATACACATCTGGTTTTGGCTACGCGAAGACAGCAAAAACCCTAATTATTAGACGGTCACGTAAGGACATCGCAACAGAGCGTGCGATAAATGTATGAAACACGTATTAAACATTCCAAATAATTAAACCACTCTGTTACTTCAGCGTTCAGCAACATTTGACCCGTCCGAAAATAAAAGATGAGTTGTAGGAAAATGTGAGTTAACTCGTCCAGCAGAGGGAGTCGTTGCTCCAGTTATCACTTCAAACGTTGAACTCGCCCAGATGATCAAAAAATTCACCACGATCAGCAGATTCTTTTCTGTGTGGAATGTTGAGTTACTTCCAAACCTCTAGGGCCTGTGTTTTGACACTGGTTCATGTCTTGACATTAATCTACAGCTTATTGTTGGTATTAATAGCTTCATTCAAAAACAAACCAAAAAAGACAGGAAAATAATGATTTTGTTCTTTGAGGACATACTTTTTTGGGAAGGCTCCCCCAAATCTCCAAGGTAGTTTTCTCTGTCAACTGGACTGGGTTTCTTCTCTTGAAGACGTTTCGCCTTCTATCCAGAAGGCTTCTTCAGTTCTCTTCAGAACAGTTGACAGAGAAAACTACCTTGGATACAATGACCTGGATGACTGAGAATTTACACAGACACCTCCCCCAAATCCTTGAAGACTGCATTGAAATTATTGTTGTATTAGCTGAAATCGTGAATTCTGTTTTATCTGGAATAAACAATTACAACACCGTATTTTATGGCTGCTAATCTTGAAGGTCTAAAGTGTTTTGTTGGCATTCACGTCATGTTTCGGTTGCTAATGGTCACTATATGAGCTTTACCATATGTGCCATGGTCAGAACTGTAGACAGCAATTGTGTGCTTCTTATTAGGGCTTTTGTCATCACAGTAACATGTGTTTGACTCGGGGATACAGAATTTAAACAGTGGTCGGAGCTGCCGCCTGCAGTCGCCTATGGTGTTGTATAAGCGCTCCAGAGTCCCCAGCAACCAGCTCAGGGCTTGTTTTATGATCACAGCGATGGAGTTGAAGAGCGAATACATGCAACACACACCCAGGAGCATCAGGAGACAGTTTGCCACCTGGTAAGCCCGGGTTTCCCCGTGCTGCGCTCTCTGCCCGCTCACCAAGTCTCCAAATCCAACAGTGCTGAATGCCACAAAACAAAAATAAAGGGATTCTAGGTAGGTCCATCCTTCCATGGCTGAGTACAGAGAAGCAGCCGCACATGCAACCAGCATGACTACCACAAAGAGGATGAGCGACAGTTGATAAATAGATGGTTTCAGTGGTTTGTTTCCCTCAGCTGGGCCGTCTCTCTTCTCCTGAACCTGGGCCGCAGGTCCATTTCTGCGGCACCGCAGCAGGATGTTTGTGAGCAAGGTTATCACTCTTTCCAAAAAGAGGTTGAAGAAGAGTATGGAGGCAGAGCAGCCAAGCAAGCCGTAGAAAACCAGCAGGATCTTCCCCGCAACTGTCGATGGCGCCGACACTCCAAATCCTGTAAAGGAGGCCACCTGTTAAAGATCAGGTTTGGATAGTGATGTCGCCTCACCATGTAAGGCCAAAAGAGCTTTTACAGAAGTGGTTCCTGAAATAATGCATAATAACTCAGACAAACACAGTCTGGTTTCAATTGGGCATGTTCTTAATGATTTAAGAGTTGGTCCAGGCCTTTGAGATTCCCTGTTCAAGGTCTAGCCACAGATTTTTTTAAATCAGGAAACTGATCATGAAAAAACCTTGATTGATGTTCTCCATCACAGATTTTTGAGGTGTGTTCAGGCTGATTAATTGTTTGTAGAAGGCATCATCTTTTCATGTTGAGTTGAGCCCAAACTACTGCAGATAAACATCAAGTTTAAACTTGTCTCCCGGCATTCTCTGGCTAACGTGGCGCCCGTCCAGCAACTGTTCGGGAGAGAGAGACAGAGACAGAGACAGAGACAGAGACAGAGACAGAGGAGCGGCGAGTGCTCAGACAGGTCAGCACAGCAGCCCAGTGACAGAACATCTGTGAGAATATTTATCCAAGTGTTTTGGGAAGCAACACATCAAAGTGCCCATCGGGCGCCTGGATTTAGACCAACCCATATACCAAAGACATGGATCATGGCTGCTATAGCATGGGGATGATTCACTCAAGAAATTAACCCTTGGTTGTTTACTTTCTTGCATCTGGATTAATCATTTCCTGAGAAACTTCACACAAAACGGATCTTGGTTCACCACACATCCACACTGATGGTTGAGTCATCTCTGCTTGACCTCTCAGGGACTGAGAACATGCTTTTCCTTCCACAGGGTGTTTAAACGGCAATCGGTTACCTGGGGTGAAAAAGTGCTCCTTCACGTTTGGCTTTTGCTGCAGAAAGTTTGATGACCTACTGAATTACAGACGGGACAACTCGGACAACAAACCCCCAAAAAGCAAACCAAAAAACGCGACCAAAAGACCAAATGTCCAGCGTTTTGACTCAAGTTGATCCAATTGGAACAGAATCAGAAAAACACTAAAACTCTCACCGACTACGAATGACAAACATCCCTTTCCCGGAGGTCTTGGCTTCCCTCCTGTCTCTTTCAATGCTTCACTATTAATATAGAAGGACTTTTTAAAATTAGAGATTGAACTTTGACCTTCCACATAATGGCTGTGAGGATGTTGGGTGACTCACATGGATAAAGAACGGCAGAGCACACAGATGCCCCACGGCGATGTACAGTATGTGCACATCTGCAGATACGTTGTTCGTAGAGCAGCAATAAATGTTCTAAATCAATTTCTCTGTCTCTGTTACACTCCGAGGGATGTCTGGCCATTACTCATCCTTTAGATTAGCCCTATGGTTTCTACTGTATGTTTAAGACCGTCGACTAACTGGCCATAAAAATCATTTAATCAATTCCCATAATGCTTTGCTGTTTGGGTGTGTGTGTTGACAGAGCGCCAGTATATCTGACCATCAGGCATGCTAGCATTTAACCAGGATGATAGAATCATCCATTCCAACTAAAACATCAACACAGAACAGGTGGAGACGTCATTTTATTTGTTGTGTCTGGATGTGACTTTTTTGTGGCGCAGCATCTGGAGAGCAGACCCAGACCTGCACATGATTTATTTTAAGGTCATCAACTAATGCATCTGCAAATAAACAACAAGCTTGGACAAGTTAAGCCAAAAATCACAATGAAAGGAAGTCATTCCTTAAGAGGAAAAACCGAGTTTGAAACAATGTGCATAACATTTAATGATGTAGATGATGCTGAGAAACCTGTTGCTGAGAAACATCACAAGGCAAACCGCAAACACAGAGGTTGTTGTAAAAACTGAAACAGATTAGGCAGCGCCATTAAAATCACTGAAGGAGAGACTTGAAAATGATAAGGTTAAATTTTAACAACAGCAGACACGTTTAATAACGAGAAGCCCAAGCACGGTGTCCTCAACTTACCAATGGTGGATACCACCGTCCCCACAAAGTAGAAGGCACCCGGGAGGTCCCACAACGCTCTGCCTTGTTCTGTGCGCACCCCAGAAATTCTGGCTTCTTCATAGTGGCGCAGCAGAGACTTCAGCTCTCCCAAACTGATTCCATGTTTGTGAGCAAAGTCCTCAGACCTCTTTTCCCACAGCCGATGGGCCTGCAGCTCTGCCGGTCTCTCCAGGGAAGAAAAGACCAGCGCGCCGACCAGCATGTAAAGGGCAATAAGCAGAAACAGCAGGTAGAACTGAGCAGTGTTTCTGCTTGGCTTTAGGGACGGGCAGCGGCAGCAGGGGCCACTTTTCTTCATGGTCTCTCATGCAGTAAACAGGGCGTACTGTTGATGAGCTGCTGGTGGCGTTAACACAGATTTTAATGATCTGTGTACGGACGCTGCTTATCTCCAGCTCAATAATCCATCTTTGCCTTCCATTTATGAGCCTTGAACATTGTGGCTGTGTCTTGTGTGACAGGGTTTTATCAAAAATGAAGACTGCGGGGAGCATATGTTTGAGCAGGTTTAAGTCTTTTTCTGTTACACAGAGCCTAAAGTCCATTACAGTTATTAAGTAGTGTCCATGTCCTGTTGTTATTGCAGACCAAATCTGCAAGGATGTTAGTCATCCAGTGTTTTACTCTTTATTCCTTCCTTGCCGTAATACATTTAATGTGTTCTTTATCCTGTGTGTGGCCAGAATGCAACAGTGGAAGACTCAGCAGACAGGAGCCAGTGAGGCAACGAGCCAAATACAGTTGCAGCTTACCGGTCTGCAAAGGCCTAAAATGAGCAAGTCTTGAGGGATCTGAGTGTAGAAGACTGGGCTGAGAAGTGGAAGGTTCTGGGTTCAAGAACAAAACATGGTAAAATTATGGAAGGTGTCCCGGTAGTAGGCGGAGGTGCCAGGACACCTATAGAGCTCATGGTACCCTCGAGCACAGTATGAAACCCCCAAATGTTCAGGTGGAGGCCTGCAATGAGCTGGCAACTCATTCCGCCTTTCCACCTGGGCTCCCTCAGGCGGAAAGGGAAATGTAAATAAAGCTTGTTTGACCATTTTACCACTGTGTCCTGGCCTGCGTTCGGGTCCTGATCACCCCGTCCGTGACAGATGGTCCAGTTGTTGGGATGGCCTGGTTAGCTTTTTCTCTGATAGCTAGAACTTTATCAGTGAAGAAGCTCATGAAGTCTTCACCACTAAGGGAAGAAGGGATACGTGGATCTAAAACACTGTGACTCTTGGTTAATTTGGCCACAGTGCTGAAAAGAAACCTGGGGGGGGTTCTTGTTTTCTTCAGTTAAAGAAGAAAAATAAGCTGTTCTAGCCTTACGAAGGGCCTTTTTGTAAACTGCTAGACAGTCTTTCCAGGCTACATGATAGCTGTCTATTTTACAGGAATACCACTTTCTTTCTACTCTTCGCACTTTCTGCTTGAGGGTCCTAATATGTGAATTATACCAGGGGGCACACCTCCTCTGATTTACTATTTTCTTTTTCAGGGGGGCAACAGAATCAAGCGTGATTCTCAGTGAGGTTGCTGCACCTTCAGCAATAGAGTCAACCTCAGCAGGGCTAAGATTATAATGATTGATCCCTGGGGAAACGCACAGTGGTCCTGGGATTAGCACAGGGATCGCTTCTTTAAACTTAGCTACAGCATTATCTGAAAGACATCTGCTATAGTAAGACGGTGCTCTGAGCTTAAAAGAATCCTTAAGCATAAATGTAAAAGTGATCAAGGAATGATCTGACAGGATGGGGGAGTTCTATCAACAGAATCAGAAGCAGATTTATTGCCATTGTTCATGTAATACACAGTATTACACAAACTAGTAATTTGTCTTGGTGAGACGCTGCGACATTCAACATAAACACAGACATCTCACCATCATTCCTGGGGTAAGAAAGTCCTCAGAAGCAGCAGTTGAAGATTGTGAGTTTGGCCAAAATATTTTGCACCAATAGCCAAACCCACAATCTTCGACAGCTCACACCCTTCTGAAGACTTTCCATGTGTGAGTGAGTCAGACTGACGCAAGTCATGTCTCTGCAGTGGTGGAAAGTCATGTCTCTCAAATGTTCAACAGGCCTGTTTGGCAAAGGCTTAATTTGCAAATCGCTGCACCGTGCATTTTGGATACAAAATTACCAAATGTCTTCAGTTTTATTTATTGAACCACCCCCCCAGCCCAATTAAAATAATTACAGACAGAAGCCTGCATTTCTTTATGCAAGCTTGGGGGAGGACAAAACAACCACAAAACAGCTTTTTACATGTACAAACTTTAATTCAAGCTCTTTGGATAGTTTACAGCATCTTATTATATATCTATCTACACACATAGATAGATATATAGATACACACATATAGATATATATAAATAAAAAACAGCTTAAAATACACAGACTTGACCTGGTGTGAGCTAAGAAAGCACACAAAAAATACTGACATGTAAAGTACAAATGGACCCCTCCATTCCATAATGACTCTATATCAAGATCAGTTTATGTTCTACTCGTTTTTTTCCTTAGCTGGTTAAAAAGATGGTAGTTATTAAATATCAACAAATGTTATGTAAATTGGATAAATATATTACTTAATACAGTGCATATAAGATATTAGTTTCATCCTCATCAGAGTATGAGGAAAGGTATCATTGCTGGTGATTAGCGGAGATGTTTCCTGAGCTTCTTCATCTAAAAGCACCAAAAGAATTTTTGACATGCAGAAACATACAGTAACTATCGATAAGAATGATAATAACACTCAAAACATGAAGGTTACCAACATACAGTTATTGTTAGAGAACAACAGTCTTGATTGAAATTAGTGTCAGAAGAATGTTGGGCTTCTTTGTTCTTTGGTTATGAATTCTGTAAAAACAACACACATACCATTTTTATTGAATTGTAACCACTGTATGTAAAGAGTATGTAGAACCCATGTCACCAATTAACAGCTAGGGTCAAGAGAGAGTGCTGGGCTTTTACTGAGAGAATTAGAAAGACAAATGGTCATTTCTAGTTTTGTCCTTGTTATTTCTGGATGTGAACTTCCTGCCATATATTGATAGTTGTAAGTTATTATGGCCTTGAGTATGGCCTTGTCCTGTCTGTTGGGGTCATTGGGTCAGTGCCCTTTGACCTAGTTAAAACTGGTAAAAGAAAAAAAAATAGTTTGAAATCATCACACGTAGTGGTCCACACCATGTCCAAGTATGTCAAGTTTTCACACTGTCCCTTGGCGCCGCTGGATTATCTGTGAAGAAATATCGATGGTAATGATAAAGAGACAGAAACTGTTAACAACATCTCATTCTCAGTCTTTATTTTTAATTCATTTAACATGTACTGTCCCTCTGATGACACGCTTTCCTGATCTTTCCCACCCTGTCCCGCCCAAAGCGAACCTCAACATTTTTATCTGTGTCTCCTTTCTTCTCTTCAATGCTACTTCTGTTACTCCTCACACCCTTTTTCACCCATTTCAACCTGCGTGCACTTCTTCATCTCTTGTCCACATCCACTATTTCCCTGGACCATTGAATCCTCCACCTTCTCCATCTCCCTATCAACAGCCTCCAATCCAGTACTTTCTACCTCGACTACTGCAAGAGCCTCTCCTGTGCTCTGCCTTTAAAACTTTACTGCTAAATGCCCCTCCATCCTCCAGAACCTCAACTATCAATTTCCAGATCCTTCTTCTCACACCTTAAAAACCTTCTCCCTCACTAGGGCCCTCTTCCACCTTCCAACCATCTTCCTCACTTTGACTTAGAACTAAGCACCAAACATGTGAGTAAAGACTTTTTACATTGGAGAGACTAAAAAAACCTAATCAAGTACAAGTGCATGACTCAACACTTCTTGACTGCAGAAGCTTGAAAACATCTCATTTCACAACACCCCGTCCTTCATAGGTCCCGATCTATCAGTCGCACTGTTCACTGCACAGTTTCAAAATCCTCCATCTCACACACAAAATCCTCCACATCTTGGTGCCTTCCTATCTCAGAGACATTACCAGGGCCCCGCCTGCAGCCTCCAGAAACACAGCTTGCCACATGTTCATGAAAAATGATCAATTCAGCAATCCAACCAATCGCAGAGAAGAACATAGTCGTACAAAACAGACAAGCCGAGTGAGACACAGTCTGAACATTCTGCTACAGTTGGAAAAAACCGAAGAGCTAGACACCATGAACTAGATTTACGCAACGCTCCTGTCTGGAGCTGCACATACTTTCCTGTAACTCCTGTAATTTCCTAAAGCAAACCCCCCTCCCCCCAAACACAAATGCACCCAACAGAGAATGAAAGAATTGCATTAGTCCTTTAATGAAATTGTGTAAAAACGCACTGAGGTAGCATCACCGCTTCCAGTGCAGCAGATCTCAGGTTGGGACTGATATACATCTTCCCCACAGCAGATTGTTCCAAGTGAGCCAAAAATCTGAAAAAGAGAAAAACAAAAACAGCAAAGAGGCCGTCTTCATCATGTCATTGAGCTTATCTGTATCACCGAAGCAGTTTGTTTAGCCAAGCAAAAAAAAGAAAGAACGGCAGCACAGGAGCAGACACTTCAGAAATAGACCTTTGTTTAACAGACTTGCTTAAAATCTTTTAAAATCTAACTCTTTTTTCTCAATTTCCTACTTTTTGCACATTTGCAAGTTTTTATGGGTTTCTGAAAGAAAAAGGAAAACCCAAAAAACTAACTAGCCTGATATATAAACTGTACTATAAGCTGAGCAGATAGCAGCAGAAAAGGCCATAAATTATTTACTGGATTCTTTCCAGGCCTCCGTTTAGATAGACGGCCATCGCAGCAGGTGTGTGTTTTTGGATTGTAGACAGTGGGAACAATGTCGCTCCGGCCTAAAGACAGCAAAATAAAGGGGAAATTAAGGGTTGGGAGAGAATGGGATGGGGAGAGGCAGCTATGAAAAAAGAAATCAGCGTTAGGAAAAAAAAATGCTTTAGTTTTATTGCAACCACATTAAATAATTGATGGGTTTACACCTACTGAGAATCTTTATCTCGTGCAAGAACTAAAAACACTTTCAGAGCGTAGAATTTTCTGTCAAACCATAGGTAGCCTCTGTAATTTCCCAGGGGTAGATCCAAAATGTGTCAGTGCAAACTGGTCATGGAGGTTCTCATTTGTCCAGGTCAAAGTAATCTATTAAGGTCTAGTGGAGAGACCAAACATCTTCCAGTTAAACGAATCCATTGATTTTTAATTTTTTACTAAGACCAGAAGGAATGAGAACCCATATGGACAATCCCGCAGACATTTCTCACTGTTACTACCAGTGCTAGTTAAACTGGGATTTACTTGGTGTTCGTGGTTTTAAGTATTTGTTAATATGATTTACTGGCTCACAGATTGAAAACAATATTGAATTCTAAATATTTCTAGAGGAACAAACCTCTGGTACCTGTGTTTGTTTGTGTTCCCTCACAACAGCAGAACAGACGAGGGTCGTAACACGTTGGTCCACAAAGGCTTCTTTCTGTCTCAGAGCTGAGGAAGAGTAAAGTGAAAATAAGCACTGAGTGAGCCCATGACCACATAAAAAATACTCCGCATATCTAAACAGGAGGCATGGCTGGTTTCTTGTTGGGATTTCTGGTTTGTGTCTGTCTTTGGCCTGCAGGGTGTGGTGTTGAGCACAATTGGGTGCAGCTGGCACTGCAGGTGGGCGCACCTGTAGGCAATTTACATCTTGCTGCCTATTTAAGCAGGTTGTGCCTGCCTGTCAGTGCCGGGGTGTCTGTTCGTTTAGGGAGTGTGTTTGTTGGTCTAGTGTGGGAGCTTGGTTGGGTTCCTTGGTGTTGGCTCCTGTTCCTGTTGCCCTGGAGGGCCGCTCCTATTCCCGTGCTCCCAGTTTTCCTGGAGGGCCGTTCCTGTTCTGTGTCTCCTGGAGGACCGCTCCTGCTCCCCTTGCAGTCTAGGAGGACTGCCTCTGCCCTCAGTGTCTCGGGGCACGTTCGTGTTGCGCCGGACTCCCGAGTCCTCGCCGGTCCAGGAGGACTGCAGCGTGTTGAGGACTCACCGGTGTTCCGAGTTCCCGGCAGTCCAGGGGGACTGCGTCTGGTTTGGAGACTCGCCAATGGACCTGGGACGGGCGGACGCTGCCTCCCGATCCCCATACGGTCCAGGAGGACTGTTTCTGTTAATGTGTGCTCCCCTTCCCTGTAAATAAAGCCTTTGACCTCCCCACCACTGTGTCCTGGCCTGCGTTCGGGTCCGTTACCACCATGTATCGTAACATTTCTTCTCCTAAATAGTGGCAGAATTAACAGTAAGTGGGTGGAAGTCAATGATTTCCTGTGGGAAGCAACAAGCCCTGGGGAGTACTATAATTATCATACAATTGCGTGGACCTTTGGATTTAATGACTGGTTGACTCCTCCTTTGGCAGCAATAACCTGAGGCAACATTTCCTGTAGTTGCACTTCAGACGTGCACAGCATGACCTCAAGAGAGCAATTTTGATTAAGGCAAAAATCTTCAATTTTCTTCAAACATATTTAGCATTCAATATCCTACACAATTCAAAAATCCTACACAAAAATGTGTAGGATTAGTTTAAGCAGACTGTTTGTCTGTTGCTGTGACTAGAGGATGCATTTTGTGACCAAAAGTTCACGTAATTTTTCTTACAACTGTCACTCACCAAATGATTTGCAGTTTGTTGAGGGTTGGAAGGGATCCCTTAAAGAAAAGAAAATAGTAAATAAATACAAGAACACTTAAACTGGAAATAAACTGCAAACTAAAAATGCACAAAGGAATAAATCATGAAAATTTTAAAAAAGGAACCTGCGTTAGGTGGTTGTAAATAATGTCAGTGGAGGTTTTTGGCAAACCTGTCAACAAAAGACACAAAATATGTAAGGTGCACGCACAAGAACAGGAAATTCCCAAAAAATATCAACCAGCCAATGCAGAGGAATGCAGAATTAGGAGCATTGTTATTAAAATTAGGTGGTTTACTGGGCGTGACTTTGTTTTGGAGTAATTTTCAACTGACAATCGTAACTCATCAGCATGTACTGTCTGTAATTGAAATTGTTGAGACCTGAGATGTTATACTGACCTCAAGTTGCTTTTGTTCACCACAAAAGTCAGAAAATTCACACAGTTTATGGTTACTGTGTGGTTCAAATGCTCACTATGTTCCTATTACACAGTTAATACACAGCTCAACTTCTCTGTGAAAGTTTACTCTGAGGTGCATTAATGAACTGGAGCAGCAGGTGTTACGGAACGGTTAAGGAGGCCAGGACCCAGACGCAGAGTGCAAACAAAAGGTTCTTTATTAACGAAGTATCCAAGGCCATCGAACAAAGTAACAACAAAACTCCGAGAAAGTAACAACTGAAAGGGCGAACAAAAAATCACCTTAAAAAATGGGAAAAACTGACGGGAAAAGAAACAACAGAAAGAAGTGACGAAGCACTAAAGAAACTCACTCAGCGAAGGAATAAACGATGCGAAGGGCTAGCAATCACGGGGAGCTGGAGCTTGGTTCAAAAGACACTAACAACAATCCGGCACCGGCTGCTAGGAGGGGCGGCCTTAAGTATGTTCTTGTTAATGCGTAACAACAGCGCTCTTTAGAGATCGGCCTGCCCCTGGATGCCGTCCAGAAACCGAACCACAACAGCAGGGGCTGAATTATGCTTTGTTTTATCCTACTGTTGTGACACTGACAACTCCAGGATAGCAAAACAGTATTTCTCCAAAACCGGTTGCTACGGTAACAGTATCAGGGCCTCCCGTTAGGAAAAAAATGAGAGGAGCTAGATTTTTCCATCATGCACTTTGAGAAAAAGTCAAAATTAACCAGAATAAAGTCAAAATATGAGAGGGGGGGGGGGTATTTAAATGTTCCTTTCATGATTTCAACATGTCGACTTTATTCTCAACGTTATATTTTGACTTTATTCTTGGAGCGCATGGTTAAAGAAAAGCGTTCTCCTCATTTTTTTTCATGGGTTGCCCAATACTCTTCTTCAAGTTGCTGCAACCTGTAAGAGTTCAGACTCACGCGACTCATTCAAACTGCACCTACCTGATATCTTAGCTGATATCTCAAGACTGCCATTAATCTCATCACATGTGTGAGTCTGATTGTTGTACTGCTTATGTCCACAGCAGAGGTGATGACTGGAGGTTCTGTTCAGGATGGTGCTGTTGGGACCACAACACAGCTGCAGGTCTGCATCAATGGCCTCTGAGGGAAAGAGAGGTGCTTAATATGAGACAAGAATCATTTTCAGCCTTCAATTAACCTTCAATGTTGAGTTGCCTTTGTCTGACTCACTGTTGCCGCAGCATTTAGCCCTCGCTGGAGGCTTGGCCACAACAGTCGACTGACAGCAGAGTTGACTGTGTGTGTTGTAGGTCTTTGTTCCACAGCGAGCTGTTGTGAGAAGGATTATTGTTGTTGTTATTAGTATTATCTTTAAATGCTATTGTATGTAGACTTTGAGTGTTTGAGGAATGTTGATAGGAAAAGAAGAACATGAGAGTGTCGTAAAAGTGCTGAAGCTGCTTACAATCAAGCTCAGCAACCAGATGTATCCTGTTGGTCAAGATTAGAGAAGTTTGTAAAGATGTCAGAAGACAATGAATTACGAGATCCTGTTTAGACACTCATTCTGTTTGCACCAATAAAAGAGGTGAGCGAGCAGCAGACGAACGGAGTTGACAGAGGAAGCTTGAACTGCTACTCGACTCTCCCTTGCAAGGCACTCTTGTTGTTTGCGTGGTTACTCTGAGTCTAGTGAACGAACAGCGCGGGTGATCAAAACTTCATCCTCACAAAATTTGGTCCTTCGAGCCGGATCCCAAGACCTGGAGAGGAGCGCCGTGGGACGACCGAACGCCGAAGTCTGTGCACAGCCGGAGTCAAAAGACGTCCGAATCGAAAGACCTTTCATCACGAGTTGACGGAAGGCCGGTCTTCGTCCCTCCCAGGGCGACCATCTCCAGTGATGGGAAGAAGGCACCAAAACAACTCAGAGAGAAACCATAGAAGCAACGGAGTGAGTATAAGACACGAAAAGCGCTACACGGAAAATACCGCGGTATTACCTGCCTGGTCATCAGGAGAGAAGCAGAGGCAAGATACACCCGCCTCCTCGGAGGTAGAAACTTGGTGTATACTCTCCTGATTAAAAAAGAGGGGTTATAAGGCCACGGCAGGGGGGCTGAACTAGATATCCTGTAGGGATTGAGGGTTGTTCAGTCGGGAGATCAGGCGTCTCCACCCAAATACATAAAAACTGATAAATAAAGTGCAAACATGGGCAACCAACATTCCACAAAAGGTGCTAAATTCGAAATTCCAGCATCATGTAAACACATGGAAGACAAATATCCAGGTTCATGCCCATATGTTCAGCTGTGGATGACTAAGTTCGATTGGGATGGTAACTTAGACAAGCCAGGCAATATTATAAAATTAAAAGAAGTTACCATACTAACGGTACTGAAACCCAGCAAGTCCTCATGTGTGTTAATGGAAAAAAAAAATGGGGCACTGTTAGAGGAGATTGGGTCCCAGTGGATCCAGCCACTCAACAACCATGGCAGCCTGGCAGCCAAGAACTAAATGACAGACTTGACAGACTGTACGAGCACATGCGAACTACTTTTACCAGACGAGCTGACTACAGCGCCATTACGGCCACAAGACAAAAGACTGACGAAAGTTTTGAAGACTATAGTATGAGAATGAAAGATGTGTTCCGGAAAAATAGTGGAATTCCGTATGCGGAAGAACCAGAAGGTCCCTACCAACAGCAGTTAAAGCAAGCTATACATGGGGGATCGAAATCAGAGATAAAAACCTGGGTAGAGAGACAGTTAGTTGATTTCGGAACTTGTAACCTAGGCCGCTATGAACAACATGCTATGCATGCTGAAAGACAATGCCAAAAAAGTAAGAATCAGTTAACAGGCATGTTTTTCAATGCCAATCCTTTCCCAAGCCGAGGCCGAGGGCGTGGGCGAGGCCGAGGCGGAAGGGGAGGAGGAGGCAATTCCCGTGAAAATGATCAGTGTCATTATTGTAAAAATTATGGACACTGGGAACGTGACTGCAGAAAGAAACAACGTGACCAGAGATATAATAGAGGACAGCAGCAAGGTTCTAATACACCTCAACAATGACTAGAACTGGAGAAAGATGTCACAAAAATTAAAACAAATCAGGGCACAAAATTTGATCAATTTGAAAAAGAAGACTTAGAAGATGTTTTAGACTTAGAAACCATCTTCCTGTTTGCTGAAGGCAAACCAGAAATACAACTGACCGTGTTAGGCAATTCTTTAACATTCTTAGTAGATACGGGTGCAGGTAAATCAGTAATTAGAGATCCAATAGCCCTAAAGCCAACTTCTACACAGATTTTTGTGAGATCAGCAAATGGTCTCGTAACTAAAGAAAGAATGTCAGTTCCTGTAGATGTTTGTGACCCTGTGAGTGGAATCACAATTAAAGCTCCTTTTGTGATCTCCACCACATGTCCCGTAAATCTGTTAGGAAGAGATCTTATCCCTCAGCTTCAGTTGATGATTCGCACCACAGCCGAAGGGATGTGTCTATAGATAGAATGGTTAATCTGTGGGTAAGAGAAGGAGGGACGTGCAGTAAATACTGGTCACTCAGCATTCCTGAAAAACAGCCCCCTCCATTCTCTGACCCAATCACTATGTTATATGGTAAAGCTTTGTCATACTTACAGCCCGAAGCCCAGCTCCACAATCAAGCTGACTTGCATGTAACCATGCCCGTGGAGCGCACTAGTGAGATCTGTAAATCAGACTCACACGGCACATCAAGCTATGCAGAGCAGTTTACTAAACTTAAAGATCCACAAATGATTGTAATTATGCACCTATATGTGTGTGGTCAGACAGCTGTCTGCACGGCAGGAAGTTTTTCCGCCGAAGCAGCAGCGCTATTCAAAGTGTCAGGTTCTGTACCACATGTTTCTATTGCTAAACCGCTTAAGAAAAGATGGCAAGACTTGGGATGTGACGTAAAACACTGGAGCAGCCTTCCCTACAGGCCTAAGGGTGAGGTTGATTTTAATGATCAGTTCCAGGTGTGGCGCATTCCCCTTAAAACATGGTTGCTGACACATCCAGCAACGCATCTCACAGACCAGAGTTCATGAGAAGAAAACATCTTCCTCACGCAGGAGGAAGAGGAGAAGCTGAAAGAGCTTCCCCCTGAATTATGGTCGGAAGGACCTGCAGATGTAGGTCTTATAAAAGGAGCAGAACCTGTAAAAATAATCCCTAAATCAGATTATAGACCATTTCAGAGGCAATATCCCCTTAAGACTGATGCACAGGAGGGTATTGTTCCGATATTTAACTCACTGCTTAAAGCAGGAGTCATCAGAGAGTGTCCTGAGTCTCCTGTAAATACACCCCTATTTCCAGTAAGGAAGTCACCACCATCTACCGGCTGGCGGATGGTGCAAGACCTGCAAGCTGTAAACGCTGCAGTGGTCCCTAGGTCTCCTTTAGTCGCAGATCCATACACTCTGCTGAATGACTTAAACCCTGAACATCAGTGGTACACGGTGATCGATGTTTCCAATGCATCTTTCTCTGTACCAGTACATCCAGACAGCCAGTTTTGGTTTGCATTTACGTTTCAAGGACGGAGGTACACCTGGACAAGGTTACTTCAGGGCTACTGTGAGAGTCCCACAATCTTCTCTCAAGTAATGATGTCATCATTAGCTAAGTTTAAACCTCCGTGTGGAAGTCAAATCCTCGTCTACGTGGATGACATCCTCATGGCGTCAAAAACAGAGGGAGATTGTTGGTCAGACACGCTAGCATTGCTACACTGGCTAGCCTCTCAAGGCCATAAATTAAGCAAAAGCAAACTGCAACTGGTGAAGCAGAAAGTGATTTATCTGGGACATGTTTTGACACATAATGGAAGAGCTATTCTTGAGTCGAGGAAAACAGCAGTACTTGATGCTCCAAAACCAAAAACAAAGAAGCAGATGATGTCATTCTTAGGACTAGTGAATTTTTGCAGATCATGGATCTTAGATTATGCGAAAATAACTGCCCCTTTACAAGCATTGATGTATGATAATCCCTTAGCAATGACTGATGTGTTAACATGGACCCCTGAAGCTGAAGAAGCATTTATGTACATAAAACAGGCCCTTGTAAGTGCTGGAGTGTTAAAGCTGCCAGACTATCAGAAGCCTTTTGAGCAGGTCATGGATTGCAAGGGTGACTTTATGACTTCAGTTTTGTTGCAAAAGCACGGAGATAAGAGGCAGCCAGTGGCCTACTACTCCCACAAGCTAGATCCCGTAGTTTGTGCACTCCCGCCATGCGTTAAAGCAGTGGTGGCAGCGTCTGAGGCAGTAAAAGCCTCCGCAGGAGTGGTGCTATATCATGAGCTAACTTTGCTAGTTCCACATGCAGTGTCAATACTGCTGCTACAAAGTAAGATAGCATTCCTGTCGCCCGCACGTCATCTTTCCTGTATGGCAGTGGTGCTGTCTCAGCCGAATCTGACGATTCGTTGCTGCACGACCTTAAACCCAGCAACGCTGCTACCCACCGCAGAAGAGGGACACCAGCACAACTGCCTGGATGAGGTCTCCATTACGGTCCTGCCGCGACCAGATCTTAGTGATGTTGCGTTGACTACAGGACAGACACTCTTTGTGGATGGATCATCGAGAAAGGATGACTGTGGACGCACTAGAACCGCATATGCAGTAGTTACAGCAACTGAGGTGGTGGAGGCGAAACCACTTCCCTCCTCCTATTCTGCTCAAGCAGCAGAACTCGTCGCACTCACACGTGCTTGTGAATTAAGCAAAGGACAAGATGTTACCATTTACACAGATAGTCAATATGCATTTTCCACGCTGTTTGTGTTTGCTCAACAATGGAATTTGAGAGGGATGAAAACTTCGACGGGCAAACCAGTCATGCATGCAGAACTGTTAAAAAAGTTATTGGCAGCAGTACAGCAGCCACGTAAAATAGCTGTATGTAAATGCGCTGCACACACTAACAACACAGACGCAGTCTCACAAGGCAATGCCTTTGCTGACAGAGCCGCAAAGGCTGCAGCAAATAACAACACACTTCTTGATAATGATGAGGAATCATTTAGCCCAGAACCTGCAGGTAATGATATTCTAAAAGAAATGCAACAAAGTGCTCCAGAAAAGGAAAAGGCCACGTGGAAGAAGCGAGGAGCCAAACTGGATGATAAAGGACTATTAACCATAGGAAACAAGCCAATCCTTCCCCGGAATATGCATAAATGGGCAGCATTAGTGAGCCATGGGCCATGCCATGTCTCAACAGGAGGGATGGTACAGATGGTTAATGAACATTATTACACTATAGGACTTCATACATACTTAAAAAAAATTTGTTCACGATGTGCTATCTGTGTAAAACACAGCCCACAGGGAGCCCTTAAGGCCCCTGCAGGCACTACACCATTGCCAAATCATCCATTTCACACAGTTTTTCTAGATTTTATTCAGCTAACACCATGTGAAGGTAAACAACAGCGCGGGTGATCAAAACTTCATCCTCACACTGTCAAGTGTCAACGTACAGTCATCAAGCACAAAATCAGCACAGTTGTGTTAGTTTTTGCTCACATGTTCACAAGCAGTCACAGTTTCACAGTTGATGGTCAACAGCACTTACATATTTATGAATGTGGAAGCTTTACACACGATTACACTCTACCTACTGTGTGGTTCCTGTTTCAACACTGCAGACTAATAACTGTTCAATAGTGAATGCTCACTGTGTTCCTATTACACAGGTATTACACAGGTATTACACAGCTCAGCCTCTCTGGGAAAGTTTACTCTGAGGTGCATTAATGAACTGGAGCAGCAGGGGCTGTATTATGCTTTGTTTTATCCTACTGTTGTGACACTGACAACTCCAGGAAAGCCAAACAGTATTTCTCCAAAACCGGTTGCTACGGTAACAGTATCAGGGCCTCCCATTAGGAAAAAAATGAGAGGAGCTAGATTTTTCCATCATGCACTTTGAGAAAAAGTCAAAATTAACCAGAATAAAGTCAAAATATGAGGGGGGGGGGGGGGTTATTTAAATGTTCCTTTCATGATTTCAACATGTCGACTTTATTCTCAACGTTATATTTTGACTTTCTTCTTGGAGCGCATGGTTAAAGAAAAGCGTTCTCCTCATTGTTTTCTTCATGGGTTGCCCAATACTCTTCTTCAAGTTGCTGCAACCTGTAAGAGTTCAGACTCACGCGACTCATTCAAACTGCACCTACCTGATATCTTAGCTGATATCTCAAGACTGCCATTAATCTCATCACATGTGTGAGTCTGATTGTTGTACTGCTTATGTCCACAGCAGAGGTGATGACTGGAGGTTCTGTTCAGGATGGTGCTGTTGGGACCACAACACAGCTGCAGGTCTGCATCAATGGCCTCTGAGGGAAAGAGAGGTGCTTAATATGAGACAAGAATCATTTTCAGCCTTCAATTAACTTTCAATGTTGAGTTGCCTTTGTCTGACTCACTGTTGCCGCAGCATTTAGCCCTCGCTGAAGGCTTGGCCACAACAGTCGACTGACAGCAGAGTTGACTGTGCATTATCATCACATTTTGCATAGCAGATAAAAGCTCTTAGCAAATGCTATTTTCCCCAACTTCAAACTTGAAGAATATTGCAATTACTTCCATAAGGTTGCTGCAAACTGGGTATTATATGAGAAAATGAAAGTGGTCATGATTCCATTCCAAACAGTTGTGTTAGTTTTTGCTCACATGTTCACAAGCAGTCACAGTTTCACAGTTGATGGTCAACAGCATTTACATATTTATGAATGTGGAAGCTTTACACACGATTCCACTCTACCTACTGTGTGGTTCCTGTTTCAACACTGCAGACTAATAACTGTTCAATAGTGAATGCTCACTGTGTTCCTATTACACAGTTTATATGCTGACTCATCCAAACTGCACCTACCTGATATCTTGAAGAATATTGAAATTACTTCCATAAGGTTGCTGCAAACTGGGTATTATATGGGAAAATGAAAGTGGTCATGATTCCATTCCAAACTGCAAAGGGAAGTTCTTCTAGTCTGATTTAATCTAATGTAATCTAATGTAATCTAATCTAATCAATGACATCAAGACCTACTAACCTTTGCCACAACATCTGGCTTTCATGGCAGGTTTGGTTACAACAGTTCCCTCACAGCAGATTTCACTGAGAGTGTGATAGGCCTGTAAACCACAGCAAGATGATGTGATCTGGCTGAGACCTTCCGTCAGATTTGCTGTCAAACAAAAAAGACATAGACCAGGGAAGACTTTAGAAGAGTAGATGTAACTTCTCAAAATCCATTCGCTCAGCGGAGGTGATTATCACAAATCAACCATAAATCAGTAGTCAGTGATTTGGTCTTTTGCTTTCTTCCCCTTTTCATTTCCTTTAGGAAACCTTGAAAACAAATCCTGGTACCTCTAACGTCGTTCCCAAGGTCCACTTTACAACAGGTGGCAGCTGTAGGATCGAAAGCTCGCAGTCCACAACATGACAGCTCTGCCCCACCATGAAGACCATCCTCACAGCACACAAGCGCTCCATGGTCAGACTGTGACTGTATACACGTCTCCAGCCTGCAGGGAGTCAGATAATCCAGTTATGCCTATTGCATACAGAATCTACTCAATATGGTAGTTCTACAGATACAGTACATACACAAGAAGCATGTCAAATTTGCAAAATGGCGCTGTCTCAGGCGGCAGCCAGTAGTAGCAGCTCCCTAAACTTAATTGTTCTTCTTTAAACTTTCGTAGTGTTTTCTATACTTGTTTACATTCTTTTCTATTTGGATTTTCTTTCTTTCTTTCCATTTTCAACTGGAGTATTCAGACACCATGTTCTGGAGGCTCGAATACTTTTTTCTCTGTTTTGCGGTGCTTGGGTTATTCGCGGCCCCCATCAGCTGTGCCGGGAAGCGGAGCGGTATTGTTTACACACGAGACCAGCTGATGGCTCTAAGACCACCATCCTTCGTGGTCGGAGAGAAGCCCCAAATCCCTAAGGAGGTGAGGAGGAAACAACGAGGGAGTAAGGCTGGAGTTAAACAGAGGATGAAGAGGCGACGTTTTAAACCCTGCGTCCCCGCGGTCATAACGGGGAATGTCAGGTCCCTGGCGAATAAGATGGACGAGCTGGAGGCGCTCACACGGACCCAGCGGGAGTCCAGAGAGGCCAGTATCATGTGTTTCACGGAGACATGGCTCCATGGACTGATACCGGACTCTAATGTGACGATCGCTGGTTTCACCACCGTGCGAGCGGACCGAGACACCACCGCGGCCGGTAAGAAGAAAGGAGGGGGACTGGCCCTGTTCGTTAGCAACAGGTGGTGCAACCCGGAGCATATTCACGTCAAGGAGCGCGTGCGCAGTCCCGACGTGGAACTTGTTGCTATCGGACTCCGTCCATACTATTTGCCACGGGAGTTTACTAACGTCATCGCCATCACCGTTTATATTCCTCCGACCGGTAAAGCGGACACGGCCTGTGACGTCATTCACTCTGTCACGGCTGACCTGCAGACTAAACATCCCGGAGCCTTTATCCTCATCACAGGTGACTTCAATCATGCCTCCCTTAAGTCCACTCTCCCCACATTCCACCAGTATGTCCAGTGCAGCACGAGAGACAGGAAGACTTTGGATTTACTGTATGCTAATATCACCAATGCATACACTTCCACTGCACTCCCTCCGCTAGGCAAGTCTGATCATAATCTCGTGCTGCTCTCCCCATCATACACACCTGTGGTTCAGCAGCAATCGGTCACTGTGAGGACTGTTATGAAATGGTCTGATGGTGCCATGGACTGTCTGCGGGATGCCCTGGAGACCACCAACTGGTCTGCTCTCTGTGAACCACATGGTGAGGACCTGGATGGACTGACAGACTGTGTTTCCGACTACATCAAGTTCTGCACTGAGAACTCCGTCCCCATGAAGAAGGTACCCTGTTACCCAAACAACAAACCATGGGTGACAAGTGACCTGAAGGCCCTTTTGAATAAGAAGAAGAGGGCCTTCACTGCTGGGGACCCGGCTGAGCTCAGGAGTGTTCAGAAGGAACTGAAATGCAGTCTGAAGGAGAGCAAGGACGCCTACAGGAAGAAGCTGGAGGAGAGACTGGAGAGGAACCAGACCAGGGATGTTTGGAGTGGGATGAGAACAATCACTGGCTTCCAGAAGAAAGGAATACGCTCAGCTGATGGGAACGTGGACCAAGCTAATGAGTTGAACCAGTTTTTCAACAGGTTTGATTCTAGCTCCCCCCCCCCAGCTGTCCCAATATTCCTCTGGATAACAATGGGTCCCCTTCACACCTCCCAGAGCCCCTAACACCTCTGCCAACTTCTTCCCCCTCCCCCCTGCTGACACCCTACATGGATCCCAGCATGTCACCCATCCCCCCGACAGGACTATCCTTCACGTCTGGCCAGGTGAGGAGAGAGCTGGAGAGGCTCAACCAGAGGAAGGCTGCCGGACCGGACGGCATCAGCCCACGAGTGCTGAGGAACTGCTCCAGGCAGCTGTGTGGAATACTGCAGCACCTGTTTAACCAGAGCCTTCATCTTCAGAGGATCCCAGTGCTTTGGAAGACATCCTGCCTGGTCCCGGTGCCAAAGAAGACCCACCCTGTGGCACCGAGTGATTACAGGCCAATAGCACTGACCTCCCGCATTATGAAGGTCATGGAGCGGCTGGTGCTGTCACACCTCAGACCTCTGGTGAGCCCCTTTCAGGACCCTCTGCAGTTTGCCTATCAGCCCAAGGTGGGGGTTGATGACGCAGTGATATACCTGCTGCAGAGGGCTTACTCCTCCTTGGACAGACTAAACACCACAGTGCGGGTCATGTTCTTCGACTTCTCTTCTGCCTTCAACACCATTCAGCCAAGACTGCTGAGGGCGAAGTTGGAGAAGATGCAGATGGATGCTCCCCTTGTTTCTTGGATCGAGGACTACCTGACAGGTCGGCCACAGTTTGTGAGACTGCGGAGCTGTGTGTCCGACCCCCTGATGAGCAACACAGGAGCTCCTCAAGGAACTGTGCTCTCCCCATTCCTGTTCACCACCTACACAGCTGACTTCCAGTACCACTCTGAGACATGTCATCTCCAGAAGTACTCGGATGACACAGTCATAGTCGGGTGTGTGGAGAATGGACAGGAGGATGAATACAGGGACCTTGTGGAGAGTTTTGTCAGGTGGAGCAGGGAGAACCTTCTGCAGCTCAACGTGACCAAGACGAAGGAGATGGTGGTGGACTTCAGAAAAAGCAAGTCCCCACCCTCCCCAGTCTGCATTAGTGGGAAAGATGTGGAAATAGTCCCATCTTACAGGTTCCTGGGTGTCCAGCTGGACAATAAACTGGAGTGGTCCACAAACACCGATGCTGTTTACAAGAAGGCCATGAGCAGACTCTATTTCCTCAGGAGACTCAGGTCCTTCCGTGTTTGCAGCAGGATGCTCCACATGTTCTACCAGTCTGTCATGGCTAGCACCATCTTCTTTGCTGCAGTGTGCTGGGGTGCAGGCATTAAAGCAAAGGATGCTAACAGACTCAACAAACCCATTAGAAAGGCAGGGTCTGTTGTTGGCTGTAGACTTGATAACTTGGACGAGGTGGTGAGGGACAGGATGGTGTTGAAACTGCTGACAATCATGGACAGTCCCTCCCACCCCCTCCATAACACAGTGGACAAACTGAGAAGCAGCTTCAGCAGCAGACTCCTGCAGCCTCGCTGCTCTAAGGAACGGTACAGGAAGTCATTCCTGCCGTCTGCCATCAAACTGTATAACTCATCCAAACCCAGCCAATAACAATAACTGTGTAATGTTCGTGTTGTAATTTTATTTCTAATGTATTCTATATTTATGTATATATGCTTATAATGCCTATAATATGTATATATTATATTATGTATATATTATATATATATATGCTTATAATATATGCTGTATATATGCTTATAACATTCTAATCTTATCTGTATTTATTTATTTTTCTGTCTCTTTACTCTGCATACGCTGCTACTATAATTCAATTTCCCCACGGGGATGAATAAAGTTCATCTTAAGCTTAATCTTAATGACTTATCTTTTGCAATACTGCCCTCTGATGGACTTTATCCACTCTTGAACTTAAGCGAGACAAGGTTTGACACAAAGATCAAAAGGTACTGTACAGTACATGTTTTAAACATTTTGTACGTTTTTTGTTAAAAAAAAGTCTCCCATATATTTAAATCACTGGCCTTCTGTATGCTTGAGCTGAGCATGTTCAACACATTTTTGGTTTGTCACAGATACAGGTAATGTGTAAACTGCGACAAGTCATATCGTCTTTGGCACAAAATGTTTGATAGGAGAAAATCCTAAAACAGTGACCTGTTTTTAGATCCAAACAATCACGCTCATTTACACCAAAGGTCTTGAATATTGGAGGAAACTAGAATAGCCTGCAGTCCCCAGGGACTAAAAGGTATGTAGGCATAATCAGCTGCGGGACAGCAGATGTGACACATGAAGGTTTCCCTTAACGATGAGAATGATCCGTGCACTTACACAAACTCAATCACACTGAATCATTCACACACACACATCACAGGCTGCGCAAAAAGGCCCTGATGCAATCCAGCACAGGAGAATGTAATATGAAAGTGAGTAAAGTTGGCCTGGTTACAACAAAGCAGCTGACATAGTCTTTAGGAACATCTTTGATAAGTTTGGAGACTGAGGTCAAAGTGGAAAGTGGAAAAACTGTCCTAAGACCCTGTAGGACTTCCAGACAGACAGTATGTGTGTGGGTGTGTTAATACTATATATACAAATCCACACATGCACATATGTAGATAAAAGGAAAATTCCTTCTTTCCTGAGTGATGCATCAGCAGCCATTAAAAAATGAAAGTTTGAAGTGTTACTCATCTGTGTTGTGATCCAGTATGCACGCTTCTGCCCTGGGCCGGCACTGCAAACATGACAGATGGGAGTACTGACCAAAAAGACCAAACATGGAGAAGGAGACATATAATTGACGAGTAGTAGAATAGATCGACCTTATTGTCCCGCTGGGAAATTAGTCTTTGACTTTAGTATCAGTTTATAAATATGTCAAACATTTAAAAAACAAGCAAGCAAGCAAACAAACAAAAACCTTCAGTGATATGATTCTCAACCGTCTGTCATTAACCTATCATTAAAATTAAAAAGCAGTCTTTATTGAAGTTTTTTTTTTAAAGCTATGCCGAATAAACGTCCATCCTAGGCGGCCTATTTTGGACAACATTATAACTGGTTGTGTGAGTTCAGTGGAATTCTGAAACGTCTGCCTGGGACAGGAGACAACATTCAAGGTGGAGTCTATGAGTCAGATCATTTTTTTGTGTTTATCTACTTGCAGTTTACTGGAAAGTATGGAAATGGGGCGACCAAGATTTTTACGAGTTGGTTGATTTGGGCCTTAGACTGGACTCTCCATGTTTCCATCTCCACGTCCGCTCTCCACACCATGCAGCCAGAGCACTGATATGAGTGATTGAACAGACACCTCGTTCTACCTACAGTGCAAGAGGAACTGTGGCCTCTGCGACACTTTGGGACAGATTGCTCCTACCTTGTTTTCCACATCAGCTTATTATCCAGATGTATGCTCAGATATTTGTAGGAGCTGTGCTACGGTCTGGTGATGGCAATATCACCATTTAGTCACACCAAACCATCATACAAAGAAGCCATTTGTAGACTAGATGGACAGGCGGGCAGGCAGGCAGGCAGGCAGGCAGCAGGCAGGCAGGCAGGCAGGCAGGCGGGCGGGCGGGCGGCGGGCGGGCGGGCAGGCGGGCAGGCGGGCGGGCGGGCGGGCGGGCGGGCAGGCAGGCAGGCAGCAGACAGACAGGCAGCAGACAGACAGGCAGGCAGGCAGGCGGGCAGGCAGGCAGGCAGGCAGCAGACAGACAGGCAGCAGACAGACAGGCAGGCAGGCAGGCGGGCAGGCAGGCAGCAGGCAGGCAGGCGGGCGGGCGGCGGGCAGGCAGGCAGCAGACAGACGGGCGGGTGGGCGGGTGGCAGGCGGGCGGGCGGGCGGGCAGGCAGCAGACAGACAGGCAGGCGGGCAGGCGGGCGGGCGGGCAGGCGGGCGGGCAGGCGGGCAGGCAGGCGGCGGGCGGGCGGGCGGGCGGGCAGCAGACAGATAAGCAGGCGGGCGGGCAGGCGGGCGGGCGGGCGGGCGGGCAGGCGGGCAGCAGACAGACGGGCAGGCAGGCGGGCGGGCAGGCAGCAGACAGACAGATTAAAACCTACTTACCAGATAGTGCACCCAGTAGTGTGGAAACCAGCCCAACTAAAAATACAATGAAATTATCATGGTGTCATCAATAAAGTAATTCCAATCAATCCATCCATCCCGTACCGAATCCCAGCGCGCACCGTGCAGACATCAGAGCAACTTCTCGCTTCAGTCAAGATGAGACTTCTATTTCAAGGGAAAAAAATCCAGCGTTTTACACCCGCCCCATCTCTCTCCTCTCTCCCCATTCCCCGGAATAAAAGATCATCCTTGTGGTCGCGCCGGGGCGCTGTGGTGACATGTATTATCTCATATCGGGCGAACGAAAACCCTTTTGAACTTTTTTAGTGAATAAAATAAGATGTTCTGCATGGGGTAGGGTTAACCCTATTAACGCTGTACATGGAGGGAAAAGCAAACAAAAGTATCTTTCCGCATTGTGTTTACCACTGTGTTGAAGAAGCGAAATCCAGCAGACAGACGTGCTTTAAAGATGTCACGGTGCTTAATATTGAACACATACCAGGTCGGAGACAGAGCTATAGCAAGATACATATTATGACACGTTTAGAAAAACGAATCTGCTTCATTTATTGTTCATAAAAGTTCTCTGTCATTCCAATATGAAAGGAATTTCGGTTAACCAGAACTATTCTTTCAGCCAGATGTCTGAACACCCTGATTAGTTGGGTAAGAGTATTCGTCAGAGGTGTTTATGACCCCAAAGTTCTGAATGAGCTGCACAGATCCTGTGTGGGGGTGGTGACTTTATGTCGGTTTGGGCCAATGGGGGATCATCTTCAGGGAAATACAGGAAGAGGCTGCATAGAGAAGCTCCCATCCTGGTAGTCTTAGTCACAGTTTATTTATAATATATATTCTTGATGCTTGCAAATCTGCACAGAAATTAGTCTTTTCATTGCAATATCAGCGTAGTTTTTCTTATTTAGCTCACTTTATTCTTTATGCTGTGTAGTTAATCTCTGCTGATACTTATAGTAATAGTACACTCTTCACATTTCATTTCAGTTATTCCAGGCTCCCGTTTAAGCTCCCAGATTCCTGGACAAGTGGTGGAGAGAGCTGGCCCTGAGAGCACAAAAAGGATGCCTCTGACATCATAGCAGCTGCTCTCGGGAGCAAGATTCACACCCTCGTGTTCATTACTCACCTGCAGGGAGAAAAACAATCCCAGCATTTCTGCAGCTCAAAAGTCTATTACACCGTTTCACCAGAAGCTCTGCATCGTGTTGGTGAAGGGAGGTTTGGAAATGGCCAAGGAAACCAGTTCTACAGCTCTCTACAGAGTTTTCTGGAACTAACATGAGGGTCACGTGAATTTTGGAGGTGTGTAGCAATCGACCCTGCAGGGTTTTGGCACCCTCTGTGGAACAGGCAACTCAGCATCTGCTGACAGCAAACAGTTGACTGTGGAAGATTTAGTAGCGAGGATATTTCACACCTGGACTTATTGCAACCTTATTGTACTTATTCCTATGGCAGTACCTCCCTTTAATTCACAGTCCGGAAAATAACCTGGGTTTAACGGCTTGTTTTGTCATAACAGAGCAGCACGGAATGGGAAATTTCTGGTTGTGTGACCGTTAATGCATTGTCACAGCTGTCAGGGAGTCCCTGTAGATTCTTAATCACCCACGTCATCGTTATCCAAGGTAGTTTTCTCTGTTAACTGGACTGTGTTTCTTCTCTTAAAGACGTTTCGCCTTCTATCCAGAAGGCTTCTTCTGTTCTGGGGACCGAGCTTGAAAATATAGCCCTATATGCCAATGGTCCACAAGGGCTATATTTTCAAGCTCGGTCCCCAGTGTCACAGCTCCATTTCCCCAGTTCCCTCCTGTCCCTCTGCCTCAGTAATTTTCCACTCTCCCCTGCCTCTGCTTCACTCTACCTGCCAGCCACTCCCACCCTGTCAGCCCAACTCCACGCACCTGCAAGCACAGCTGCAGCCGATTCCCAATCAGCCCTGCTTATAAGCCTCCCCTGCACTCTCACTATTTGCCAGATTGTTCTTCTGTGTTTCCATGCAAGACTCACCAGCACTTCTTACCTGCCTGACCTCCTGTTGCTGAACCTGTTTGCCTCTGACCTGCCTGTCCCCCGGTAAACTCACCAGCCTTCTGTCCCTGACCACAACTTCTGCCTCAGTGTTTCTGGTTCCCGTCTGCTCACCTGGTCCTGACCTGGCTACTGCTCATCCCCAGTCTGCTCTGCTGCATTGTCGGCCTCATCTCCTGCAAGCCCCTTTCTGTCACTCCTGCCTGTTGTGACTCCTACTCTGGCCCCACCTCCTCCTGGGCAATCAGCTCAACCACCACCACCTGGGCCCTCTCCTTCAGCTGCACCCAATCCGTCCAAACGACTCTGCACTCATAAAAGGCCCCTATGCACTCAGGCCAGTGCTTGATCTTACTGATGTTTTTTGGCAACTCTTCCCGTCGACCCAGCATCTCTCCAGGCTCCCCAGCGCCTCCCTGTGTCTCCCTGCATCTTCCAGCGACTCCCTGCGACTCCCAGCGTTCTCCAGCGTCTCCCCCGGCTCCTCTGCAACCTTCCTAGCCCCTCTTCCTCTGACCTCTTCCCCTTCCTCGGACGGATTTCTCCTGGCCTCTGGACACTTGGACTCCCCCACGGACTCTCGCCCCTGGATCTCGGACTTGGTTCGTCTGCCGCATCACGCACCTATAGTTTGTCTCGGCCTCTCTCCTCATTTAGTTTCTTCCCTCCTGTTTTTTTGCTTCATTAAACCGTCTGGGTTTACTTTTAATTCCTGTGTCTGTCTGCCTTCTTTGGGGTTCCGCCACACTTGACCGCCAGTCCTCTCGAGCTTAACAGAAAGATCAAGCCAAGATGAGTCAAGGTGGAACCCCGGGGCAGCCGGGCGGCCCTAGGACCCCCACGTTACCCTCCCCCCTCGAATGAAGAGTGGAGGCCCACTCTGCCCAGCTCTCCTCCCTTCAGTCGGAGCTAACCAAGGCCTTCCCCACAATCCAAGGGGAGATTTCCGAGCTCCTCCCAGACCACCTCCAGTACCCTTTCCGCCCTCTCCAACCAGATGTCCGCCATGGCAACCGTTTTGGCTTCCATTCTGCAGAAGCTAGGCAGCGACCCCGGCGGGGCGGGGCTGCCATCAGAACCATCTCTCCCGCTTTCTCCCCGAGCCGAGCCCAACCTTGCCTGCCCCCGTGTGTTCGGCGGGGATTCCGACCTGGGCAAGGGGTTCCTCCACCAATGTGAGCTGCTCTTCCGCCATCAGCCCTCCAGATTTGTTTCCGACGAGGCCAAGGTTGGATTTATAACCTCCCTCCTGGCCGACAAGGCATTGAGCTGGGCCATAGCTGCCGTCGACCTGGACCCCCGCCTCTCCTCAGACTACAGCGCCTTTCGATGGGAGTTCAAGGCCGTGTTCGAGCACCCCACCTACGGTGAAGACGCCGCAAGTCGTCTGCTCGCTCTCCAGCAGGGGTCACGGTCAGTTGCGGAGTACACCCTTGAGTTCCGCATCCTGGCTGCAGAGAGCCGCTGGGGCGAGACCGCGCTCCGTAGCGCCTATCGACGGGGCCTGAGTGAGGCAATCAAGGACCTGATTGTGAGGGACCGCCCCTCGTCACTCAACGAGCTGATCACCCTCTCGCTCCAGATGGATGAACGACTACGGGAGCGCCGCCAGGAGCGCGCCCAATGTGCGGGCGGTTCTACCTGCCAACTCTCCCACCGCACTTCCTCTGCCCCTGACTTCTCCCCTACCAGCACTGCCGCCCCACCTCCTCACATCCCCTTGCAATCCCCAGCTCACTCCTCCCCCAGAGCCGGAGAGGAACCCATGCAGATCGGCCGGTCCCGTCTCTCACGGCAGGAGCGGGAGCAAAGACTCCGAGACCAGTTGTGCCTGTACTGCGGAAACAACGGCCACTTCATCCAAGCCTGCCCCGTCCGACCAAAAGGGCCTGCTCACCAGTAGGGGGAGTACTGGTGAGCCGAGCTGTGATTCCCCAACCCACCGAGCAACACAACCGCCTCTTCCCCGCAACCCTCTCCTGGGATAAGGAGTCTATTCCGGTGAGTGTTCTCATTGACTCTGGGGCTGATGAGTCCCTGATGGACTTTTCTCTCGCGCGTCAAGCTGGCATTCCCCTGGTTCCTCTCGATCGCTCCCTGTCCCCCCAGGTGATCGATGGCCGCTCTCTGGGTAACATCACGCATCGCACCATCCCACTCACCCTAACACTCTCGGGTAATCACATAGAGAGTACACGTTTCCTGGTTTTGCATGCCCCCACCGCTCCACTCGTGTTAGGAAGACCGTGGTTGGAAAGGCACGACCCCCACATCTCATGGGCTTCGGGTCGGATCCTGGGGTGGAGCGTGGCCTGTCACGCCAACTGCCTTCGCTCCGCCCCCTCTCCATCCAGTAATCCCAGGCCCGCGCTCACTCCCCCGGATCTCACTGGTGTTCCCCCTATCTACCATGATTTAGCCCCAGTGTTCAGTAAGGACAATGCTCTGTCCCTTCCCCCTCACCGGCCCTATGATTGCCCCATCGACCTCCTCCCCGGGGCTCCCTACCCCACGGGTCGACTTTACAATCTCTCCATCCCAGAGAAGGAGGTGATGCGCAATTACATCACAGAATCCCTTGCCTCTGGTATCATAAGACCATCTTCATCCCCCTTAGCAGCAGGTTTCTTCTTTGTAGCCAAGAAGGATGGCGGCCTGAGGCCCTGCATCGACTTCCGCAAACTTAACAACATCACCGTTAAGAATAAGTACCCTCTTCCCCTGAGTTCCACGTTCGAGCCTCTCACTCATGCCGGGTGTTCACCAAGTTAGACCTCCGCAACGCTTACCACTTGGTGCGGATCAGGAAAGGGGACGAATGGAAGACCGCCTTCAACACTCACCTCGGGCACTTTGAATACCTGGTCATGCCCTTCGGCCTCTCCAACGCCCCCGCCGTCTTCCAGGAGTTGGTCAACGATGTGCTCCGAGACATGATCAACGTCTTTGTGGTGGTCTACTTGGACGACATCTTGATCTTCTCCCGCACCATGGAGGAGCACCACCAGCATGTTCGCCTGGTCCTCCAACGGCTTTTGGAGAACCGACTCTTCATCAAAGCCGAGAAGTGCGTCTTCCACTCCGCCTCAGTGGGGTACCTCGGCTACATCGTGGAGGAGGGGCGGGTGCGCGCAGATCCGGCCAAGATCCAGGCTGTGGTGGAGTGGCCACGCCCCACCGACCGCACTCAGCTTCGCCGTTCCTTGGGTTCGCCGGGTTCATCCGGCGGTTCATCAAAGGATTCAGCCAAGTGGCTGCCCCTCTCTCCGCTCTCACCTCCACCTCGCGCCCTTTCACCTGGACACCAGAGGCTGAGACCGCCTTCTCGGCCCTCAAGGACAGGTTCACGACGGCTCCGGTGCTCGCCCATCCAGACCCCACTCGGCAGTTCATTGTCGAGGTCGATGCTTCGGACGCGGGCATCGGGGCAGTCCTCTCCCAGCGGTCCGAGGCAGACCAGAAGATTCACCCATGTGCCTACTTTTCCCGCCGTTTTGATCCGGCTGAACGAAATTACGATGTGGGCAACAGGGAACTTCTGGCGGTCTATGGAGCCTTGGTGGAGTGGCGACACTGGCTGGAGGGAGCAAGACACCCGTTCCTTGTGTGGTCGGACCATAAGAACTTGACTTATGTGAGAACGGCCAAGAGACTCAATCCCAGACAGGGCCGCTGGGCTCTCTTCAGTCGGTTTGACTTCACCCTCACTTTCCGTCCAGGTTCCAAGAATATCCGGGCTGATGCCCTCTCCCGCCAGTTTCCGGAGGAATCCCCGGCGCCCCCAGGGACCCTGACACCATCGTTCCCCCGGCCGGGTCATAGGGGTCATCTCCTGGCCGATCGAGACGGCCGTCGAGCAAGCCCAGAGAGACGAGCCAGATCCTGGGAACGGGCCTCAGGACCGAATGTTCGTGCCTTCCTCCGTCCGGCCGCAGGTGCTAGAGTGGGGCCACTCCAGTTGTTTCGCCTGCCATCCTGGCGTGCGTCGGACGGTGGAGTTTGTGCAGCGGCGCTTCTGGTGCCCAACCTCCAAGAGGATGTTCGGGAGTTTGTGGCCGCCTGCACGGTCTGTGCCCGCAGCAAGGCCTCCATCGCTCGCCAGCAGGCCTTCTGCACCCCCTTCCCGTCCCCAGTCGACCCTGGTCTCACATAGCCCTGGATTTTGTGACGGGCCTCCCCGTCTCGCAGGGGAACGACACCATCCTGACCATTGTGGACCGCTTCTCCAAGGGGGTCCACTTTGTCGCTCTCCCCAAACTCCCTTCTGCTGCAGAAACTGCTGAACTCCTGGTCTCCCACGTCGTACGTCTCCACGGGATCCCCCTTGACGTGGTCTCTGACCGTGGCCCCCAATTCACTTCTAGGGTGTGGCAGGCCTTCTGCAAGGGGATTGGGGCCACGGTCAGCCTGTCCTCTGGGTACCACCCCCAGTCCAACGGACAAGCCGAACGGGCCAACCAGGCTTTGGAGGCGGCCCTGCGCTGCGTGACCACCAGCAATCCTGCCTCCTGGTCCAAGTTCCTGCCGTGGGTGGAATACTCCCTCAACGCCATGGAGAGCTCTGCTACTGGTATGTCCCCCTTTCAATGTTTCCTGGGCTACCAACCCCCTCTGTTCCCCCAGCAGGAGCTGGAGATCGCAGTGCCGTCTACCAGGGCCCATCTCCGCCGATGTCGGCGCATCTGGAAGACTGCCCGCAAAGCCATCTTGCGGGCCACTGAGCAGTCCCGGCGTTCGGCCAACCGGCGAAGGAGGCCGGCCCCTGCTTACCGGCCTGGCCAGAAGGTCTGGCTGTTGGCCCGGGACCTCCCCCTCCAGACCTCGCAGACTTCCTCCAGAAAACTGAACCCCCGCTACATCGGTCCCTACACCATCTGCAGCATCATCAACCCCTCTGCAGTCCGTTTGGATCTCCCTGCCGCCCTCAAGGTTCACCCGGTCTTCCACGTCTCGCTCATTAAACCCTTCTCCACCAGCCCCCTGTCCCCTCCTGCTCCGACTCCACCTCCCCCACAGGTCCTGTCGGACGGAGAGCCGGTGTGGAGCGTTAACAAGCTGCTGGCGGTCCGCCGACGGGGAAGGGGCTTCCAGTACCTGGTGGATTGGGTGGGTTACGGCCCTGAAGACCGGAGCTGGGTGCCCCCATCCTATCTCGCTGACCCCTCCCTCCTCGAAGACTTCTACCGAGACCACCCGGATGCTCCTGGGCGGTCGTCCGGTGCCTCCCGTAAGGGGGGGGGGGGTACTGTTGTGACTCCTACTCTGGCCCCACCTCCTCCTGGGCAATCAGCTCAACCACCACCACCTGGGCCCTCTCCTTCAGCTGCACCCAATCCGTCCAAACGACTCTGCACTCATAAAAGGCTCCTATGCACTCAGGCCAGTGCTTGATCTTACTGATGTTTTTTGGCAACACTTCCCGTCGACCCAGCATCTCTCCAGGCTCCCCAGCGACCCCCAGCGCCTCCCTGTGTCTTCCAGCGTTCTCCAGCGTCTCCCCCGGCTCCTCTGCAACCTTCCTAGCCCCTCTTCCTCTTCCCCCTTCCTCGGACGGATTTCTCCTGGCCTCTGGACACTTGGACTCCCCCACGGACTCTCGCCCCTGGATCTCGGACTTGGTTCGTCTGCCGCATCACGCACCTATAGTTTGTCTCGGCCTCTCTCCTCATTTAGTTTCTTCCCTCCTGTTTTTTTGCTTCATTAAACCGTCTGAGTTTACTTGTAATTCCCGTGTCTGTCTGCCTTCTTTGGGGTTCTGCCACACTTGACCGCCAGTCCTCTCGAGCTTAACACTGCCCGCTGTAAACGGAACTGTACGGTTCCGAGGGTTCACGTCCTCCCCCTTGGTTCTGCATTCTGGCTCTGCTCAACCCAATCCCCGAGTCTGAAACCCATAGACTTTTTTTGGGCCCGGAGCCTGAAGAATAAACTGTTTCCTTGTCTGCCTGAGTTCCTGTTTGCCCATGCACTAATAAAGGTCACTACCAACGGTCCCAGCTTTCCAGAGTGCTGCTTTTGGGTCCAAATTGTACCCAACACACCCAGCGGGCTCAGAACTGAAGAAGCCTTCTGGATAGAAGGCAAAACGTCTTCAATAGAAGAAACACTGTCCAGTTGACAAAGAAAACTACCTTGGATGGCTATGAGGGGGAACCCAAAAGTTTCACTCATGCTTAGTTGGCCCAACTCCTGCATTGGCCTTAAAAGGATCTGACCAGATGGGATTTGGTATTTTACAAGGGTGGGTGGATTTTTTTCCTCATTCTTTAGTTGTGTGACACTTTACAACACACACACAGAGAAAGAAAAATAGACAGTGGCACAGGGAGAGGATGAAAAAGTTCCTTTTTTGGTTTTAGCCAGTTCCGGTCTTTTAGACTTTTCTCAGCCTGCTGTTTGTCATTTAAATTCACATGTGCGTCCATAAGAAGGTTAGTTGAATCAGACAGACATTCAGCACGGCATATTTGCTGTTACAGTGTGGTATTAAGATCAGTGTGTGTTGTGCCATTGAAGTTATTTAGTTATATATTATCAATTGTTGCAAATCCGCACAGAAATGAGTCTTTCTATTGAAATACCAGCCTGGTTTTTCTTATTTACCTCAGTTTATCCTTTATGCTGTGTAGTTCTCTGCTGATAGTCATTTTATGTTATTCGTACATTTAATTTCTGTTGTTTCCACTGCTGAAACTACACACGTGTCATAAATAAGTGAGACCTTCATGACATTTCAATTTTGTTAACTGTGGCCTCAAATATGGGGCGTGTAATGTTTGACATCAATGTCCCAGTTCATTGTAGATCTGTCACAATTGATGCCTTTTTTTTTGCATTTTAATAGTTTTTGCATTTTCAATATTTTTTTAACTGTAAATATTAGTATTTTAACTCAACAGCTCCCAAATCCAGTGGTCAATTGAGTCAAAATCAGTGTTGGATGATAGTGATCTGTGCACAAGTTACACCTCCTCTTTTTCCATTTTACTTTTTTTTTTTTTTTTTGTTGCATTTTTAACATTTTTTTGTTTTGAGTAAATGTAACTGGTGGAACTCTGCGTGAACTCTTGGTGAACTCTTGAAAAAAAAGATGACCCACTGACGATCAAAAACAGTACAGTTCACTCCATGGAGAATCCCGTGACAGTACACAGTTGGCGCAGCCAGAGTCCGGACGGGTCGAACGGCACCAAGTGTAACTGGTGGAACTCTGCGTTGTGTTTTAATGAGACTCTCGTGTCCAGGATTCTCTTTTTATTCTGGCAGCAACAAATAAAAATACGAACAAACAGTTAACAGCCCGCTTCCGTTCCTCTCCCATGAGAGTATATTGCAAAAGGGGAGAGGCGGAAGGATCACCATCACTTTTATAGGGGACACCACAGAAGAATAAATGCAGGACACCGGAAATTCTGTATAGACCATATTTTGTGTAATTAAACGCCCCATAACATATTATGACACAAAGGCCCTGTTACATAAATATTAGCAGTTTAGCTCAATATCTCCCTTGGTCAAGCGTATTCCAGCCGTCTGTAATGTTTGCAATACGGGAGTTCTTATAAAGTTCTCTAAATGAGTTGCACTCTACCGAGAGCGAAGGAGAGGTCTACCCGGAGACATACACGGAGACAATATCTGTCTCTTCACCGCGGTGGACATTTTTCCCTCTTCTCATAACTACGTGGAAGGTATTTTTGGATTTCATTTTTTAAATACGTGGAATATATGGAAATGACTTCACCGTATCACTACATTTTAATCAGCCTTTATGTTCATTACAATTTTTACCTGTGTTTTCATGTTTTTGTGTTGTATATTTATGTGTTAATTTATATTTTACAACTCTGGAAGCAAATGCAAATACATTTGTTTCCAAATTTCATTGTCTTTAATATCATTGTGCAAGGACAATAAAAGAAGTCCAAGTCTACTCCTAAGGTGGTACGCGTTAAGGCGAGAGATGCCACCTGTCATGAGGGCTGCCAGGAATTGCTGATAACCGAATGAGAACCACCACCCGAGCAAATACGAGACGACAGCACTGACACTCTCAACAAATTTCATTTGTTACTTTGAGGAGTTCTGTTGGCAAACTAGATTGGAATATGAAAATTAAAAAAGTATGAGGAAGTATTCATCCCTGAATTTTTGCTTCTACCATCCAACAACACAGCATTCACTTTTATCTGCATTTAATTTTTCAGATCATAAAATGAGTTTTCACCATGGACAAAAGAATTTGGCAAAGATTTATCTGAGATCTTGCAGGCCTCTTGCAGGAGTTGTTACATTTGAAATGTATATGGCATCTGTTTAACTCATTTTACTCTTTTAATAATATAAATTCTAAATCTTCATATATTTATTTTTTTACAGCGCGCAGTGAGTTCTTTACTGTATCAAAGCTTGTATTTCTCGAATTCGAATTCAGAATGAAGTTGACCCCCACATTTCATGTTACACTCCAGTCCACAGGGGGCGATATTGTGTGCATCAGTCCACCAATTATATCCAGCGAAGAAGAAGAGGAAGACCTTACTGCTAACTGCTGTTGTACACTGGAGGGAAACGTTGGTAAAATCGGTCAGTATATAAAAAAATATATATATTATTCTTATTTTTACAAATGGCAGTTATTTTTAAATGAATAGATCTTGCTGAGTTGTAAAACATGGATATAGTGTGTTATTGCTAACACGCACACAGTGCTCAACGATTAGAGGAATGAGTGTAGCTTCATCAATTTTTTTATTTATCATTTAATGTTGCGTTTTATTAAAAAGCATCACTGATTTCCAATCGTATCACTATCATTTAATGAGTTGGAAAAAATCATTGTCGCAATCTTTTGGTACTCACGCTAAAACATTCTAAACCCCTGAAACAACAATGCTAAATTGGAACCAAGTTTTTTTTTTTTTAACGATTATTGAATTATAAGTCCTTCATTTAACAATTGTTTGTTTCAAATGACCTGTATATTCATCTCATGCAGCTATTTAGTATGAAATTAACATCTTTTCACATCTTAAAAAGTGATAGCATGCATTCAAATTTGTCATGCTTAACATCTTGAATGTTTCAATAATGCATTAATTGATGCTTTTGAAAAAACTCTTTCAGAAATATAAAACTTCAGCATGGCAGTGCCAGTGTCGGTGATCCGCCTCCCAAAAGGTCCCGACCCCAACAGTCGTGGATTTGACCCCAACTCGCCCCGCTTCATCGCTCTGTGCCGCACCAGCATCCCCACTTCCATCCCTTCAGATGCTGACGCCGAGCAGCTGCAGAGAGAACAAAAAGCCCGTTCACAGCTGAGGGAGAATTTCCTCCGATGTCTCCTCTCCATGACCGGCAAGAAGGTTGAGTTTGACATGCATGAGAACGTAAAAGTGGAAGCCACGTTTGGAGCATCGGACATTGATGTGCTGAACTTCCAGGTTTCAGACCTGCACACTCCAATCGGGGTGCAAAAAGAGGCCTTGATAAGATGCCAGGATGTGATTTCATACACGTTTGAAATTTGAGTGTCACTGCTCTCAAGCAGAAAGTTTCTAAAAGTTATTTTTGAACTTTGTGACTACCCAATTCTTGGCCTTCAGCACAAGAGGGCGTTGTTTCACCACTAAATCTGCCCTGACAAAGTCTTCTGAAGAACAAATTATATTATGATTTTTTTCTAAAGATTGCCAGTATTTTCAGAAGATGAGTACCAACAGCAACATTTATTGAAATCATTTTCTAATGCAACAGTAATTTGGTCAGAAGTTATTGCAGATTTGATAGACTGGTGTAGGCCACAATAGATATCGATACATTGTCTGTTTCTTTTGTAATATCAGTTAGGTGAAAAGTTGCACTTTGTAGTCTTTTCTTTTTTTCTGTTTTTGTATCTGCACAACCAATTTGGGTTTTATTTGCGGAGGGAATATAAAAAAAAGAAAGAAAGATCTTTACTGTTGTGGTGTTGCTTTGTAATTTAACCTAACCAAAAATGGGGATTTAGAATATTTTAAGGTTATTCAAGGAAAAATCATTTGTTTGGTAGCTCTGGTCCTGGAGATCCAGAACAATCTTCTCTGAGTGAGTACGTGACAAAAACTACCAGTGTGACTTGACTAAGAATGGAAAATAAATTCTGACTGATTCACCTCCAATTTCTCTGTAATGCTCCCACCCCCAAGACTGAGCCCCGATCTGGCAGAGACACATGTTTGGTTCTTCGTCATGGTTGTAACGGTCGGAAGCGGGACTGGTCATCGATTAGCACCGGCCTCTCAGGAAGAAGGGGGAGGACAAAGCATCAATAATATTTAATCTTACTAAAAGGTGTATTTTGCGAGTTCTCAATAAGTCATTTTATTTGAGTGCCATTAGACGGTCGCTCGGTGCCCGTGTCTGGTTTTGTACCTGAATTATCTGACCACTCAGTGGAGGCACTCATCAGTGACTCATCCAGCTCCCTCCTCTCCCCGTCACTCCAGATCGCCCTCCCTAATCCAAAACATGACTTAAAGATCGCGTGACGTCACCGAGCCTTTGTGATTTAATCAGGAAGCCCTCAAGGACGAGCAATGATAATTTCATATACACGGCGGGGTTGTGCAAGCAGCTGCTCGCTCACTTCTCGCCCCTGCGATGATCCTCTGTCACATCGGTTTGAGCTTTCTCTCTACGTCTTCTCGCAGACGTATATTCTTCGCCGCACTGACGTGGAATTGTCAGCATCATCATCATCAACAACTAGGCTTTGGATTTGTGTTGAGCTGCTTTATATATGATAGGATGTTGTTTTCATGCATTTTCTTTAGGAATGATTTATTTATTTATTTTAAATTAAGACCACTCACTGTTGACTGATTTAAAGGTAAAAGAGGACTTTGTCCTAACTCGTGTTGTCCTTGGCAGCTTCTGACTCCTCATGATCTTCGTGTTTGCTGCCTTTATTGTTGATTTTGTATGGATGATCTGGGGCTTGTGTCCCGGTGAATGAGTCTAGAATTCTGTCATATGTTCAGAATGCACCGGTGAAGGAAACAAAGCGTTCCCCTCGAGACCACAAGATCCTTTGAAAGCTGGATTTGGATTAATGCGTTGTCGTCAGGAGAACACACTGTCATAATGTTATCTACTCTTATGGCTTTTGTCTTTCCTGACAGTCTGCTGCTGCAAGATTCCAGTGGAAAAACATTCCTGCCACTCACCGTGTGTGTGTGAGAGACTTGTAGGAATCTGCCCAGTATAACACTGCTGGCCAACAGGAAGCACATTCTGCTACTTCCTGTTTGTGGCCCTGTCGCACTTCCTGGTAGGTGTCTGATAACTTAGAAAACCACTTAATCACCCCCGAACCTTTGCCAGTAGACAAAAATAATCGGACAATGACCTAATGGTTGTGTATTTTTAGGAGGAGCAGACGATCCCAATGACATTTGAGCAAATTGCGCGTCTGCTCAGGTAGCCGCGGGAAGGGGAGGGTCCTGAAGGGAACACCAGAGGTGTCGTGACTGCGCTAATGAACACTCATTAAGGGAGAGTACCGGTAAATGTTGGGAGCGGCAGCATTGCCTGCACTGCATTAGCAAAACACTTCTGAGCTCAGGACTTCAGGCATCTGCCAGAACTCTCACACGATGGATGTGGCACTGCCGTATGAACCCGGGCCTGAACACAACTCCCTTGGCTTATTTATCACGGCGGATGGTTGTCTTATTGAGCTGCGACGAATGGTCGTCATTGAGTCATTAACCCCTGGACTGCTGTGGTTAACCAGTGTTGCTGGGGCAACCTTGTGACCTCTGACCCAGCCACCCTGCAGTCTTGAGTCTAAATCTGTAGGACATAATTGTGTGTCGAAGGCATTCGTGTTTTTGACGTATGTGTCTGTTCTCCTCTTCCTGCCCTGCCTCATCCCGTCTTGTCCTCCTTTACCCGGCTACTCCTCCACAGGAGGGTCCCCCATATGAGCCCGGCCCAGTTCACAGTTTCTCCCTGCTAAAAGGTCGTTTTTCCTGCCACGGCTGCTTGCTCGGTGTTTCTCGAAAGCACTTCTAGAGTCAATCTTGACTGAATTATCGAACACATTCATTTATTGTCCCAGCACAAATGTCCGGGTGACTAGTGTATAAGTGCAGGACTCTGGATTCCAGCAGGCAGCTAACATTGCTGTTGAAATTCCACTTCCTTTCATTTGTGCAAATACCAGTCCCGGACAGCCTCAACAGCCGGTCAACATTGCTGCTGTTTAGGACGTTTCTATGGCAACCCAACGTGTTGCTGCGGCGATTATTGGTGATGTTTTCCTCCAAACATCAGCCAGACGGGCTCCCACTGTCTGAGTCACCTTCGTTTCCCAGGTTTGCCTTAATTTCTGCTGCTGGAGGGTGCTGGAGGAGCTCCAGTGATTGTTCAGGTGGCAGCCTCACTTCCCCAACTCGAAAGGACAAAGAGATAAAGCAGGCTGGCCCGGCAGCATGGCAGAACCAACATCAGCCCCCCGCACAAACATACCACAGAACCTGCCAGAATTTTCTATTATTTATGTACGTATTTACTGCACATCTGCAACAGTATGGCCCATGTTCCCGCAAAGGCTGTGAAAGGTGCAAATATTCGATAAATTGGGGGGGCACAGTGGTGTTTAGGATGCCACATGTTTGCGAGGACACACATGCAGAACTGGAGTCTAGACAGGAAGACATAGGAGAAGGTGGGAGGAAAGGGAAGTGCTCATTAGAATGAAGATTAAAGTTATCTGCATTTATCTATAGAAGCTTGTAAATGCTAGCATGGCCCACTCCCTGTCCCACAGGAGTAAACACAGGAAGATGCTGCTAATTAGTGTCTGCGATGGCAAAGCCCCGCCGAAATCAGTCATGCCATCATCTGCTCGGCACGGGCGGCCTGTGGAGCTCGCTGTGAGAAAATGGAGCTTTGAGATTTAGCTGAAGGACTTTTTGCCCATGATTTGATGTCACAACTGCCTCTATTTATCCCCCCTCCGAAAATACTGCTTAGTACTGTATATACAAAAAAGTCGTTTTTCAAAAAGAAAAACTGCTTCACACGCACGTGATTCCCATTATATTTTAAGTTTTGAAGTACTTTTTAAGGCAAATATTTACCCTGATACCATGTTTATAATCCTTGGGAATAGACCTCCTGCCAGTCATTACCTATACATGTTGTCCCATTCTTTTAATTAAGTCTAATTCGATGTTAGAGTAATTGTGCTTACCTATAGTGTCAGATTCAATGAAATATTAAAGCATAAATCCTGCCAACGCAATAATTCCTCAACAATTCCATCCCCAGTGAAGCCGCTGAGCCAAAAGTCTTTATCCAAACTGTCCCTGCAGTTTGGAGACATTATGACTCAAACCATCTCTGGGTAAAATTTATTTGACGCTCGCTTTGAGACTTAATTCTGTTCCATCTGATGACATTGAGAAATGGGATTTATGGCCTGTAGTCCAGCCTGCCACCAGAGGGCTAATTGAGATGTTCTGGCTTCAATTTAGGCTAGCTCTGATGTCATTTGACTTTAAATTCCACGCATGTCCTGAGCGGCTGTCTTTATTCTCCTTCTATCACTACTTTTGAAACATCAGAGGACAACTTGATTGATTGATTGTTTTATCAATAGCCTTGTTGACGTGCAGACTTACAGGCTTCTGACATTTTTATATTGATATTTAAAGGACTGTGACTAAAAGACAGCAAGCAGATTTTAGCAACCGGACGTTCTCAGGAAAAGATGGAGAAATAATCATATATAGGCCAGCTAAACTTCAAAATGCTAGCATTGAACTTTTTCTCAGGGTTACTGACACAAGGGTGCATCATTTGTATGTTTACTCCTTGTGATTATTTATGGATTCAATTTATATTTAGCCTCAAACGCACGTGGATTTGTCTGAGCGTAGCTACTGGTCAGTAGCCACACACAGACACCGTAGTTGGTATCATGTCCGACTGTTATCGGGCTCATTTTAACCTCATCCTTCAAAGGCTGCGCAAATTGCTGGTTTCCCCCCAGAGTGGTCAGCCCCACGCTGTTGAAGCAGTTTCCATTTCAGTGCTACAATCCTTTAATTAGACTAAAATAGGAAGTGGTGTCCCGTTAGAGCTGTCCACATGCCCAGTCCCAGTCCTGACTTCCACTGGCTGTGCCCACTCTTGCAGCAAATCATTACTATCCACATCTTTGGTGGGGGAAAGATGTGCTGCTGTGTGCAGAGAGTATTGCATTAAAAGATATGCATGTTTGGGAGGAGAGACGGCTGCATTTAGTGGGGAAGCTGCCCCAGAGTGTTTGGGACGGGGGGAGGTGAGGGATGCAGTCTGCAATCCAATCTGGAAGAATATCGCATTCTTGTGAAAGTTTATCTTCCTGTGGCCATTAGGTGAGTCTGCAGGGTAGAACAACGTTAGCTGGTGCCGACAGCGAGGCAGGTTTAGGACCAGCAGTATGGAATGTACCAGTTTTTGAGTTTATTCCGCCATTGTTACCAAACAGAAATTATTACCTCAGGGATGGCGGCGTTAAGGGCCTGAGTCTTGTTTTGCTCTTGGTTGGGTCCAGAGAAGGTGTGACTGGAGACAACGAATAAATTCAAGGACCAGTTTAGGTGTCCCGGGCCCTTGGGAAGGGCTCTTAGCGATCACCTGGGGACCAGACATTAATCCAAGATGTGGATGTGGGTATGTCCACTAAAGTCTCAGAGCAGTCCCCCCTCCCCAACTCCCATCACCTGCTTCCCACTGTGGACACAACCCGGCCCACAAACACTTTAAACTTCCATCCAGTAGTGGCTGGAACTACCGCTTTATTTATTATTTTCATAAATTCAAACCAACTCCCCACATATACAGATGTCAATCTGCGCCTTGCTTATTTCCTTCTGTCCTCCTCTTCCTTCCTTTTATTCTCCGTCAGCAGAGATGATTTACTAGAATCAGGGACAAGGACATCTGCCTATTAGCAAGTACCACTGACGTAGGCATTACCATCCCCACCTCCTTATTATCCCTCCTTCCTCATCCGCCTTCTCCTCCTCCTGCCTTACTCAAATTGGGGTCGTCACCCTTTCATCGCGCAGGCTGGTGAATCATCACTGGGACTCGCGCTGCCTAGGATGCTTCCGTCCTCCATCCCAAATTACCAGGGTAACCCGACATTGTCTGCTCTCTACTGTCACATCACTCTGTCTCACAAAGAGAGGAGCGAAGGAATTAGAGGTGTGTGTGGGGGGGTGGAGGAAGACAGAAGTGTTGCTTGATGGCCTCCACTAACGTCGCCGCTCCGTGCCTCCTCTGTGCTTCATCAAACAGCCATTCTAGTGTTATAATCTCCTCACCTCACCCCTGCTCCTCACTTGTCTGCATTAAGAGGAGGGACAGGAAGTGGAGGAAAATGTGTGAATTCCTGGAGGCCTGGATGACGTCTAATTTCTTTACTGCTGTTGACCTCAAAGGAGCTGCTGACACTGAGACGGGCTATTTTAGCTCTAATCAAAGTAAAATAAAAATACAGATGCGGGCAGAAGATCGACATGCTGATCTAGTGTACCTCTGCTGAGAGAGGGCTGGATCAACTGGTCAGCATGTGTGAATACAGATAAGGCTCCAATCCACATACATCAACTCTGGAGGGACATATGCAAGTGGGGGTGATATTGGGAAGAAATGATCAAATTTACAGTATAAGGACCAAAAGGATGACACACACACGTCAGAGTCAACAGAGGTTAACCAGCGGTCGGTTTATGTCATGACCGGCTTGATAGGAGCCTAAAAAATAGGTGATTTTCATGCCTTCTCTGCTACCTACACCACATAAGCTCTAAAATTCCATGTTGTTGCTACATGTTTCAAGTTATTGACCTACTAAGCTTTTTTCATAACTTTGGGCAAGAAACTGGCCTGCAGCCCTTTTTGTTGAAATATTGTCCTCACCTGTGCAAACACAGAAAACTGTTCCAGTTTAAGGATTTACTGGTCAAAGGCAAACACACACAGGCGCTCAGGCAGATGAGGGCCGTACTCAAAACCACCTTATCCATCCAAAATAGGCCAGTGCACATATCCAAGGGTACAGGAGGCAGAAACTCTAGATCGAAAGAGCAGGACGTGTTGAGTAAACAAGTTTTATAGCAACATTCGGAAAGACACAGCAATGCGCTGGGCCTCGCAAGACTAGAAAAGCCAACACAGGAGACTGAATTATACAGAACCACCTTTTGAAATCAGGTGTTCCGGCTTCACATGTATTTCTGCAAAGATAAACCTTCTCAAAATCTGATTACCAGAATTAAAACTGTAGCGGCAACGTTTATGTTTCTTGCCTGTACTAGCCTGACTGAGAACCCCCCCTTGTGTTTGACCCCAGGGCGGTCGGTGGTGCTTACAGAAGGACAGAACGGAGGGAACAGCGGGATTGTATTTGTGTATATTACGTGTCTGCGTGTGTGTTCGCAGATGCAAAAGATAGGTTGCAGCTCGGTCCCTCCTCACTTTGCTTATTTACTGATCGTGTCTTGATTGATAGCGAGATCTTCGGTGTCTATATCTGTTCAGCCACTCAAACCTCTATAAAGAGGAGACCCTCCTCATCTCTTCTCCTCTGCCAATAGTTTTAAAATGAAGACTCTTCAGTTAATTTTTCCATTTCTTTTCCCTCCCCTGGTGCCAGAGAATGTAAGGCTCGTGTGCCCTTTTCCTGATGTAAACTTGCCAGTTCTGTGTCCTGAAAGTGAAGTCTTGTTCGCTCTCCTCAAGATATCAACGGACACAGCTGCTCTTTCTGGAAAGATAGCTGCATCCTGCCAGAGATAGCGACACTGAGATAAATCACCCGATTCCTCTCTTTGAACCCGCGTTTTTCACATCATACGACCGACTGGCGGCGTCCTCCATCTTCAACCGAGGCGCTAACTCGCGCTTGTGCACGTAAACAAAATAAATGATGGCGCAAAATCCCCTAACAGGCCTGCAGACAGAGCAAACCAATAAACTACGACTGGAGCTGGAAACGCGATGCCCGCAAATGTACTCTAACCATTAGGGAGGCTAAAGAAACATTCCTCCTCCAACCAACCACCCGTAGGAAAAAGAAACACGCAAAAGGATGAGTGGAACATCCTATTTAGCATGAATTTTGTGGTCACGGCTGGGGGAAATGTTACTGAAATAGTAGCGAAAATGAAACATATCCTTGCGATGCTCCAGCTTGTACAGTAAGTTAGGAAAATATGGGAAAATATTACATCCAACGTCAGGTCACACTGGATTGTTTCTGAAACTAAATAACAAATCAAAACATGTGACTTTATAAACAGAAATCAGCTTTAGGGGTCAGGACTGTTTCAGTGGACAAGCACATGGCAGAGCTGTTCATGCAGCTGCTGATGGGGAAAAAACCTTCAAAACTATGTTTTTTTCCACATTTTGTTCCTCCCAAACATCCAGAGTATGTGGAAATGTGTTTGACCAGATGACCTGCTTCGGGATCCAAGGAGGTTCTGAGCGGCGTGCGTGCACTGCAGGCTGCACCTGGACACATCTGGATCGGGGAGTATAGCCCCGCGCTGACCCCGGCACATCTGGAGCCTTCACGCGGGAAGATGAGCGGCTACTTCTTCAACGCACAGGCCAGCAGAGAGAAGCAAGCGCACCGCGCAACTGTACATTTGTTATTTATGTGTATTTAAATGCCGGGTTTGTTGTGAAGGTCGGACCCCTTTTATCGAGCCGCCGCGGGTAGAAATACGATCAGGTGCAGCTGTTCGCGGTACATTTTATCCCCGCTGAAGAATCCACCGGCGGTGCCAAATGAGACGTCTCCACAGCGAAGCCGGAGCCTTGCACACACTCGTGTACCGGCGTTTGCAGATGTTTTCTGAGGCTGGTTCCCTCCTCCTACAGCTGAACTCAATCCCGTCCACCTGACCCGGTTTAGGCTCCCACAGCCGAGCCAGAGGTCCCTCACAGACACACGCTCGCTCCCCCCGGGAGACGATCAACCTCGGATCCATGTTTATGGACTGCGTAGGTCCAAGCCCGGACCTTATTTGCCCTCTTTCACTCTTCCCCCACCAGAACATGTCAAGAATTGTCCTCCTGATGTGTGTAATAACTTCTTGCACCCATTTTGAGTCATTGTTCCGCGGCTCCACTGTCCAACTAGATGGAAACTCAAACCCATTCAGTCACTCCTCTCCTTTAATCTGCCATCAGTCCTCACCCATTGTGATTATACACCTACCTCCCGTGTCCTCCGGTGTAATCGCTCCCCTTCGCCGCTGCTCCTCAAGGAGCCTCGTGGCATCTGTGAGATATTTCCCGCCCGCCTTACAGTAAACTGTTTGCACGCATTGTAATTGTCGGCCATGATGAGAGGGCGAGCTGCAGGTGTTCCTGTTTGGGTTCGAGCACCCGGCGTGTCTTATTTTTGGGAGAAGTCGTGCAGATCGTGGGACGTGTGGGCTCAATCGCTTGCTTGTTTATTTATTTCACGTGGCCAATCACCAGAGCAGGTTAGTGTCAACATGCACGGCCTTCTTCCTGTTATGACTGACCACACACATATATGCATACACAAGCCTGTAACGTACAGATCTGCATGTACGGCAGTGGCGTTGGGTAAACATCAAGGCTGTCACTTTGCTTTGTGTCATCAATGTAGTGTTGGACGCAGAGCAGCCATTTCAGAGCAGCAGTCTTAACCAACAAGGTTGTTTTTGTCTCTTGTCATCATAGACAGATAATCGTGTTAGTCTGCCTGTGTGCGCGTGACAGAGAGAGTGTGTGTGCGCGTGTGATGGCGTGTCCATTCATCAACTCACTCAAGGACATTTAAACAGGGATGGACCTGTCTTTCATTCAGCCTCCCACCCACACACTCCACAAACCACTCCAGCTGCTGAACAAATTCATTCAGTGATTCAGCGACCGCAGGGAGCACACACACATGCACACACACGAACATGCACTCACCATCTGCCAATATGATATAACTGCGTGTGTGTATTGGATGTTTTAATTTTCAGCCTTTTTTTGGTTTATATGTATGTCTGTTTATGCATACATATACCTGTATGTGTGTGTGTGTGTGTGTGTGTGTGGGGGGGGGGTCTGTTCTCAAAGATCTTTCTACATTTTCATCATTCGGCAGCTGCGCGTGTCCATGTGGTCCCAGCGTGCGTTGAACCCCCTCATCAGGAATGGGACATCTTTATTTTAGTGGGCAATTAGGAGTCCTGAAGTGAAATAAATGATCACTCTGCAGAGACCACCGGCGAGTCTCGGCTCGCCAAGCCAAAGAGCTTCCATCCTCTCTGCTTCCACGTGTCAAGGAATCTCCCGCGTCCTCTGTTTATCCCCGACCGCCATCTGCTCCGGCCCATCCTTGCTGTGATGTATTTATTTCTACACCCGGGAAGTTTGAGTCCGGGCCCAAAGGCTTCTTCCCTATTACAGTATCTGAGTAGTAGCTGGCTAGGTGCATAATATAAACTGTCAGAAATAGCTTTTATGATGGGGTTTCTCTCTGCTAAAGCGTCTTTCCCAGCTGCCGCTGGTCTCCCGTTACTGCGGATCTTCTTACAGGCTTTCCCCCTCTGTCTGGAGGTAACACCACTGTTCTAACCATCTGACCACATTTCCATGCTGCGCTTGTCATTATTCTCCCCGAGTTGCCATCAGGCATTGGACCTGTCTTTTTTCTTTTTTTTTAGGCTGTGTTTTTATTCTCCATGACATCCGCACCTGTTCCTGTCCACAGGCCACATGTTCTCCTTCCAGCTCCAGCAGCTACAGTGCATCTCGGCTTGCAGGCGTCTGCCATCCATCCTCCCAGAGGTCACACTTAGCCGGAATGGAAAACACTCCCAAGTCCTCCATCAGGGTCCCTTTGAGGTTTTGCTCGCTCCTTTTCTCTTCAGATCAGAGATGATGAAAGACAGAGATGTTTCCATCAGGGGGCTGGTGGTGTGCAGCTTGGAGGAAGTGTGTTATTTCCTTTTTTTGATTTTCTGATTCAGTTGGCTTTTTTAACACTGGTCCGACACTGCGGGGCCAAGGCACAGGACACAGATGGTAATTTCATGTCAAATGGATACAGCCAGGGAGAGATTTGCTACATAAAAACAGGATTAAAAAGAAGGTCGTTGGAATACATAAATACGCTTTATTCCTGGTGGATAGGGAACCTAATTACCTTAGGAACCTTGATTTAGGCATTCATCTAAAGTGGCAAAGCACTTTCCCTGTCCCGGTCTGGACGTGCACAAATATTCTCCAAAAACAGTGACATCAGGGTGAAGGAATGAAATCTTATCGCTGGAAAAGCTGTCTGAAATTCCTGACTGGTGAATGAGAAAACGACCAACTTTGTTTGTGTTAGTGTCTCTCGGCTGTGTGTGTTTGCCTTTCTACAGAGATCACACACACACACACACACACACACACACACACACACACACACACACACACAGGGTCTATAGTAAACTGTCTTTACAGGCGGAAGGCAGAAGTTCGGAAGGCGGAAGTTGCTTGTGGTTTAAGGTCGGTTAGCTTTTTTTGCTGCATGTGAGCTGAGCAGGTGCATGTGTGCATTTAATTCATGCACTCAGTAGCAGCAGAATAAGCAGAAGCAAATGTAAAGTTTGCAGCCACCTGGTGGTCTTTCTAATGCTTGGTGACGAGCCATCACATGTCAGCTCTTTCTGATGATGTCAGGCGTGTTGTTGCCGTTAACGTGTGTGCAGCCTTTTAGCTGGACGCCTCATCATGAACATTCACCCTCCTCTCATCAGTCTGTCATCGCTTTGTCCTTCTCTCCATACAGCATGCCTTCATTTCTGTTTCTCCCAATTTTCTGCCTTGTCATTCCCTTTGAAAGCCAAGTCTGTCTCTACAAGAAGAAACAGAGTGACTCATTTATTATCAAATTTAGCCACTGATAAAAATCCTTTTTACGGAGGAGATGGAGGAATCCCCCCCCCCCCCTTCACACACACACCCCCCAAAAAAAAGCTTTTAAATCTCTACGGGCTGCTAAATCTCTACGGGCTGCTTCTAAATGTCAAAAACTGGGGTTGCATTGGACATGGATGCAGGGGCCGAGAGAACCCGTCCGATCGATTTGGTTAGCAAGAGGATTTATTTAGGTAATCCTCAGCAGATGGATCAATAGAGTTTGACAGACTCGGCTAATATATGATGCAAAATTCAAAATAGAATTAATGTCTGTAACGTTCCTCAAAGACAGACGTCACGGCCACAACAATGTAATTTCATTATCCGCTCATTGAAGGTAAGCGTAAGGGCATCGCATTAATAACTCCACAGCTCTCCGTGTTTGTCATTCAGGATGTTTCCCAATGAGGCATCCTCCGCGTTCATCGCCTCCACATCAATCTTCCCGGTCGTGCTCTCTTGTCCGGAGGCGACGCTTCACCGCCGTGACTCACGCTGAGGCCCGACACGCTCTTCCCGAGAAAATTTGATTCTGGAAGAAGATGGCAGACATCCAGAGTCGTTAAGCCTCATTGTTTCCATAAATTCCAGAACATTCCAAACGATGTTGAGGTTTGGCTGATCACTCTGCTGCTTCTACCCTATTAACGGACGTCTTCCCCGTTCTCCATCTTGTTTGACAGAAGTTGCAGTTTGGACTCACTTGCAGCGTTGACTCCTACGGTAAACCGGTGTCCCTTGATCGTCATCCCCTCCAGGTTTAACAGAGATTTGGGGCTTCAGGCCCAGTTTACGTTAAATGATTTAATGTTGATTACTTGCTGGATTTACAGCAAGTCCCCGCTGCAGTAAATATGGCCTCATTCATTTAAACTGTTTTAAACCTTTTATACTTCGGTTGCGCAGAGGGAAATATATGCTGGGTTTCAAGGTTGCAGGCCAATTTTCATGCCAGTGCGAATTCATATTGTCCAGCCACTCTTCTCTTTGGAGGACAAACTCACTTGCCAAGTTTCCATCAGCCTATTTTTATGTGTATTTATCAAGTATCAGACTAGACCAAGTTGACGGAACCCCTTTTCCTGAACAAATTGAAGAGAGGCAATGCTTTAATGTAGGACATAAGTGTTTATTATTCCAGAATATTGGATGATTCCTATTGTTGTCCTTGTTGCTGCCTTTCTTCCTGGTCTTCTGTCTTCAGATGAGTCAATTGTCAATTCAAATTTCTTTTATTATTTTCCATCATTGTGTGATGTGAATTTTTGAATGTTTGGGCTGCTTGGTTGCACTCAGAGGGATAAACGTTCCAAAAATGAATTGAAATAATCTTAAATAATCAATATCAGGGCATGTAAATGACTTTTTAGCATCTGTTTAGCATGAACTTGTTTACTTGGAGATTAATTCTGAAGAACATGGCTGAAATGGTCCTTGTAACACCAAGGATGTGCAGCACCACAGACGTACTCTGTATAATGCATTAATAACTGAAGTACTGTGAGACGCACTGGCGGCCAAGTTTAAAACTTATTACACGTGATGTGCGTTTGGCAAAATGTTTCATTCTAATTTAATCGATTTAATTGTTTAAGTGCGTATTTTGAAATATGAGATGAAAATCCTTAGATAGCCCATTGAATTAAAAATGACCTTTGACCTCCAAACTTAAAATTCATACTGGAGTTCAAGGTGATGTCTGTACCAAATTCAGCGAAACTAAGTTTCAATCTAAAACTGTGGGCAGTGACCTTTGACCGAGGACCTACAGGCAAAACAATTTTGACCTGTGGAGTTTTCAGATGGGCTCAGCGATCCAAACCTTTGACCTAAACGCAAAAAGAGAATAAAAGTCTAAATTAGGAGATTAAAGCAACCATTCAATAAGTTTCACAAATGAGGTTATCAGAACCATTAAGGGGACTGTCCTTGTGAAGGAGCCTGAAAATTACGAGTCACGATAATTGGGATAATTACTAGTTTAAAGTACGAAGGCAAGGAGTTGGAACGACCTCTAAAGTAGACATTTGTGTAAAAGTTTGAGGAAAAACAACCAGAAGCCTTTTTTGTGGTATCGAGTTGACCACAACGGCGGACTGACGGACAACCCTGAAACACGTCGGCCCTGACTGCCGCTGGCAGGGAGGCGCAGAATTCCTGGCACTGGTTTAGCACTTACATAGATAATGTAGCCTGTTGGGCCATTTATTGAAGGGATAAAGAGCCTCATAAATCCCCATATTATCACCTTGGTGATATTTACTTCACATACAAACACACGCTTCTGCAGACACGCTGCTGATCTTACGAGAAGGATAATTTACTTTGTTAATCAAATTTACAGCCTTCCGTCTCACCAGCATCCCGATGACTTATGGCCATGTTGATCAGCGAGAGACGAGATCCTGGAAGAGGGAAGAGAAAACTAAAGTGGAATAAGGAATGCACTCTCCTCCATCTTCTCCTCGCGTGTCCGCATCTGCGCCTGTGACAGATGGAGCGGTGTACGGAGGTGGGAACTCTGAGACGCTGGATGGATGGATGACTTGTTAAGAGGGCGGGTGAGGTATTACTTTAAAAGTTTCTCTCCGCCCCCGTCGGAAGTCAGCGGGACAGGCGGCCGAAGGCTTTTCCAGAGGATGGGAAACCTGGAGGCTGGAATTACTGCTCATTTAAAGCAGCCGCTTGACAAAACCAGAGCCCGAGCCATAAGGTTTTAACCCTAAAACCTCACAGGCCTTTTGTCCTGTAACACACATACGCACCTTATTCTGAAGGAATTTTAAGAATAAGGTAGTTTATTTTGAAGGATAAAGCTCGTAAGTCCACCCTGCATTAACAATGCTGATAAGAATGAACATACCACACATTTAAAATAAAGGGACCCATACTGGATTTACATATCCTGCACACCTGCAGAGGGGTGTGTGTGTGTGTGTGTGTGGGGGGGGGGGGGGCGTTTCCAATTCCAAAATAATCCACATTTTATTGGCTCAAAGGGAGCTGTTTCAGCTCATTCTACAGGAACAACTAATTTAAGTTAAACATTACAATAGCAGCACTTATTCCACCTTCAGTCGGGGTTAATTAAGTGTGCGAAAAGCAAATGGAGGGGGAGAGAATTAAATTTATTATTTTATTGTTACGCGTGTGGAAAAACCAGGTTCATTTTTTTGTCTCTGGGGGAAAAAAAGTGCAGATTTTACAAGCACAGCCGGTTTGTGTGTAGAGTCGTCCCTTACTCGGGATGAATGAGGCCTGTGAATGAAGGCGTTTGCACGCGCGTGCGTGCGCTTTTGGTACGACGGTGGACGTGAAGAGCAAGTGGAGGGGACAGGGAGGAGGAGCTGGTGTGGGGGGGGGGGACGTGAGCAAGTGATTTTCCAGATGAGATCCAATATGTGAGACGATGCATTCTAAAGAGACATTTTCTCATGGGCCCACCACATGAATACAAATTCCCCCCACCGCCCCTCTCTGAGCTGGAAGGACGGACGCACCTTGCTTCAACCCATTGTGGAGAAGTACAGAGATTTCTCTTTTTTTATCACAACATTTATTTCCATCCAATCACAGAAAAGAAGTGAGGTGACTTCACGGCAGCGCCTTATGAGTCATCCATTCATACCTTTGTTTAGTAGCTGGATCTTTAATTTTGCTCAGTGTGTGTGTGTGTGCACGGGCGCGTGTGTGTCATGGACTATTCCATTTATAATAAGCGAGTTTCTGTGAGCATGTTGGTCAAAACTTTACATGGCGGCGGCGAAAAGCAGCAGGTGAGTTTGTTGAAGGAGGACCCGTGAAAAATTAGCATTCTGCTTTTGTGTGCTGACCTCGAGGTTATCTAGGACAAGGTTGCGCTTGTGTTCTACCTGTTGACCTCACAGTCACCGAGTCGGGATAGATTTTGGGAGTGCGGCCGGTCCGATTGAGGTGTAAAGTCTTTTACTTATGTACTGGGAATGAGGTCAGGCTAAGGTCAGAGTTGGCCCGGAAACGGTTGCGTTAAGGCTGAAGGTGTTAGCTGTTGACAATGAATTGAAATCAGTTCAATGTTGTAATAAAGATATCTGCAAACCTGGGTGTATATCTGCGTGTGTGTGTGTGTGTGTGTGTGTGAGAGAGAGAGAGAGAGAGAGAGAGAGCGAGAGAGATAACAGACTGTGTTAAAGGACTAAGGCTGGCTGCAGTGACATCACTGCTTGGGAGGATCTGAATGGTGAGGAAAGTCAATTAGAGTTAAACTGAGTTTACCAACTGGACTCTTAGTGTTAAAAAAAGTGTGTGTGTGTGTGTGTGTGTGAGAGAGAGAGAGAGAGAGAGAGAGAGAGAGAGGGAGAGAGACCATAAAGGGAGGGAGGAAATGGGGAGGAGATACAAAAGGGAGGACCAGGGTAGAGAGGAAAAGAAAGGAGAAGCACAGCCGGGAGGTTTAGGAGCAACGGGGACTTGCTGGTCGTGTTACAGTAGAGCCAGACAAACACATGCGGTTGAACGTCCTCCTGCATCTTCCATGCTCACTGGGGTTTTAAACAACCGGGTTGGAAGTACAGGCGGCAGCGAGCAGGCGGGCGGGAGGGAGGGAGGTGCCTTCTTGAGGAGGTCAGGCAGGCTGGCAGGCAGGAGAGGGGAAGCCGGTGGATGTTTTTAAGAGTTTTGCTTATCTGACGCTGACAACAGGATGACAAGTTGAGAGAGGGGGCAGAGAGGGGTGAAAAACCATGGAGAGAGAAGCAACACATACAGTCCATCCACGTAAGAGACACAGATGGGGAAAACACCGGTTGCCTTAATGTTAGAGAAGTAAAAATACCCCAAAAAACAGAGGTAGAGTTCATTTTGTCCGTTTTGTCACAAGGAGAGGGAGCAAGAGCCGAGGGATCGTAACGCTGGAGCTCAAGGATAAACCATGGACTCTTCGTACATCTCACCACACCTGGACGTAAGTATGACGCCCCTCCAGCGTGCACACACTCACACACACTCTCACACACAGGGATACGCACACATACGCATCTGTCTGTCTGTCAAGCATGAGCAGTGGGCCACAGGAACTGTGCTGCTGAAACCATTAGTCACTCCTGGGAACGCCACACACGCACGCCACACACTTTCACACATGCCGACGCCACTGGCAACTTGTTGAGTAGCTCAGTCAGAATCACGTCCGGTGGGCAAACTTCTTTCAGAACAACGGGCCCATTACGAGTTCAAAGAGCGCGGCAGGATTCGGCGCCGCTGCAGCGAATGAATCGGCCCTCAGTGTTTGACAGCTTTAATGTCAAAAGCAGAGGTGTGTTTTTGTCCTGTGTTTCACATCTGCTGGGCTGTCGGGCTCACGACCAGGGCAGCCTCCGAGCTTCTCGGCGGTCCCTCTCGGATTTGTCAGTCCTTCCGCGGATGCCCGCTTGCATCAGGTGGGCCTCCTGCGAGACGGAGACCGCCGAGCGTCCCGAGACGAGACGCGTGAGGATACCTGATATCCTGAGGACGAAAACAGAGGGAAGATACAGGCTGGAGAGACCTGGCAACCTGCCCAGAGCCACCCGCCAGCGAACCGCCGAATCGCACGCGTTCCTGCGCGGACGTTTGCACAACTGTGTACAGATGTGCGTGTGCATGTGTGTCACATGTCATTAGCTGCCTAATCAGGCCAGCTGTTTTGGGTTAGAGAGCTGGTCCAATAGAAGGCAATAAACGCAGTCAGCAGCCTACCTGGAGGAATCCTCTCATGAGTTCCTCTGTTATTAAGTCTGCAAGAGCAGAACCGCGGCTGCACCGGCGGACTTTTTGGGTCATTTTTCAACTTTCTCCTTGTCTTTATTATACAGTTCAGTTATATATAAACTCAGAGGCAGGCATTAATGACTAGTTCAGCATGTGGCAGTATTGTGAAGTCATAACCTCACGGTTAATTATATAGCTGATGGCGCGCTTGGTTTATGAACAGAGCTGCTCCAGAATTTTTTAAATAAATAAATGAAGCAGCAGTGATTGCAGATGTATCCTCTGAAGTTTTTTCAGGTGCACACATGTTCTGTGTATTGCGTTGCAGCTCATGGGGCCGCGCTAAATGACATGTTTTCAAGTGTTCCAGCCAGCTCGGAGCGAGGAAACGCCGGGGCATGTATCGTGTTCTGAAGAATGCCTGGATAGAAAAATGAGAATCGAAGGGAGAGGGGACGAGGGAGAACCGGAGGAGGAATTTGGGAACAGAAACACGGGAAGAACAACAGGAAGGGAAAGTTGAGGGACCAGGCGTAACATGAAGACAGTGGCGGTGGATAAATCAGCCAGCTGAGGTGACACTCCAGCCCTCTGGCCCGGCAACGGTCCGCTACACTCTTCCGCAAAAACACCATTCATTCAGGGGGAAAAGAGCAACGACGCTGGGAGAGAAGGGAAGCCAGAGCTGGAGGTTAGGGAACGGCGAGGTGCTGTAGACGCCTGAAAAAAAGAGTGAGGAAAACTGGAATAGGATTAATGATAAAGGGATTGGGTGAAAGGAGGGAGAAAACTGATAACATTCATTACGAACAGAGAAACCACAGAGCAAAAACAAAACGTCCGAGGAATGCAAAGAGGAAAGAGGAAGGGGAAGGAGAGCGGGGCTTGAAATAAACAGATAAAGAGAAGGGCAGAGAGAGAAACGGCGGGGAGGCAGACATCGGAGGTCAGAGGTTTTAATCAACGGGTTCAAGAAGGCACGGGCTTACGCCGGCACGTGCCGGGGTCATGCTGTGTGGAGGAGGGGGGTCGGGTCAACTCTAATACATCTAACAGGCTGAGGCACACGTACCCACACTGGGAAAACAGACAGACTGCAGAGGTCTGAACTGTTCACTCACCCAGTCCAAGGCCCATCAATCACAACCTCTCCGCCTGCAGTCCCTGGGGAATATGTACATACCAGAGAACGTGTAAAATGTGTTTGGGGAAGTGAGCAGAGACGTACGAGACTGGGTTTAATTTAATCAAAAAGGGAGTCCAGATTTAAAGCGCAGGGTGGCACCCTGACGCCTGTGACATGGTGCTAAATCAGACACAGAGCTTTTAAACACAACACAGAGGCTGTTTGTGTGTCAGGGTAAAGTGGGGCCACGCTGGCTTCTGCTCACAAAACCTCCAACTTTCCTCGCCTCGCACAGATTGCAACACACCCTCTTGAGAGACAGCCCAACCTTTGAACCTCGGAGTCACCTGGCTGGTTTTTGTAGGTGAGGAAAGTACAGTCAAACACTAGCGGTGTTGTCCTCAATCAGCTTTACAAGCCTCAGAAGCGCGTGGGAGAGGCTGTCCAGTGTGGGTGTCTAATCTGTAACTGTCCCCTGCTGCAAGGCCCCAGGTGGAACGGTCCTGGGTGGGGCCGCAAAAACTTAATGTATAGCTAGCAACTATCCCCTTTAGATCTGGGTTTTGGGTTTTTTTCCCAAGGCTTGCCCTTTGACATGTCAGTTGAACGCCACACACAAACACTCATGAAAATAAATGCAAACCTGTGCCCTCTTTTTCAGCATTTTTTTCTGAGAGTCGTGAGATTAGCAGTCATTATAGTGTCATTATGTGTTTGCACAGCCATAAACACCTCTGTTATCTCACCATAATCAATTCTCTGACCCTTGGAGAGACGAGATAAAGACAGAGGAGAGCTGGGTGCGAGCTCAGACGAGGAATTGGGCACAGCCTCTTTCCCCATAACCTCTTTTCTTTTAATTTTCACTGTTTTATTTCATTTAATCTGCCTCATACATTGTCACGTCCAACAGGTTTTGCTGTTCCGACCCTTTTCCCACCTCGTTTCAACTCCTGCAGGGTCATTACTTTCAAGTTTCTAATTAGTAGCCCTGTTATTAACACCTGTGGCCCTGCGGTGGTCCCGTGACCCCCAGCTCTGGTCACGTTCCCGTACTCCAACAGCTCATTTAAGTTTAACTAAAACTTCATGAATTTAGTTGAACTTTTCCTCAGGCCAGAATTCATTCATGCCTGTTTTTAGAATTCTGAATGAAACTGTTGCTGACGTATTCATGCAGACTTGATGTCTCCAGAATGATTAATGGAGTGATCAAAAACAAATAGTTAGCTAAAGAAAATGCCATATCTGTTACTCTAGTAGTTAATGTGATTAATGTGAAATCCTTATCATAAATTGCACTGTGATTTCCCTCACAATCAAACATGCAGCATGATTTAATTGCAGATAAAGTATGTTTAATTACTCTGACTTAGTTGTCTGTGCAGATATATGGGCCTCAAGGCCACAGCGCAGATCACCATAAATTAACAGGAGCTGTTTTCACAGCACTGATATGTTAACTGTAAATTTTTGGAATGCACAGATATGTGACGGCTGCAGGCTAATGAGAAACTAGAGTGTCCAGGAAGAGGAAGACAGACGTATGATAAGCATTATAATAATATAATATAATATCTGCTGTAATATAATATATAAAATATTATTTTGAACGTGCCTCTGAAACATGCTGTCCCACCTGTGGACATAAGATTGTCTCCTCATGTTTAGGCTTCTTCTCTTTTATTTCACTTTTTTCCTTCCACCATCATGTCCCCCTCCCCCAGGTCCACCATGCTCCCTGCTAACCTCCTGCTCCTCATGGTCCTGCTGCTACCTCAAGTCTCGTCTGGTCATCAGGGTGGAGACGCCAGCCAAACTGACCATGGCAGAGTGTCCCCCGTGCCACCGTCCCTTCTGACTCCATCAGCCGCTCCCCAACTGAAACCCAGCCTGGCCGAGACCATCCAGAGTCTCCTCCTGAGCCGCCTGGGCCTGCAGGCGCAGTCAGACCCTCGGCCCGGAGTACCGGTGCCACAGTACCTCCTGGACTTGTACAGATTCCATCAGCAGCAGTACCACCTAGTGGAGGACCCTTTATTTAACTTCCCCAGGCAGCACATCCAGCAGGCCAACACCGTGCGCAGCTTTCACCACAACGGTGAGCTCAGTCCCTTATGACACGGCAATATGTATTACTGATTAAATTCATTATTTTCATTAGATTATTGGATAATGACAAGTCACAGAGGCTATTTTTGCAATGTTGTTACATAGATTAGCTTTGCATAAGTGTAAAGATCCCCTTTATGGCTGACGGCTCACCATTTGCTAATCTTCGGGCTGTAAAGAGATTTATCTCTGCACACTTAGATAAGACGTACAGTCACAACTGGAAGGCTTCCTTCAAATAACATGTCTGACAGTATGTTTGCATACTGTAAATCCTGCACTGACGTTCCAACTCCTGACGCCCACCCATGCCAAATGTGAAGTTGATTATGGGATAACAATCTGTTTTCTAATTTGCGACAAATAAGTCAATGGACGTGCTATATTAAAACTCTTCTGAGGCAGAATTCCTCAAGCTTACTTTGAACCACTGAAGGTTTGAGGCTAACGTCCCCAAACTGGACATTTCCTACACCTTTGGGGGGGCTTGTATGACATTCTTGTAACTGTGCAAACTGAATTTTAAAATGTTTACTTGAATTTGAGACATTAGACCAGTCAGAAAAGATCTGACAGCAAATTTAAAACACATTTAACCTTGATGTATTAAGCAATTTGTTTTGTTTTATCTATGGAAGGCACATTTTTGGTGGCATTAAACCAGTCAAAAGTGTTTTCTTATCACTTTACCCCATGCTATTGTAGCTGTACCATGCTCATGTGTTTAGCTAAAAAAAAAGTTTTCCCTTTTGCTTCTGTCTGGCAGAGCGTCCTGATGACAGTTCCTTAACTGGTGATTCTCAGAGGTTGCACATCTCCTTTAACATCTCATCTATCCCTGAAGACGAGAGGGTTCTCTCCGCTGAGCTTCGGCTCCTGCGAAGCAGCAGAGCCTTTTTGGGCCCCGGGGTCCACAGACTGAACATTTACCTTGTTGACCATCACGAAGACCCTGAGCCCACCCTGCTGGAGACACGATTATTCACCACTAGCGTTGACACTGATGAGTCGAGAAGTCTCTGGGAGGCTTTTCCCCTAAATTCAGACACCCTCCATAAAGTTCTTGATGCATCTGGAACCTTGGGCTTCCTGCTGGAGATCAGACCTGAGAACAGCTCTTCCTCAGGCCTGGACCACAACATCAGTTCTGCAGCAGGTAATGAGGACACTGAGACAGAGGGACACCTGAGGGTACGTAGGTCTGTGGGTCAGGATGAGCACAGCTGGACCCAGGAGAGACCTCTCTTGGTGACCTATAGCCATGATGGGCGTGGAGAACCTTTAGTCAACCACGGCAGGAGGACCCCCACCGGGGGTCAGAGGATTAGGGGGAGAAAAAAGACTAAAGACAGAGAAGCCAGGAACAACAAGAAAAGCCACAGTAGAGATCAAAGCAGAAGGAAGGACAAAAAAGGATATTCTGTATCTGGATGGGGTCGCGATAAAGGAGAGCTCATTTGGAAGGAGAACGGAAGGGTGAAAAGAAACGGCGGCCGTGCCGCAAAACTAAAACGCCTCTCCCGTAACAGATGCCGCCGCCATCCCCTGTATGTAGACTTCAATGACGTGGGCTGGCACAAGTGGATCATTGCGCCCAGCGGCTACGATGCCTTCTTCTGCCTGGGAGAGTGCCGCTTTCCCCTGGCTGACCACATGAACTCCTCCAGCCATGCCATGGTGCAGACTCTGGTCAACTCTGTCAACCGAGCGGTTCCACGGGCTTGCTGCGTCCCGACCTCCCTCAGCCCCATCGCCCTGCTCTACCTGGACCCGCAAGACAGAGTAGTGCTGAAGAACTACGCGGACATGGTGGTGGAGGGATGTGGCTGCCGGTAGTGGGCCACAGAATGTCTGAGAGAATTAGATGTGGATGGAGGACAGGGGAAGGTCAGGCGGTGTGAAGGAGGGACAGTGGAGGTTAGTTAACCTGGACCTGACCCCGGAACTGTGGTAGCAGCTTGTCCAGGGTGGACGGAAAGCTAAATCTTCATTATCAAAGGTTTAGAGGGAGAAGCAGCGAGAGGAAAACAGGCACGATCTGCTACAAGACTTGAATGAGAAGCAATATAAATATGGTCAGCAGATGTCAAGTGTTAGCGGTCGCTTCTCATTTTTTCCCCTTTTAGCAGTAACGCAGCCACGTGTTCTCATGACACGTCCGCGCTTAGGGTCTCCTCTCCGTCCCGCTGTCGGTTTTACATTTCGCCGCCACTGCAATCGGCTTTAAAGCAGGCAGCCGCGGATCTCGGCCGACGATTAGCAATATGACAAGGACAACAACACGGTATGTGCGCCAAGCTTGAGTGTTGTTTCTGCAGTAGTTGACCAAAAAGCCAGGATTAACCTGCGTTAGACATTATTTGTGGTCATGTACGTCCCCCTGCATCACAGGCTACACGGATGACTCTGAGGATCAATCAAGCTCTTGTTTAAATGTGCTAGTATCACTATTATTATTTAATAAAACGGAGACCTTCTTTGTAAGTGTTTTTTTGCAGGATTTTTAAAAAAAAATATATAATTTTTGCCTTGTGATTATACATACTTTCACTGAATTCTAACTTAAGAGACACATTATGTATTTAAATGGCAGCAATATGGTGTATTTAATCTTGAAGATATTTAAGATCCCTGCACTCAGCAGAGCAAACTGTCAGCCTGTTGTCCACATTGAGTAAGTTATGGTAGCTTTTTTGGGGGGGGCGGGTTAATCGTGAAAATGTCCAGTGTCTTGAATTAACAACCGTGTTCCCCCTTAATGTCATTTCCTCACACTTTTGGGTGTCCAACACGCGACGGCAGGCATAACCGGCGTCGCCTCCGGCTCAACTAACAAGTCCAAGAGCTCTGTGTAACGTAGCGACTGACATGTGTAACAACAGGTAACTTTGCTATTTGTGTCTGCATGTGTCAAGAATTTAAAAAAAAAAAAAAAAAGAAAAGAAAACTGGGACTTCAGTGCCTTCAAAAGTGTTCTCTGCCAAGCTTAATAACTGTTTTTCAGTGTTGCATTTTTCTCTCTGAATGGAAATATTTAAGCAACAGCTTGTAAAACATTTGTCAATATACCTCTATTAAATAAAGACAAAAAGCAAACGGTCATTTTTTTTCCTGTTTCCTTTCCCCCCCTCTGCCTCATGTTTACATTTGTTCTCAGTTTTAGAAAAGAAAATAGAGGGTCTCACGCAGACGTGTGTTTGATACTGTCGCTAAGGAAACAGCTGCAATTTATGATGTAAGGTTCAAATGCAGGGCAAAGGTCAAACCTCCACCCCACATCCTTGCCTCAAAAATGTGGTGCCTCACATGTGGTGAGCGTGCACATGTGCTTCAGCCCCGGGTGGGTGACTCCCCACAGCTGGGGTGCAACGCAAAATATTATATTGACCTAATAAGCAAAAATCCCAGTCTTAAGAGGCCATCTTTAATATAAATACTGCAGATATTTGACCTTTGGGAATCAAATGAAATGATCCACAGGAACACTTTCAGAATAAAAGGATTGGAAGCTCGCTCTCATTTGTTTTATGTCATGTATCTGGACCCTGACACTTTTCGAACGCTTCCTTCCAAAGGTGTGAGAAGACAGATGAAGGAAAAAAGACCAGAAGAAGATAAAGTTGTGAGCATGTGCTGCCTCTTTAGATAACACGGTGTTTTAGGGTCTTGTCTGCTTCACAAAACGGCCTGAATTGCATCATATCAGTCCATTCAGCAGAGAAACCGATAACCTTTGGCCCATTTTACTCCCTGACCCCAAACTCAACTGCAGTCCATTAGACGTCTCTTCCATCCTGCAGCATCCACTTTTCAAATCTCAGCGTCTTTATCTGGGCAGTTTGTCAAGGACCTACCATTCTGGCACATGGCTTTGGCTCCCAATCATCTTTTAGCTTCTCCCACAGACACCCCCTTTGCTCTGATCGTAATGATGTCGTAAACGCCTATCTCTCGTGGAACAAGGTTTAAAATCTGACATTAAATCCACTGCAACACTTTGACCTTCTGTCCATCAGTATCTAAGACAAACACTCTTGCTCTCACTTCTTCACTGGCGATTCCTCTGCAGCAAGCGCACAAAGACGAGATCTGTCTGGCTTTGTCGGACAGGTGTGGAGGTCGTTTGGGGCCCGGCTACAACAGCCTTGACCCAGTTAGCCCTGAAGTGTGAACAGTCCACTTCAGTCTGCTTAATTACACTGCGATCTACGGAGGAGCTGCGAACGAAGCCTCATGTTCTTAGGTTATCTGTGATTTATGCCAGATAAGCAAGGGGAGAGCAGGAGGGAGTACAAATACCTGACATTACAGAGAACTCTTCACACCAGGATTTTGTGTGATTACAACCAGAAAACAGCGGTGTTGTTGAGACAGCAGAGCCAGAGCTGGATGTTCGGGTCATCTCGTAGGTTTCTGACCTGTGTAAATGCTCTGAAGTCTCTAATGAATCCAAATGAATAAGTCTCTTCCGCTATTTTTATTTGTTGGCTGTGTCGAAGATACCCGTAATCATAATTAATCACAGAGGGCTCGGCGCTGTGCCTCTGTAGCACATCCAAATGTTGGAAGTGGCTTTTTCCTTCACCAGCTGGTGGATAAAACTCCCTTCGTGTCCTTTACTGACATGAAACATTGGACACTCAAGCAACAGTTTGGGTTTCATTAAAAGTTTAAAGTAATGTTTAAAGTCGAAGCCAAAGGACACAGAACGGCCACATACCCAATATGCTGCGTTGTTAATCCCTTTTCTTCCTTCCAAATGAGGGTTATTTAAATGGTAAAAAATGTTAAACTTATCTCCTGGAACAGAGAAATCGTTTTATTTCTTTATTCACAACTTTATTATTGATCTGGTTTTTTCCGCCGCTCTTTGCCTTGCAGCACGAAGGTCAAGGGTTTGACTCTCGACCTTTCTTTGGCAACGACTGGACTTCCGCGTGTCAGAGGCCACGCAGGTCTGGTTAATTTGTTACTTTACATTAACCAGGCGTGAATATGAGGATGTGGGCTGAAGAAGTGCACTCCAATTGTGCTTTATGAGACAATGACTATGTTGCCTGTGTATATTTCTACTTACGAAGCATGACTTAGCAGGAAATGTGTGACTGATTAGGTCATGTGATGCAGACCTATAAATAGTTCTGTGAACAGTGTGGAATGGTAGGATAGGATACAATAGTTTTGGGTTTATACATAACTGACCGACTTTCTTTACACATCTTCATAGAGGAAAACGAACTTATCAATTTAGATTCTGGTAGTTGAATCATAGCAACTGGACTGTCTGAGTTCCATGAAGACGTTTCACCTCTTATCCAAGATCAATTTAGAGATTATCTCTCGTTTGTAAAAGTCCTGATGTGTATAAAAAAAAGAAACTGGAAAAGTGATGAAAAACAACAGAGGCAGCAGCAGCAGAACTGGACTCTGCAGTTTCAGACTCTGCAGACCAAAAAAAGGACATCAGAAGCGATTTTCAATCACGCCCTTAAAGTGCACTAAACTGCTGTTTGATACAACCGGCTTGTCAAACAATAATATCATAACATCCCAAATCACTGGAGCAGATGTGGCTGTATCCCCCTGTTGCTAGCTGCTGCTGCCGCTGCTGCTGACTCTGGCGTTTCAGTCTGGAACTCACACATAAGACAGCAAAGATTCCCGATTCCTGAGCTTAAACTGCAGGCGCGGGGGAGCAGAACTGGATGTCTGGGGGGCCGAGTGATGCAGGTGCAGCACGTCTAAACACGTGCCAATTGGAAGCGCGGAACGTCATGAGCCGGAACCCTGACCGCTGAGGTCACAGTGGAGTGCTGTGTGCGTGCGTGTGTGTGTGTATGTGTGGTCTCCAGCTCCGCGTGTGTAGCAATACCGAGGTTACATAACAAACAGCTGCTCTCTTATATTCAGCTGCCTGACAACACATAATCTATTAACAGACGTGTTTTTACTGAAAATGATGTCAGTTTGAGTGAGCTGACACACACACATCTCGCTCCTTAGTGTTTACATTTGGTCAGAAACAAAAACGTGCAGAATGAAATCACCCAGAAATCAAATCGTGACTAGAGAAATGGTTTCACTACAGTTGAATCTCAGCTACCTGAGGACGTAACCTACATATAAAATAAGCTGCAAAACCGAAGTAAAAACAGTTTCTGTTTCACTCAGATTAGCCATCCTCATTTTTAGTCACGTTTTATCCCATCACCATGTCACCAGCAGCAGTGGATTAGAGCCAATAATGACGCCTATCCTCTATATAGTCAACTAATTAGGGTGTAAACCATTTTCTGGTGTTTTTGAAATGTTAAGTGAGGATCGTCGTTCCCTATTTGATGCACTCAATGTATCAATATGCTTTGTGAAAAGTAGTGTGCAACCAATGGTTCATGACCTGTGCGACAGAAAGCATCCTAACAAACTGTGTGACAGTCCGGTATGGAAGCTGCACTATGGCTGAGCATGAGGCTCTGCAGCGGGTGGTGAAAACTGCCCAAGGCATCACAGCGACTCCACTACCAGCCATCGAGGCTGTCCAGAAGAAGCACGCAGCATCCGTAAGGACTCCTCCCACCCCGCCCATAGTCTGTTCTGCCTTCAGAACCCTCAAGACAAGGACCAGCAGACTGAGGAACAGCTTCTTCCCCAGAGCTGACCCCCCCATACACCACTTCACATCTCACTGCACTACATTTACACAATGCACTAATATCCTACATAGTCTAAATTTATTTATGCAAATGTATGCACCTTAGTTTAACTTATCATCTGTACATTCCTAATTTATCATTTGCACATTTCTTCTAGCTTTATGTAAATAGTCTCTGCACTTATAGTCTAAGACATTTAATGCACATACCCATCTGTGAAATATGTTCATACGACATTATTATATCTGCACTTGCTGCTCTTTTTGCACTTCTGTTTAAACTGTATTTTGTTGCTTTGTACTGTATATGTGCAATACCAATAAAGTTGAATCTAATCTAATCAAGCAATATATCCCATCATCCTTTGCAGTCACACATGAGAAGCTAGATATGATACTGCTTTTGCTACTTTAACTAAGCAGATAGTGGGCTTTTGTTGTAATGAGTTATTATGACTTAATTGTGTAATGTGTATGTTTATTGATGAAGACTGAATTGGTCTGGATGAAGAAGAACAGCAAACATGATGTCGCAAATGTTAAATTAGCTTCAGTTATTAGATTAAAATGGGATTTTCACAGGAAAATTATTTTAAAAAAATAACCAAAATATACTGTGACTCTTGCAATCATACAGCGAGAGTGTACGTTTATCATCAAAAGTCTATTTCACATTAAATGTAGCAGGATGTGTGTGGTCAGCGTATTTTTCTAAATGATATTTTTGCTTTTCTTTATTAGTTTTGGGCACTTACTGCAGCAGCGGTGGAGCAAAATGATACAGAGGAAACGAGTGATGAAGAGAGAGATGGAGATGGAAATGGCAGTATCTGGTGGACAGCTGTTGCTCTGTTTACTTTGAGGGGAACTCTTCTCCAGATGTTCAGAGGCAAAGCCGGGAAGGGCTGGAGGAGAATAGGGCAGAAGGATGTGAGTGACTGGAGGTTTGGTGGTTTGTTACCAGGCCTTCGTTTGGATTTTGATGAGTTGCACACGTCAGATGTGTTCGGCAGCAGGACGGCCATATCGTAGGACACAATGGGGAGACACCTGATGTGGTGTCTGATGTGGACCCGAACGCTCGATGGCCTCAGGTTGTGAAAAAAAACAATAGATAGTGGAAACTACAGCCTGCATATGTGATTATCTGATGCTGATTATGTCCTCATGCGTAAAAATGATTCAGTGTTAACTTTCACACATTTCCACATGCACTGTCAACCTCTGCTTATATTTCCAGGTGTGATGACCTGGGGGACTTCCTTAGCTGGACCCCTTCTTGTTTCTTTTCTCACCCGTGAGGAGGAAGAGGAGGAGGATGATGAGGAAGGGGAGGAGGCTGGTTAAATCGCAGGATTTGGGTTTGCTGCTACTTTCTGAGTGGTTAAATTAACTTCTCGAAAGACCTATTAACCACATTCCGACACAAGGGACAATGAGGATGAGGATGGATGAGTGGGTTGGAAAACTGGAGGAGACGTTACCTGAGGCAGAGAGTTTTTTTTATAATAAATCGCCTAGATTTCAGTGATGAGGTGAAAAATGGCTCAAATTCCACAGCTGTGCGCATGTCCCCTCTGCAGCATTTTCTTGTCCACGTTATCTTCTGGAAGGGTTGAGGCAACTTCTGTCGACAGCCTGTGTTGCCAAGACACATTGAGCTGCTTTTTCAAAATAGCAACAACTCGCGTTGAGCTCCTGTGCTGCCGCCAGCACAAACACAAACCAGAGCCTATGCTGGGAATAACAGGTAATGTCGGTGGACCAACAAAGTGTCAGAGGAGGTGATTGAATCTGATGAATAATCTCCATGGGTGATATTCTTTACCACGCTGTCATCCATTGGCAGATGTTTGTCGTCGCCTGTTTACATTTCAGGACAACGTTGCGGCTTCACAAACATCTGACGAAGATCACCCTGAAGCGGCGGCACATGCCCCCGAGGCGTGGTGGCCTTTCCAAGCCCCTTCGAAAACAGCTCGAGGAGAAGGGAAAAACGAGACATGGAGAGTGGAGGGAGAAGGCCTGGCATAGAGATTAGCGCATTAAAACATCTGTGATCTCCTCCAGCCACAGCTACTGACTCCCTCAACATTTCCGCCAGGTCTCGCTTTTTCGTTCCTCCACCTCACCTTCCTCTGCTCTTCAACCCCACCTTTCTACTTTCTCTCTCCGTGTTTTGCTCTACTGGTTCTTTCAGCTTCAATCAGAAGCTTCTTTTGTACCATCTGAGCAGTTTATCATCTATGTGAACGTTTATAATGATGAAAGAAGCTCTTGGCCGACCGAGGAAAAGTAGTGTTTAATGCTATAACACCTCAGTTTGAGGGCTGAGGAGTTGGGACTGAGGCAGGAGGCAGAGTTTAGTCATCTGAAAGAACATGCTAAAGATGCCAGACACGTGCCACTTTCATAACAATTGCTATTTGCTCAGCTGTCACTGTGCTTCATCATCAAACCACAACGAGATCTTCATGATAATATTTAATGGGCTCAAGGTTTAATGTGAGGTGAGCTCCCTTGTTTAAGTTGTAAATATCTCACCTGAACCCTTATAAAGTAGAATTGTAACCATGCTGCAATAAACCTACATTCCCAAATAGAAGTTTCCACTCTCTGCTTTTTTGGGACGACAGTTCTCATAACTGAGTTCACAAAATTGAGCCATTTTTACTGATTATGAAAGAGGAAAATAAATGGTTTCCTTCATTCCTTTCCCCTTTAAGTACGAGTTTGATTCCAACGGCTCTGAGCTGTGACTCCAAAGAAAGGAAGGGTGGGATCAGTATGAGGACAAAGCGATGGAAAGAGTGATAATGCAGTTTGCCCTCTAATCTGCACTGGTGGAGGCTGAAACGAAGAGGATGAGCAGAGCCTCCTGAGGGAGTGGAAGAATGCCAGAAATGTGGGCTAAATGCTGTCCATGCTCTTAAATAAACAGCACCAGCTCTGGCCATTAATGATCATTTCCACTAAATAAACTGCTAAGTAACTTTCCTTTTCAATCTAAAGGGTTGTAAGAATCAAACAGCATAAAAGTGAAAGCAAATTCAATTTCTCCATTATGTTTTTCAATCAAATCTCTAAGTTTAGCTTATCGTGTTATAGTCAGCATTAACTGTAAAATCTAAAAAGCGTGAGCGAAAGCTACGGGTCCTGTGATCAACTCCTGCTCTGGCTTGAGTGTCTTAGCTTTTGAACAGTAAGAGGATATAGATAATATTTGAATTTCTTTAACTTTGGTATTCCTTCTCAGTTTTTCAGTCCTCAGAGGACAAACCCAAAATATCCAGCTCTTATAAACAATTTAATCATCAAGCAGATGTCCAGTAGCTTACTGGAAACACTCTTTCACAAATACCAACAAGCTGCCACATGATCGTGCAGATTGTGTGTGTGTGTGTGTGTGTGTGCGCGCGCTTGCACACCAACTCTGTGTTTGGCAGATTATGACAGCAGCTATTAGGAAGGAAGAGAGGGGAGGCCAACATGAGCCCATGGAGTATTTATCTCCGGGTACTTGCAGGACATCAGCAGACTGTTGGAATAACAATGAGTGCTATAGCAGGTGTCCTTGTAATACTGGCTTTGAAGATGTCTGGAAGAGGGAGAAAAAAACATCTTATATGGAACACAGCAACATCCTGACAACACTAAACACTGACTCAGCAGATTTGTGTTTACAGTGCAGCGCAGACATACTGACACACTGTGCACAAATGATAGCAACAAAACATGAAAAAGGCTGTCAGACAAGAGTGAATGTCTGTAAAGCATTTGACCTCCCTGATTTCACTTCTCTACAGTTTCCGTTCTTGCCATGTTTCTTTTTATTTATCCGGTAATAGTGGAGACCGATCACAACAGCGTTTGGCACTAACTCCCATTTCAAAAGTTTCTCTCCATCTGCATCTCACAGCCGATGTCCTGACATTGAAGCATCATTGGAACCTCTTTCCCTCGTCCCTCTCAAGGTCCTGTTTGATCAGAATGAAGCAGCATTTTCAAAAAAAGGTCTCTGCCAAAACTCTGCACCACGGCAACCGCTTTTATTTACTCTCGTCTCTGGAAGCGGAAGGAGTTGGAGACAGTAATGACACAGGAAATTATAATGGTACTGGCGTTTGCGACCAGGCTAACAAATGTTTTCTCTTTGGATCGGCCCAGTGCAACCTCAGACCTGGGAAACAGGGGCTGAGTGTGAGTTCAGGATAAAGGACCCTCAGTCCGCATCGCAGCGCAGGCGCTTTGCAGTGAGATGATCCCCGCAAACGCTCAAACAAACGTCTGCAGCACCGTTTTAATGCCACCACCTGAGACAAGTTCAACAAGAAGACTGGAACTAGAAAACAAACAGCTGCCAAATCCCAACATTTATAAAAACTATTGGCCAAAGTTTTTGCCTCTTCCAGCAAAAATCTTGAGCTCTAAGACATTTCATATATAAGTGAAGATGATTCAGCGCAATAATCCAGTAACACGAGCTTGTTTTGCTGAGACGCAGATGCTTTTCACAGCGTTGCTCTCTTGTGTGGTCGAGCTGTAAAACCCAGTTGGATCAGTCACGAACTCCTGCTGTTCCCGCTCTTCTCTGACCTCACGGTGGGACATTGTCTGCTCCGCGTCACCATCACGTGATCTAGAAAATTAATAGCAACCAAACTTTTTTCTTCAAAAACAGAACAAATATTTTCCAGCCTGCGAGTTTTGCCTGTTTATTTTGGGGAAAACACGCTGTACCGTGACTTCATAAGTGACGCATGGGAATCATTTCTGTCAAAAGAATTAGAGGGAAAGCTCCAGCTGTGAAATAGAGTAATATGCTTACTTTATTAGCATGCAGGGCTGTGCGGGCTGACCAGGAAAGACAGTAATTTTGCCTGGAAAAAAGTTTTTTTCGCAACAACACTTTTTGTAACAGAAACCAGTCACGTTTCATGGTCGGGAACCTCTGTGGCAAGGCGCCACTGGCCTTTCTCAGTACCTTTTTTTTTTGCTCTTTCCACCTCTGCAGATTGGAGGTTGGGTTGGACCCAGCTTTGGTGTTGGGGAGGGGGCTCTTACGAGGTGCAGATATGTCAGTTCTCAGAGAAGTAAGAAGGCGGAGAAGAGGAAGTGTCCCACACCATGATGCAGATAACCGGAAAGTGAATGTTTAAAGATGTATGTGGGTGCTTACATATGCGTGCGTGTAAAGAAGGTAGGAAGTGAGTAAAGAAAAATTCAAATGAGAGCCAAAAACAAGTTGAAAGAGAAGGACAGAAAGAGAGAAAAAACAGATGGAGGAATCAAAAAATGGGGAGGGAGGTTATGCACAGGTGGGACAGATGGACGGATGAGGACGGGGTGGACGGTGGAAAACAGCCCTTTCTTCTTCCCCCTCCTCCTAAGGACGTGGCATTGACCGGAGCACTTGTCTTTGTCTGGCTCACACACAGGTGCTCGGGGGCCAAATTGAATTCTGTCCTGGTTCAATGCCTGACGAGTTCCACCCCGTGTTTTTACAACATTAAAAAAAACAAAAAAAAAACAGGATGTGTTTCTTTCCACATGTGCTGTGGACATATGGTAGCTATCACAGCACATTCAGGTCGCGGGGAGGATAAAAGATGCATCAGATGATGTCAAAGATGATGTCTTGTGCTTGACCATAGCAGCAGATCTTCGCATCATTTGGCGAAGCAGTTCTTTTAATACTACTTAATACATGGAGTTTTCATTAAATACAAGAAGTGGCTCAGTATTATAAAGGAATTTATGAATGAAGGGAAGGTTGCTACCCATCAGGACAGGGACAATTATGACCTTTGACCCCTAGTTTGCTTCATGCGGATGATAAAATATTAAAGATTCAAAAGAAGGAGAAGGGAAGCAAAAGGCACAGTGTGAGGCCGAGTTACACCGCTTCATGCGCTCCCGTCTGTCTTGACAGACGTCGGTGTTCGTAGCTACTGTTGCTAATAAATACAGAAACCTGACTTCAGCCGACGGCTCCTATGAGAACGGAGCAGGAACAAGTGGTTGGCTTCAATAAGGAAACCACAGAAGTGCAGCTCACAGCCTCATTCATCGGCTTGTTGAGCGGAGATAAATTGTCTTCGGGATCGCTTCGGCGTGTTTACACTCTAAATATGTGAAATTCATGACTACGGAAACATGTATCCAGCACTCACTTGCTTTGAGAAACCTTTTGAGTCCTGTCCTGTCCTCTGTTTGAGGTATAATCACATCCAGCCTCCCCAAGGACGACCTGCTGGGACGGTCTGGGCTTAATATGTCTTCCCTCTGCTTTGCAATTGGCCCGTTGCCACGGTGTAAAGTGAATAGGAGCTGTCAAAATGTCCCCGCATCTCTTTTATCTCTCGCTGGTGCACGTTGGGAAAAAGGATTGCCTTCAAATTTGGAAATTAAAATGCCCGAAGAAGAAGAGCCACGGGTGATTACATTAAAGCTAGAGAGGGTAGAAGCGGAAGAAACTTGGATACTTGAAAGGGAGAAGTCATCTTCGTCCATTTTGTTCCATTCACGTGCACCACTGACGGTTTATATTTGATTTTGCTACCGTGGAAACTGAGCTACGATGTCCTGACAGCTGCAACAGTGCCTTTAGATGGGAAATGCTATACACGCTGCGGGCCGCAAGACATTCGATTTTGTATTGCGCAAATTAATCTAAAATGTATTGTCAAAGAAAGGAATCTGGATTTATGTCTCGCCTAATCAATTTCAACCACAACAAAATGTCATGTACGATCCAAAAATGGTGCAATGCTTTGTTTTGGGTTTTAAAAAAATGGACAACCAAGTTTGTCATTGACTACTTTTGAAACTTTTAAAGATTAGACATGGGTCATTGCTCTCCCAGGAAGTTAACTACATCAGGAACCCAAGGAGACAGACAGTTAATCATCTGACTATAATGAAAGGGGTCAAGACATCAAGTGTGTTTTTTTAAGTGCACTGTCAGGTGCAGTAACTTATTTTTGTGTTAAAAGGAAAAAAGAACATTGAAAGAAAATTCAAAAGAAAGCTACGGAACGTACAAATCCTGTTTCAGGCATGTGCTGCCATCTACTGTTGGCGACGGTTAACGCATTTGGCCCGTGATTATTAAAAAAAACAATGAACAATTTTTACCGGAATAAACGATTAAAGTGCGCATCTTTTTTTAAATGGACACATCTTACTTTATTCCTTTTTAGGTACTTTTAACCTAGAAATTAACACAGTGGCTGTTTTGATCTTCACTATCATTGAGTCTTCTAAAATACTTACTAAAACCAAGAGGGCAATGCTTTTGTATGAACTTTAGCAGCCAAACGTATGCTCACAGTGCTGCCTGGGTCAATGCAAATGAGAGGATCTACCTAGCTGAATGGCTAAAGGTGAGGATCAGTCAGGTGTGAACAATCAACAGGTCAGCTGCTATAAAAGCTGAAGCCTGAGGGGGAGTGTTTAGCTGCCCCTGAAGTGACCTACAGAATATTGGTGAGTGTCTAGTGTGACATGTTTAAATCTGGATGACCTTGACAGTTGTAAGTTTAAGAGTGTTTTAGTTGATTTAATGCCCTCCTTCTTGTAATCTGTATTAACTTTTTCCCCCCCACCAATAGACTGAAAATGTCTGGCCGTGGAAAAAAAGATGTTCCCAAGCCAAAATCCGCACAGTCCCGGTCTTCGAGAGCAGGGATAACCTTCCCCGTGGGCCGCATCCACAGGCTGCTGAGGAAAGGCCACTATGCTGACAGGATTGGCAACGGCTCTGCGGTGTACCTGTCTGCTGTCCTGGAGTACCTCTGCGCTGAAATCCTGGAACTCGCCGGAAACGCCAGCCGCGACAACAAGAAAATGCGCATCTCTCCCCGCCACATCCTGCTGGCTGTGAAGAATGATGAAGAGCTTAACAAACTACTGGCAGGGGTCACCATTTCAGATGGTGGTGTCATCCCAAATATCCAGGCGAGCCTCCTCCCAAAGAGAACCAAAATGCCGAGGGACGACAGTTTGGCTAAAGATGTCGAGTCTCAAGAGTTTTAAGTGAATTTTAAATTTTGCAATTGTATTAAATTTCTTTTTTAAATTAAGTGTTTTACTGCCCAATGCACCCCGCGCTCTTCTCTTTTTGGGAAACTGCTACAGCGTTAAACTTTCTTACCAGTATTGGGGCAAAGATGTGCTGGTCTGGGGAAACTGTCAAATGGGGAAGGTTGTCCTCATCCCTTTTCCAGAGTAGGACAACATGTTTGTTTATATTGTGTGCTGTCTTGGCTGGTCAAGCTGGTTAAAGAACTGATCATGTGCTAATGCATGTTGACTATAAAACCTGTACAGCCAAGAAACACTGTTGGACCTCTGCAGTAGCCAAACTAGTATTTTTGGGTTTCTGGCTTAAAAACACTTGGTTCTTAACTTGTGACTGTTGCCACTTAAATTTTTCAACGAAACTTGAAATATCTCCATTGTTTTGTGCTACATGTACTTGCACCCCTAGTGGGGGGAAGGGGGGGGGGGGGACTAACTTGAAGTGCAACATGTTTTATTAAAATAAATGTAGGTCTATTTCGCGTCGAACCGATCAAGCGCTTGCAACGTTTTGCAACGCTGTATTTGTTGAACGCGCCCCTGTGCGCAACGACGTGCTGACGTCAGACGCGTGAACAACAAACAGTTGTTGGACTTCAACAAGCTAGCGAAGGGTAACCCCGGACAAAAACAGCGGACCTGTCCTCGGCGAGGGACACCCCTTTCAAAACGGCACGGTCGGGATACCGTCCCAATCTCACGTTCACGGCTTTTTACGCCGAAAGGTTCGTCTGCGGAGCGGTTCCGTGAGCTGTTAACCAGTGGGACGCGCTGAGTCGCGGTTCGTGTGACGCCTGTTTTTTGTGGCTGCCGCTGGTCGAGGGCTGCGATGTGAAGCAGCAGCACCATAGTGGGTAAGACGAGCGTCACAGCCGGGAAATCGTTTTTTGGCGGAGGAGAATGAACTTTGCTGGGAAGAAAGAGACAGACGCGCTGAAAGAAGGCATGCGACCGTACGCTGGCCTCCACGTCATTGTTGGGCAACAACTTTAGCACGCTAGCTAGTATTAGCTAAATGAATCGCTTTGATGTCAGGCTGTAAACTCACGGACTCAAACGTAATGGAGGCACCCTGAGTCACTTTACTTTGCCTCCTCAGTGCTCCAGGGCTTCTTTTTTTTTGCAATGTACTGACGACCAGAGAGCCTTGTTCGCTCCTCTAATTCCGATTTTTGCTCGCATTTTGTAGACATTTAGTACCGGTTGGCTGCCTGATCAAAGGTGGCTACAGTCTCCGTTTGTTACAGGTGACGCACATTTCATGCATTGATATTTATACACAGTTGCACTTTAATTGCTCGTGGTTAAGGTTAGGCCAAAGTCACCTGTGGTGGGTTAAATATCATACATTTAATAGCCATAATACAGGTGTAACTGTCTCCTTTCCATTCATACAGGACCAGGATAGGTGCGTAACTACTTATCTTAGGAAAGAGGAGCTCCACAAGCTGACCCGTGTATATTGGGTTCTGGTTACTGTTTAACTTAATATCTAGGCTGTGTGGAACGGTTAGAGGCCGAGTTTCATTGAAATGAAAACATGAATATTGAGGAGCCCGGCCTAGATCTGTGTCATGTCAAAACCAAGAACAATGTGAATGTTGACCAGAACCCCACCAGCAATACAGAAGCCGTCACCCCCAGGATCCCGGTTTTGATGATGGACACTAACAGTGACAAACAACACCTTGTTCCCATAGAGGCCTCTGAAACCTACCTGATGCCTGAGCTCACTGACAACCTTCAGGTGGCCGAGGAGGCAAACCACCAGGAGCCAAATACACTGGAAATTGATGAGCTCAATGGAAATCAAAAAGGCGACATCCAAGCCTCCTCTGAGGTGGTAAAATCTACTGATTTGATCATCTCTAATGATGAGCAGCACAAGGATAATATTGTAATCGAGAAAATAAAGGATGACACTGAACCTGCTGTGGACGAGGGAGAAGACGGCGGGGATATGGACATAGGTGTGGATCTGAGCCTGGACGAGAGCGGAGTGTTGGAGACCGAATCCACAAACGTCACGACCTCGGCGTCGGGCGACGATTTGACCCAGGAGCCCACGTCTCGGGACGCCCCTTCGGCCGCCGTGACTGATCAGCTTCCAGACCCGAGCCCGGCGGGCAGCACGGAAGCTTCTGCCCCAGACCAGGCTGGTCTGTACCCCGTGGTGGAGGAGAGCGGGGACAAACACAAACCAAGTGGCAAAAGGGTGACGTTCCCTTCTGATGAGGATATTGTCTCTGGGGCAGTGGAGCCCAAGGACCCCTGGAGACACGGTAATATGTGTGTTTGTCTCGTCATGTCCTATCATGGCAGTCAGTCGTCTTCTCTCCCGAGTGGCCTGTATGGGCATGTCTCGTATCAGAAAGATTCGCCATTTGGTCATCGCTTGCATAATCTACGCATTAGAATGTATCCCACTCAAATATTTTCCTCTTTCTTAATTCTTGTCATCCGATAACTGTCGTTCCCTCTGAACTTTACCACCATGAGAGCGTGCATGTGTGTCTGTGAGGGTGCTCAAACCTATGCTATATGCCACAATGTGAGTGGATCCCAATACCACTCCTTAAGGTGTGCCATTTTACTGTTGGGTTCCTGTTTGTTCAGCGACAACACGTGTAAAGGAAGCTCAAGCAGGATAGGGTGTGCTGATCTGAGGAGCCCGGTCTTTAACGTTGCACCAAAATGAGAAATCGCTTTTTCCCTGGCAGTAAATAGCGTGTAACGCGTTCACTCGGCAGCAGAGGTGAACGTCTTCAATTCGAGATGTCCGGCTCTATTTGAAAGGGAATCTTCCTCGCTTGCTCTCGTATGCAGCCTGCTTTGAAATGTCCTGTACGCTGCTGATGCTATAGTCTCAGTTTCTCTGACCTGTGGGGCTTTAAGGGTAAGCCAGCTATAGGCTTATTTTTTTTCTTAATGTATAACACTGTAAATGTAGGTCAGGGTCATTAATGCCAAATGCCTGGAAAGGGGGAGGGGGGTTAAAAAATGCATTAATAACCTCTGAAATAGTTTAGAAAGTCACTTTCCGAAGCTTGCGCACACTCCTCCCTGCTCGTCAACGCCAAAGAGTAAATTGATTTTAAATATCGCAGGTTCAAAGTTCACAGGAGCCCAGTTAGGCAAGAACCACAGCAGCAGAAGGACCTTATGAAACACCAAGCTCTGGAAACAGTGTGGGTAGTGATTATTCATCACGGCAGATCTAGTTAAGGTCCTTTTGTGGGCCATGAGATCCAAGAGATTAACTGTAGGCAATGTAAATTAACCTGAGGGAAATAACCTGTTTATTGGCAATTTTGTTTTCATTTTGCCCCAAACAACAACAGCAAACTGCAGTCGATGCGTAGGGAAACGGGGGTTATATTTTTCAGTGGGCAGAGTCTTGGATTCCCCTTTTTCAAACACAAACATTCACAGAAAAAAGAATGCTGTTAATTTATTAAGAACCAGCGTAAATGTTTTACAGGTGACAGGAAGTATATCCTTGCTGTGATTGGTCCACCCCTTTCCTGTTGGCCTTCCCTGTTAAGGTTGAATCCATTATTCCACCTCAATATCCAGCTTTAGTAATTAAATGAGATACCTGTAGCTTTCCACGGACTATTCTGGGCCTTTTTCTGGTGGTTTATCGCCACTGGTAGGAACTGAAAATAAATATTAATGTGAACAGGTCCCCCTGAATGACATCACAACTATATTTAATTATGAGCCGCATTTACGCCATTAGTGAAATTACTGTGGAAAGCTAGTCAATGTGAGGATGGTGGATGTTCAGTTGAACGCGCCTCTTCACGCCCTCAATGTTGCATAAAATCCACAATCTAACCCAGGCCTTTATTTAATGAACTAGCGTCATGTTTCTGATGGATGATCCTGGATAGTTTAGGGTCCTTACGCAGGTATGGGAGCAATGTCTGGTTTAAGTCTTGACAGAAATAATCAAATGTTGCAGATACAGTTGTGGAGATGCAAACTTCACCATTCGGAGTAAACCCTGGAGGGAACAAGGACAATAGAAGGCAGCCGGGGTGTCGCGTTTCCCTTTCTTCAGTGGCCGTCTCAGTTTTCTACTCCAGAAGCTGACCAGTTTAGTCGTATCACCTATCATACAATGTGGTGCCACCAACAAAAGCCATTACCTTCATTATTTATAATGAATTAACTTGGTTTGAGCCCACAGAGTCACTGATTTACCTATTCTGCTTTTGAATTTTTCGCCACAGACTTGCTTTTAAAACAGATGCCCAATCCATTATAAAAAGATTAATAATGGATCGATCATCCTTCTATAACTACTAGCAGACTTTTTCAAACATGCTAACATTTCCAGCTGGCCCGGGCCTGAGAGTAAATCTAGTCAGAGACATTTCTTACAATAATAACAAAGTGATTAAAGAAATAATTTGGCACCCATATGGGCGGAAACATCTTACAGCAGTGTTCCTGCTGACCATCCCGGCAGCCAGTTGTCATGTGTGAATGACTCTGCTGTCACCACCCGCAGCACCGCAGTGTGAAATGGCGAGTGGAGGGGGGCATGGGGGGGATGACGTTTATTTTGAACAGTGGCACTTGCATGTTAGGTTGGAACCAGCAGTTTTTCCTTGGCGATCGCCGTCCTCTGCACCCGTTTCTGTGCGCTCCCCTTGGTTATGACATTTCCTCCATCCAGTCTGTTATTCCACACCAGCCGCCACAATGAATGTAACACGTCCTGATTATTGCGTCTCCACCAGCAGGATGGAGCAAATAAAGCCACGCTCGTTCGCGTATGAGACGGCGTAACCTGATCTTCCCTGACTCTTATGCTAATGCCAGTGTGGCAATAATTGTCACACAGCATAAATGGAGCTGAGTTTGTTTTTGTGTGCAGGCCGTTGATAAATAAAAATGGCCAGACTGGGCTATTTTGGATCATAGTCCAGCCTTGTGGATAGTGGCGTGTCACATGGTTAGTTGGGAATCCTGTGGCGCCTTTGCAGATCACCACTTCTCTGCTTTCTTAACCTGAAATTATGGTCTATGCACTCTACGCGGAGACCGATGTCGTGCTGCTCATTTATTAATGCGTCGAGTATTTGTAGTCATTTTCTGCCACTGTTTATTCCTAAAGCAGTAGGAATTGCATAGCAAGCATGGGACCATCAACACCTACAGCACCCACCCGAGAACCCCACCTTTCCCTCAGGAAGTGTTTACACGCACTCACGCCACCAGTGACTACACAGTATCGCTGTTCCAGGAACACAGTGTTCGCTTTAATGTCTGAACTGTTCCATTTGACCTCACACGTTTGGGGACAGTAGGATTAGGATTTCCCAATGAGCTGCATCCACCAATACACTGGTCATTCCATACTGTCTACCGGACCTTTACTGGGTTTCCGTCATTTTGAATCTGTTCCTTAATCTGTCTTTTCTTTGCCTGCCTCACCTTCTCACACTCTCTCAACCAGAAAGCTTGATCCTGAATGCTGCCCAGTCATCTGACTGGAGTTAGTCCCCAATAACAATCTTTGAAGGCAGCAGCCTGACCCGCACATGCCAGGAACAATACCTCCTTTTTGCAGCAATAAACATTGCCTTTTTTTTTCCAAGCAACTTTTAGATTGTGTCCTGTATAGAAATAGGACTGATTAAACTTTCCTGTTGTTTTTTCTTCATGTTTGCAGACAGAGCCCATCTCTCATTTGTTGTCATATTTGTGTGTGAACATGTAACGATGTGCTCAGCGAAATCACTTTATTTAACTTCTCCTTTTTATTTTGTAGCTCACAATGTGACCATAGAGGAGATCCTCTCTTCCTACAAACAGGCCTGTCAGAAACTCAACTGTAAACCCATCCCTAAAGTGCTCAAACAGATACAGGTGAGCTTCACTTACACACAGATTCACTCAACATGGCAGATCTGAAACTGGAATATATGTGGAAGCATAACATTTGAAGCTGCAATAAGTAAATGAAAGGGACTTTTCTTAACTTGGTTCATCAGAATAACAAAGTGCAGGTTCCAAATGATTGTGGGGCTGAATGTACTTCCAGTCCCTCACCTCACGGACCACTGTACCACAGTCCTTAAATCACTTGACAGGGTGGGAAGCCATCAAAACCACAGCTCTGCTGCCTTTCATCCCTTTTCTCTCCAATATGCGACTGTGGTTGCCTGGGAGAGGTTTGAATGTCCTCCTTGAGCGGCTGAAAGAGTTCTTTCAAAGTTCCTCTAGAGCACCTTGTGCATACTTTGAAGACATCTTTATTTTATTTTTTGCTTCCAACAGAATCTTTTTTGCTAGCAGCACCGTCATGTGTCCTGTAATCTCTCTGCATAAGCAGTTCCTCAAATCCAGCGAGAGAAGCCAGGCGAATTTTTTTTAGTAAACTTGTGCTCTGGCACGTGAATTGGTGCACATGCTTGATCTGCGGCATTTTACAGTGGGATAATGTGTCGAAATAGACCCGAATGATTTAATTCCAGATCAAATTTTGCCCAGTCAAAGATGATTATCCAGACGGCACAAAAATGTGATATAGTCCTTATATTTGTAGTGTATGGCTCATTGTTCTAGAATGCTGTGGGGGTTGGGAGCAGTGTAGATCAGTCACAGACCATCAGTCATCACTCAAGGGTGACTTACAGATTGTGTTTTCACACACAATCAGTTTGTACTGTGCACACAAGAGTTCAGCCTGATGGGTGATCACAGAGGTTAATGTATGTGTATAATCCACCACACGGAGCCGCTTCATGAATCAGAGACTTGTTCTTAAGTGTCAGTGTCTTTATTTCATGGCTGTATTATCACTGAAGCGCCGTTTGGCACAAAGCGAGTCATTTGCATTATAATAAGCTCATCAAAAGCCATGAATAAGGGCTCCTGCTTGCTCTTCATCCCCTCTGTGGTTGGATTGATTTGCCATTGATTGCTGATCAGTGGCCTGACCACCGCCTCCTCCCCAGTGCGGTCGTCGGTCGGTGATATCCCGGGCATCCCAGATGAATGACTTGAGATAATTTAACTGCTACCTGTGAAAATGCGCATCTGTGTCCCAGTCTGCTGCTGTGATCTCATCGCTCTGTGTTAATTTTTATCATGACTCAGCACAAAGCTACCAGGCCGCCGCAAACACCATCTGTAAAGTCTTCTGCGCATAATTAAAATGGGCGAGAGCAAGTACTTGATTAATGAAAGGCAGGTTTGCAGGTAGATTTTGGCCGTTGCTGTTTTTTCCTTTGCCCTAAATGATCTCTTTATTCAGCTGAACTGTACATGTGGCAGCGTTCCAGAGGCGCTGCAGTTGTTTATTTGCGCCATGTTGTCTGTTCCCTTGTGTTTATAAGGCTCACTATTTAGCAGCTGCGTGTTGAATGCCTGCTCTAAGTCCCACCGAACTCTCAAGACTTGGACACTCGGGGAGGTTTGGGCCGTATTTTTGCTGCCGTGTCCTGAGGGTCAAATGGTTTTATATCACACATTAACTCACATGCAGACAGAGAGCTCACAAGATGCTTTCATATCTTAAGAATATCGAGTGTTTTTTTTTTCTTTTCTTTTTTTTTAGAGGAAAAGGGAATCGGTGCCTTGGTGTAGTCCACCCACAGCACACACGCCCATAACAGTCAAGCGAAGGCACCTCAGGCACTATTTTTGCTTCTGGCAGCTCTCTCACAAGTTGAATTTCGACTGATATTCATCCTCACTCGCATACGACTATTTATGTGTTTAAAATTCCAGTTGTCTTGTAAAACAGTTGCGCAAGTATTTATGCGCTTTAACTTTCTGTCAGTGAAAACGGCTTGTCATCTTTTGATCGTAATTGAGGCATAGCGTGTTGAGGCATTTACAGGCCTGCAAAACCTAAATAAAAGTGGAGAAGCATAACTGGTTTTAAACAGGCCAACTGATACCGGTGTTGTATGGGGCAGAGGTTATCCAGTTCATGCTGACTGGGACAAGCAATCAAATAGAGTGAGGGATTTGCTGCTACATAGTTTTAAGGCAGCGCTGTTTTTGTTTTGGGGATTGTAGGTTGTTTCTCTGGAGCTGGAGGTGAAATACCCTTTCCACAGTCTGTTTAGTGGTCGTGTGGTATCAGGTTACCTGACAGGACAGATGACAACACGGGCTATGTTTTCCATAAACGTATCCTGCTCTAAAGGTGCTGTGCCTACGTGACCTAAACACGCGGCGCTACAGCACGTATGGTTGTCGTGCTGACCTAAAAAGAGACGTTACTTCTGATGTTGACCAAATATTTCCTGCTGCTCCCTTGTTTCCCACCAGCAGCCAAGAGCTTTTTATAATGGAGCAACTGTAGGGAACGTGAGAAAACTTTCAGTGTTGGGTTTGATGCAAGGACTATTTCATATTCAGTCACGTGGTCCGCCTGAATAATGCAAAGAAACCTCTACAGGAAACACAGAAACAGATGCCTGTTTAAAGATAAATAACCTGCACCCACCAGGACTAAAGGAGGTTAATTTAATGTCAAGGATTCATTATTAATGTATTTATCTTAGGGCCAGGATTTGAAGAGTAAAGTTTGCCATGATTCATAAAACAAGATAAGCTTATTATAAAACCATTTCTTTTTGGTTGTTTAGGATCTGAACGACCTCACACAGCGAAACGAATGCTTAGATCTGAAGGGTAAGAGCCACACAGCAGCACAATGGTAACTGGTGGAAACGAAGCGGCCTGCTGACTGATAGTATCATTTCTGTGATTTTCTGCAGGTGAAAAGCTGGATTACAAAGCATGCGAGTCTCTGGAAGAGATCCTGAAGAGGGTCCAGTTTAAAGTGATCGACCTGGAGCAGACCAATCTGGATGAAGATGTAAGATACCTCTTGTCCATTTTGTCACCCACTTAATCTTGCGTTCTCCTCTCAGGTACACCATTACCCTCTTTGGCACTGGTGTGATGTGTGCTGCTAACTGGGTTTGTTGATTACACCAGATGTCTGCTTGTGTAAACACAGTTTTGGACTCGGGCTGCAAGAATGCACAGATAGATGATGTTACAGTGTGCAGCAGAGGGGACTTGGGCTTTGGCCACTTCCTGTTGCTAAGAACTTAAAATAGACTCCCCAACACATAATTTACAAATGTATATATGGTGACTGAGGATGGATAAATTACTACTTTTCTCGTCATCTTATTTAAGGATTTCCTAATTCAGAATACAGACCTTCTGGTTTTAAGGTGTTTGTGGTGTTGACAATTATTTTGTGTATATGATGCTGAAATAAAGGATAAGGATCTTGGTAAAAGGCAGGTCCAAGAACCCAAGGGTCACTCTGGTTGAGCTCCAGTAATCCTGTGTGGAGATGGGAGAAACATGTTTGTTGGGGGTTCAGCTACTGGGGCAGGGAGCCAGGTCAGGGTTGAGGGATTGATGAACAGAGCAAAGTCCTTAATGAAAACCTGATCCAGAGCCTTCAGGACCTCAGACTGGGCTGAAAGTTTACTTTCCAACAAGACGGTAATCCTCAACACACAGCTAAGACATCAGCTTATGGACAACTCTGTGGATGTCCTGGAGTGGCCCAGCAGCCTGAACCCAACCCTTGACTCAACCCTAATTAAACATCTCTGTAAAGACCTGAGAATGTCTGACCTTCAACAGTCCCCACCCAGCCAGAGCTTGGCAGGATCTGCAGAAAGGAACATCCCCAAATCTGTGTGTGCAAAGCTTCTGGCGTCTTACCCAAGAGAAGTGAAATACATGAAAATTAAAAAGTAATAAGTCTAAAAGTTTTGAAAGGGTGTGATAGATGGTCTAATAGATGGAACAGATGAAGCTCTGGGAAATTACAATGTCACTTACTAGCTGTAAAAATCTCTTTCTATTTCTTACCTGAGCAGTTTTGTTCATGCTTGTCATATTTTAAGCTCATGCTCAGGATACAAACACAGAGGCTCACAGAAGCCAGAGCTTGACTCAATCCAAACAAATTCAAAGCGTCATTCCTTCTTTCCTCACCCAGAATATAATACTTAAAACTAACCAAGCCGTGTAATTGGCCGAGTCACCAGAGAGCATCATGAGTCTGAGTCAAACTTTCGAGGAAAGTGAGACGGTGATGGAAAAATACTGAGGCAGTTTGTATAACAACGGAAACTCACAAAAGGACTGTGAGCATCGCTGTTGAAGGCTGGCGCCAGGTTGTAGGTTTACAAGATGGTTCATAGAGGTTCTGTTCTGTGTTCATTGGAAAACTTGGGAGGATGAAAGGAGGAAAAAGGTGTTTTGGGGGAATGTGGAACTGTAATGTAGAATGTTTTTTTTGGACCTGATGTGACTCATCCTGCCTACCCTGTAGATAAACACACTTGTATGCTCAGTAGCATCTCCCTTTATACACCCAGAGAGAAAAGGCTTGAGAGACTCTATAATCAACTGTCTGACTCATTTGGCACCATTTGTTTTGTTAAATATGCGTACGAGTTATTTGTAAAAGATATCAAGCCCTTCTGTCTCCTCCTACGAGACCGTTTCAGGCCGATCCTGAAATTTTGGCCCAGTAAAGGCTCTAGTCCTGAATAAATACCAGAGAATGATATGACAGACATTCCACCTGCTCTTTGATGGGTCGTCCAGATTCAGGCGTATCAGCGACTGATGAAAGAGATGCGCCCAGAGAGCACCCACGAAGCCAAAAGGAGATTAAAGGCTCTGATCACATGATTGCACTATATCCTTGGCCTGCATCATGTGACACATTATTACAGTCATGTGATTGGTATAAAACAAAGCCTGTTTTTGAATTTTCTTTCCTCTTAGTTTTCCTTATTTGTTTGTTTTACCTAGACGTATAAGTTATAATTGACTTTTAACATTATGAATATGGCCTGACAATCGTTTCTCTTTGGCATCAACGCTGTTTTTAGCTAAAATTCAGTAGTATAATTTACGATCCTCATCGTGGTTTTCGCTAACTCCTGTCACAGTTTAAAAGATCTGTGGGACGTTTTTGGACGTCTTTGCAACAACAATTACAGGTGTAGGAATGTGCCGTCAGACATGTCATCAGTGGTATTGTTGTATTGAATTTTTAGGTGAATGTCTCTGTCACTGCAGACAGGTTCCTCCTGAATTACAGCTCTGACAGGTTTTGACACCATGAAATGTATATTTATTTTTGAAACAGTTTTAATTGCTCACTCCTCAACGGTTGTCCTCACACTCTCCTTTGTCTGGTTCTGTGTTACTCAGGGTGCATCTGCTCTGTTTGACATGATTGAGTATTATGAGTCGGCCACGCATCTCAACATCTCCTTCAATAAGCACATCGGCGCGCGAGGATGGCAGGCCGCCGCTCATATGATGAGGAAGGTGAGAATATCAAATGCCTTCAACTGCTATTGTGTTTTTCAAATTTTTTATATATATATATCTGAGTATAAAAAAGGAATCAGTCTGAGTGCATGATTTAAACCAGTGTCCAGTCATTTATAAAGATTTATAAACATCATTGTAGTTTACCACAGCAGCTGTAATCATGAATAATTAAAGGTTACTCAGTGGAGAACAATGACAGGAACAGCTTAAAGGCATATGTGACTCAATAAGAGAATTGCTTAACATTTGTATTTCTGCTTTATCCCCTGTAGACGAGCTCTCTGCAGTGTCTCGATGCACGGAACACTCCCTTGTTGGACCACTCGGCACCTTTTGTAGCACGAGCGCTCAGGATCAGTGGCAGCCTGGCAGTCCTCCATCTGGAGAATGCTGGTCTTTCTGGCAGACCGCTCATGCTACTGGGTAAGATTGGCAGAGCGCCATGGGAATTAGCAGGGATAGTGGTACTAAAGGAGCGTTCTCTGCAGAATTAACGGGTTCTTGGTGACTCTGACCTCTACGGTTTAGCAGTTGTCTCCCTAAGTTGCAACCCCCAATTCTGCCATTTACAGCCACAGCTCTGAAGATGAATATGAACCTGCGAGAGCTGTACCTGGCAGACAACAAGCTCAACGGTCTGCAGGACTCGGCCCAACTCGGCAACTTGCTGAAGTTCAACTACAACATTCAGACCCTCGACCTGCGCAACAATCATATCCTCGACTCTGGTATGCCGCAGCGATACAGCAACAGTTTGCAGTCTTACGGACACAGTCTTAATTCTGTGATTTCTCAATGGTCTTTGTAAGCCAGCTTTTTCCCCAAAGACTCGCACAAGTCTTTTGATTTCTTAGAAATGTTATCGATTGAATATTACAAATGTTATTTTTCTCCACAGGGCTGGCGTATGTGTGTGAGGGCTTAAAGGAGCAGAGGAAAGGCCTGGTTACTCTGGTGCTCTGGAACAACCAGCTCACGCACAACGGCATGGGCTCTCTTGCTGCTGCACTGGTATGAAGGCGCCATGCATTTCAAATGTGCATTCTCGATAGAGAAACTTAGAACAACGGCTAACATGGTCATCTCGGATATGTTCATAGCTGCTTTTGCACCGAGCTAGTTTACAAGTAGGTAATGAACAGCCGTAGTAGAGCGAAAACACAAAATAGAGAGGTGACTATGCTTAGTATAGATTAGTTAGTATAGGTTTTCGTGATTGAATCTTTTTCTTATCCTGTGACCCAGCCATGCACCCAGAGCTTGGAGACTCTGAACCTCGGACATAACTCAGTGGGCAATGAAGGAGTCCATAAACTGAAAGATGGACTCATTTCCAATCGCTCTGTTCTCAGACTGGGACTCGCCTCAACTAAACTGTCCTGTGAAGGTAGGCAAGGCGTCTGCGTGCCGCTGCTTATTTTTCATGTTGTGAAATTACCCTGCCTTTTTTTTTAAGCCTTTCATTTATGCACTCTGTCATCGGTGCTGCAGGAGCTGTGGCTGTGGCCGAATTTATTGCTGACAGTCCCAGACTGCTGCGTCTTGACCTTCGAGAGAACGAGATCAAGACAGGAGGGCTGATGGCTCTGTCGCTGGCCCTGAAAGTCAACACATCTCTGCTGCGTCTTGACCTGGACAGAGAGCCCAAGAAAGAAACAGTGAGCATGGGAAAAAGAGATTCAAAATGTCTATATAAGCCTCTTTAATTATAGCCTCAATCAGAGCTGCAAATGAAGAAAATATATAAAAAGTGAATGCGTCATGTAATTGTTTATGGACAAGAAAATGAAGGTCGTCTGTGGCTCTAAACAAAGTTCAGGGGTCATGTTGAGTGAATTTGTAGTGATACTGTGGATTTTGAGATTCTCCTATCTCTTAGGTAAAGAGCTTCATTGAGACACAGCGCACCCTGCTGACTGAAATTCAGAATGGCTGTAAGAGGAATTTCATCCTGGCTAAAGAGAAAGAGGAAACTGAGCAGAAGATGAGACTGTCGGCTTCTATGGCTGAAATTGCTACAGAAGACGGTACCAGAGAAGAGGAGGAAGAGCCGGTAGCAGAGGAGAACAAGGAGAACAAACAGGAAGAGGATGAAGGACAGTCAACCTGTAAGTCAGAATCAAGTGAAGAAACGAGCGTAAGTCCAACAAACCTAGAGTCGGACTCAGACACCGAGGAAGAGGAGGAGGAGGTGGTAACAAATTCCTCTGCCCCAGCCAGTGCATCTGCTGACTTGAAACAGACACCTCCAGAAATTCAGAAAGGGGTTACGCAGCCCCTCCTTAGTGCCTCACACACATCCTCATCCCCGTCCGTCTTATCAGCCAAGGGACTGACCGTCATTCCTGGGATCACCGTGACTGAAACCACACCTCCTCCCGGAACTCCTCCATCTCCCGGTCGCTGTATATCCGTCTCCAGTCCAGGACGGGGTCGTAAGATCTTCATGGTAACTCGGGTGGAGAGCCCGCCGGAGCAGCAGCAGCTACAGCAGCAGGCGAGTGTGTCTGCGCCTCCCAGTCAGACCACAGAGGATTCAAAGACACCTGTGGAGGTGAAGACACCCACAACACAGCAGACAGAGTCAGAACACTTGTCTCAAACCCCCACCCAAGCGCAACAGATACAGGAGGGCGTGATGGAGAACTCGCCTGCCCCCTCATCAGACTCTCAAGCAAGGGCACACGGTCCTTCACGCACCCACACACTACAGCCGCAGTCAGCAGATCAACCCATGGTGGACGTGGAAACCAGCACTTTAGACCCAAACGAGCCAAATCCAAGCCAACAAGCACCAAGCCAGCCTTCAGATTCTTCACCAACGCAGCTCACTGAGGAGGCGACAGAGCGCGAGGAGAATCTCAAAGATACCGAACAGATATCTGCAGATGGCACAGAAGGAGCCGAAATACTGAGTCAGGACCAGGGTCATATCCACGATGTAGAGGCGCAGCAGCAGCCATTCAGATCTGCTCATGAAGGGCTGCAAAGTGAGCTAGTACCTACTGCAGAGGAGATCCTGACAGCAAACCAGACAGAGGAAGAGACAGAGGTGCAGGGGGGGGCACAGGACAGGCTCTCAGAAACTGCACAATGCCGTTTAATAAAAACCAGTCAGGAGAAAATCTGTCAAAATCAGCAGAATGGGATAAATAAAGAAGCAGTAGGTGCAGTTATGACTCAGCAGCAAACATCGCCCACAGCTCCCAGCACGGCCCAGGAGTCCAATCCTTCAGAGGGAGAGGACTCAACGATGGCGGATCTGGAGGATTCTCCTTCCAGCTCCGCTGATGAGTGCGAGTGTTCATCCGAGGCGTTGGAGGGCGTCATCGGATCTCCTCTGCCTAACGGGCTGAAGGCCGAGTTTTCTCTCCATCTTCTGGAAACCGAGAGCCCCAAGTCTGGCAGCTGCGTGATGGATCACGGTGAGTTGGTGCCTCCGCCGTGCTCTCACCATTAAAGTTCAGCTGGCTTTTGGTGGCCCCTGAAGTGTGGCTTCCTGTCGCCTGTGCAGTGAGCGTCAGCTGCGGCCAGGACTTGGAGGAGCTGCTGCTGGATGCCAGTTTGGAGATGGGGAAAGATGCACCCTGAAGCAGGTACAACTTCTTTAACTTTGACTTCACGATGAAGAAGAATTTGGGTGAAAGAAAAGTAATTTTGCTCATTTAAAGATCAAAATTTGCCTCAGATAACCAGGATATTTTGCTGCAGATGTCCAACAAACTGATTTACTTTATTTCTCACAGGAACTTTGAGGACAGGAACCAAACCTGGAATACTTTGTCTCCCTGACTGGTTGACCTCTAATTTCTTCTTGTTTTTTTGGCCACCACTACAACTGCTCTACGACAGACCGAGGACCTTACGGCCGAATCTCTTCAGTGAAATAACAAATGAAAAGAACTTTATCAAGCTATCTCTCTCCATCCACACTACATCGACAGATGAAACGCGCGCACACAGTACACGTGCACTTTGATCATGAGAACGGAAGCGGGGCGGAACATCGGCATCGCTATGTTTGCGGCGTTGACCGATGGCAGCCTGCTGCCGCGAGGACAGACAAAGGAGACGGACTGAAACACTAACCAAAGACAAACACTGGCTGTTTTCATGCTAACACTCTGGTGTGTAGACTCCAACTGTAGCTGGGGGAACATGTGACGGCGTCGTGTGACGGCGACGGAGGAGCAACGCGGATTCTGGATGAATGACTTGAAGGCACCTGCTGGCTCTGAACACTGACTTAGACCCAAGGAGGCTGAGGCCTGTGTGTTTTGTGCGTGTCCCCGCTGTCACAGCCACTCTATCTTCCTCGTGTGTTTGGTTTTTTTTCCCCAGCGTCACTCGGATGTGGAGGTGCCGCGGCCCTCGGCCCTTGCCTGCCCCCCCCCCCTCCCCCAGAGTCACAGGTCTGCTTCACTGAATGTCAAAGAGCAAAACATCTGTTTCAGTTGTGATTTACAGTCAAACCTGTCATCGTTGACGCTCCGCAGCTTCGTTTGGGCCATCATGTCAGACTCTCTGTCGTTGTGTCCCTCTTCATCCTCCCCCACCTTCAGTCTTCCACTGGTACCACTGGTACTTTGTGCCATCTCATCTGTCACTACAGCTTCTTATTTTTTTTCCAGCTGCTTCAAAAACAATTCTGTCATTCTGTATTTATTTCATAGACACATGACCCGGTTGTCCCCCACTCCCTCCTTTTATCGCTTCTTTTCCTTTCATGGTTTCTTTTAAGATTATCTCAGAATTTTTATGTATATTTCAGATTCAAACTACAGATATTATTTAGCTTTTTTTGTTTTGTTTTTTGGGGGGGGTAACCACGATTGAAGGGTTAACAATGACAGCAGTCCGGGGTGCAGTAACCACAGCAAACCCAAATAAAGCGTAACCATAGCAGCCCTGGCCAGAATCTGCCAGGTGGTGCAGCGGCTCACCTGATGGGCGGCGCCATCAACTCTTAATGTGCAAAGAAGGAAACCTTCTGCTTTTCATCCTTCTCCCAACACAGCAGCAATCTGGGTCCTGCCCACCCAACAGAGGACCTGCCCCCACTGTTTGTTATGCTTTCATTTTTAGACATTTTTAATAATTTGTTAACTTAATTGGAATGTGCTGGTAATCACAAAGATATGTATGGCAAAATTTGTTCCTCTGAAATAAATGCATGTAATAACTAAAGCTGTGGAGAGTTTCTGCCTGTGCTCCAGCTGCTTGTGGAAATTCTGCACCTGGAACTGACCCCGGGACACTCGCGTTGAAGCAAGGTTGCAGCTTTCCTGCGCGTCCATTCCCTCAAGACATGCGTTATGCACAATCTCTGTCATTAAAAAGCCATTTAGTACACACGTTCTATAAAATCCACCCAATTTTTGCGCCACTTTTTCCTGCAGCAATCAGCAAACCACTCATTTTTTTATTGGGAAGAATTGTGCCACTGGGACCGATGGAGCAATAAGACATAACACTTTTTTTGATGATACTTGGATGAAAATCGCTCCCAAATGGCTGAAACCCAAATGAGCCGAGCCACTTTCTGTTCCCTCTGCTCAGTTGAGATCAGGGCCGTTTCTATCTTTGTGGGGGCCCTCGGCAAACTGCTGTTTGGGGGCCTCTGGTTTGTCAAACTGAAGAGATTCCTAACCCTTTAGATGGTCTACGAAGATGCCACAATCTATTACACTTCATGAGCGAAACAGGCTACAGGCAAAATTAAACATCTTAAGTTGAGCCACTCAGGCAAGTTAAACTAAAAAGCACCCGTATTATAATCCTCTATGTGTCACTAAATCCAACAGATTGAGTATTTATTAAAAATGGGTAGGTGTCCATGAGCTTTGGCTTTGAGAAGCTCGTCCACTTGCAGGCAGAGCACAGACTGGGATGCAGTTCCTGCTTTTTGTGGATGAAAGTGAGGAGCTGACGAGCAGGCATGTCATCATAAGTCAAGCTTGGCAAGTCTTTGACCTCCACAGCCAGCTCCTTTCCATCAATGTCACTTTCATCTCATGTCCTGTAGGTGTTGTCACAATTCCTGATCATCCTGTTTTGGGAAATTGAGCAGCACTCTGAGGCTTCATAGGCAAAGTGCTTTTTTGTGCTTCTTAGCCTTTTCCCTTTGATTACAGCCTCCTTATTTATTTCCTCATATACTCACTAAGCTTAGTCAATTAATCCTAAGTAAGGCTAAAATAACATTAATTGTCAAATACACAACTTCCACTAAACAATGACAACACCAAGATGCCCTCCTCTCCTCTGAAGAGGCTGAACAACTTTGAGGCCCCCTGATGGCTTGGGACACGTCCACAGCTTCCTGTCAACTGACTGCGGGAAGAAAGCCATTCCATCCAAAAGGCCTGTCTGTCAGATGCAGGTGTATCCCTGATGCATCCCTTCAGGTAGAGGAGGCAGCAAAGCTCACACCTGTATCCGAAGAATCAGGTAAAATGAGAATGCTTAATGCGTGACATATTTGCTGCATACAATCTGCCCAAAGCACCAAAATCCAAGTGACATTTTCGTTCAAGCAGGTGGCCCCGTAGGATCTCTATCAGACACAGGTGTCCATCCTCTCAACAGGAGAGAGAAGCTCCTTGGGAAGGAACGCTTGGATTACATTCTTTAAAACCAAGTCTTGGCCCTTTCCACGCCTGACCAGTGTTAGTCTGCGACAGAAATCCGCATTAACAAGCTATTAGATGTGCAGAAGATTGTGCTTTTTAAATGCTAAAGACTCATCTGAGCTGATCAAATGCTTCCTCACCAGGTCTTTACCCGGGCTTAGCTGAGCCTCTGGAATATTCCGGGTATGCTGGAAGAACAGAGGGGATTTATCCACTGTGTCAGTCCCTATCTGGGATGTTGGTTTGCACTCCACTGGACTGCAACGAGCTCTGGACTATGTTCACAAACGAGCAGCGGCGGATGGGGCCACACAGGCGGGGAAGGGGCCAGAGGGGCTGCACAACCTGGATATCTCCATATCATCCTGGGAAAAGCAACCTGGGGTTCCACTGCTCTGTGCAACATATGTATCTTTATTATCTCGTGTACATTCCAAATGTACTGTATATAATAATACACTTGTCTTCTGTGTTAGAAAGGGGCAGGGCCTCATATCCAAATAAGATGTCTAGACCAGTTCTCTGAATTAGTCCGGTGAATTAGAGGGTCGGATCCATCCCAAATCTAAATGCCTTTAAACAGTATTGTGCTATGATTAACATTTTTGATAAATAACTGAATGACAACCTGCTGCTTGGAGTCCGTGTGATGGGAAAGGCCTGTGTGGAAGGACAGACCACCCCCATCCCTGCTCACATGACAGGCATTAGAGCAGAGGAGGAGGGTGTTAGGACAGAGGAGTAAACTTGATTTTCCTAAAAAATAAAAAGGATCGGAGCACCAGTTTCATTTTTGAGCCCAGCGTCACCTCTGATTGAGTCAAAGGTTTTTTTTCCACTTTTTGAGGTAGGAGAGTTGCAGGTCTGACTTCCTGCAGATGTGTCTTCTATTTGAATCTAAAGCGAGCTGGACAGAGCAGCGCCGGGAGCGATCGCAACTGGAGTTTAAACACTGAAAACTTGCGTACTTAGGAGGAACTCCTGGTTAAGTTTTTATTTTATTTTATTTTTTAAGTTTTATTAAAACGACTAAATTATGATTTGTGGGGAATCATAGTTGTGAATGAGTTGCAAGTTAAAGTTAAAGAAAAGTGGTGGTGCTTGGTCATTAGATTTTATTGCTTTGTGTTTTATTAAAAGCAGGTTCCCACTAACATATGTTGCATTATAAGCAACAGATGTTCTTCAGTATATTTCTTTTTCATTTAATCAATTTTTATTTCCCGTTTTTAAATGTTTTCGGAGTCAAAAATCCAAAGCTTGCCTCTAGAGCTTAATAAAAGAAATGCAAAATAATAGCTTCACAATCTTCCCCTTTTAACTGTCAATAAAATTTGATGCCGATATTTCGGAAAAACAGCTGTTTGTGCAGGGATGAAGGTGCTGAAGTGGTCCTTGACGGGGGCCACCATGCTGCTGCTGGTCTGCCAGGTCGCCATCAGCCAGCTGTGCAAGTCCAACACCGTCCTGATGGATGGCTTCCACACACTCTTCCTTCTCATCAGCATCGCTCTGACTGCTGACACCAGGAGCAGAACCCCTCCGGACTCCCCTCTGGAGTTCTTTGCATCACCAATACACAATTCTAACCTCTCTGCTGAGTCCCCCGTCGAACCCCACCTTGGCACCCGGCCATTCCCTCCTGGGAAGAACCTAAGGCAGATCTCACCGCCGGCTCTCGGGTGTGGTCTGAATTACAAACAGTGCAGGATTCCCATCGTGAGGAGCTTCATCTCCGCTCTGGTCTTGGCCTCTCTGTCTCTGTCTTCCACCATTGACATCATTGGCCTCTTCTTGGAGCCCAAACTGGTCTGGCTTCCTCTGCTGCTCGTGGTAATCAGCTCTTGCAGCGTCCTCCTGAAGATGCTGTTTCTCTGGTTTTACTGGGATCGGTTCTCAGACGCTTCCCTGCACCTGAGCAGAGGCGGTACGGTACCGGAATGGACCACACCTTCTTACATAAATTCCTATGTTACTTCTTATCAGAGCATACCGAAGGCATGTGTTGGCCGCACTGAATAAAATTGTCAGTGTGTAAATATCCAAGGTCTGACACGCAAGGACATTGAGGAAACAAACGGTATAAAACGGCACCGATGAGGCGTTTTAATCATGTTTTAGTTAGCTTCTGTGGTCCACATTTGAAGTCATTGCGGCAGCTAAAGGTGTTTGATGTAATCACTCTGTAGAAAGACACAGGTAATGATCCAATCCTGTCAAATTTCACTTTGACGTGGCTACAAAAGTGTGTATTCAGCTGCGAGGGATTAAACATGTGTGTTTGTTTTTTCATTTTTCTGTGACTTCTGAAGAAAGAGCCAAAGGCCGAGCTGAGCCAGGGCGAGTCCTGTGTGATGTTAGCCGGCTCCAATCCGCCGCTGATGACTCCCTCCTCAATGGGGCCCTAGTCCTCTGTAACCCGGCAACCTCTGGCCCCTCAGACAGCGACGCCCGAAACCCCGGCCCACAGGGAGGGCACCACCTGCCAGCTGCAGCTCCACAGCAGTGCGGGGACGAAGACCAGAGCCACTCAAAGGGAGTCACCTCGCAGATGTCGGAAGAATGTTGCACTGCAAATGTTGGTGAGACAGTTTACATTTTAGCTGTGGAAATCCATGGAGTGTTTTGGGACATGCGATGTTTTCCCATCATTGAATGCGGACAGCAGTCAATCTGGTCACGTGTCACCTTTGACTGTTTGTATCTCTCAGGTCCAACCAGTTCAGACGATTCCCCGAGCAGCAATTCCCCACACCACATGGAGGAAGCTCTCCAGACGCCGCTCTGCCTCCTGCTGTCTGTCTGTGGCATTCAGGTTCTCGGAGCGGCCGTCCTGGCTCTGATCCACAGCTTGGCCCTGCTGGTGCACAACCCACAGTGCCTGCGTGGCTCTGGGACCTGCAGCCCCCTGGTTTACCTGGATCCTTGCTTCTCTCTACTGGCCATGGTTATATTGTTTGCCATATGCATTCCACAGGTGAGGTCTCCTGCATCCATTACTGATGTGAGCTCTGGCTGCATTTTACCTGCTTTGACCCGATGGTGCTCTCCAGGTGTCCAGACATGGAATGTTGCTGCTGGAAGCCACACCTCTAGGCATATCCGTTTCGGACCTCCAGCAGAAGATTGAGAGCGTCCCCGGCGTGCAGTCCGCGCACGATCTACATATCTGGGAGTTAAGCGAATTGTTCCTGGTGGCTTCTGTTCACGTGCACTGCCATTCTGACTTTAAGACAGACAGGTGATGAGTTTTTAACATGGCATACCATGGAAACTAGGTGGTTAATTCTATTAGTGTTATTAGCTTTATTATTTCCGTCTTGTAATTTGACTCCCTTTCTCTTTCCTTCTCGTTTCACATCAGTCAAAAATATGTCGATCATTTAGATTTTACAGGTAATTCTGACTCTAATCTACATTTTTCTCCACAGGTGTGCTGATCTGTTGTCCGAGGTCTTAAAGGTGCTGCAGAGTGTTGGAGTGAGTTGCTGTACAATTCAGCCGGAGTTTGCCTCCTGCTCTGGCCCCTCCATCACCCAGAGCGAGGACGTGTCCCGTCCACACCGCCCGACCTGCAGCCTGGCCTGCGCAGAGGCCTGCGCCGCCAGCATTTGCTGTTCGCCATCAGAAGTGGAGACAATTCCACCACCAGCTGCAGCAGCACTTCAGGAATCTCAGCTGACTGACTTGGGCAACTGAGGGGTGGCCTCAGATTGTGTGTCATATGAAGCCTCACCAAAGATTTTACATCAACCTCATTATTACAACTGCAGTAGAAGCACTTATGAAAATTAGGCTCTAATAGACTGATGGACCTTCTGCTGATTGACCTCAAGTAGGAAGCGTTAGAGATTTTCCCACTGTAATTAAAGTTATACTTGAATTACTGGAATGTTTTAGCATCTCTGTGCAAGTTTTTGAACTTTGGAGAGCCTCACATCCAGAGGAGGTTTTTACAGTACTTGCTTTGACCATGGACATTTGACTTTAATTGTTTTGAATTTTAACACCTGGATTTACTGGTTTGTTCTTGTCTCTTCAGCACAGAAGTGTGACATGGAAACTTGAAGCCGCTTATGCACAATTGCTGATCAATCTGTCACTAATGTCAAACTAGATGAAGCCTAAAATGTATTATTACTTGGTGAATAAATACAGGATGTTTGTCACATGATTGTGCTTAGTTATATTATATAACATTATTATTAGGATTAAACGGTGTCATATATAATTTAGATATGACATTTTGGTACCCTAAAAAAGTTTTATTAGTCCTGTCCTAATTTTCAAGAATGTCTACATTTGTCTACATGATATATTTCTTGGAGAGATAAATTTTTTGTCTCATATTTGTGTCTACATTAAATAAAGAAGAAAGATTACTTTTGGAATAGGATAAACCTGATCGTTGTTGACCAAAAAACTACTCTGGATATTTTTTTTCTCTGGTAAGATCCAGTGTTATGCACAATATGGTTTTGCAGAGGCATTGAACCAGTCTGTAAAAGTGATAAATTAAAGAGACTTTTATCTTCAGTATAAACCACTGCAAACCTGCAAATACTACAGCATTGCAGCAATAACAAAATGCACGTTCAGGCTAAAGAAATGTAGTTTGGGAAATACAATTTAACAAAACCTGGGAAATTTAATTTGTATGGTAGTTGTGTTCGGGTTACAATAAAACAAAGTGATATCATATTGGGACCAGTAAGTATATGTGGTGCATTAGAGTAAATAGGATATAGTCTTTATCAAATGCATCCGTTTTTTAACCGACGTTGCCCGAGAAAGATTTTTTTATAAACACAAAATGTGACGACACATATCCAAAGTTTAGTTTCTTAGGAGCCAATCACATTCTCGGTGCCTTGCATAATACAGCCCGAACTTCAAACTGTGTTGTTGTATTGGGTTTATTTTACAAAAACACATTGTTCAATGGCGAACCCTGGAATTTAATTTGTCATTTCTCTACAGTGACCTAAATAAATAATCAGCTGAAATCATTGAAGTGATACCATGACCAAAATAGTTGTTGGTAAAATGCTCTTTATATACTGACTTCCTCCTCAGAGAAAGTGCCCGGATGAGCCTCGGTGGTCCGGGGTGCAGGCTTCAAACCTGTAGCTGCTTAGCGGCAGAGTGGTTCAATTCCACCTTTCGGGCGATGACCTTCGCCATCTTTTAAAATGTGGGTTTAAATTATTTGGGTATTCTGTTAATTTATATCGATATATGGTTTCTCATAAACGAAAGAAAGTCAGTTTAAATGTCTTATAATATTAACTCTTATGAGTGTTTATTTAAAACGACTTATAAATAATACTAGCTGATTAATGTTTTAACAACAACAACAGAATTTTTTTGAGACTGAAAGAAAAAGGAAAAAGTGAGAGGAAACGTTTATTCGATTGATTGACAGCCCATGAAACCCAATCCAACGTAACTTCCGGTTAGTGGTCCAATTACCTCCTTTAGTTGTGTAGGCGGGTCTTTTAATGCGGAAGTAGGTCCGAGCATCCGTTCGGTGGGTGCGTGATGTCCTTGCCTGCTAAAATCGATTGGATCGTGTATTAAATAAAACAAAGGTTTACTATTTTGAAAAGATCGCTGTGAATATAAAAGGTAAGATTATTGTATTAAGTCGTCACAGAGCTCAGAGGCTGTTTACTTTCATTCACGCAAGGAACGTTCGGTCTGACGCGTTATCCGAATTACATTATAAAGGTCTTCTCTAAATCTCAATCACTAACATAACGATATATTGAAATAAAAAGTCATATTGTGTTGAAGGCTGTTCTGTACTTGCGCCATGTTAATAACGTTACTTTGTGAGTATAATATCAGAATGGAGTGATAAATAAGAATATAACTATTCTATACGTGCTATGGCCCGCAACACATACACACACGTTTTTTTCCCTTTATCATTAGTTTATCACTAGTTTATCACTACCTTTTTAGCAGTAGACACATATGTTCTTCAGTTTAAAAATCTTTTTTGTATGTGAAGGAAAGTTCCATGTAGTATTTGTTCTATTTGTAATCTCCACATTTACCATATTCTTATTTTCAGGTTTGTGTTGTAAACACACTTCGTTATGCCTCTTCACAAGTTCCCCCCCAAACTATGGGATGCCTTGAAACTGAAGCAAGGCATCTATAGCCGTCTGCCGCGGCACTACCTCAAGTCCCTTGAGTATAAAGAGCCCACCCCGGTCCATTGGAGGCCTCTGGGGGTTCAGCACCGAGTCAACAAAGACACGGGGCAGAAGGAACGGGTGCAGGATGTCCCCGTTCCAATCTACTACCCTCCAGAATCCCAGGATGGTCTGTGGGGAGGAGAAGGTTGGATAAGTGGCTACCGATATGCCAACAATGACAAAGTGAGTCACTGTCTAGTGAAGTTACGACAAGAGTGTTCTCTCTATTTGAAACCAAATAATCTAAAATGACTTGAATGATACATTTGATATATATATTTTTTAAATATGTTAAAAGGTAAAATGAGCTGCATCATCTTATGATGATCCTCTGGCTCACTTGATTTTGTAGATGTCCAACCGTCTGCCGAAGACCTGGAAGCCACAGTTGTTCAAGAGGGAGTTGTACAGCGAGATCCTGGACCACAAGTTCACCATCACGGTCTCGGCCCGGGCACTGGACCTCATCGATGCTGCCTACGGATTTGATTTTTACATTCTCAAAGTAAGAAAGAGCCACCTTCGCTGTGACCAAATGGACCTCTTCACAGCGCCGCCATTTCTCTACATTTGACTCTTATTTTCCCAGACACCAAAAGAAGACTTGAACTCCAAGTTAGGTATGGACCTAAAGAGAGCCATGTTACTTCGCCTGTCCCGCAGGAACACAGAGCTTTACCCCGATGACCCTGTCAAGAGGGAGAAGGTCTACAACAAATATAAGGTGGGAGGAATGTGCTCGCTGAGCAGATTTATTGGGACAGGCCTTCCTCATTTTTGCTTATTTATATTTCCCAATGGATGTGTTTCTTTTTCTTTTTCTGTCCGCTTGAGCAGCAGTTTGAGATTCCAGAGGAGGAGGCAGAATGGGTGGGACTGAATCTGGAGGAAGCTGTAGAGAAACAAAGACAGCTGGAACACAAGGTCACACACACGTGCACACGCAAGCAGTCTTAAAGGCTTAAAGCTGCACAGCTGTAAAAAGAAATAATAAAGAATAAATTAAGAAATCATATATTTCTTTAGAATATTTGGGAGAGATGTAAATAACTGTGCTGACTAAATGTCCATCTTAATGTCAAGATGTTTGTCCTCCCCACTGCAGGAGCCGGATCCTCTGTTCAAGGTCTACGTGGACAAGCTGGTGGAGGAGCTGCGCCTCCAAAAACTCTCAGAGCCGCATGTGATAGAGAGGAAATGAGCAGGAGGCAGAATCTGGCTGATTGATGAAGTAGGTGCAGCCCTCACGCTTCACCAGAAGGTGGCGTAAGTCTGCAGTTCCTGAAGCGCATCTGAACATTGAGAGCCTCCTCATGCTGCTCGACCTTGGAAGTTTTTTGCTGGAACAATGAGATTGTGGAGCAGACATGAATAACAGTCACAGTAAAGGTATTTATTGTTCCATGTGTTTGGGATCCATAACACAGGCCAGGAATGAGGGGAAGACTCCCAGCAATGTCAAGACTCCCTGAGAAGTTGTGATATTGGTCCCAAAGCTTGTATACAAGAATAAAGTTAATTTTTCTGAAGCTTGTTTGCTTTGTTGAAAGGAGCAATTTGGCACCACATGGGTGTCTTGGGATGGGGGAGATGCTGAGTTGGCTTTCCCTGGCTTGTTGTGGGGCAGTGTGTGGGCATTTGTGGGTGCCTCCAGGGCACCTTGGCCCCTTCCCCTGCAGCCATGGAGCCATCTTTATCATTAATATGAAGCTTCATTCCTCCTGCTTTAGGCTCCACAGCTTAATTAAATCGAAGGTTTTACCTTCTGTTTATTTTATACTGAGTTCAACCTCCACATGATAATCCCATAATAAACATTGATTTATAGGGTCAACAGAATTCATATAGCTTTGAGCCACGCCAGGAAACGTGCTTCTGTTGTCTACTTCCCCAACAGATTGAGCCACAATGTTCAACATTGAAATCCTCACAGCAGAACCTCTTGATTTGAGAATTACATTTACTGTAAAATCAGCACTATTAATAATATCACCTATTTTAAAAAAACGAGTCTGATTGCATTTAAAGGTTTAGCTGTGATGATAACACAGTTTAAATAATTGAAACACATTCTTGTTGTCCGATTTTGCTTTCACTTTGTCTTCCTGCTCTGTGACAGTTGAATTAATGTGGTCGGGCTTTGTGGTTGAGCATTCTATTATGGAAATATGGGGAGTACCAATGTGCTGGGGGGACTCCCGTGGGTGTGTTAAAATGGTAACGGAAAAATTGAACAGTTATGAAAAAACCTCATCAGTGCAATGAGGGTTTTTTATGTTATTCACTCTTTACGGCAAATGTGTAGCAGAAATAACTCTTCCTTTTTTCTCCTTCCATTTTTCCATTGTGACACCTTCATTACCTGATCCAAAACCAGATCTGAGGTGCATTTGACCAACGTTGCACCCGTGTCCCTGATCCATCTTGGGCTTGTTATAACGTGGGAACTTCTAACAGTCGCCAGAGCAGCAGTTAAGTGGTGTAAATCAGTCCTGGTGAAGTTTCCACCTGTTCCCTGCAGCCAGACGGTGAAGTGAAAGCAGGTGAACTCTGTCTCTAATATCTTTATATTTCTTTGCCTCCGACACGGATGAAACCGTCGATGATCCCTGGAGGCCTCATAAAGCATCACACAATGATGCAAACGGCAGAGCTGAAACTTCAGCCTGAAACTAGGATGTGTTTTGCTAAGAAAAAAAAATCCCCGTTTCGAATTTGATCTCTGATCTAGGACTGTGGGATCCTGAGGTTTCTGCCTTTGGACAGTCCATAACCAGCCCGGTGTGCGAACAGATAAAGAAATTGTTGCTTTCTAAGCTGTTAGTAACTTCAAGAGATGTGACCGACTTGAAAATAACTTTTTTTAAATTTTTAAAACCCGCACAATTGTTATGCTTTAGAAAGGGCATCGTGTAAAACAAAGAATCCCATTCTCCTTTAAGACTCAGAACCCAGCATGTGTGAAGTCTCCAAAACATCTGGGGCACTTTAAGGTTACACAGTAAATGAATAACAAACCTGTGTTTGCTCGTTTGGCCGCTGTCACCGGTGTTTCACCGGTCGACCCTGAATGCACCTCCTGCCAAGAGAAGCTGCTGAATTCACCTGAAACCTGTGAAGCAGCGAGAATGACCACGAAAAACTATGGAGACGTGTCCGGACACGTCCAATGAGCAGGAACTCGCAGGTATTAAGGTGCATTGGACCCGTCTCCAAGTCAGACCACGGAAATCAGCCCAGTCTGGAGTTACCCAGCAGCTGTGGTTCATGTGTGTATCTAACACCGAGGACACCTGCTAGAACGACACGTTTGATCGATGACGTGCACAGAATGCTAACAGATGACGCATCTGCTGCTGTGTTTACTTTGGGGATGGCTTTGTTTGAGATGTGCCCGGGACAATGGACGGCAGAGGAGGGAGGAGCAGCCATTTGAAGGGCAAAAATCATTAGGTTTTAAAAGCTTCTGCTGTGCGGTCACATGACTTTGGCTTCATCAGGACTCATAAATCAGGAGGTTCGTCTTCCGCCCTGGCTCCACATGCAGCCATGTTGCAGTCACATGACTCTGCCGTCGCTCATGCACGCACGAATGAATCCGTGTCTGCAGCCGTCGCTTATTCATCGTTCCTGTGAGCAAGCAGGTCAGGAATGTGTGTGGGCAGGCGGCTCCGAGCGCTGGAAAACTTTTTTGTTCTCACATCACCAAACTGGATCCTTGTTCTTTGGGACTGAGGGTGCGCGACAAAAGGGACCGACACAGTTTATGTGGACGGTTGGTTTCTATTGCAGTTTAGTAGATCAAACATTAAACAAAGCCAGGAAGCGCAGCAAGAGTGTCACAGCAACGGTGATAACAGATGACAAGAGCAGATCAGAGGCTACGCTGAGATTTGAGTTATAAATCAATCACGGACTTTGGTCACTGCGATTTAATTACGATAAAGGCGACCGCAGGAGCGTCACAAAGACACTCGTACAACCATTTATTGCAGTCGATGACAATTCGTGGAGGCTCCAAGTTAAATATGTTGTTGTTGTGAGAATAATCTTGTCATTCATGCTAGCAGCATTTCATATTTAGGAGGCCAAAACTGGTTGCTGTGCCTCGACCAGCGAGGCTTTGGAACGGGGGTCAAAGTTCATCACCGGGGGGAATATGCTTAGTCGCTACTCTAACATGCAAGCTATGAATTGGAAGGTAGCAGCTGAGTGGTAAGACTGGAAATGACTTCAAAAGGGCTAAACGTTGGTCCCAAAAGGCATGATTGGGTGGTGAAGGACCTGACCCATCACTGCTCCTCCTCTGTCTTCACCTGAACGGCTCCGCCGGAGAGGCCGTCCTGCGCCTCCGGCTGCGGGGTGTGGTTCTCGTTGACCAGCATGTTGAACTGCAGGTCGTTGTAATGGGCAAAGTCCTGAGTGTAGGCGCCGAAGTTGTGGTTCGTGTCCATGTTGACGAAGGAGGCATTGGCGTCCGGCCCCTGCTCGAAGCCCAAGGGCACAGGGGTGGCGAGGTTTTGCTCGGAAATCATTTCCCAGATTCCGGGAATTTCTAGCAAACGGTTCAAGATAGCTGCGTCCTCCGTGTTGCTGTTTGAGTCCACGAGCTCGCCGTAGCCGACCTCTGGCAGAGCGGGGGCCGCGGGCTGAGTGGAGTGAAGCCTTTCGTCTGGGAAATGGAAGGGCTGCTCTACCGGAGGCGCGCTGTCTGCTGCAAGGAAACAAAACAAACCGAGTCATTGAAATGAATAACGCCGTGTCATGCTAACAGGGAAGAAAAGATCAAAGCTCCTGCCCCATTTGTGTTTGATTAATTATACGACAATTAGTACCAAAGTGGATTTCCCACCTCTATTGTTTTTAAGTGGCAGTCACATCTTACCCGTCACGCAAGGTTTTTCCCTGAAGCCAACGTCTGACTTTATTTTCCTCTTCCGCTTCACTTCGTACGGGTCTAAGGTGAGGACAGACACACGCATGTTAGTCTTCCGTAACAGCGCCGCCGTTCAGTGGGCTTTCCGCACTCACCCGGGTTGTGCGGCAGGTACGTGAATTTGATGGGTTCGCTCTCCATCTGGTCCGAGATGCGGCGCAGGAGGACGCTGACTTCCACCTCCTCCGTGATGTCCTGGTCCTGGTAGGGCGGGGTCTTGAAGACAATGGCGATCTGCCGGTGCACATCCGTCTGGGCGAACTCGCCGTTTGCCTTCCAGGAATCTTGCCGGAAGATGATCTCTATGTCATCTGCAGAGCAGCGGGAAAAAGACGGCCACGTTGGTCATCGGGTGACATTACAAAAAACTGGCGTGCGGGGGCACGAATGACCTTTCTGCACTTTGTCACACAGCATGTAGATCTCCGTCTTCCCAGCGCAGGAACCTCTGTACTGGTTCAAGCAAGTGATCTTCAGCTGTGACGTCGTGGTGGCTTCTAATGAGTGAACGAGAAGAATAATTAAGGGTGTTTAATGTGAGACTAGTCCAGGCTGATGCTTTGTCTCACTCTTGTCGTAGATGGGACTGGACACCACGGGACTGAGAGAGTCATTCCTGCCATCGTCCCACTCCAGCTCACACTGGAAACACAGACGCACGGCATTCATGTCCATGTCCTCGATGCCCCTCGAGTCGCCGGCTGAGGAGGAAGACACGAAAAGAGGTTGGTGATCCGGTAGATCTGCGGCTCTCGAGACAGTTGGAGTGTTTATTCACTCACTCTGAAAGGGGTCGATGTTTTGGCTTCGCCTCTTTTGCAGGGACATGTCCAGTTCTTTCCTCCGCACGCACTGAATTCCAAGATTGTTGAAGCTGCAGAGACAGAAAACGGACGAGTGTGAAACGGCGTCCGACATCAGCCGGAGCCTCGTGGAAGACATCGGACAGCACCTGTGGCGACGGTTGCTGTGAGGGTTGATGATGACCAGGCAGATTCCTGAGCCTTCGGGACAGTCTTTACCCACAAGGCAGTGGGGGTGAGGCCTGTGCGGCGGGTCTTTGGTCACCAAGGACACGGTAATGGTGACCTTCTTCAAATGGTCAATGGGGCCTTGGATCTGAGAGACAAGACAGGAGAAGGCAAGATCCTGACAGGTTAACTGATTTGTCAGGTGGTTTCAGCGTGAAAAAGGCAAATGAATCCTGAGAAAGGTGCTAAAAACCATTGTTGTTTGGGGGGAAAGTGTGAGCTGGCTCATCTGTGGTTCTGACTGTGGTCGGGTGTTGTTTATGAGCTGTAGGAGTGTTGGTGTCGAGCAACCGTTGGACAAAAGCACCCGCGTTTGACATGGCCTTACCAAGGGCTTACGGGTACTTTCTAATTCACTCACCCCAACCGACCCACATGCTTCACCACCCCCGCCTCGAGAGTGCAACCTTGTACACTGGGCGTGAAAACAACTGTGGTTAGAAGCTCTGTAGGGGGTAAACCCCCCCCCCCCCCATCCCCGGTAAAGCTCGGTATTAAAAACGGTGTGAAGTCTACCTCCACCGCAGGCTGCGTCTTGTTGGTTTCGGTGCTGGAGGCCCCCAGGATGCTGCCGGCTGAGCGCCCCTCGCACTCGTAGCGGAACCTCATGCCTCTCTCCTTGGGCTCCTCCACCACCACCAGTTTGGGCTTCTGAAGAATCCGCTCTAGCATCTCGGTGTCGGCGCCCCGGCTCTGCGAGGGGACGCCGCGCGGGCTTCGACCTGGGAAAACATGGAGCTCCTTGATGGCAGTGTGAGGAGTTGAGTGGAGAGCCGGCTCCCCGGAGGGACGGGCCATTTGTCTCAATGTGGACGAGTGAGGAGCGAGCTGGGGGAAGGTGCAGGTTGGCTGTGGGGGGGGGAGAAATTATTCGGTTAATTACAAAGGAGCCAGGAGACGGAGTTAAAGATAATAACTGCAAGATGTAACACTTATTAACAAACAGTAACACTAGTAAGAGAACTACTCCAGACACAGGGGCCAGTTTATTCACTATTTGCCCTTTATTACACGTCTTTTGGCTTTTCAGAAACAAACACTGACAGCGAAACCTCCACGCATGTGCGTTCCATCAGCAGGCCGGGTTAACTGGGCCGGGCTGACTCCTCCTCTCCGGCTTTAATGTCTTTTTAAAATGAGCCCAGCTTCTTCTGAACACACTCAAACCTGTCCTCGCTCTCTCTTTTGTTTGATTGCTCTGTATCATAAAAGACGACGCGCAGCCAAAACGAAAGACAGACCTGCTTTGAGATCACGCTGAAAAATCAACCCTGGGGTAAACACGGGAGTTACAATGTTGCAGCGGTGATTCATACGCTTGTTAAACTGTGTCTGAGGAGGCGAGGATGAATCCTCCATGATTAACGCTACTAAACCACATATGTGTGTGTGTGTGTGTGTGTGTGTGTGTGTGTGTGTGCGAGTGAGCGTCATACCTCTGAAAACAGCAGATTTAAACAAAAGCTCGGTTGACTGAGCCAAACAACAAGAAACAGGAAGTGCCCTTAACCTGCCGCGGACCCGAGAACTGGAGAAGCACCCCCTGGTCGAAGAATGTGACCTATAACCCCTCTACCCGCCGTGCACTTGGCTAGCAAACAGAAAAGACCTCAAACTGAAGCCCGGAGTCGGGTTACAGTTCCTCTCCTCCTCCTCCTTCCTCTGTCGCAGCCTCCTCCCACAGGAAAACGTGCTGGGGAGGCGTGTCACCCTCCGACACCCGCCGCAAAAAAGTCATCTACAACCAAACGGTTTATAAAAGTCGCACGTCAAAGTCTCCCGATGTCGCGCGGAGCACTTTCTACTTCCCCACGGCTCCGTTGCTGCGCAGGCTACAAAGTCACCACCTCCTCTGAGGTTGCGCCGTTTCTAATCTGCTGGCTGGAAACCACGTGCTTTCTAGCAACAGCACCCGCCCGCCTTCCTACCTGCACAACAGCGCTACCGATGCGGTAACAGTCAGAGATTGTGCCCCGCCCACACTGTTTAGACTCAGGACGATGAGGTAACTTCTATAGCCTGACTGTTGCCGGGTGGAAGGAGGCAACGCCGCGGCAGCTTCACATGCAGCAATAAATCCGATACAGCCACAATATCCTCCCTTGTTTCTAAATTACTGATTAATCACAGGTTGAACAACACGATGTCATCACGAACATCTGACAGTCTCTGAGAAAAACTACTATGTCTCCGTTATTATTCCTCATCTTTGTCCCCGGCCAGCGTCGCTTTCAGATTTAAACTGCAAGTAGAAACCCTGTCTGATATTAAGGCCGGAGAGGTAAGAGGGAACCGGACAGACCTTGACCTTCGACCTCCCGCTAGGGTGAATATCTGTGCGAAATACATTCTGTCGAAGGGGCCCTGAAAGCTATTGTGACTGTTGTATTTTGATACTACACAATTACATTATTAGTCTGTAATAAACAGAAAATGTCGATGATGAACGTGCTGATTAGAAACGCTGCCGGTAAACATCCGCCACAATCATCATCGTCGTCACGGCGTCACACCCACCTGACACGCGGTGCCCCTGGCCACCAGCAGCGGCTGGGATGGCGGCGAGGAGTTCTGCCTGGGCCTCCTGTGGCTCCCATCGCCCGACTCGCAGAGAAGCTCAGCGGGAGGGGGCGGGGGCCTGGGGAGGGGGGCGGCCGACCGCTGCTCATCCTCCTCGATGAGCTCCTCGATGAGGTCTGTGGGCGAACGTCCCGTCAACATGGCGGGAAAACCAAACTTGTCATCATCCACAGAGGATTTGTTGCTATGGCTACCAGTCATTTACCACAAACTTTCAAAATTTTATATACTAGGTCGATCAACCGCATTTGGGAAACCAAAGCACCTATTCTGGCCTCTTACAGGTAAAAATAATTCGATTGTCATAAATACTGATTGTCTAGTAGAAAGTCTAGAGTATAAACTCGTGTGCACATTCAAAATTCTTTCGGCTGACATTTTATTATTGTATCAACTGTGAAGCAGTATTTTAATATGACACGGGGTGTGTTATTTCAGTTTCACTATTTACATATTTGATATCTTCAGCTTAATCTTTCTTCCTTTTGGAGGGTTCAAGAAGTAGTCGTTTGATGTGAGACCTGTGCTCAATTTGTATTTTATTTTTTTTAATTAAGGGAGAAACAAGCAATTTACCCTCACTGACGGGCGACCTTAGAATAAATATAAACACGCGTCATTTAGAAATGCTCTTAAACCTATCCAATATTTTGACTATGAGGAAGTGAAAACAGGTTTGAGGTCAATCCAGGTCTGTCTCTCCTGCACGCGCACGGGCACAGTACAAGAATAAACCCATACTCACCAAAATCATTGTGGCCTCGCTCTGCAGGAAACACACAGAATTACAGAAAACTTCAGTAAACCCGGAGTTTATGTTGGTGGCTGCTGACTCCTAAATCACGTGCTTTTACACACACACACACGCACGCACGCACACGCACGCACACACACACACGAAGACGAAGTGTTGTGACGCACCACATGTCCCCCTGAAGATGTCCATGTCTTTCATGGCGCTCCTTAACTGTCCGAGAGGGAGAATTTCCGGAGTCGGTTCACTTCGCCAAAATCTGTCCTTTCCTCTCAACAAACCCAGCCGGGGGGGATCCTCAGTCTCCCGACCTGTTCATGCCGCCGGGGCCACTCGGACCGAAATGCGCCGCGTCGAACGCTGTTTGGCGTTGACGCTCCGGGCTACGTCAACACGCGTTTCCGCAACAGGTTCGCTCTGATTGGCTGCATCGAGGTCTGGAAATCCCCGCAGCGTCGCGTCACCTCTCGGACGGGAAAGCACCCTCTTTGACGAAAGGTACGGCAGCCTCATTTAAAAACAAATATGATAATTAACTTATTTAAATATTCGTCACCACAGACCGATGGCGCACAGCGACTTAACATGGACAGCTCCCCCCCGCCCCAGTTTGTGACAGTATTTCCCATTTGAAAAAGCTTTGCTGATGTTATTAATGCTGATTAAAGCTGTAATAAAGCCTGCGGACATCTGTAACAAACCCGATACTGCTTTACACGTTTAAACCCGTTTGCTGCTGTGGGGTATTGGCGACACCGTGTGGACAGAAGAGGAAAAACAGCTTGAATGAAATGGAAAATGGAAGTTGAGCCATTTAAAGGAAATAGCTCTCATCCCAACAACAAGAGTTAAGAGAAACAAACTACTAGAGGGAAATGCAACAACGCCTTTCAAAGGTATATACGCCCAGTGTATTTTGCACATCAAAATGACTGCAGCTTGGTTTTTAGATCTGTTATTGCAACCGCTTCGCAAAGACACACCTACAATCATTGTAAACAATGCTATTTGGGGGCCCAGACTCATTTTGTTAGACTTCACCATATCAAAATCTTCAAGGGTCTTGAAGAGACGTGATCAAGAACCCAGCAGGAATTCAGGCTGAGCTCCAGAGATCGTGTCTGCAGACAGGAGGCAACGCTCCACCAATCTGACCTTGAAGGCAGAGAAAGAAATGTGGAGAATGTGAAAGAGACTAAAAACTTTTGAGTGCACAGTACTTCGACATGGAAGTGTTGAAGACTTCATATAGAAAATAGAACATGGCCATTTTTAGTCACAATGAGGTTTTACTATAAACATGAATCAACCAAATTTAATATTCACCAACATGGAGCCTCTTCCTTATACAGCACTTAAAATAAAATCGGATGAGGTCATTCATTTGTCACGCACTCTCCCTTTGGAGGCGAAACCATCAGAAAACCAAACATCTTGGCAGGGGGGCAGATTAAAATTAGATGCAAATTAGCAAATTAAATCCAAGACAGCATTGACATCAGGAGCGTAACAAGATGAGAGTTTAGTTTGACAACATACAACTGAAAAACAATTTATTAAATATTAATACCAACAAGGCTGTTAATATTTTAATTCTCAAGTTCAGAAGGTCATTTATTTAAAATTGGGCGCAGTGGTCGATGTCAGGCGGGCAATGTTTTGCAGGGATGTCACCATCTCTCAGTCACTCCTGTCTTTTCCAGTTTCCTCCAGTATAACTCACCAGTTTCAGAGTGACGAGAAACAGGATGCACACACGGAATGAAGAAAAAAATCATATGCACACAGAATCTTTACAAAGAACAAAAGTTGCATTTGGCCTCTTTCTTCCCTGTGTAATAATAATAATAAAAAATGTAATTGCAACACGTTCCCCTCTCAACCTCTCCTACCATCCCAGAATTAGAGAATACAGTACATCACATTTGTTTTACTTCACTTGAACTGCAAAAAACGAGAGGGGGGACAGAAATTTGAATTTACCAAGTCTACACTGAGAGAACAGTTAAACTGTCGTTTGTTTTTTTTCCTTTCTTTTTTTGTATTGGCGTCCACCTAAACTTCCTTCCCAGCTTATTTTCACAAGTCCTCGTGCCCTCAGTGGTGAGGTCAGGGGTGTGGGTGGGGTGGGGGGGGGGGGATGGTCGGAGATGAAAGCCGGCTCTCGCTTAATCATTCTTCTTCTCCCCTTCTGGTTTGTCTGTGATGCTGGCGGCTGTGCTGGGGGCAGCGGTGACTGCCGCTGTGCCGTCCTGCATCTGGTCCACGCCACTGGTGCCGTACTCGTTGACCCTGTTGGGATCGACCCGGTAGATCCAGCGCTGGTAAAGGTAGATGAAGAACACCACATCTGGAGCGCAGGGGAAAAAAAAAAAAAAGTTTCAGATGGTCATCGGCTTACCAACCAACGAGCATGTCAGGTGACACGCTTGTTGCCATAGGAGACGCACCATCTCTGAGACAGCCTATTCTGTACATCATGGGCATCTTGATGACGAAGGCAAACAGGTCATCGATAAACGTGTTGAGAGCTTTGTAGGTGAGCATCCTCCAGGGCAGGTGGGCCACAGACTTCAGTTTATAGTTGATGAACAGCTGCGGCGTCATAGTGATGAAACCTAAACCCCCCGGAAAGAAGGAAAAAAACAAAAAAAACAAAAAAAAAGGTGATGCAAAATGTCATTTCTCCATGCAGGAATTTAACGAGGTAAGAACATTATCAGAGATCTACATGTTACAGGTCTGGCATGTAAATACGAGACGGGACATCTCCAAACATCAACAGGAACCAAAGCTAGGGACTCACCGAAGGTTAACAAGAACCCGTAGAGCATGCTGAGGACCCACGAGTACCAGCCTTTGTGCTCCACGTACAACAAGCTGTAGACAGCGTAGCAGCCTAACAAAGGGTAGAGCAGCCACGACAGGTACTTGAAGGCCATCTGTCAGGAAGCAGAAGACAGAAGGTCAAAAGCCATCTCTGCTGCAGGGTCGGCGACACCATCACGTATCCGTCTCGCTTACGTCGTCATAGACTTTAGTTGAAGACTGCACATATGTGGACTTGTCTTTGAATACCAGTCTTGGAATTATTCCTGCAATTTTGTTTTCTCTGTCCAACTGCAGACACAAAAATGTGTTAGATTTGACTTTTTTTTTTTTAAAAAGAACCCAACAAGGAACCTGCAGGCACTTACTTTGACATCCATGACCTTGGTGATCTTCCACAAGTCAATGAGAAGTCCGATGAAGACGCTGACTTGAACTACAAAGTTGGTCTCGTTGTCCAGAATGTAGAGCAGCACCACCAACGACTGGAACACTCCAAATATGATGGAGCGCACGGACAGGCCTTCTAAAGACTGCCTGCTGTTCCAGAACTGGATGTCTGAGGGAGAGACGGCGGTGAGCCGAGGGAACGGCGTCCTTCTGACGTGAAACGTGGCGCTGCGTTCTTACCGTTCTTGAAGGCCAGGAACTCAAAGATGCTGTGCACGATGGAGACGACGATTGTGAGACCCAACAGGTAGGGGTTGGTTTCCAAAAGGGCCACCTGGCAAAGAAGCATTTCAGGCAACAGCGCGATTAACTGCCTGGCTCAGTCCAAGAAGATCCAGCAAACGGCGCGCGTCCTCTCACCTTGACAGAGTCCTGGTCTTCGTCAGACTGCTCATACGTGTCGTCGGGTAGGAAATTCCACGGCGAGCGAGCGTTCTGGGCGGCATAGAGCTGCCACCTCCACAAGGAAATTGGACAGTAAGAGAGGCGGAGCGGGAGTGTCGTCAGCGTGTCATTGATAGGATAATAGTCCTTCTGCAGGTTCCAATAATCATTGAAGTACACAATAGGATAGTAATCGCCACTTACAGCATCAAACTTAACATCTGAGGGGAGACAGGAGGACAGAAATGTCACAACCCATTCGGCTGTAGCACAGATGTAAAGAAAATGTACTGAAACGGGTAGCATACGCTGATCAAGAGGAGGGGGGACAGAGCCCTTGACCCAGGCAGTGTGGTCGTCCACCATGTTGATGGTGAGGTTAGGGTGCCAGTGAGAGATGATCTCCACTGGACCGTGGCTCTCCGCGCGCTGTGAGGACATTTAAGCCGTTAGAACACCACAACAGCAGCAGCACGGAAACATCCAGAATATAAGACAGTTGTAACGACCTTGATTATTTCAGGATCTGCTTCCGTCTCTCCGGTGAGCAGGTTCTTTGTCTTCTGAAACTTTCTCCGCTTAAATTTATTCAACACTGTAAATGGAAAACACGTGAAGGTTAATGGAGCAAGGGTTTTTTATAGATAGATTTCAGAAATGACAAATAAAACTGCCATTTTCTCGTTAGCTTTCAAAAGTCTCCCTCCAAAATAAAGACAATTCTGATAATAGACATCCTCTCCTGGTTATTTTTGAGCCCCCACCCCATTAAATGGGACACACGTTGGGATGCCTGAAGGTCTCCGACTTACTTCGCGTGGCGTGGACTGTCGCCAGTCTGCGATACTGCCCCTTGCGCTTGGGGTCGGGGTGAAATCCACTTTTAGTGAAATAGATGTGCATGTAAAGGGAACCGTTCTGCTGCACCTTCTGTAAGCACATAAATCAAAGAGCAAATAGTTTAACACAGGTGTCATCTACCAAACCCCATCCCAGGCCTGTTTTCATGTTCACCCCCCCCCCCCCCCAACATCCCAAGTAATGCACACCTCTGGGATCTCCATTTCTTGATAGTGCTCATAACAGCCATCCACGTTCTCCCCAGTGGTCCAGTCTCCATAAACCAGGTCCCTGTGAAACCAGAACAGGGCTTCTGTGTTGTTGAAGTCAGAGAAGACCTCCTCCTGGGACACGTACACGTAAAGGTCCTGATGGAGCCATGAAAAAACAAAGGATGACCACGTTTAAGAAAGTGTTAAGGAATTAATGATATTTAAAAAAGTAATGACTAAAAGGAGGGGAGGTGCGTTACGTTACCATGAGGGTGTCTTTGGGGAACAGGTTTCTGCTTGGCACTCTGGGGGCCCCAGCTGGCGTGCTTGGGTCAGGCGTAGAGGGCCCTCGGCGGAACCAGCTGCTGATAGCCCAAATTATGAAGATTCTGAAATGATGAAAGAAGAAGAGATTATAGATAATAATGAAAGCAGCTCCAAGGTTAAGAAATATGACACCTAACTTAGTGGTGACCGTTAAAGGGGAGTTTTTTCCTGTTAAAGGGGAGTTTTTCCTTGCCACTGTTGCTTGTCTGGGGTCAGGCCCTGGGATTCTGGAAAGCGCCTTGAAACAATTTTGATTGTATAAGACGCTATATAAATAAAGATTGATTTGATGACAGAACCCCATGCTGGGAAAATAAAAGGCCTGGCTAATAAAGAGTGACACTATCATTAGGCTTTTCAATCGATAATTAGCTTTTAGGTTAGCCGCCATAGAAAAATTAATAAACTGCTGAGGCGGTTGCCTGAATTTTAAGGGACTGGGACGATGGATCGGTTCATCCTTCCGGGGATGCTTTAACATTCGTCTGAACCTCTTTCTCAGCCTCTGCTTTCGCTGGTGTGATCGATGGATGCTGACAATTACGGAAGTGCCTTGCACGATGAGGACGGTTTGTGCTGGACTGCGACGCTGACGATTCCAACTGTTTCCTTGTTTCTTTTGTGCCACAGAAAGAAAAAACGAACCTGAAGAGGACGCCTTTAATGACCTGCCACGCATTGGGTGCCTGCTGCTGCTGCTGCTGCTGCTGCTGCTGCTGCTGCTGCTGCTGCTGCTGCTGCTGCTGAGGGTCCTGGGCGTCCCCGGCCGTCTGCACAGACTGGCTGTCTGCCGTCTGCACAGACTGGCTGTCTGCCGTGGCCGCAGTCCCATTGCTGCTCACCTACGACCAGAGAGGAACGAGATCAACCACAGAACAGACAGCTGGGGGCAAACTGCTGATCTGACACACTCCAAAGGCCCCATACGCAGCAAGGTTGTAGAATTACCATTTAAAATTAGGCGCTAGTTGCTTGCGGGTGATTATGGATTATGATTCTGTTAGTGAACAAAGGTGCTTGGAGAAAGAGGCCCCAGCTCGCCTGATTCACAGGATCCAGGGGGGGACGTCAGACTGGATGCAACAAGCCAATGGGTGTGTGTTTTATTCCCAACTCTGAGTTGGGCAGGAAGCTTAACGTTGCGATTACAGGATATTCAGGAGATAATGGTCTGAAGGTCAAGCTGTAGTACAATACAACAATACAGTAGCAACCCAAGGTTACACAGTATGATGGGCTGCAGCTTCTCTGATCGTCAGGTCGCCTTTGGTCGCATCGCTGCAGGGACCTGGCTTGTTCAGGCGGTGTTGTCTGTCAACCGTAGGGCTTTCTCACACCAGCGTCTTTGCGCGTTTAGACACGAAAAGGTCGCCAATTTCCTGGCGTGTCCAGCAAGAGTCCGTAAAAATAAAAGCCATTTCAGTGCACAGCAGCACTACTTACAGAGAATCTGTCTATTTTAGGCGCACAATAGAACAAGCACAGGCCAAGTCACGAGACATTATCTAAACGTCTCATCTAAATCTATTGTCACCAACACAAAGACCAGAGCGGTGGCTTCTAGACCCACATTATGACCAGTACAGGGACAAGAAATAAAGCTTTGTCATGCCCTGCTCCATTAAAACCCAGGCTTTTTGGAGACATCTTATCATTAACATCTATAATATCTGACATTATAAGGAACAGAGACTCAGTCATTTAGAGGATTATTGTGAGATGAACATGGATCTCAGTCTCCAGAAGAAATCAGTGACAAAGGAGATGAATCCCAAATGTATGAACCAAAGGAAGCAGCTTATTTATTGAAGCAAGGTAATAATTTACAATTGACACACCTAACAAGCTTAACAATTAACCACCTGTAGTAAGCACACACACACACACACACACACACACACACACACACACACACACACAGCACCAGGAGATCTAACACCTGACAGTCAAACATTAATACTAAGGGTTATGAGGCAGTTTTCATTATCAAGGCATGAATGGCTCTCATCAGGCCTTCATCGATACAGCTGAGGTTTCTTAAGTAGCACATGTGAAGGTTATCCTTAAATAAAGGTCAAAAAGGTCAGATTATAACCTTGTTAAGGCTGCTAGAAGAATCAAATGGCCTTTTATCCCCGCTATTCTATAAGAACATGAGATATGCTTGACATTCCAATCTTTAATCTCTCATTTTACTACTTCAAAAAGCATCTGTGTACATTTTAATCAGAGTATTGTACAGAAAAACTATAATTTCATAATTTAAAGATGGATTTTCACATCTCGAAAATTGGTGTGGAAAAACTCTGGGATGGCCAAAAACTATAAGGTTGGGATTTGAGTGCTGGTCTGTGCTGGTCTTTGCACTGGGTGGCCTTTTCAAGGTTCTGATTAAACATGAGGAGGCTCCTGGATCGTTTAGATCCACTCTGACCTCCAGTAACTTGTGACTATTACTGGCTGCCTGCTCGCTGCCTTGGTAACCAGAAATATGACGTTCCAAATTTGAAGACAGCGTCGCCCGAGTACAGTTCAAGGACTAAAACTGCTTCATTTAAGGAAACCAGTGAAAGTTAGACTGTCAGGATCCGTAAACGAAATTAACCCTTCATTCATGGCGGTTTAACCTGACGTGGGAGCTGCTGCCGGCCTCAGCGAGCTGCGCCGCTCAGGTTCAGGCCTTTACCGGCCAGACAAACTGACAAGCTCCGCTAGTCAAAGTGGCGAACGCGGTTACAACTGCCATTAAATTCTATGGTTTTAGTCATACGTCCTGTGACGGTGCGGAGGTATGTCCTCGCTGCTAGCTGGCAGTGATCGTTTCCCAGCACACCGTGGACGGCAGAAGGGGGTCGTTTTAAACCCAGCCGGCACTGACAACGTCACTGGAGCTCGTGTAACGATCGGTAACATGTCTCAACCGTCAGTGTCCCACACCCCACCCAGAAATACCCAAGGATTTGGCTTCCCTTTGTCTTGACGTGTACACCAGAGTGTCGGTCGCGGTTGTTTTACCTCGCCGTTGCTCAGGGTAGCTTTAGTTGCTTCGCTCTCCTGCGTCGCCATCTTTCCTTGTCTCTATCGCTCACACGCCACACCACAGCGACGGCGATCGCGCTCCCTCTCGCGAGAAGTAGCGCGAATGTCGTCAATCAAGTGACGTAGTTGGGGCGTTTTGCATAAAAACGATATATTTCGACGACGCTCTGTCAGGATTAGACACTTATTTAAATACTTTAATTAACCTATTTAAACGTTTTGGATTTTTATCAAATGTCATTGATAAAAACTTTGGATTACAGTCATTTTATGGTTGGCGGTGTATGAAATCTTTAGTTACTAATTACAAAGATAAACTATCTTCATCAAACTTTTATCCCTAAATAGGAAAAAAAACGTCAGGACAACCTAAAATTTAGCATGTCGATCTAAATGTTTCCGGAAGAACCAATGAATACTAATATAAATAAGAAATAAATACTACTTCAGCATGTGGAATAACATTTAATTGACAGAGAAAAGCAGAAATACATTCAATATTTATACCCATGTTAACAGAGCAAAAACATCGTTCTTTGCACTACTGTAATTAAAAACAAGAGCAAATGAAAGCACCTATATTGATTTCAACTCAGCAGAATAGCGCCATAAGAAAAGAAACCCTCTTGTTTACAGAACAGAGCTGGACTATGACCCCAAAGGAAAGATGATAGAAACAGGGAAGAAATTATCAGCCAAAGATGCTGACAGTTAATTTAAGTCATGTGTTGCAAATCACAAATTAATCTTTACATCCTTGAATGTAATTTAACAGTTTGTAAAAGTCATTCTGATTTATATCTCCCATTTATTGTAATGTCAAATAATAATAACTCTTGAATCGATGGTTCATTTCTCGATGTCAAGACATTTATTTTTATTTCAAAGTCAACTTTATGTGTACTTTTACAGGTAGCAGCTATCTTACATTACAATTGGGGGAGGCAACAAGCAGAACATACTGTCCAAACCTAATTTTCAGAACAGCACCTGTGAGTGCCGGAGGAGTCCCCATCCAGCAGTGAACAGTCCAGAATATCAAGCACAGCTTCATTTGTTTTGTGTGGATGAATTCATGCCTTAAGCTTTAACCCCCCCCATTCTGATGTAATTGGCAGAGAGGTGAAGACAGACAGGTTTGAGCAGGCATCACTTCCTGGAGAACATTTACTAAAATCAAAACAATGTTGGTTTGTTTGCACGGAAATACCAAAGCTATCGTATGTCTGGCCTTAAAATAATAATTTGTAATGTTTAAATACAACAATTATTCCCATCTAGCAACACTGGCCCACTGGCATAGTGTCCCACACTACTCAGGCAAGTGAAAGGGAGATCTTAATTAGGCTGCAAAAATAGGGTGATGACAAAGTGTGAACCAATGCAGCTGTTTATGGTAACGATGGTGAAAACAAATGCACGGCTGTTTTCATCTTCTATAAAGGGAGTCTTAGGTTTTCAGAAAACAACTGCTTTATTCCCAACAATTACAGTATAAAAGATAGCATGCACAAGAAATTGAACTATATTTCATTGACGAGAAGTGCACAATGTTCAGGACGATGTTTTCACATTCATTATGATGCCAATGAATCAGTTTAATTAGCTTCCTGTGTGTGGTCATACCAGTGGATGAAGAGATGTTAGAGAAAACAGGTTCAGACAGGAAGTAAAAGCAGTCCACACTCTTTTACAAACTTTTCCCATCCATTGCTGCTGTCTCTTTTTCTTACAGTTTCTCCAAGATAATCATTCAGGACAGAAATATGACATGCTATTGATCTTCTGTCTGAATCTGCTTGACGATTCTTATGGTAATGCCTCCCACACAGAAACAATCAAACAAAATATCTCTTTTTCTAGCATTAAGTTACTTTTTATCTATCTCTGGTTAGTGACAAGCTTGAAGAGCACTCATGTTTTTGGGGAGAAACACACTATCCCATTATTAAACTCCTACATCTCATCTAAACCGTAATCTTCTTCAGGAAAGTCCCCGACAGTCACATTCAGAGGCTTCACAAATGCACCGTACTTATTCTCACACTCAAAGTACTGCTTCCCATCAACACTGTGAAGACAAAATATGTGATGAAATGGAATTACCAGTAAATACACCCTCAAACCAAGATTACAAATGTGCACAAATTAAAGGAAAAAAGACACGTTACGAACTTACGTTCCATTGTTCTTCCCCAGGGGCTCATCGTACTTTACACCAACCCAGTAGCCTGGCTTGAAAAGTGTCGTACCTACAAAGAACACCAATGCACTGGTCTTTATAGGAAGATTTATAAAGCTCCAACAACAACAAAGCTAAAACAACATTTATTTTCTTTCATAAACCTGTATCTAGGGCAACAAGTGATAAAATGAGCTACAACTCCAGCACATACGCCTTCACCCAAGCCAAAAGAGGTGAGTTTTTCCACTTACCGACATACATGACCGTGCCGAGCTTTGAGGGCTGTCCCACGACCTGCACTTTACATCTGCTGCCAACCGAAATGGCATCAGCAGCAGCTTTCTGCTCTTCTGTCTGAGCAGCGAGCTCGGCCTTCTTCTTGGCCATGTCTTCCTCATTAAAATGACCCAGTTTGTGTGTCTTCATGAACGATCTTGCCGAATCTGTATGATGTTGGATTATAGGAGCAAAATAATCACAAGGACAATAAAACTGCTCAGCATTTAAGAGATAAGTTTGAATAATATATAGGGAATGTTTAGTAAAAGTAAACAATATATTTTTTATGGAAATTCCACCAGAAGTGAGACATCGATCCATCTTCTACCTCTCTATCACCTGAGCCTATCCCAGCTCAGATGCAAGACATGATGTATATATAAATACCTTTACTATTTCCCCCAGTATTTTTGTGAAAAAGAAAAAAATAATATTTTGATAATTGACTGAAATAGTAAACTACACAACCACTCCCAGTCTACATCTAGTAGGCACAAGGGTTTTACTGCATGGAATAAAAAACATTAAAACTTATTACACATTTGTAGCGATATTAATTATTAAGAGTGCCACACCTCTCGCCTGAAGGCTGGTGAGGCATCAGCTAGGAGTGAACACAGTGGTAGGAAACGGATGGACAGACATATTCTTTGAGGATATCAGGCTCTACCTGTTCTCTTCTCATATGCGTCATCTGATATTTCAACCTTCTGAACTTTGGAAACATCATTGTACTCGTCCACCTGCTGTCCACTTGTGTCAGTGACCTGAAAATCAGAACGACAGATTTAACAAACTACACCGGCATTTATGTTTGTTAGCAATTTCAGCCAATAAGTGTTCTGTTCATCAAGTGTATCTTCACATTACAGACTACCGTAATTTCCGGACTATAAGCTACTACTTTTTTTCTACACTTTAAACACTGCGGCTTATTCTACGGTGCGGCTTATTTATGTTTTTTTCGTGGCGCACTATCACAACTATTGTGAATCAGTCCTTTTTACTAACTCTCATCAACGTGGAAAATACTAGAAGAAAAGCATATGATGTGACTTTTAAGTTAAAAGCGATCACTCTGGCGGTTGAAGAAGGAAATCGAGCTGCCGCGTGTAATCTTGGCATTACGGTAATCAATGGCGAGAAGGTGGAGACGCCCGCCTGAAGAACTGATCGAAAGCAAAAAGACGACAAAAGCTCTTAGACGTAAACATCGCAGGTGGCCCGAGCTTCAGAACGTTCTGGAAGACTGGGTCAACACACAGAGAGCAGGCGGCCACGGTGTTTCCGCTGTACAAATCAGACGGAAGGCAAAAGCAATCGCCACCGCGACGAAAATAGAAGATTTTAGAGGTGGGCCATCGGGGAGTTTTAGATTGTTCATTGTTTGAGTAAAAAAGCATAAACAACATAATTTGTGTGTAGCTGATACAAACGTATATTTCAAGGTAGCTGCATTACAGACACCGTTAGAAAAAAAAGCATTTACCAGTAGAATATATTTGTTTATGTTGCTAAGCGGATTAAATTAAATGAAAAGTTAAAAAATCCTGATGTGATAAAAATTGGATTTAAGGTCTCTGTATAAACATACAAGTGAAAAGAGTGGCTGTTGTTTCTTACCTGTCTGTCACTCGTCAGTGACTCGTCTCATACGGTAATAAAAACATATACCGGTACTGAATGTTTTCGATCTAATTTTTCATATTACTACGTGGGATACCTGCGGCTTATAATCCGGTGTGGCTTGTATAAGTACAAAATTGATTTTCTTTCTAAAATTAGATAATGCGGCTTATAATCAGGTGCGCTCTATAGTCCGGAAATTACGGTACTACACCTGCTCAAACTATAAAAAGTGAACATAAATGCCCATTTTACTCCCGATTTGTACACATTTTTAGCCATCATCCTTAACAGCATAAATCAACTTTTCACACATATATATATAGAGCTCGGGCCGACAACAATTTGACAATAATGTTAACTGTGCTTGGAAGGGACCAAATACTTACATGTATTTTGCAATAATTGTCTACATGATAAGATCCCAACAAAGCGTCGTTGTCATCCATTTTCTGTAGGAACTTGTCATCGGTACTAAACAACTCCAGGTTCATGCAGGAGGCAGGCGAGCCCACGATTATCTCCAGCTTCCCCTGATCACAATGTACAAAAATAAAATATTAACAAGTATTTTTTTTAAATACGAGACGTGATGAGGCCATGGCCAGTTTGTGCATTCTGTCAGACATGGGATAGATGATGAGTAGGCTCACCTTAAACTCTGCTATAGTGATGCTTCTCATAAATCTCTTCTCTGTTTCAAAGGGGGAGATGGTGCTTGTTATTCTTAGAGTAACAACAGGATCACTAACTACTGTTAATCCGCTGTCCATTGTGCTGACGGTTTCGATGCAACCTAAATAGGAATCCTGAAACGAAATAAAACAAGACATTTTGAGGACAGTCCCTATATCAGTGATCCATCCATCGTACCATATATATAAACAAGCAGGACGATCCCCCCACATGTTCTGACTTATATGTCTAGAATAGTATGTGAATATTCAGGAATTATTACAAGTTCACATTACAAAGTTGGTTGCTTTTCAAAGCCAAGGGGCTTTGACCTTTGGAAGATCATATATCCTTCAGCAAATGTAATCATCTATTCCTAAATTGGCCCATTATCAACGTTTCCTGAAAATGTAATCAAAATCCGTTTAAAACGCTGACTCATTTAGCTAGGAACCAAACAAACGTTGACTGTCACATGACCTCCTTGGCGGAAGTAAAAAGAATATGTGCCAAATCAGAGCAAATACGTCCATTGTTAATGTATCAGCTTTGTCTTAGCTGGTTTCTGCGTTAAAGCTAATACGTTAGCTAGTCGATTCAGCTACCATGACAACACATTGTAATGAGTTTAGTTTCGAAATCAGGCTTACAAATAATTATTCACAAATGCGTATGTGATATGTGAATGTTTGATACGAGGTATTGGCAGCAGCACCCACCTTTTAAAATAACAATGTGTTGGGATGTTCCGAAGAGGTGTGTTCCAACAACTACCGTGGCGCAACACGAATTTGACTTCCTGATACGCCCAGCTATGGGCCATTGTCCCCACCCCCAAACTGGAAATCCACCAGTCACGAAGCAAAGCGCTTTGCCTGAGCCAATGGCGTGCGGGTGTAGAGGAGAGGCGGCTGCGATTGGTCGACTGTGGAAATGATTGGCAGGAAAACGAACCAATCAGTACCCCCAAACCGAGCTCTTTAGATAACCACAGAAATGCTACGGTCAGGCATATTTTTTTAAAATACAATTCGGGCATCTGGAAAATCCATTAGAAAATCTCGGCAAGAAATATTTTACGCTGCCATGTGCAGTATATATTTGCACATAGTAAATATTTGTTTAATTAGTTAAAAGTCTAGGTTGCTTGTAACGTATTATCCTTTTCAAAGACTTCGACCCGAACCTAAGTGTAAAACACAAAGTTGTCTTGTGTGCAGTGTGGATGCAATAGCCAGTGAATGTGTCTGGCAGTGTTTGCATAAGAAATCCACCTCAAACACGGAACAGTCATAGCAAATACTGAAATAATATGGCAATTACACATATTAGATAAAGACGTAGCTAAAAAAATAAATAAAGGCGAATATTCAAGACAACGCATTCAATACAGCAACAATAACAAGGTTACTACTACTACTACTACTACCACCACTAATAATAACAACAACAATAATGTTAATAATAGGAGAGGGACCGAAAACAAAAGCATATTAGGTCATTCTTATGCTATGGAGGGGGCGTGGTCACCGGTGCCATACAGTCACATACATCGACGGTCTGGTCGACGTCGGGAAGTGGGAGAGAGCAGAGGGAGGGAGAGAGCAGAGGGAGGGAGGGAGGAGGAACCACTGGAGGAAAAAAGTTTAAGTAAAAATGGCTTCCTTGTCTTTGGAGTCTACGGAACAATCCAAAAACAGCCCAGAGGAGCCAGCGGGAACGGACTGCAAAAAGGAGAAGGATCCGCTCGAAATTTCGAAACAGCTGCTTCAAAGTTTCCAAAAGTCGGCTCTGACTTTCTCCACTGACCAAATATCATGTCTGTGCGAGGCCCTCCTGCAGGCGGGCAATGTGGAGCGCCTGTGGAGATTTCTCTCCACCATACCTCTGTCGTCCGAGCTGCTACGTGGCAACGAGACCCTGCTGAAGGCCCAGGCTCTGGTGGCTTTCCACCGGGAGGAATTCAAAGAGTTGTACGCCATCCTGGAGAGCTACGCGTTTCACCCGTCTAACCATGGGTTCCTGCAGGACCTTTACCTGAAAGCCCGCTACAAGGAGGCGGAGAGGTCGCGGGGCCGCAGCTTAGGCGCAGTGGACAAGTACCGGCTCCGGAAGAAGTTCCCCTTACCCAAGACCATCTGGGACGGGGAGGAGACCGTGTACTGCTTCAAGGAGAAGTCCCGGAACGCACTGAAGGAGTGTTATAAGAGAAACAGGTACCCCACTCCCGACGAGAAGAAAAACCTGACCAAAGTCACCGGACTGTCCCTCACTCAGGTCAGCAACTGGTTCAAGAACCGCAGGCAGAGGGACCGAACTCCGTCCGGAACCCACAGCAAAAGGCAAGAGCCCCGCACCAACACCCTGACCACTCCGCGCTCGTGGATCCGGTTTACATTTAGACGAAGTCTGTCCTCAACTTTTCTTTGTTTGCTTGTGCGCGAGTGGTTTCAGTCTTTTCTCGGTCTCTCTCTCACACACGCACACGCGCGCGCACCGTGCGTCAAACTTCCAAACCCTAACGCAAAACAAAGGCGCCGGCGAGAAAGATACAAAACTAACCAAAAAGAGAGCAATAAACCCGGTGCGTGGGACGGGACACGGTCGACGGACACGGAAGGTTCGGTTTGACAGCGGCGAAGTCCCGCAGGTCCGAGAGCAGGAGCATGTTGCTTTGTTATGAAATGTGAGATCCAGGCGCCCACCGGGGCTCACGTTTCCCGAAAACCCTGCACTGCTGCCCAAGGCCTGCAGGGCGACTGGAGCCGGAGTGGGGAAAAGCAAAAACGAGTAATCTAATAAGGGTTGTGGGGGTGGGGAACACGCAGGAGGGAAGAACATCAAAGCAGTTGCTTTGAAGCCCAGAGGGCCGGAGATTTACAGCCAGCGGTTACCAGGCAGCAGAGGAGATAAGGAGAAGAATGGCAGATTTATCTTATCAGACCTGAGGTCTGTGGTTATCCAGGCCGCTGACACACATTAACCTGCACAGACTGAAGGCATCGGCGCCAATAAGAGCCAAATAACCAACAAAGGGATGGTTTATATTACACGCCCATGCGGATCGAGCAGAAAATCTGGGCAAACCACAGGAAAAAACCACCGTCCTTCAATATTCATCCACTCCTCTGCTAAAAAAAGTGGCTTGAATCTGGTTTTAAAAATTCTTTAGTGTATTTTTGAGCTCTTGGAAATTTCACCTTTTTTTTAACTGTCTAAGTTTTAAAAAGCCGTTTGTTTTCTGTCCCAGCGAGTCTGATGGGAACCACAGCACCGAGGACGAGGCCAGCCCCATGGACGACGTCCCCGACAAAGCGGAGGGGCCCGCCGGGCTGAGCGCGCCCATCATCTCGCTGACCACGGGGGCCGGCGGTCACCTCATCCTCAACGAGTCCGGGAATCTTCTCGCCGGCGCCCAGTCCCTGCTCCTCAACGGAAACTCCCTCATCTCCAACGCGGGCGCCGGCGTCATCATCAACGGGCTCAGCATGGCGGACTGCCAGACGGTCACGCTGAATCCGGTGGCGACCAACTCGCCTTTGATACTGAACGGCGCTCAGGTGATCACCAAACCTAGCATCAACGCGCAGCCGCATGCGGTCCCCGCGCCGCAGGGAGAGGGAGCGTCCATGGAGGACAAGTCCAGTCGTCTTCCGGCGGTGGTTCTGAGCACCGACCCCACGCCGGCGTCCGCCGCTTCGTCTAAGGCGGAGAGTAGCGTGGAGATGGAGTTCATCCGCGTCCCCGATTCTGAAAGCAGCAGCCAGACGCTATCGTCCTCGTCCTTGTCTCTGTCCCCCCCGTCGCCGGCTCTGGCCTCCCCGCTCGCTCTCCCTCGCTCTGCCGGCGTGGTGATGTCCACGTCTTCCGTGTCCTTCGCCAGTCAGCCGGTTGAGTACGTCGTCTTCGCCACCGCCGGCTCCCAGTTAAACCATAGCAGCTCCGTGGTCACCTCCACCACCTCCATCCCTCAGGTCTTTTCCCTCCCCCAGGTTGTCCCTTCCATTCAGGGGGTGCCAGTATCCCAACCGGTCCAGCAGCCTTCAGGAGCCCAGCTGTCCCAGTGTCCCCAGCTGGTCCCAGTAGCCCCCCTCACCTCCACAGCTTCTCAGTTCCAGAATCAGACATTGAACATAATTAAAAAACCGGTGCAGCAGCAGCAGAACGCCCCCCCCAGTCTGCCCACGGGCACCACCACCATCGTCTCTGTCTCCCAGCTGGGTAATATTCAACTCCCCCAGCAGAGGGATCCGACCAGCGTGTCCGCCCGTAGCAAAATCCAGGTCCCGCAGGTTATTTCGATCTCCCCCCCGACGCAAGTCGTCCCAGCCCCCCAACCCAAAGCCGCCGTGTCCCCGCAGATTGTCCCCGTCTCCATGCCGCAGCTGGTGCCCGTCTCCCCTCTTCAGACCTCTTCAAGCATCTCTTTCCCGCAGGTCGTCCCCGCCAGCCCGTCTCTGTCCATCCCGTCCGCCGGGGTGCCTCTGCAGATCCTGACGTCGGCTCCGGCGGCGCGACCGGCCGCGCCGGCCCCTCTGAAGATAAACCCGCTCAGGCCCCATCAGAGCGTGGGCTCGCCGAGCGGCGTGGCCCCTGGGGTGCAGCTCCTGAACTCTGGGATCATCCAGCTGCCCTCCACTCCTCCAGGTACGCTGAGATCACGACTGTTGTCTTTTTCCTTTAGCCTGAGCCCTGTTTTTACCGTTTCCTGTGTCTCGGGCAGGTAACCTTCTCCTCAGCGGGAGCCCCTACCTGAGCGTCCAGCAGGGGAAGCTGATCTTGACCATCCCGGCAGGTATTCAGCTCACCAGTCTGCCCCTGAAACCCGCCCCCGAGGCCCCGCCCGCCTCTAACGGAGCGAGTCTGGCTCTCACCCCGTCCGCCCCCGTCGTGACCTCTTGCCCGAGCGGCCTCGCGTCGCCTCCACTGAACTTCATCAGTCAGTCTCCCCCCTACGGCACCCCAGAGACCGGCGCCATCCCGTCCCCCCACACGCTGGACCATTCCGTGGGTCCTGCCACGCCCACTGCGCTGACCCCGGAGAGCATGCTCACCCTCAGTCCCATGTACAGCGGCGTGACCTCCAACACCCAGTCGCCGCAGCCGGTCTGGAGCCCCCTGCCGCTCTCCTCTTCGGCCGGTCTGACTTTGTTTGACGTCCGGGGGAAGGCGGACCTGCCCGTGGACCCTGGTTTGTTGGGCCTGCCTGGGGGGGAGTCGCTGCTGCTGGGGAGCCCCTCGCCGGAGCAGGACACCAGCTCGGCTTTAGACAACCCAGAGGAGATGGACGGGGACGCCAAGATTCTCACTCAGCTCCAGTCCGTCCCTGTGGACGACGAGCTGGGCTTGTAGCGAAAGGTTCAGCACAGACGTTCCTGTCGACCTGAACAACTTAGGGAGGACTTTTTTTTTTTAAAAAGGCTTCTTTTCGGACCACCTCCCTCTCCCTCTGGGCTGGAAAAGGCAGGATGGTCCCCGTCATATTCCAGGATTCCCCCTTTACAAATGTAGCGACTCCTGCCGTCGGTGCCTTTCTTGATTTTTCACAAATCCAGGAAAGCGGAAATCATCAGCTTGGCCACGATAGAGTTCCTAAAAAGGAAAGGAAACACAACATAAGCTCTTTTTTTTTTTTTTGCAGCGTCTCTGAATCTCAAAAAATCTCGAGGTGACTCTTTACACCGCTTCACTACAACAAAAACACTCCGGGAACAGTCGGGATTGGATTTTCTACTGACGCAACTCTTCACGACACAGTTTCTCCTTCAGGTATTCCCGTGTCGGTGATTTCTCCAGGCACGTAAAACAGTATTTCATGACACGTTACTGAGGTCTGGCGCCGGGCTTCACGTCTGTCGGTGAACTGCGTTGGAACGTGGCGGCCGCCCTCAAAGATGGGGGACAAGGGTTCGTGCTCTATGCAACGTGCGTCGGCCCGTTTCCGGGCACCGAGTGGTGCATTTAGAGGAGAAGCGCATTTAAATGAAATTCTTTTATGTTTGTCTGAGATGCCGAGCGTTGAAATCGTGTGTCGGTTTCAAGATGATCACTAATGAGTGCCTTATTTGAATGATTGATGTTTTTGGACTGTTGTTATCACGTTTTGGGACGCACGTGTCCGTGCTCGTGTGTCGGTGTGAAACATCGTCGCACCTCCAGTCTCTGTATATTTTGCACCTTTGTCTCTCATGATGTTTACGCTGCGTCGCTACGACGACGGTCCTCTGTTGCTGTAGTGGGAACCTGGAAGACCTGGTGGAGCATCTGTAAAGTAAACCAGAGAATCCTGGGCTCAAACTTCAGGAAAAGCTCCTTTATTTTGGGGGGGCTGATGTTCCCTCCACCAGCAGAGCTCACTGCTGTCGTTAGCAGTCAAACTTTGGCCATTTTGGTACATAAACACACACTTCAGTGTCCGATTTAGGAAAAAAAAACCTATACGTGTTTGTATGTCCTTTTTTTGTGCATCTATTTAAAGCATGTATCAATCTGTTTGTAGTTTGTACTTGAAAGATGTTTTGGAGAAAAGAAAACCCATAGGAAATGAGTTTTCGTTTTAATTTGAAAGGTCACGCTGAGGTTTTGGAGGGCTTTCGGACGGCGGGAAGGTCAACACGCTAGGTCCCCCGTGATGTCAGAAGGGATTCCAGTGGCGTTCGGGGTGATAAAAAACGTCTTGTTTTGGTTCAGATTAGAATCAGGGTTGAAAGGGAAACGTCCTGTATGTAAAACAAGAGCCTTTTTTTTTTAACCAAAGTAAGTAGAGATTAAAGCCTCTGTGGGCTTCTGCACATTACTAGCATGTTTTCACTCTCCTACCTGACATATAAACTTCAGATGTAACCAAAGATAATGTATTTTGAATTGTTTTTAATAGTTTTATAAGGGATGATGTGCCTGTCCTGTTGTTGGTTGTTGTTTTTTCTGTTTTATATCCAAATGCATTCTATTTTTTATATTATGTGACATTGTAATAAACATTTACAGAAAGGTCTGAGGTTTCTTTTTCCAGACGCCAGGATTTGTTTTGTGCGTTTTCTGTATTTGCCTACTGCTTTGATTCCTGATTTGTTAAGAAAAACCTATTCAAATGTGATTTTTGTGTGTGTGTGTGTGTGCGTTTACAGATGAGCGGCCGTGCTCCTCAGACGATGTGCAGCCATGATCTTCACAGCAGAGCAGGTTGTCTGCGTGTGTGAGGTCCTCCTGCAGAACCAGCATCTCATGGGCTTCCTCCACAGCCTCCCCCTTCTTTCCCCCCTCCTGCGCTCACCCCAGGGAGCTGGAGAGTGGGTTGAAGGCCAAGGCCTCCATCGCCTTCCACCAGGGCCGCTTCGCTGACCTGTACGCGCTGCTGGGGTGCTTCCCCTCCTCCCCCCACAGCCGGCCGCTCCCGCAGCAACTGTGGCTCAGAGCTACACGGAGGCTGAGAGGCAGAGGGGTCGGCCCCTGGGAGCTGTGGGGAAGTACCATGTGAGGAGGAAGTTCCCTCTTCCAGGAACTATCAGGGACGGCAAGGAGACCAGCTACTGTCCCAAGGTTTCAGCAGCACTATCGATCCATTGGTTTGTTTACATTTTTGTTACATTGTTTCTTTTTAATTAGGAAAAGTCGCGGAGTATTCTCCAGGAGTGGTACCAGACTAAACCATAGCCGTCCACCCGGGACAAGCAGGAGCTCACAGCAGCTTTCAGCCTCACAACCGCACAGGTCAGCAACTATTTCAAGAAACACCAGCAGAGGCAGAAGGGCCAGACCACAGAGGTCAGTGTGCGGCCCTCAGCACAGCCAGCAGGGCCCAGATCCTCAGTTTTATCTAACTTTTTAAAATATCTGTGCAATGTTCGTCTTCATCAAAAACTAGACGAAAATGTAAAAAAAAAGAAAAGGTTCTTATATTTTGTATTAAAAAGCTGAGATAATATTTAATTTGTCAAATTTGCAATTTTTAAAAGCATTTTTGAGTGCAGACATAATTAAAATGGTTAAACTGGGATTAATCGTTTCGTCCAAGGTTCGTTTGTGCAGCGACAGCGCCCTCTTGCGGCCACATTTACACACTACACAAAATCAACCCGGTTAAATCTGTTGGCTGCTTCTTCTGGACAGATCTTCTCTTCACCATCACTTTGACCCTCCACCTCTTCATCACATCCTCTGATTGTCTGTTTTACAATTTCTCTGTTTTTCTTTCACTTGGAGTTCTGCTGTGGAAATTATTACATTATTTGTAACATTAACAGGCGATTTATCCCGACTCCTTGACTATGAGACCCTGCCCTCTTGCTCCTCAGAATCTTGTATGGCACGCCTTTGACAGCTCACCCCACCTATGTAAAGCCCAGTGTCAACGGAGGAAGGAGGACGAGTCCCTCCTTGGGTGCTTGGACGATGCTTTTAGGGAGACAAAGGACAACAGAGGCAGAAGGCAAAAGACACAATCTGCCTGTGGCTTTTCCCTTGAAAGGCCCATCTAGAATACAGCAGCACGACGCTGGCAACGCACTTGTATAATTACTTTTTTATTTTTTATAAAATAATGAAAACATAATTTACACTTTTAAAATGTACAAGTTATTACAACCCAAAGGAAACACTGAAAAGTAAACTTGCAGAGCACAGATGGCCAGAAAATCAAAGAGCTTTTGTACAGAGATCAGGAATAAACAAAACAACGGTACCCTCTCATCTTCACCTTTGTCCTCAACAGTGGGAATGCGTTAAAAAATAAATTATCAACATATTTATCAACTAAAAACAAACCTACTTGTACAAGTTTACTGTTAATTATAATGCGTTATTGATTTGTTCAACAGGAAGCTGTTTTTAATGTTATAAATACCTTACAATTATACAAAAAAATGATATAAAGAATCACAAATATGTAAGCAAAACAGACAGAAATGACAGCATGTGTGAAGCTGCATGAGAGGTTTCTGATCTTGAATAAGGAGTGTTGCCGGAGTCTCAACTCAACACCAGATTGATCCAGAACAATGTGATTGGCGTCAGAAGTGACGTTTCAAAAACTGCTTCAAATTATTTTTTCTGTATGTGGGTGAGAACGATCAGGGCTGAGGAACAGTGTGAGCAGACAAGGTGCCTTCAACAGTGAGAGCGGCCCATTCAGAACAACCCAACATCTGGGATGTGAGGTGTTTAGGAATATTAAAGGGACCTGCAAAGCTCTAAAGCAGTTCAATGCCCTCAACAGCATCTGGGGGAGGGGGGGGACCTGAGCGAGTTGGGTATTAAAGTTTAACAGTTCCAGTCAGACCAGGAAGAAGGTTTACAAAGAGGACCAGAGATGATATTGGTCAGATTAACTAGTTCAGCCGTATCACAAGCATCTCCACTGATGCAGGAAGATAAGACTCATCTGAGCAGCACCAGCCTCCAGAAGACATCGGTTTTGTACGAAAAATAGATATCGTAGGCAAGGTAGTAGCATAAATAGTCTGTCGAGTTCGTTTAGGCCGTCGCAAAACACAGATGACAATTGATATGATAGAGTTTCAGTGTTGTACCGTTACTGTTTTTGGATGAGGTCAAATGCAGCCTGTAATCATCCATCCAGCGCCTCCACACCCTTTCAGTTCTCACTTAAATCAGAATTTAGTTTTCTTTAACTAGTTTCGCCCCAAATCTGGAACTGCTGAAGATGGAATGTCTCATCTTTCGCAATTAGCTTGTGTTAGCTTGTGGCTGCGAGTGTTAAATTGGTGTCTCACTCTGCCGTCACACATCATTTAGGAATGTCCACATACGAAAACAGTAACGTGGCGTGGAAGGTCAGTTCTGAGATGATGGCGCACTGCTCAAGCAAAACATATGGATTCCATTCCATACTTTTATATCGCTGAGCTTCAGACAGGCGTACGGTCAGCTCGCTGATGGCTTGTTTTACAGGGCAGCTCATCCAGGTAAAGGATTCAAAAGTTTCACGATACAGTAAACTAGTTTGTTCATCTCACACACGCACACACACACGCACGATCACACACTCTTTAGTACAACAATATCAGTACAGTAAAGATATCGATACATGAGAATTGTACCTCAGGCTTCTATAGTACCATGTCTGTAGAGCCTCGCTTACTTGTAGCGCATTATGGGATGTGCAGTCTGTGATGACTTTTTGGCTGACTGGCTGCAGGAACAGTATTAGGCCTCTCGGGGTGATGTCCTGTTTCTCTGAAACAGTCGGGTCTCCTCTGGTTTTAGCATAGTAGCGCGTGTGTTTTAGATAGGACAGGTATATAAGACATTTGGATCGGCGTTTATAAAAATAAACAGGCTCAGAGAACACCAAGGGAAGGTCTCTTCTCCGTCTCAACACACCACGTTGTGAAGATTTCCTGGGAGTGCTGCATTGTTTGGAAAAATAAATGGCATCTTTTGTTGTCCTCTAGAGTTTAAGGCAGTCCAGTGGACGTCGAGTGAGACAATGTCATCTGCCACCCTGTGTGTGCAAAGAATCATGGGTACTGAGCTCATTCCCCTCGCAGTAGCCCTCCCTCCGGGGCCCCGATGGTGCGCTTTTCTTGCATGATCACTCCCTCTTTGAGTCAGCTCCGTGCGTGAGGGAGTGGGCCTCGTGGTTGCTCTCCGCCTTGTCGAGGTTGGAAAAGAGTCTGCTGAACTTGCGCAGCTGCTCGGTGGTGGTCAGACTCTCCTCCTGCAGGCGCTGGTTGTTCTGTCTCAGGTTGGCCATCTCTGCCAGCAGAACCACTTTATCCTGCTTCTCCTGGGAGACCGGAGACAAAGGAGAGCAAGCGTGGGCATAGGGACGTTTGAAATACACCCACCTTTCCCTAAAACCTTTAAAAAACAGCAGAAAAGCGGGAAAAACCATCGTCCTCACCCTCTCTAAATCGGTGTTGAGCTGCTGCAACATCACCTCCAGGTGGTGAAGCCGAGAAGACAGTTCGTTGGGCACCTCGTCCCTGCAAACCACAGCAGAAGAGACACGTTGGAGACGCGTTTGACTTGGATGAGATCACAGAACCTGCGACTCGCTCGTCCGTGCCACAGCGAAGGCGTCGCACCCGCTGAATGTCGGTGTGGTCCGAGGCGTCTGAGGGGTGTGAAACTGGACCGGACTGGTGACCGGTCTCACGTCTGCAGCTCCGGTCTGCGGCTCCGTCAGCGAGAAGAGAGAAACGGCTCTTTGTGCTGCGGCAGGAGCACAGTCACAGGGAATTACAGCAGCAGAAGATCTGAGGACTTTCTTTCCTGGCTTCAGAACAGCCTTACCTTCATAGGCTTTAGCGGCGCTGACCAGGCTGGACCACTCCAGTCCGCCGGCTGTGTCAGGGAGCGGCATCAGCCCGGGATCCAGCCTCCTCAGTGGGGGGACTTTATCTCGGACTTCGGCGAGAGACAGCTCGGAGGCTGAGAGAGGCACTGAGAGGAAAAGGGCTGCGATCAAACACCTACAGATATAAAGAATCGGTCACGTCTCGCGGGTCAACTCACTCTTTTTGGCTTGAATCTGGTTGGAGACGCCGTGTCTGCGTGTGGGCAGCGTGGACGTGAAGAGGACGTCATTGGGGGCTCCCTGGTCATCAGAGTTGGCGAAGCTGGCCTCTCGGCGCCCGCTGCACAGAGACTCGTCAGAAAAGGTGCGCTGCAGCGGTCGCCGTGGAGACTAGAAAGAGAGGAGTGAAGAAAATGGGTTCATGGTGGCCAAACTGGCAACGCCCGGGTTTGCCTGACAGGTTCCTCACTGGATCTCTTTGTGGCGTCTCTCCCGGACTGTCCATAATGATCAGTTTCTTGAGGTCGTCTTCAATCGTGCTCTTGTACGTCCGGCGTGGGGAACGCAGGTCCCTCAGCGACGCCCGTAGACGAGGCTGCCCAAAAACGTTCTTGGAATTTGTGTCCACGTGCCTGCAGGCGGCAGAAACAGAAAGTTTTGGCGGCTTGGATTTTTTTAAATTAACATCTTAATTAACATCTTCAAACATCATGTGTTGTTTACGGTGTTTTGTCCTGAAGAAAGAATCATTAATACCGATTAAAACTTTGAACTTGTCGGTCCTAATTAAAGTATTTGTGTTGGCCGTGGGCTCTCGGATCAGCTGCCAACATACTTCTTGTCTTTTTTGTCAGAACCTTTGGCGGCACTCAAAGGCGACGAGCCGACGTCGTCAGTGAGCCACGTGGTCTGCCTGCTCTTCCCGTACAAGGCCTTGGGAGCGGAGCTGCTGAGCTGAGCCGAGGTGGGCGTCGTCGTAGCGGCACGGACGGGCCGCGCTTTCTCAGCGGAGGGGGTCTTGTATCCCTGTGGCGTGTACGCTCTTGACAGGACAAGATAAACATTGGTACGCGTGCTTTTCCATCAAGCTAGGTGCTAAAATGCAAGATTCATGAAAGTAGCGCAGCCACCTCTTTACCGAGCTGCCGTCCCATTGGCGCCGATGTCGCTTACCGAGGTTTGAATGCATCCATTTTATCAGCGCTGGAGCCAGGAGGAGGGAACGTCCTCGTCCGGTAGCCTTTATTCTGATTGGTTGCTGCTGCTACGATGGGCGAGGACTCTCTTCTCCTTGGGTCTCCCCCGCCGCTGCTGCGTCCCACCGACAGCTCCTGCACGCCGCTATAGCCAGCAAAGCAGTGCATGGTCTTGTTGGGCATGTTCCCGTGGCGAGCGTTGTTATAAGGTGCGGAGGCATCGATGCCGCTGTCGTTTGAGCCCCCCTTGTTGAGGGGGTCGGGGTCGGGGTCAGCCGAGTCCCCCGCGCAACCCCCGGCCCCTCGCTCTCCTCCGTCAAACCAGCGCTCGTCGCTGTGGTTGCTGGAAGCGTTGCTGGATAGCGTGTTGCTGCTGGAGTGGCTGGAGTACTGAGTCTCCCCCTGATGAGGACAAAAACGGACCATTCAGGCCTGGAAATGAAGAAGCAAGAGGTTGAGCAATCTGATGACGATTCTGACCTTCGAGTGTCTGACTGGGGACTCCTTCCCGGGGACGTCCTGTCTGGGTATTCTCCTCTGCCCCCCTCCACCAACTGGCCCCCTAGACGACGAGACTGGGACGTGCCAGAGAGGTTCTAGACAGAAAACAGACACTCGCAGGATTAAAGCCAATAATACTCAACCTCCTTCATGGAAAAGGAGATGAACTACTTTTGACACATTTGAACACTGACCTCCTCCCACACAAAAATACACAATCTGTCATCTCTGAATCACACCAGAAATATCTACTGGTCCTGGAATGTGGAGGTTTGACCAAAATCCACCCTTATATGCAGAGAAAAATGGAGCTACTGCGTACAGTGATGCAGAAAGGGGGGGTACCTGTTTTGCAGCGCTCCATGGTGCTGTCCTGACTGGTGAAGCCCGAGGAAGATTCACCACTGGAGGTCATGTCCACACCAAGATGGGGTTCATTTGGCAGCAGGGGGCGCTGACCTGTTCCATACCTTCACAAGCAGAACACAGGGCAGAAAGTATATTTGCTTAGTTCACATATTCATGCAAATGTCATTTTTGTTTAAAACAACCATCTATGAATAAAGTTGCTAACAAACGCAGAGGAAAAAGAATGTGTGGAGAAATTTGGGTTTTTCGTTTGACAGTTTGTTGGTGATTAAAAAAAATTCTGGCAGGGAGAGATGTGATCAAGCACCATGCTGTGGGGAAGAGCCACCCACACAACAGATCTTCCCTCTGGAAGACAGTGTGTTCCTTCAGGCCCGACGGCAGATCTGAACACACCACATTATTGAGCCTGATTAAAGAGCGGCGTTCAGACGCCAGCACGAAAATCATTCAGGGGAAAACGGACTAACACACACAGCCCCAACAACACACCTGTCAGGTGAGGGTTTGTAGCGAATAAATGGGCCCGGTGTGACTCCAGGTGGCCCCATTGGGGAGAGGCTGATCAAGCCCGGGGAAGGTGAAGAGAAGCTGGCTGAGGGGTTTCTGTAGGGTAGCATTCTGTCGCCCCCTGCAGGAGACAGAGTGAAGTGGTTCTCCGGGTAACTCACAGGCCTGAAGGAGACAGAGAGGATAATGTTTAGGTGAAATAAACCAATAAAACACCATAAAAAACATCTACTTATGCTCAGCCTGTTATATTATTGCTTCTTATTTTCAAAAGCACACATGTGTTATGCTTTTCACCATGTAAAACAATCTAAATATGAAGAAATTGAATAATCTTGAAGGTTGACAGGTAGGAAAAGAAAACAGAAAAAAAAATGCCAAAAATGTCTTTGCTAAGCCTAAGCTATCTGTCAAAGGATAATTCCACTGAAAATCATCCTTAAAAGAAGGCTCCGTCCTTAAGAGTTACATAATCAAACCTTTTTTGAGGTGAAAACATCAAATCTTATCTGGTTTATGGAGTGACAGTATACCGTCTAATAACAGTGGTATAAATATCCCAGTCTGTTCTTTTCTCTATTCTGATGCGAGTGACTTCACTGACGCTCAGAATCTCACCTCTTGTTGACGTGCTGGGGCTCCCTGTAAGGAACCGGCACCAGGGTTTTGTGTGAGCGCGGCAGCTGAGGAGGGGGGGGCCCCATGGGTGTCCAGCGCTGGGGGGTGGGAGCACTGTGGAGCCCTGCAGGGATGGGTGGGCTGTCCCACCGCCATGGAGGGCGAGACGAGGCTCGGTAAGTGGCTGCCAAAGGCTCCGGCTCCGGTTTGTGCTCCATAGTCTTCATCTCATACTCCTCCGTGCAGCCCCTGATGAGATGCAGAAGGATGAGAAATGATCATTATACCTCTGCCTTCCCAAGAAAAACAGCTAAACTAATGATCATTTTCAGTGAGCCTGGGAAATGACCGAACAAGAGAACATGTGTGCTGCAGCACACATCAGTTACATCATCAACAAGAGACGGACGATAGAAGAGAAAGTTGATATTTTGAAAATGCTATGAGAATATAAACATTACACTCATAAATACCAATGCAGTGGCAGCATATTTAGCAAGACCTAGCAAGAAATACAATAACAGCAAACAAACATGGTACATAAATAAAAGGAGTACATCAAACTTGAGTTGTATCCCTATCGTTGCATAAGAACAAACCTCAGGGAACGAAGACATGTTGAAATGCAAAGTTGTCTTCATCAGTGTCAGGTGAGACAGCTGGAGTTCCACGTCAAACACAAACGCACCACAGCAGCATTTTTCCTCTGCTGCATGTGTACGCCAGTCAGAGCAGCGAAACGGGATCACTTCCCTCTCCCTCTCTCTCCTCCACCCACTTCTCTCATCTCACTGGTGCTGAAAAATGTCCTCTTCTCCCAACGCCTCTCCAGTTCCGTACGCTCGGTCCTGCCTCTCTCTCTTTCTCCCTTCATCCCTCCCTCCTCCTGTCCTTTTCATTTAAACGGGACAGCTTTCAGTTTCAATCAACCATTGCAACCAAATTCATTATTCTGCGGCCTCCTTTTGTTCTCGTCGTATTTCTGGTCATAATCTCACGCAATCTGTTTGCTTGGCACACGAGTGAAAAACGGAGAGAGTGAAATCAAGACTAATTACCAGGGAGGGGGAGGGGGAGAGAGCGCGTCTGTGTGCATGTTAAAGGGATGTAACTTGGTGCAATTAAACTGCCTCTGTGCTGACTGCAATAGTATCGCACAGTCAGCCACAATTACTGTATTTAAGAGATGATTTTAGCTTCCTGGTTATTTGTTCGTGTTTGCAACGGCGAGAGCCCTCCATTAACATCTCCCCGGTGTTTAGTGCTCTCTCAAGGCTTTGAGCGTAGATGAAAGGTTGAAAAATATGGCAAGAGGGGAAAAAAAGGGAGTGTGGGAGGAGGGGAAACAAAAATGACAGTATGCTGAGTGAGTTCTCAGGATGTGAAGGACAGAGAAACAGATACGGTCAATTCACATTTGAACTAATTATTTCCCTTTAGGCATCTCTTCCTCAGCCAAATGCAGTTCTGCCTCTTCCCTTGCTTCATATTTTCACCAACTCCCACACAAAATCCTTTCGGCACATTGGAGTCCAGCCACAACCTCACTTGGGCTTGGACGGTTATCTGTGATCCACTACAGCCTGCAAACGTCCTCCTGTCTAATGTCTCAACACACATTCTGTGTTTACCGCCGCTGCCGTTAGCCTATAAAAATAGACAGCATACAGATATTAACACACCTGCGAGGTCCGCCTTCTTCATATGGTGGAATGATGACCACTTTGACGGTGACCGACGTCCTCAGCAGGTCGATCATCTGCTCGTGGGTCAGTGTCACAGCCGCCACCTTGCAAATCTCCACTAATCGACTCCCCTGTCTGAGACCTGCCTGCCAAGCGAAGCCGTACTCTTCCACCTGAAACGGCCGGAAAAAATAAGGGTTTGGAACAACCGCGTTTGTGACCAAGATCTTGGATGGGCCATCTGACAGTACCTCAGCCACAGTGCCGTCCAGCCGAACATGGAAGCCCAGCTGTCCCAGTCCGTTTCTCCTTAGAGTCATATCGACAGTCTCACAGCCCATGGTCAGTGACTGGCAGGAAGGGCACGATAGAGAAACAAAAATATTTACTGTGTAGCAACATATTGCTACTATCAATGCAGGATCGATTCCTT